>NC_089842.1:150675435-151332623 GCF_035609145.1 Eleutherodactylus coqui | reverse complement strand
ACTGTGAGGCATAAAACTTCTAGTTTGTGATGGGAACAATGGGGACATTATTACTGCGCAACTGACTATGCTGAACTGCGCAGTCTGTTGTGTCATATTAGTTGTCTTAGATATAATATAGATATTGTAACTCTGATGAATATATTTTTTAGGGTTGCAGCTCTGAGAGAGTGGAGAAAGCAACCTGAATGTTTGCACCTGGGTGCACAAGCCTTTAGCTACATTCATAGACCCAGAGAAACAATGTCTTGATGCTGGCCACGATTAGGATCTTCCCTCCTCCCAGGATGAAGTGTAGTGAGGGTGACACCAGCACTTCGGCCAGAAGAGAAAAGTGGAGTGCATGTAGAAAGGTGGGCATCTTGATTAAAGCATGGGTCAATCATTCACACTCACTTTCACAGAGGCTATAGGTACAAGGGCGGAAGAAGCTTTGTTCCTCACAGGAGAATTAAATAGTATTTCCAGCCTTTATATTTCTCTGCATACAGCACCTGTGGAGCGAAGGGAGAAGTGAACATGCATGCATTGTAGGTTCACACAAGAAAAAAATTAATTCAGGGGCATACGCAGTATTTCCTTAAGTGGGTGTGTTTTAGTTTCCCCGTTGGCCCACCCCAAACACATAACTCCGCCCTCCCCTCAAGAAAAGCTATATACATTGGAGACAACACAAGACAGGTTTTATAACACTGTGGGCTGAGATACAGTGACTTAACCTTAGTATAACTCTAAATAATGCAGTCACCATCTAATAGTCAGATACCAGTTCTACACGGTGATAGTGATTACAGTGTAATTACCTCCAGTGATCACAGGTGACATTGTCTCTGTTTAGTGACGTACACTGTCCATTTACTTCTCTTTCCAGACCACCATGAAGATTTTCCAACCATAACTTGTCTTTGCGTATCCTGCCTCCAATGCTTCTACACAATAATAGTGCTCCCCTTTGTGTCCCATACAGCAAAAATTCCCCCACAGTGCCCAACACAAGGAATAGTGTGTCTTTTGTGCTTCACAGTAATAGTACCCTCCTTTGTTCTCCCCCCAAAGAAATAATTCCCCTTTGTGCCCTCCACAAGTTAATAATGCACACTCTGTGCCCCGCAACATGAAAAGCAATACCACCATGCCCCCAAAGTAATAGAGTTCCCTCCGAGGTACTACAAAATAATAGTACCTTCTCTGTAACCCCACAAGTAACAGTATCTCCTCTGTGTCCCTACAAATTAATAATATCTTTCTGTACCCCCATAATGTAATAGAGCCATTATGCGTTCCCCGAAGTCCACTGCTCCTAAAATGTCAGCCAACAAAGGAAAAACTTCATAAAATAGGTTGTCTGAGCAGTAGGACTTTGGAATAAACCCTTCCAGATGCAGTAAAATAACAAATGGTGCTATACTTACCTCTCCCTGGTCCCACTGGTGCTCAGTCCTCCACTCCAGTCTCTGTTTACAGCTGCAGTCACACCCGGTTTGCGGACCATCACAGCGGCTGCAGCCAATAACAGACCTCAGCGATTGATCTATGACTTGCATAGAGATACTGACTTCTGGTCCACACAGAAGACATTGTGAGATTGGAATAGTCAGTATTATGGTCACATGAGCTACAGGGGGTGGGGACCAAAAGCGATTGTCTTCAATGGAGTGCTTGGTAAGAGGCTCCAGCACTGCTGATTACTAAGAGGGCATAACAATTGGGGGATGCAGAAATATAAATAGACTAATTAATCAAAGTAAAATAAATGAAAACCTTTAACTAACTAAATATTCATTATCTACAAGCGCTGTAAAATTAATATAGGAAGATGTTATTGCACACATCACAGAATAAGGCCCAAAACGATCATGAAATAAAGGTTTTTTAAAAATATGAATAGAATGGTTCAATAATTTTAATACTGAACCTTCTATTAACAGATGTAGCAGCTGTTATGACAAACAGTGTGTTATGCTAATAATGTAGCATTCTAATTGTATTGCAATGGAATAGCACCCTTAACGTTGTTTGCAATTTCAGTTTGACAATTGTTTCATGGGTTTTGCCATTGCCTCCTACTGGATTGTTAGAAAATAGCCATACATTTTGATGATATGACTGTTGTATGACACACCATGACAAAATGCCAATTAGGGTTCTGTAAAACTGCCTCTTTGAGCCTTTCAACAAAGCTTGGTTTGTCCTTGTGTCCTTTATTGTGCTATACAATGATGAACTGATCACTATAACGTACACCTGTGACCATGTGGTCAAATATCACGAATAATACTGCCTGCCAACAAGAGACGGCAGAGTGATGGCCAAAGATTACATCAAAACCTATTAAATAGATTAAATAAGTAGAACCCGTTGTGATCCTCTGTAAAAACACAGCTGGAAGTTCCAAATGGATTAAAGGGTTTGGCGAGTTTCCAAAAAAATCAGCTAAAACATCATAAAATGCAAAGTTAGACAACTTAGTAAATCATCCTAAAATATGTAGGGGTTTTTTTTGGGCCGATCACAAAAGAGTTACCCCAGATGAAAATAATGAAAGCCCATGGCCTGATCTTTCATATGAGGCTACAGACCTTTGCAGTCAGGTGACAGAACCATATGACAGCTGTAGCCACCGCCTCCAGTCTACTTATTTGCATAAACAGTTACAGTACTTGTGTAGAACAGCATATAATGACATCTGCACATACTTTGGGCAAGACTAGTTAAGGCTACAAGGTTCAAACAGGAGGCAGAGAGCATAAGCTTTTTTCTCATAATGGTGATCAGGCTCTGGGCTTCTGTTATGCGAATGTAGCACATGCCATTTTCAAAATACAACATGCTACATTTATTTCTATGTGCATAAATACATGCATGAAAAATGCGGAATTACGCCAGAGGGCGCTGCCAAATCTGCAACTGCGGAATTCCATGCCAACTTCCACAGGTGTATAAGAGGATTTTGATGCAGAATTGTAGGCAAGTTACGAGCCATTTTCAATTCCCCATCAAAATCAACAGGTAGCCTGTGGATTTTGGTGCAGAATTTACTGAAGCTTGCGGTGTGTCCTGTGACTTAATTCCATCCCGTGAGAAAGGTCCCTTAAGCTTCTAGTTCCTGGAGTATCAGTAGCCAAACCAATTTATCTGGAAAGTCACCATTATATCATATTCAAATACTGGAGCAGGTTCCTATTGAAAAACAAAATCTGAAAAGGAAGAAAATTATTTGATTCCCATTTCCAGCTTTATTGTCCCTTCAATAACCCTGAAGGGGGACTGTTTATTTAATGATTTAACAGTGCACAGACCCTCTGAGAGTTAACCCATTCCAACAAAAATAAATTTTGATCCCTGCAAAGCAATAATTCCCGTCGCCATGTGTCTGCTCTCCAATGTTTGGAGATCTGCCAGGTGAGAACCTGACTTGGGAAATACCATGCTGTGCCTGTAAAAGTAACACATCCTGAGTATGCCGTGCCCCGTTAACCCATCGGACGTCAGAAGCAGATTAGTAGATTGCTTAGCACAGTGATCTATTATCTAGGTGTTTCCTCCTTGCTGATCTGTGCTTTACTTTCTTGACATGACACAATACCATTGTAACGTTCTGACCATTTTTTGACATACTACATTCATTACTGGTTAGCTTTCGTTAGATACATTGTATTTCAATGATTGTAGTATCCAACCATGCATCATCACTTTTCATTCTCTTCCTTACATTGACACATTACTTTTTGTAGGCCATTCATAACATTATATATGAGCTACATTCTTCTTTTTATGACAACCAGGAAGAGAGCAATGGTCAAGGCCAGAAAGAACCTGGAATGATGGGAATCAGGGATAGAGGCAAGGGTGTCACATCAATGAGGCAAGCTGAGCCTTCTGCCTCAGGCAGCAGCACCTAGTGAGAGGAGGGTCGGCATGACGTGCAAAAGAAGAGAAGACCTGAAGTGTAGTTGATAAGCAAATAAGGACCCTTGATGATGTCCCAAAGGGGGCAGAGTTCAGTACTACAACTTGGATGCGTGCTGCTGGCCAGTGCAGATAAAGGACCTGCAATGATATTAGGAGGGAGCGGAGACTGGAGGTCCTATGATGATGGATGTTTGGGTGAAATCCAATAGCCAGGGAAGTGCCGAGAGTTGTAGTTCTCTTCTGTTATACCTTCTAACATCCCATAAGAAGAGGCTGAATGTGCTGAGCTGTAGTTCTCTTGCAAGGAGACGGACATAATGTCTTCTAATATCACATAGTGACAACTATGTCATGTTGGGAATTGTAGCTTCCTCTTAGATTCTCCACCTGTAATTTCCTTTGGAAACCCATAATCTCCTGGTCTGGGCATGCTGGTGTGCCTTCTTTAGGGTATGTTCACACAGGGCAGATAAACTGCATCATATAACAGCAAAGTGCATGGGATTTTGAAAATTCCTGTTTGCAGGTTGCTGAAAAATTCTCAGCATGTCAATTTTTGCTGTGGATTTTCCATGTAGGGTAGCAGCTCTTTAAATGATGGATTGCAATCCACTTAAAAATCCATGCTGACTTGGCTCCAGACCAAAAGCTGCCCGATAGTCATCCCAGCGATGATCACTTCTATGCTTTTACATAGGAGGCTCATCACTCAGTAAATTTGGCGGAAGAGCGGGTCGGAGATTGTTCATCGTTGTTCATAGATGAGCAATGGCCTGTTTACACAGAACAATAATTTTTAGGTCTGCATGAAGGATCTGATCAGCGATTTATTGCTGATTGTTCTTTCACTGCATGCGTTCACACTGCACAACTATCGTGCAAACCGCTTGATCCAACAAGCAAATTGCCCGATAATCATGCCGTGTAAAAGGGGCTTTACAGAGTTGTAAAGTAATTTAACCCTTTATGGTTCCTTCAAATGTGGACAATTGCCCGCGACTCAGGGCTACGTATTTTTGCAGTGATCGAGTCTTTTATATGTGCACGTATTGATGTATTTTACAGTACTTTTCCAAACGCAAAGCCTGTTATTTTGCATGCAGGACAAAACCACGCCACAATTTAAATGGCTAATTAGTCTAATGAGTTCCAGATGTGTTCTTTTTCCTGCATTTGCACCCCTCTCACAGACTTCTATGGGGACCTTTGGTACGCAAATGCGCACAAAAGTAAAGCATGCTATAGTGTTTTTGCATGCGGGAAATGTTGGGACAGAAAGGGAGGCGTAAACGAACCTACTGAAATCAATGGGTTCTATTCTCTACTTATTGTGCGGTGATTTTGTGCATGCAAAAATGCCCATATGAAGGAGCCTTTAAGGATGCATCACTTTTTTCCCCTTTGTTTTGGTTTTAAAAAAAACACAATGCTTTTATTTTTCTGTTAACATAGCTATCTGCGGGCTTGTTTTCTGTAGCATGAGCTGTATTTTTCAATATTACAATTTCATGTACCATATAATGTACTGAAAAATTTTAAACATTTTTAATTGGGAGTGTAGTGAAGAAAAAAATGCAATTTCGCCATCTCGCTTGGTTTAGTTTTTACAGTGTCACTTCCCCCCAAATTGCTCTCAGATTTGCGGTTTAGAGGCTACGAGGAGTACCAGTGCTGCATATTTAAAAGCTGTTGCAACACAAAAGCAAAAAATCTTTGGAGTAAATTTATTAAATTATAGAGTTACAGTCTCTCTGAAAGTGAATATCTTATATGGATATCACTTATCTAAATGAGAACCTGTAGGTGATCAGTGAGCTGCCAAGATGTGGGGTTACATGATACCCATTTAAATGAATTGGCAACAATATAGAACATGGTCTCACTGAGTCCTGCACAGCAGGAGCTGTTTTTGTCCATTCTGCCACTCTCTACTCTAGCTAATAGTTGGGTGTCCAATATTTGGTGTGTGGAAAATAGATGTAACATCAACTGATCTTCCATGTGCTATTGGGGGAATAAAATAATGCAAGCTATCTATAAGCAGAGAGATGGTGAGGGAACACTTTGCTAACTTAAATTAATTCAAGTCCCCAAGTCCAGATGAATTATATCTTAGGATACTGAAGGAAACAGCAGAGGTAATTGCTGAACCACTCGCCATAATCTTTGAAAATTCCTGGAGAACAGAAGTCCCAGAGAAGGATTGGAAAATGGCAAATGTTGTCCCTATCTTCAAAAAAGGGAAGCAACTACAGGCCTGTGAGCCTGACTTCCATACTGGGAAAGATCTTTGAACAAATCATTAAACAGCATGATACAAGTACTTGGATGAGAATGAAGTAGTTAACCAAAGCCAAAATGATTTTGTAACAAACAAGTCAGGTCAGATGAATCTAATTTCCTTCTATGATAGAATCACTGACTACGTTGATCAGGGAAATGCGATAGATATAGTATATCTTGACTTTAGTAAAGCCTTTGACAAAGTATCTCATACCATACTTATTGAAAAAATGACCAAATATGGGATTGACAAGGCAACTGTTGGGTGGATTCACAACTGGCTGAGTGATCATACTCAAAGAGTGGCCATAAATAGCTGCACATCCAATTAGAAGAATGTATCAAGTGCGGTACCACAAGGCTCTGTCCTGGGCCTAGTGTAGTTCAACATTTTTATTAATGATCTGGATCAGGGAATTGAGGGGAAACTGATCAAATTTGACGACACAAAGCTAACAGTAGGGAAGAGAGAGTGTATTCAAAAAGATCTAGAAAAGCTTGAACAGTGGGCAGCGACTAACAAAATGGTATTTAACAAAGAAAAATGCAAAATCTTACATCTGGACAAGAAAAATGAAACAAGCACATACAGAATGGGAGGAATTGAGCTAAGTAGCAGCACATGTGAAAAAGACTTGGGTATACTAATAGATCATAGACTGAACATGAGTCAACAATGTGATGCAGCAGCAAAAAAGGCAAACAAAATTCTGGGATGTGTTAAGAGAAGCATAGAGTCTAGATCGCGTGAGGAATTATCCCCCTCTACGCTTCCTTAGTCAGACCTCATCTGGAATACTGGATGGTGAGCCGTCTGCAAATCATATCCAATGCGGAACAGTTAATGGATATGGGAATGTTTACCATTCAAAAAAGAAGGCTGAGAGGAGACTTACTAGCTGTCTACAAATATCTGAAGGGCTGTCACACTGCCGAGGGATCAGCCCTATTCTCATCTGCACAAGGAAAGACTAGAAGCAATGGGATGAAACTGAAAGGGAGGAGACATTGATTAGATATTAGAGAAAAAACTTTCTGACAGTGAGGGTAATCAATGAGTGGAACAGGTTACCATGGGAGGTGGTGAGTTCTCCTTCAGTGGAAGTGTACAAACAGAGGCTGGACAAATATCTGTCTAGGATGATTTAGTAAATCCTGCACTGAGCAGGGGGTTGGACCTGATGCCCCTTGAGGTCCCGTCCAACTGTACCATTCTATGAAGATATTGCAGCAAGTTACTTATTGATGAAAGCTTAACATTTTCCTGTATCTGTAAGTATTTTAATAATCTCTAATAAATTTATTAGAGCTATATGACACTCAAACACTATGGGTATAGCATGGTGGATTATAGAGTTTATCATATAAATACAGTTTGGCGGGCATCTGGTCCTAGGAAGACATTTTGCTATGCTTCATTCACTTATATGGCTCATTTTACAAAGCATTTCCACCACATAGGCAAGCAGAAAAGATTTAAGCCTATAACAGATCAGCAGAAACAGGCAATGCTGTTATGAAATGTATCTGCGGGAAGTGCAATGGTTAAGAAAAATAAACCAACAAGGAGTCAATGACGCTGTTTTTCAGGTCAAAAGTAAAATGTAAAAATGTTCTAATTATTAAAAAATGTCAAGCATCTCTCAGGAGCTTATTTGGGGAGTACCAACACTGGCCAAGTTCCCCCTTCTCTGTTTTCTTGCACTGTTCTAGTGTTTCCTGTGACAAGAGGCAAGTGCACAGTATCTCTGTGTGTAGAGGAAAATATTTAAGCATAGCTCACAGACAATCAATTGAACGTGATGATTAATCTCTTCCCTCTGCATATCAATTTTCCAGGGAAGGCTCTTTGTACCTTCACTAAAGATGAGGCTGTACAGCAACAATTGATAAGGTTTGGTCGCTGCATTCTTTTATTTCAGAAATGCCCATAGGGTTGGGAATATTGAACTGATGAAAAGCACATGTATAAACACAAAGAACAGATGTGTTGCAGATTTGGCACAGCCTGAAATATGATTCAGTCAAGAGCACGTTGAGACGTTCTAGGAGACCTGACACAAGTACCTGTTCTTTTAATTGTGCAGTGTATAATGTTGAGAACAGGGGCCCATAGAAACCCTAGTATATATTTTATTAAAGCCACATAATGAGTTTAGTTAAAATTAAGAAAGTATAATGTTCGAAATCATAACATAATATGAAACAAAACATTTGAATGAGGTCCTCAAATGCATGATTCCATCCCATGGTGCAAAACACGCTTAAAGTGGTTCTCCGGTTGTAAACTACTGTTAGCCTAACAGCAGGATAAGCCATCAATAATAAATTGGTGAGGGTCTGCCCAAGACCCCTCCACATCAGCTCTTTGCTGGGTCCGTGTATTCACATAATGAGCTGGTTTCGCAAAGGAGACAGCTCCGTTCCCATTGCAGCGGTCACATTTGGCATTGCAACCTAAGTTCCCATTTACTTCAATACACACTGGACCTGCAATACCAAGGCTCAGCACTGCAGTGGGAATAGAGCTGCTGTTACGATACTAGTAGTGTGCACACGAACGCACAACGCGGGACTACAATACTAGTAGGGTGCACAGGTACGCACGGCACAGGTATGTTACAATACAGGTAGTGTGCACAGGTACGCACGGCATGGGACTCCCTGACTCTCACCCATGCCAATATCCCTTCCTGGAGGTAGCCTCAAAGGTGGACAGGTCCAGGCCGCCAACACTGACCCTACGCTGCCTAGTGGCAAAACAGGAAGGAACCGCCGTACCTATGCAGAAAACAACTTACTGGTACTGACAGGCTAGGCTGAAAAGATGGAGCAGAACACCCAGCACAAACTTGGAACAGGTCAAAGTACCAGTATCAGAGCCAGAACTGAGCAGGTCTAAACAGCAGGCCTGCTCAGGGATCACTGGAGAATAATTGGCCACTCCCAGGCAGCAAGAGCTGCATCTTATAGGGAGGCGGGAGAAGCTGGTTGGCTGCTGGACAAGTCAAGCACCAGCCACACCTCACAGGCACTAGTAGGATAATTAACCTAGACTAGAGAGCACAGGAGCTGTTAACCCTGGAAAGTCTGGATAGAACCTACAGACACTAGATGTGCTGGCAATTATTTAAGCAAGTGCTGACAGACCTAACAGCTGCTTCCTGCAGAAATCAGTTCAGTGCACAAGCACACAAACCCAGTGAACAGATGATTGGTGGGGGTTCCTGGCAATGGAACCCCTATTGATGACCTATCCTGCTAATAGGACATCAGTAGTTTACAACTTGACAACCCCTAAACATGGGTTGGATCCTATAGACAACTCTTTGACAACTCTGTGAATATAATTCCCTGCTGTGGACTCCTGTCTAGATGGGATAACCCTTTAATCACATCTCCCTCAGAAGGACTTTTTTTGCCTGTGCATTGCATGGGTAGCTCATCAATTTAATTGGACAACATATAGGAGGAAGTGCAGGGCCCAGTTGGAATACACCCAAGGCTTCCAAGGGAACTAAGTAACGTGATAGATAGTAACATAGTATGTTAGGCTGAATGAGGACAATGTCCATCTAGTTCAGCCTGTTTTACCCTCCCCCTTGTTGGTCCAGAGGAAGGCAAAAAAACCTAGTGAGCCAAATAGCTCCTATGGAGGGAAAAATTCCTTCCTGATTCCATAATGGCAGCCAGAGTAATCCCTGTATCAACATTTGAGATCAACAACCCTGCTGGTCACCAAATGTCTATATCCTGTAATATCATAGCGCTTTAGGAAGGCATCTAGTCCCTTCTTAAACTCCTCTATGAATTTTGACATCACCATGCCCTTAGGCAGAGAGTTCCACAGTCTCACTGCTCTTACAGTAAAGAAGCACCTTCTGTGTTGTTGATGAAACCTGCTTTCTTCTAGATGTAGAGGATGCCCTCTTGTTACCGTCACAGTCCTGGGTATAAACAGATCATGGGAGAGATCCTCGTATTGTCCACTAATGTATTTATACATAGTTATTTGATCGCCCCTTAGCCGTTTTTTTCCCCAAGGTGAATAATCCCAGTTTTGATAGCCTCTCTGGGTATTCCAGTCCTCCCATTCCGTTTATTAATTTAGTTGCCCTTCTTTGGACCCCCTCGAGCACCGTAACATCTTTCCTGAGCACCGGTGTCTAGAACTGTACACAGTATTCCATGTAGTGTATATTGGTGACATCCATTTCTCTTGCCCATGTGCATAACCTTACATTTATCAACATTGAATTATATTGGCCATTTTTCTACCCAAGTCCCCAGTTTATTGAGGTCCTTTTGTAGCTGTACATTGTCCTCCTTTGTATTAATTAACTTGTATAATGTTGCATCATTTGTAAATCTTAATATTTTACTGTGCAGTCCCTCTATCAGGTCATTGATAAATAAATTGAACAAAATGGGGCCTAATACTGAACCCTGTGCCACCCCACTAGCAACGGTGGCCCAATCAGAGTATGAACCAGTAATTACCACTCTCTGCTTTCTATCTCTGAGCCAGTTCTTTACCCAGATACACACGTTTTCGCCCAGACCGAGCTGTTTCATTTTATATATAAATCTTGTTATTTGTATAGTGCCAACTTATTCCGCAGCGCTTTCAGGTAATTATTATTTATTACCCCCCACCAAGCTGGGTTCTCATTTTACCGACCTCGGAAGGATGGAAGGCTGAGTCAACCTTGAGCCGGTTACCTGAATCATGCGGGGATTGAACTTGCAACCATATATCAACCTATTATGCGGCACGGTGTTAAATGCTTTAGAGAAAATCAAGATATACGAGATCAATAGACTCCCTCAGGTCCAGCCTAGAACTTACTTCATCGTAGAAGCTGATCAAGTTGGTCTGACATGATCAACTTCTTATGTACCCAATGCTGATGAAGATGAGTTGTTTTCCTTGAGGTATTCTAGGATGGCGTCTCTCAGAAACCCCTTTTCCCAATTATTGAAGTGAGACTTACCAGCCTGTAGTTACAAGGCTCTCTTTCAGACTCCTTTTTGTATATTGGAACCACATTTGCAATGCACGAATCCAGTGGTACAACCCCGGTCTCAATAGTGTCCATAAATATAAGAAATAGCGGTCTATTCGAGTGTATTCACGAATGAAAATGAAATGCCACCAAAAGGAAAAGACTGCTGTAGTATAGTGGGTTCTGATAAATCTCACTTTAGCATACCATTTTCAAATCCTTCTTATTATTATTCACACTTCTCTTAAAAGTGGTTGAGATTGAGTGCCTATCTATTTATTGATGTACAGAACAGATGTCATGTTGTCCATTCTTACTCTGACAACCTGCAAAATGTAGAAGGGCCAAGTGAGTAGCTCAGAGTTCTGTCAGGTTCCATGTCAAAGATTTTTCCTCTGTAGTCCAAGTGCCTCGCAATAGAAATTCATCTAGATGAACTTTCCAACTTAGTTGGGATGTATCGATAGTCAACAGGATCCAGTGAGGCGGGACAGTGGACTTTCTGTGTACCAGCTGGCTCTCTTTCAGGGCCAGGAAGCACTTTTTTTGTCTAAGCTTTTTGGGTTGTGGTTGTAGACCTTGTGAAGGTATCAGGTGCTAGTGGATTGAGACCTGACAAATAAAATAGATTTGTGCTGTTCCTTAAAGGGAATATGTAGTAAAAAACGACCTATTATATAAAATATATTTTTGTGTTAAATATATTTTTAAAGAATTTTTGGTGATTTTTATTTTAATTTTTGATTACCTAAATTTTGAAAAACACTCTAAAATCCTGCATTTTTCACACCGACCACAGAGCCTAATAATAGACTGATGCTTCCTGATCTGTAGGGTACCTCCTATATGTAGATAACACTGGATCCACCAGTCACAGTAGGTGATAAACTGTGATTATCTATTCCCCCGTATAATGACCTCTGTACACAACATGTCTAGAACAACCTCCCATACAAGTCAATGGGTCGGCTCCTGTCCATTGTGTGAATGGCCCAGTAAGCTGCTTTGAAGCATATTTTCTAAATACTGTTAAAAAAAAGCTCAGAAAAAGTGGCAGCCTAACCCCCCACCCCACCCCCGTCGTCATGTATAGATAATAGAATAAAAATATATGTCTTTATATCTGGTTTAATTAATGAAAGAAAAAATGGTGATATAGTCCCTTTAACCTAAAGAGCAATGGGGTGACACAGTTATCAGAAAATCCAACCAAATCACTTATATTGGAGCAAATAATGTTCCTTAGTCATCTTGGAAAAGCTGTAGCATGAAGTGGACAACGAGTTCTAGGATCTTCAGCATGAGTTTTTATTATACTCACAAGAGGTTAAAAATTGCAGGCATTAAAATATAAAGTAGCATCTCCACAGTGTGTCAGAACGCCCGACTCAAGTTTCACTTTGTTGGAGCTTCTTCTGGGCCTGCCTGCAATTTTTAACCTCTTATGAGTATAATAAAAGCCTTGTGTGAAATATTCACTTTCTGCAGTACTTCACTATGGGCACTTTCTGGTTCTCTTGATTAACCTGACTACCTGGCTTTAAAGATCCTGCAACTTGTTGTCCACCTCATGCTGCTGCTTCTCCAAGAGGGCTAAGGAACATTATTTGCTCCAAGTGACTGTTAAGAGCTTTGTTGACTTGGTTGGCTATTTTGATAACTCTGTAATGGCCCTTTTACACAGGACTATTGACGTTCAGAATCGTTCAGATTACCGCACTCCCGTGGGAATTTGAATGATAATTGTCCCATGTAAATGTGTGTAGTGACTGAACAACTGAATGAGAATTACTCAGTCATTCAGTTTTGCATGCAGAGTGCCGTTCCATGTAAATAGCAGTCGTTCACTTTTCAACAACTGTCTGCTTACTGTGAATGGGCACAGACGAGGGGAGAACGCTCCCTGGCCCGCTCAGCCTCCATTTCGGCAATGCTGAGAGTGATGCCAACGATACTCGCTCCCGTGTAACAGCACACGAGCGAGCATCACTGGGATGAGTGCCAGGCATCGTTAGCCCAACAGTTCGTCCCGTGTAAAAGAACCATTACCCTTTTGCGCTTTAAGTCTTTTATAACCAAGGCTCATTGATATGCTTGTATCCAGGTCACATTCTGTAGTACTGGTATCCTCACTTTCAAAGAATTACACATTTCAGATTTCTCAAATGACATATCTACACAAGTTGTATTTTTAATGGCACCTTTTAACGTATCATATAATGTATTGGAATAGTTTTAAAAAATTCTAATTGGAGTAAAGTGGGAAAACACCCACAATGTAACCATTTTTTTTTAACAGTGTTTATGGTGCAGTAATAGTGACATGTTGTCTTTATTCTGTCGGTCAGTATGAGTGCAGCAATACCAAATTTATAGAGTTTTTGTATTATAGTAATACTTTAAAAATAAAATCCTTTTTTAAAAAAAAAAAAAAAGAATGACTTTCTGTTGAAATCTTTTGACTCCCTATAACTTTTCTTTTCCTTTGACAGGGCTATGTGACTTAGAGGCCAACCTAACCTCTAAGGGATTCTTCCCTGACAAAGGGATTTTTCCACTGAATCTGGTCACCATGAGATCAATCTCTGGAACTCCCCGCATCCTGGTGACATGCTGGAGATCTCTGGATTTAGAGACCATTCCCTCGTGATTGCTAGACCTTGACTTGGTCGTTTGGTAACAATATTGAGGGAATCTTGAATATGCACAGCAATTACAGGTATTACAAAGTTAAGTTATTAAGATAAAAGTTCTGTGCAACAGGGTATTTGCCCTTTCAGCTGCTTTTTAGTGTCTTTTGTTGTCTTAAGATAACAATAGATTTTCAATTGCTAAGGATAAGATAGCTTGTCACAGAAAGTTGCAGTATCACAGTCAAGTTAAACTTTCCTATATCCATAGATTTCTTAGGTTTAATTCTGTTTATGCAATGATCTTTCGCTTTATTCCTTGAGAAAGGATTCTAAATGGGTACTGTCCTGCATGTTGATGTAGAGCACTAATGTTTTGTTGCCCACTTTACAGAGACTGCACTTCCCTCTGTAGAGTATGGAAAAGAGTGTATCATATAGCTCTTAGTGCTTTGAGGTTTGAGGACATAAACCTCTCAAGGGGACTCCATGAACCCTGGACTATACACTGCTCAATTTAGTTGAGACACATTAGTAGTCCACAGGATCCAGTAGGACTCGACCCCAAGATGTTTTATACCATCTGAGAGACTGCCAGCTAGAGATGGCAGGGTACACCAACTGTTCAACCATTCTAGGTTGTAATTCTACAACCCAAGGATCTCTCTCTGTAGGGAAAATAAGTGCCATAAACTTCCTCAGCAGCTACTTAAATGGGAAATCAAACCTTTTACTGCCAAGATATTTTCCTTCCAAGAGGAAGAAGGGAGAAAAATACCTTCTGGGAATGCATGTCAAAGCCTAAGACTGCCTATGTTCTTGATGGTAAGATATCTGACTTTTGCCAATCTAATATCCAACCCAAGTGCTGGAGTAACTGTCTGGTAATTTGAAGATGGTATGTATAAGCCAATCGTCCAAGTGTGAAACCAAAGTGTTGCCTGTGTACTTACAGAGGCAGCTATAGTAGACTCTGCCTTACACAATTAAAATTGGATGGTAATCCTGGTTTAAAAATGTCCTTTTGAGATGGTATAAATGTTAACCCCTGAATGGAACAGATCTAGTTGTATCTGATGGCCTAGCTGTAGATGATGACTTTTTAATGTGCTTGGGGTGGAAGTTGGTCCATCTGAGTTATGTGGGCAGATCAATGAGTTTTCAGTACAGGGATATTTATATTGAGTTCTTCTGAATTTTTATGGTGGCGTGCAGAAAGTTGATTTTTGCATTTGAGTAGCTCAATGTCAACTTTATAGTAAAGTGGAATTTATTGAATCTTTCATGGTATTTTATTAATTATCATTCACACTTAGTCCAGTTAATTAAAATATCATCAATATAGTGGAAGTAGGCTAATGGTGTTGATGAAACATGGTACCAATGGTTACTGAAAAGGTAACTCCATGCCAAATACATAAGCTCACAGGAAACACTAAAATTGCACCCTAAAAAATCATCTAATAAATTGTTTATTTTATAAAACCTCATCTTGTAAAACTCACAAGTACATTGCAAATGAAGAATACAAGAGCAGTAATATTTTAGAGTTAACCATATATCAGAGTGATAGGCCGCCCTGTATCTGTGTTCTTGTTTTTCTTATTAATAAATCAAATCATCTAAGTGAAGCAGTATGATTTCCTTTGATTTTAAATGTTAAGTTGCTTTGATGTATCAGTCAATGTTCCCGAAATGCAGGGAATAATTTTTGGCAATTAGAATTGGTTTGTCACAAGAGGCGTATGTCATCAACTTGAAATTAGAATAATGAATTTGCTTTTCCTTTGAAGATGAAGACGTGTAATTGATGAAACACAGGACTAGCTCTTAGGTGATAATGTTATGGTGACATGGCAAGACCAAAGACGGGGCCTAGCAGGATTTATTCTCAGGAAAGAATGAACCACTCCACTATATCTCCATTGTCTGCCATGAAACATCCAAGCTCAACCCATTTTGTCTTTTTTCAGTTACAATGGGATAAGTCCAGATCTATCATAAAACAAATCTATATAAATGAAAGTAATAGCTTCAGAACAGCATCTCAGTATTCCACAACTTTTAACTGGTTCTCACACCTGTAGCAATGTAAATGACACCTGCTCTGTCTGATGCACAGCACACCGTTATCCGACAGACTCATCAGATATGTACATTTCTGGAACAGAAGAATAAAGTTAGATTTGGGTACTTACTTAGGGAGCTTTTACATAGGACGATCTGTTGGGCAACAGATGCCTGAAAGGTTGTCCCAGTGATCGCTCTTGTGCAGGTACGGGCATCATTAAGTGAATGGAGGTGAATCAGGCCAGGCAGGGGCATAGCTAAAGTCTCATGGGCCCGGGTGCAAATCTTGGGGCCCCCCAACCTCTCTTAACCCCTTAACGCATAGGTGAAACTTGAAGCTCCTACGCCCCAATGCAAAACCTGTAACAGGGCCCCCAACTATAATGCTTTATTCATAGTACTGGGCTCCCTATATGGAAAAGAGAGGCCTTATGGGCCCCCTAAGGCTCCTGGGCCCGGGTGCAACCCCTGCATCCCCTATAGTTATGCAAGTGGGGCCGCCTCCATTCACAGTAAACAGGCAGTCGTTCATAAGTGAATAACTGCCTGTTGATACGGAACAATATGCTGTGCCATTTTCTGCATGCAAAAACTGAACGCCGAACGAGAAGTCAAAGAGTTCTCGTTGGGTGCTCAGTCGCTGCATGCATTTACACTGAACGCTAATCGTTCAGATTGTCGCTGGATCAAGTGAATCTGAACGCTAATCGTTCCATATAAAAGCAGCTTTAATCAAAGCAATTAAATATAGTCTCATTATTGGCTGCTTGGGAAGCACCTGTTGATGAAGATTGTGAGGTTTCTTAATCATTACGGAGCGTGAGAAATGCCCTTTGCTTCTGACCCATTCTCCGGCAGAAGTCGCCCCGAATCTCTGAGCCTGTTGGTCAGTCCCATTCCAATGATATCAAACGACTAAATTTCTCAGATGTTTTTTATTTACTCAGCTTAAAGTTGGATTATAACCAATGCTTAAAGGTGAAAGGGCGATGTGTAATATACTGACACATAAAGATCAACACGTGAAATGAAATAATGTAATGTTTTGAATGCTTAAGAAGAAAAATCCAGCGATAAAACATTGTAAGTGGATGAAAAACATGAATGCCTATATATTTTAATGTTAAATGTAAGCAGATGTGGAGTTTTAATAGCAACAATCTCCAAATGCAGGAATCCCAGACAACTATCTGCGTTTTGGAGTTGTTTAGTTTTGCATGTTTCTTCTGAACGGCTTCTGAAAAGTGTGCTTTGACCCCTATCAAATTAGTATTATTCTGTCTGCTTGTGCTTGCATCAAAAATAAATTATGTTTAATCTACTTTTACTCTGCAGGGAATGCTGGGGCAGTATATCAGGAGGAGGGAGCGGTATGGATATGTCTAAGAGGAACATACACTTTGAATGATGTTCAGGAACATGGACCCCTTCCAAGCGTCTCCGCCCAGATCACATATGTTTCGCTGGCCAAATGATCCTAAAAGTGCAATCATTTGAACAAAAGGATGTGATACTTTGTGTAACCATCCATTAATTAGCTGCAAGGAAAGATTTAAAAAATGTGGTGTTTAAAGCTCTTTAATTAAAACATATTTTAAGATACGTTTAGTGTATTCTAGCTGGATGCAGACAATGTAAAACAATCATGGAAGAAACCTGAATAGCTCGAAAGTTAATGAAATAAGATTCAGAATATTAACATGAATGTCATATGATATAATCTGTACCACAAGGTTTGCAACCTGGTAACTACTTAAAAAGGAGTAAAGGAGGAATCATCAACAAGAGATAATTAGTTCTTTGAGAATTAAGGGCGCGGGCAGACGAGCGCATAAACGGCGCGTTTTTGCGACCAAACGCATATACGTGGCCATCTGAGGCAATGGTTTCGAATGTATTCGTTCACATGGGCGATTTTACTGCGCGTAAAAACGGCAATTCGAAAAAAAACGGAACATATGCGACCGAAATACGCGCCAACCCATATTCGATCGCCGAAAAGACCGTTTGCAAAGTAGGAACAAACGAAAATACGCTTTCTAGCTCTGGTCGTGATCGGTGAAAAACGATCGCTCGGGCGATTATACGTTGCGCTCGTGCGAACGTAAATACGCCTACGCTCGTCTGCCCACACCCTAACTGTGTAAGGGTCCCTTTAACATTTAAAGATAATGTGTTGATGACGAGCGCCAAAGAACAAGATCAGCGATCGTCTAGCTTCCGTTTACACTGGTTGATTCAGAAGGCATGGTGCATGAAAAATTCAGAATGTAGATCCACTGTGCCAGAGGTACCCCAGTCTTCATCCTTGAACCCCACCAATATGGATGTGGGCTTCATTGCAGGATCTGCAGGCCCCAATCAGGTATGGGCCCCAGTAATTTGGCAGCTGACGTTATTAAACCAAATTTCTGTACCTGAGGGTATGAACTGAAATGTAGACAGACAATCGGTGGAATAGCCAAAGTCAAGAACCAAGGAATTAGGACTCACTTGAAATAGCACCTTAAGTGGAACCAAGAGACCACAAACTCAAGAACCCACCATAGGGGAAAGGGCGTCTAATACAGCGAAGGGTAACACATGATTGGCAGCAATTTGCAAAGTGTGCACTGGCCATTTAAGAGCACAAGTATGTGTGAGCACATGCTTTCCAGGGCACTGTCAGAGAATGGGCAGGTGCCAGAGCAGATTTTTGGTGCAGAATTTGCACTTTCAACTTGCAGCAATTCCACTACATCTGAACACGGCCTTACTCTAATAATGGCTTTGTGACTGCCTAATATGCTACTAAGCATATTCTATATGTATATATCCTGCTGTAAGGAAAGATAAGTGGTGTCTGACAGAATGTATCTCAGAGGGGGATCAAAGATTGAAATTCAACTTCTGACCCTCCCCTAATGCACATCAGTTGTTAACAATCCTGCTAATGTATATGCCAGATTTACGGATTGTCCCATTGAAGCTGCAAAAGAAAGCAATCAGACTTGATAAAGTATAAAACGAGAAGCCAATTGTAGAGGAGAATAAAATGAATCCAAAAAAATGCTGCAGATATATTAACTGTCAGAAACCTCCTACTGAAAATATTGGTCCCATAACTGATTACGAGGGTAATTTGATCAAATTTGTCATTGAGATGACAGAGCTATACAATGCATTTTACCATCTGTGGTTACAAAGGAGAAGACTGCTGGGTATATGTTCACTAACATTACTGATGACATCATAACTAATGATTTGTCATGGCTGATTATAGTAATGGTCCAAATAAGCTTACAAAAAATGTGAATAAGGGTGTAATTACACGTCACTAGTTTGCTACAGTTTTTGGTACAGATCTGCAGCAGATTTCATTTTAAAGGGTGAATTCTGCTGCAGATCTGCACCAAAATCCGTGACAAAATCCACAGCAAATCAGCAACATGTAAATGTACCCTAAAGGCTCCTCCAGACTGGCGAGAGCGATATTGGGCTGTGATTCACGATTCAAAATGGCTCTCGCAAACCTTCTAAAAACCCCTGAATGTCAGGCCTTTTCATGTGAAAACAGCCTTGCATCACTGTGAGGGTTCCCTTCATGCCATTGCTTTTAATGGGGCGGGAGAACAATGCGATCTCCTGCTGGGGTTGTGACAGCAGGATCAGGGGATTCCTTCATCCCCGCAGGGAGTCCCCTCATCACTGAGCACCCTGCTGTCACAGTGTTCAGTGATGCGGGGACCCCCCGTGGGAATGAAGAAATCCCCTGCTGCTGCTGTCACAGCGGCAGCAGGAAATCGCGATGTTCTCCCTATGTTTTGAATAGGGCTGGCGCTGCTGCCGCCGGCCCCATTGAGCACAAGGTGAAACCCCTGGCTGTGATAGCTTCACATCCTTGCGGGACCGAAGGAATTCCCTGCTGCAGCTGTCACAGCTGCAGCAGGGGATCGCGATCTTCTGCCATTGCTTTCAATTTGGAAACAATGGGTGATATCTCAAAAATAATGGGCATGCTGCAATCTTTTTTTCACGCAGCATCGCAGGGGTGAAAACATCGCAAATGGGAATGAAACCATTGAAATTCATTGGTTTCATATTTATGCGTTTTCACTCACTCTCGCATGATTTTCACGTCAGTGTGAAGCGTCGTAAAGGTTCTCAGCCAGATGGTTTATGTTCTTAAAGAACTTACAGTATTGCAGTGATTGCAAAACCATTACTTTGACGCTTAAAGGATTCCTTACATAAACCTTACAAGGAACGTACCAATGGACTGACGAAAGGCTAGTGTTATCCCTATATTGAAAAAAGAGACAAAGACTATACATGGGCTAACAGCTGCAGCAAGTGCCATGAATGTACAGTGTTCACGTCAACTACCTTAATGCTGCGCTGCAAATATGTGGAGCAGGGTGGGAAACAATATACATGGCTACTGATATCAATGTAGAATGCTGGACCAGAGGTCTGATCAATTGCCAGCAGGTGCCACGAAGGAATATTTCGGAAAGTATGAAATGGTTGAACAAATTGTGATGTCTAGTATGTTCTGCTCGCTGCAAGAATAGAGTGCAAGTCTCCAACACCGCTGCTCAGAACAGTTGTTCCGGCTTATTGTTTAGGGCATTTCTGAAAATGTAATCAAATAACTGGACAAAACTAACTCCAATTAGAAGCTGCTGAGTGGCAGAAATGTGCATGTGATACTAATTCTATTAACAAAATAACATCTGAATAATAAAACATATCGTGGCTCAAGATTCAGTTCACCATAGAAAAACGTTCTAACTTTTCTGTGACCTGTTCTTCATTTTCATAGATGACCTCCTGCCTCTCTTAGGTACTTGGCTTAATAAAAGTTCCCGCTTGCACCCAATCGTTTGTGTGTCCTCACTCAGCATTTGAATATTAGGTAATGGATTGTCAAGAGTCCTGTTCTCACTCTAAAGACACCCGAACACACAACACACATGTTTAGCCGTGACCCTGGTTTATTCTGTGACTCAAGCTTAATCATTATGAGAAAAAGAATTAACCAGTTTATAAATCCATGGCAAAAGATATTTTCATATTTCCAACATCCCGTGTCACATGAACATCAGCGGGCAGTGTGCATTTGATTCATACACTACTAATAATCTTTTTAGTTCTCAGATAAAGGCATAAGAACAAGGAAATATCTGAATTTTTCTCCAGAAGTAAAAGTAGATTTTTAAAAATCTGCTACTCTCTCATCCAGGCATAACATTTACGATCTATCCATGGGGATAGGTGTAGATTGCTACAGTGCCCATAAACCTTAGAGGTTGGCAGAACACTTGTTTGGCTGATAGCTGTTCCTTATGACTCGCGTTCATACGTGTGTAAACTAGGCTAGACTTAGCCAAGTATGCTTGTTTTCTCAGTGGGGAGAGGAAAAGAAGCCACTGCCAGATGCCTCTGGTAGTGGCTTATTTCCAATGAGAACCAGGGATTAGGCATAATAAAATCCAACATGCCCAATCCTCCTTTCCCTTCCCCCCCAACATCTACCATAAATGGATAGTCAGGATACCCCCATACACACTGCATGGTTAACTAGTTCTGCTGATGTATATCTAAATCAAGGGTGTCAAACCCTTAGGCTGATGTGGCCCTTTTACCCAAGGACTACATTAGCCTAAGGGTGCCTTCCCACTAATGTTTTTTTTTTTCTACAGCAAATTCGCTGCGTTTTTTTCCCCAAAGGTCAATGGGATTTTTTCATTTTAAAATCGCAATGCACAAAAAACGCAATTTAGCACTAAATTGTGCTTTTTATGTATTGTAATTTTAACATTAGAAAGTCCCATTGACCTTTGGAGAAAAAAAAACGCAGCGGAAAAAAAAAAACCCCGTAGTAGGTAGGCACCCTTATGGTTGCCTTCAAAGAGTCAATTGTAATTGTAAGACTGTAAAGTAATAGGGACCCCCATAATGGCACTACTTATAATACTGATCTCCATAGTAGCCCCAGTTGTAATAATGTGCCCCATAGAGGCCACAGTAGTAATAGAGACTCTCATAGTGGCCTCAGTAGTAATAGTGGCAGTAGTAAGTATCCCCCACAGTGGGTCCAGTAGTAATAGGGTCCTTCATAATGGCGTCAGTAGGGATACGGTCACCTCTATTGATGGCTCCAGTAGTAATAGTGCCCCCTATATTGACCCCAGTAGTAATAGTGACTCCCCTATTGGCCTCTGGCCGGACAGCATTCCTACAGGTATGTTATTCACCCAGCCAGTAGCTGCAGTCTGGCGGCAGCAGCGGCTGCAGAGTCTGTGACCACCAGACCACTCCCCTTGGTATCTGTCCTGCATACAAGTCGGTGCATGCAGAAATCGTTGGTAGGAGAGATTAGCAGACACAAACTCTTTAGCGCCTGTCACCGCCAGACCAAAGCAACTGGCTAGGTTATTGGAATATCTGTTAGGTTGCTGCACAGCCAGCAGGCCACATAAAATTAGGTGGTGGGCTGGATTTGGCTGGAAACAAGTGAAATCAAATATTAGGTCTTAAATGTTGGCAATTGCAATACCCCTTTAATTATACAGATATATAGCTTCAGATAAGGATAAAATACAAACATTATACATTTTATCCCATTTCAGCAGCTCTGTTTATTCATGCAGAAGATCAAGGAAACAGGTATTATTGTATCTTGATGTCACCAGGAAGCTAGGGGTTTAACAGGGGGAACACCCCTGTCACACCCCTAGCTCGCCATAGGCTGACATGGCAAAGGTCCTAGCAGCACAGTGTGTATTGATTGTTGCCTACCGTCGACGCTTAGGGTTAAGAATGATGTTCCTTTTAGGCTTACATTATTGGTTCTAAATAATTCCATGTTACAACATACAACTATCTACAACTAATAATGTAAGGCTAAAAGGAACATCATCCCGAACCCCAAACGTCCACGGCAGGCAACAATCAATACACAGGCAGCAGCTATATATGTAGCACTGACGTGGATATCCTGCCGCCGTGCAGTACAGAACGCAGAGCCGGGGAGTTGTGGAGAGGAGCCCGGGACGGGAGATGTCATGTCGGCTGTGAGCGGGGAGAACTAACAGCAGCGTCGAGCGGCCAATGAGAGAAACTGCTGCAGCAGGGAGCACAGGCACGGAGACTAAAGAGCAGCAGCAGGGACCACAGTGCCGGACACAAACTGCAGCAGTGGGGATTACAGGTGCAGGCAGCAAAGTGCAAGCGCTTGGAGCAGTTTTAGCAGCCGGGGTGGTGGCAGGAGAGATGCATCCGGGGAGGCAGCAGGGGAGATGCTGCCACTGGGACCACTATTAAGAGCCGGGGAGCCAGCCGCAGGGAGCAACATTAACACCCAGGGAGGTGGGACGGGAGACCAGGAGTGGGGATTAGAGGGCCGGGGATTACAAAGCAGGAGCATAAACCAGTATTCACAGGGGAAGGGAAAATTCAACTTACCTGCTGGGACCTGCAGCCAATGAGCTTCAGGGGGTGTCACCAGGCACTCAGTTTTGTTTCCACCAGTACTCCCTGGTGGCGTCAAGATACAATAATACCAAGGAAATATACGCTACCCATTATAGTGCAATTATTATTACTATATCTTTCCTGCACTGCACACTAGCCACTACAAATTACTGTGTACTGAATACCGTTTAGACAAGTCTCTGTTATGCTATTTCCATACACATGAAAACAAGGAACAGCGGGTACCCTAAGGAAGCCACAGTGCATGGCGATACATGGGAGGATCTTGTGTCCTACGCTCTGCTTACCAGATACCGTGTTTCCCCGAAAATAAGACCCTGTCATATTAATTTTTGCCCAAAAAGAGAAGCTAGGTATTACTTTCAGGGGATGTCTTATTATACTTACCTGGCAGGCTCAGTCCAGGTCCCTCACACTGCTCTCCGGAGCGGCGACAAGCTAAGCCGCAGCATAGGTTGGCCAATTCATAAATCCTGCCTCCACAACACAATGGCTGTGATTGGTTCTTTGACCGCTGCTCAGCCAATCAATGCAGCGCTCGACAAACCAATCACAGCTATCGCATTGGTTCATCAAGCACTGCCAATCAGAGCCATCGCTTCCTGGTGGTGGGATTTATGAATCCCATAACCAGGAAGTGATCTTCTGTGGGCGAACGAGGACTGCAGGATGCAGGTAAGTATTCCTTTTTTATGCTTATTTTCAGGGTAGGGCTTATATTTCAAGCCTCCCAACCACTATTTAATATGCACTTTATCTCTTTGGGCCTTACTTTATAACCATGTTTTATCCTTGATCATTTGTCTACACTTTTCATGTGTACAGCAATCCTAGCACTTTATAGCGCAACTATATTTGTATACCTCCCTTTATAAAATGACTTGTATCCTGTATTTTTGCCCTGTGCAGCAAATTCTCAGTTGTCTCTGAGCTGTTATGCTGTGTGCTATACACTGAACATGAAGAAAACTGCAATTCTGCTTTCTAACTCACTATAACAGAAATAAAACATCATCATGAAGGACACTAGAGAAGTACTGAGCAGTGCAGATATGATTCCAGTGGCTATAACACAGTAAACAATCACTATTAGCTGCAGGCAGCATTTGTGTGAGTCTCTGCTGCTGTCTTCCTTCACCTCCTCCAATCCATAGACTTCTTTTGGCAGTATGAGTCATCACCTTCCTTCACTTTCTGCTTTTTGTCTTATCACAGTTTTATCACAGACAGGTATTACTTGACAACAAGTAGTACACAATAAAATAGGAGGAAGTAAGAACCTCAAGTGACCAGCACTTAAGAGTGATTTTTCAGTACAAAAATGTCATTTTAAGTAAATACAGTGATTTTCACTTTTGCTACTTATTACTTCATATTAAGGGCCCATTCACATCAGTGTTAGTAACGCTAATTTCCTCTAGAAGACAGGACAAAAACACACAGCAAGCTGCAGTATTTCGTCTGGTTAATTCTGGTAAAATGCCGGACTACTGGCCGGAAATCAAACAGACCACATTATTTTAATAGGCAGTCCATTTGTTCAGGGGTGCCATTTATCTGCTCCCTGAACTAAGTAGGAAAAAGGAGCTTCCGAAGGTTGTTTGAAAAGTTAGTGACCATTTACATTTTTAACCTGATCCTTTGGCCAATCATGTATAAATGGAAATCTTCTATGCAATGGAACAATTTAAAGAGAATGTCGCCATATTTATGCTGTTCTATTCAAGGGTAGCATAAAATAGTAACATTGAGCCCCTGAGTGCAGTGCCAGATCACTTATGTATTTAGTATCTGCACTTTTCATACAGTATAATCACCCTTGTATCTCCGGTAGCACATGCTCAGTTAGGTCATTTCACATCTGTGACGCAGATCCGGCTAAGAATACCAGAGGAAAAAGCGCCGCAGCAGCACTTTTTCTTCCATCCAAAGCTGGGTGGAAAGCGGGCGAACCCCATTGTAGTCAATGGAGTCCACCCAGAGCTGTTTGGTTCTGTCCAGAGAAAGAACCAGTTGGCCATGGGGACTACCCTCTCCTGCTCCCCAAATGGAACAGGAAAGCGGAATCCCTGCCACAGATATAAAACTACTAGAACAACTCAGTAGTCCACTCAATTCCGTGCTCACACTGTGTAGTCTTCATACAATTATGAGCTCCAGTTGCCCTTCTTCATTGTTATTCATAGCATAGGAAGAAAGCTGTCAATCATCTGGAGTAGGTGTGGGTCGGCGATAGATCGTGAATATTGCGGACTGAAATAAACACTGATTTTATGAAAAGTACAGGTGCTAAACATAGAAATGACCCAGTGCTGCAATCAGGACCGCCTTCATTAGTTGGTGCTGCCTTCAAATAGGGCAGCATGAATATAGACTACATTATAGTGCACTAGGTGTGCATTATTTGAGGTTAAAATAAGAAATAACGTGGAAACCAAAATATATCTTGTTTGCTCCTTGATGTAATACTTGAAGTTGCAGTACATATGTAGTGGCCCGAAACACCTATTTCTGGCCCCTCCATAATTGTCATAGATGTCTTGTCTTTTATATGAATGCACTGTGCAAAGTGTCTTGTCTGATGTTATGTGTATTGCACAGCTAAAGCATGTAAGAGGTTAATGTCTGAAAGTGGCTGGGACATGTCTGAGAAAGTATCAAAATCTGTCTCATCACGTGATGTTTTCCCTCTATAAGTATGAGTGATTGGTCTTCCATTATCTTCTACTGTTGTGAGTGGAGTAGGAGTGCCGGCCACATGGGGGTACCTTCAACCCTCATGTGGTGAAGTGATGAAGAGTAGGAAAGGTATCCTGAGGCCTGCTGTGCTAGGAACCACCTCTGAGGAGAGTAAGGAGTCTACCGTGAGGAGTCGTCTTCAAGAGTTCTGAGTTAGTGTCAGTGGAGTTCGTGTTTCTCCTCCGGAGTAATTCAGAGTCCCGTAAAGTGAGTGTGTCCAAAAGCTAAGCACTGAAGATAACTGAGACGGTAGGCCCAGTTTCATCCTGAGTTCTCGTCACAGACCGATCACTAATAAGCTGTCTTTCCTGCATGTGCGAGTAAGCTGTATTGTATTCCAATTATACAGTAAAGTTCACAGGTCATTGCCCATTCCCAGTGACTGAGTTATCAAGTTCCAATCATGTGTGTTGACTCTCTTTATTCAACCGCCGGATAATCACCTTTGATTATACGGCGGTTGAATAAAGGGAGTCCACACATGGTATGAAGGAACAGTGGCATCATGCATGACAACTTCAAGTCCACTACACTTATTCAGGTAAGTTGCCTGGAAGAGGCCTAGCAGTGCCTTGGCTGAGGTTTCATGCATCCCTCCAGGGAGGAGTCTGGTCGAACCACCATGACAATTGACACCTCTACCCCCACCAGCTCCTCAGTGTAGGCCTCGTGTCTTTGGGGAGCTGCACATAGAAATTCCCTAGCTGTTCAAAAAGCAAAACAGGAAATTTTTTTTTAATTCTATTTTTCTAAAAGCATGGAATATCATAAATGCAGATAATAAACTAGAGGCCATGAGAGAGTAAACACAAACAGCCGCAAAGAATCAGAGGTAAAAAAAACAAGGCGGCAGGCCCTAAGCAGTTTGCAGTTAAGAGGAGACCTCACTCTGCATTACTATATACAAGGCCCTGCAACCTTTATTTGGCCTTACATGAGGATAATGGGTGCAGGTAAGCCTAAAACCCCTAGTACTTCTTCTGAAGTTCCTTCCACCATGGCCAGCCTGAACACCTTCCATCTAAGGGAGTCATAAAGCTCTGATGCACAAAGCCACTATAAAACATTGCTTGTCTCCCTGGGCCGCTTGCCAATACAGAAGTGTTGAATACGTCTCCTGCACAACACAGCAGACTGCCAACGCAGAAATACATTGGGGCTTATATACTAATACTGTCTAAAGGTTAGTGCAACCCAAGACAGACAATCGGCAGCACAAGGGATGAAGCAAAAGCCAAGATGTATGCTCACCAGCCACATGATGACCAGTTCACCCAGGACATGCTGAGCCACTTCAACCTCCAGGTTGATCAACTATCCCCTCTAAGGGACTCCCCATGGGAACAACTACAAACCTTTTTTTCCACAAAGCAAAGGCTCAATTGAAGAATATTTTCCTGCAGACAGTAGCTCTCTGTAGAGAGCCCCTCGACTAAAGGGTTGATCTCTCTCTCTCTTTTTGATAGTCATTACGTCTACAAGCACCTATAGTCTCACCTTTCTCTCTCTCCTTTTAAATACCCATCCCATAGATCAGTCTCTACAACAACCCTATATGGTAAAATGAAAATATTTCTGGGCAGATAATTAACCATTTCAGCTTGGTAGACTGTATGGAGCAGGACGACCAAAACATCCATGTGTATATAGTACAAAAGCCTCCTGTAACCTCTCATTCATGACATAAAGGTTGGGGGTTTAAACCCTACTTGGTACAGGTAGCTGGTAGCTGGCTCAAGGTT
Source organism: Eleutherodactylus coqui (assembly GCF_035609145.1). Classification (NCBI taxonomy): domain Eukaryota; kingdom Metazoa; phylum Chordata; class Amphibia; order Anura; family Eleutherodactylidae; genus Eleutherodactylus; species Eleutherodactylus coqui. The sequence goes on along the minus strand of NC_089842.1, from coordinate 151,304,762 downwards.
GACTCAGCCTTCCATCTTTCTGAGGTACCCAGCTTGCTGGGGGGTAAAAGATGACCAAGAAAGGCAAAGGCAAACCTCAAAAACAGTCTACCAAGAAAACATTGCAATGTGACATCACCCTAGGAGCCAGTCATGACTTGGTGCTTGCACTAGGGGACTTTACCTTTACCTATACAGTACAAAGAAAACCAGTATACAATCATGATTTTCTGGTACCATGGGCTGTGGAGCTTCTGCACAAATTGAATCCCTCCCTTTCCTCCACCTTAGCACTATTATTCATACACAAGGTCCATCATACATCTTCTATGGAATTGTCTAATGGTCATCCCTTTTTGGACTGTAGTCAGAAACTTGATTCGCTCAGTCCTCTACATAGACATCCTATTGGAGCTGCTGATTTATTTACATCCTACTCAAGAGCATGGGTAAAAGATTCTTCAGGCTGCTCCTACATATCTTAACGCAGTTCGCCGCCTTATAGCACACTCTAGGTAATTCGAGTTGGAGAAGTTTGCATCCAATTCTCTAATATCTGTAACATGTCGGCTTGAACATTTAAAGAGAATGTGTCATCAGAAAATAACCTATTGTTTAAATCAAATGTTATGTTAAAGTGTTTTTCAAACTTTTGGTGATTTTTTTAAACATGTGAATCTTCCCTATGTATATTAGAAAACAAAATCCTAAAACCTTGCAGTTTCACTTTGGTCACTAAACCTAATAACAGTTTGACACTTATTCCATAGACAAAAGTTCTCAGTAGTCATAGTAACATAGTTTGTAAGGCTAAAAAAACATCCATTCATCCACTTCTGCTTATTTTGTAATGTTGATCCAGAGGAAGACAAAAAAAAACCATTAGGCAGAAGCCAATTTTCTTCATTTATGGGAAAAAAAATCTTTCCCGACTCCAAATCACAATAACTCCCTGGATCAACAACTCTTCTTAAGTAATTTATTGATTATAATATATAATATTGTTACACCTAAGAAAGGCATCTAGGTTCCTTTTGAACTCCTTTAGTGAGTATACAATCACAACGTCCTCAGGCAGAGAGATATGGTCCTTTTTAGACAAGCCGGTTCTTGTTTGAGCGAGCAAGTGACATCACCGCTAATTTATTCACACTCATGCAGCCTGTTTAGAAAGGCAAATGCATAGTTGGCTTCTTCAAACCAGAATCATTTAGTCCCTGTTTAAGTGAATGAGAGGGTCTGAACAATTGCTGTTTAAACCAAACAATAAGCAAAATAGCCAACAATGGTTTTTATGTCTGCATAAAATGAACAACAAATGAAAAGCGAACGATTCTCATTCATCGGTCAATCATTGGCTCATGTTTAGACTGAATGATTATCGTTCACTTGTACCATGAGGCAGCCATTATTGCACAGTTGTTGGACTTTCACATAATGGGATTCAGAAGTTGTGGGTAGAGTTGGAAAAAAAACTTGTCACCTGGTGACCTGTTAGGGGTTCCATGGCTTCAGCCCAGAGAAAGGCCTTCAGCTGGAGAATTGCCATCCTTACTCCCACATTTTTGATGGCTTGGGATTCTTGGGTGTGGAAGCATGCTATATTAGCTAGATCTGGACCGTAATCCTGTTGTTTCATAACCCAGCATTTATGTCAAGCTTGGGAGCTTCTCGTTTTTTAATATGGGAACAGAACTCCTTCTATTGCTTCACACATTTGTTGGTAAATGGGCAGCTTCCCTCATTGGCCTCTATGAAGGCTCAAAGACCCAATCTGCCTCCTTTATGGCTAGATCATATGCAACTACATACCTTTGCTATAAATGTGCTTAAGGCCGGCTGCACACGGGCGGATTTATATTGCGGAATCCGTGACAGGTGTCCGCCTCCCGATTCCGCATCAAATACTGCCCATAACATGCTATGGAAAATCGTTTTTTTCTCTACACGAGCGGAAATAAATTGCGATTTTCTGCTTGTGGAGGAAAAATCGCAGCATTTCCTATTTTTGCACGGATTCTATGTGGACAGCCCTTCCGCAATGACTTTACTTTTTCAGAGAGTGACATTGTGAAAATATACTCATTTTCGCATAGGGTCTCTTTGGCTTCATAACATTTTTTTGGCAATGTATTTTGAGTATCTATAGGACATTCTCAGGTAAACAAATTGTGAATAGCCCACAGGTGACCCTTCTGACCCGACTTCCAGTACAGTTAGTTCAAGTCCCAAAAGGCATACTAAGATACCTACTTACACCTGCCAGACTGGTGATTCCAAGATACAGGAGATCACTGACCGTGCCTTATGTTTGTGAATGGACTGATGAGGTACGTCATGGAGAAGTTAATTTCTCATGAGCGAAATACCGAGTTCCTTACATTGTGGAGTTCATGACAGTGTTTTTTGGACTCTGCAGAATTTGTCTCCTTGATCTAGCCCCCCCCCCCTCCCCCCCAGTACATTAAGCTTGCTATCTATCGTGGTGGGAGGTCAATTCAACTCACAATCCCCCTTTTTTCTCTCTCTCTCTTTATCCTTTATCTTTCTCTTTCCTTTTTCTTCTGATACTCAGGTTGTTTTTAGTAAATATATTTCCTGACTGTGGTTAAAGTATGAAGTGCTCTATTATGGTTACTTATCGACGGGGATTAACATGGCCTTAGTTCATAATAGTACTATGTTTTTAGTGTATATGAGCATTGTGCGTGCTCCATGATCTCTTGCTAGGCTCACTTCTACGCCCTTTTAGCAGCTCTTGTCTTCTGCAATTTATCTTGGACGAGGCTCTTTGCGTGATTTATTGTACATGAACAGAGTTGTGCTTAATGTTTTGTTTGTTACATCTCTGCAAAGAATCAGATGCTTCTTCTGCTTTTATTTTGTTTGATTGTCATGATACAATGCACTTTGAGTTATGTTTTGAAATCTAGTAAAGAAAGATTATAAATTGATAGTCAGCCAGTTCTGCTGAAATCAGTGGGTTCAGCAGACAGTGGTCTACATAGAAATCATGAATCCCTATAGAAAGAATTAGAACAGCATGCACTGCCCCCTCAAAAATTATTGCAATTTAGCTTTTATTATAGACAGGCCTCATTTAACATAACTTTTGACTAACCTCATCCTTCCCCTTTTTCTAGTTTTTGGACATTCCTGACTGTGTTGAGAGCAGTGGTGCCATGAACCTTTGTCTGACCATACTTGACTTTTTTTTTTTCTTCACTTCCCAAATCTCATCTATCTTAACCCTAGCTGATCCAAGACTAATTTCTTGCACATTGCAGTTACATGACACAATGAAGTAGGCTGCAGCAGCTATGTGAATGCAATGCATTAGACAAAAACAAACCCTGTGAGTGAGTCTGACACCTTGAAGAGGTAGTTGTTGGAATGTCTCTGGAGCTTGAGAGAGCTAGGGGTGACTCAGTAAACTGTGCTGTGCGCTCACACTCTGTGCTCACCGCTTCCAACTTGCAGTGTAGCTTACCCCTATATCTCTCTAGCTCCCGCAGTCCAACAGACAACACTTCAGTGCAATACAGGTTCCTTTGTGAACCTGCCTGCTAGCTGCCGCACAGCGCTCTGCTCTCTTCTCTCCAGACCACTCAGCCACACACAAGTTTGCAAGGACTGCCACCAGACCCATGATTAAGGGGGAAAACCTACAAACACCACAAGCATAGTACAGCCAAGCCAGCCCAGGATGTAGCATTCACATGAGTGACACAAGAGAGGTGGTACTGCAATGGCAGGTATCGGTAGAGCTAACCTGGCTTAGCAGCAAAGCAGTATATTGCTAACTTCTGCAGGGGAATGATTGACAGGGGACGGCAGAGGCATGCATCATAGATGAGACCCCCATACTCCAGGCCGCGCAGCAACTGTGGGGTCTGTCTACATTCGAGGCACACAATTGTCAGCAGATATTCAACTAAAGGCCCATTTACACCAGCCGATGATCGCTAAAAAAATCGCTAATCGGCGATCATTTTAGCAATAATCGATGCATGTAAATGTGCGCCCATCATGCGCTTTTCGGGCACTGCTAACTGATCGTTAAATTCAGTCCAACCTAAAAATCGGCCTTCACTCTTATCAGAAGTTCTCCACGGGGTGTGCTAATAGCATTGTTTCCCTGTGGAGAACAAAGGATCTGAGCAGGGATAACAGCTTTGGGCTATTAACCGCATTTAGCTAAGGCTTCATTTGCATACCTAATTGGTACTTAAGTAGCTGAGTAGCTACTTAATACTTTATGCAAAATGATCGCTCAAAGCTGTCACTCAAACTGTCGTTTGAGCGATCTTTGAGCGATTATCTGCTGGTGTAAATGGGCCTTAATGCATATGACCACCTTTAGTCTCACTTGAGTCTTAAGGTGGCCATTTCTCGTGAGACTAAATAATCAGGTATGTTGAAACTAACATGTTTAATCCTTCTTTTTCCCAACACCATTTGTCAGGGAAGAGTTGGTACAACTACCTTTACATTATAGTCCAGCAGATTTAGCACTTGTTTCTAGGTACCTTTACAGGTATATAATATGCATGCAGCTTGGTGTTTTAAACATCTCACACCAGATCCTCTGGTAATTAATTGCTCTAGACATGACAGTGGCCAATTTCCTTATCAGTGGCCGAACCAATTCCCATAAAGTTAAAGGGCTAATTAGTTGGAGTAGCAAACTTGCAGGAATATATTTTATTGTGTTTACATTGGATATCTTTGTATATATTCTGATGTCCTTGTTTATGAGACTTGTAATACTCAAGATAAATGTGCTGGAGAAAGCAAATTGGAATAAGTGCTGCCTCTATGTGGGACACACAGATCCAAGAAAAGGATGTGAATGTAAATGACAAACCTGTCCTCCGAATATGGCACAAGCTGTAGTAAAAATAATGAGACACAATAAGCATATCCATTTGGCCGGTGAGAGGAGTGTAATTATAAGTTAGGATACTAACGATATATGACCTCACTGGAGACCAGTGTCCCTGCCAGCTGTATTATAAATGTGTGCTCCTGCTGTGATATTCCAGTGGCATGTCTAGAGAAAATCTACCACAAGCAAAAAAATAAAGGAGACCTTATTCTACTTTTCATTTAGCCATTGATTTAGACCTGTGTCCCCCTTTTTCTACAGTGGTTGCAAAACTATAACTCCCAGCATGCTCCAACATGTGGTAGGGCATGCTGCAACAATTAGAGGACCACTGACTGTAGGCCTTTATACACATAGACATTCTCTATACACTTGGCTCAGCTATACGTGGGAAGCAGGGGATCTCCCATGCGAAGAAGGGATCTGGCATGTTGGATTTTTAACTCATCAGTGGAGAGTCAGGGAACCCTCATATACATAAGACATTCACTATTGTTTTCGTCAGGCGTCATGTTTTTAAAAAAAATATTATATGACCTATATTGTGGTTAAATTACTAAACACTGGGGGACTTATAATAAAATCTATTAATTCAAGTCATGTGGTCTAAAACAAGTAGATGTCTTTATTGGCAGTGGGTAGTGAAATGAAAAACAATGATGTGACCAAACAATTATATTTGTCTATACATATGCGCACCATTTGTCCTCCAGAAAAACCCTAATCCAGCACAGCAGAAGTGCTACCAGAGTTTTGTAGTCATCACCTAAAGTTGCTCATAGATGAGTGGAGGCCTAGCCTACAAATTTCCTCAGGACTGGCTATTTCATCTTTGGAGATTTTGCAATATTTCCCTGACGTTTGTTGGACATCAACAAGTACCCTTCTTTGTCCCAGCTGGAGATAAGTGATTTCCATCAGTGTCCGGCAGTGGCTACTGCTCCTCTCCCCAAATCACATGTACACTCCGCTAAGCAGCAATTGTAAGTATGTGTGTTTAAAGGGGTATTCCAGATAGTTGCTGAAATGTCAAGTTTTCATCCATCCATTGGATAGGTGAAAACTGATAGATCAGTGGTAGAGTTGAGCGAATGTACTCTGCCGAGCTTGATGCTCGTTCGAGTATTAGCATACTTGATGGTGCTCGCTACTCGAGTGAGCATCACGTCGTGTTCAATCCTGCCCCAGTTTTTACCCCTCCCTATGTCAGTTGTGCTCTCTCCTCACAGCGATGCTGTGCACGGCAATGGTAGTTTGTGGCTGGCTTGAGGGGCAAGAGAGAGAGAACAAAAAAAAAAGCCCGGCAACCGGTGGGTCCCATACAAGAATGCTCGAGTCTCCCATTGAAGTCAAAGGGGTTCGTTACTCAAATAGAGCTCTCGAATTTTACGAAAAGCTCGACTCGAATAACAAGGACCCGAGCATTTGGGTACTCGATCATATCTAATCAGTGGGCGTCTGACTAGGGGGAACCCCCACTGATCCTGAGAATGGGGGTCCTTTTTATCCTGTCCTCCTCATTTTCTGCTTTATTCTCACACGACAATGAACAGAGGGCAGGCTGCTCAGTTGTACTGTCACTTCATTCAGTGTCAATGGGGTGCCGCAGATAGCTGAGGACTGTACTTGCTATCACCAGGGCACCGAATGGAGCCGCAGAGCGCTTACGCAACCTGCCCTCCATTTATTGTCATGGATTTAAATTTAAATTTTATGTAATGGACCTGACAAAATAGTGCCAATTGTTACAGAATTAAAAAAAACCTTGTTTAAAATATAAAGAAAGACTGAAAGGTTGTGTGTGCATATGTATTCACCCCTTTGCTATGAAACCACTAAATCATGTTTGGTTCAAACAATTAACTTCAGAATTCACATAATTAGTTGGATAAGGTCCCCCTGTGTGCAGTCAAAGTGTCACATGAGCTGCCATATGATGTCAATATAAATACACCTGTTCTGAAAGGCCCCTGAGTCTAACACACCACTAAGCAAGTAACATGAAGACTAAAGAGCTCTCCATGCAGCTCACAGATGACGTTATGCACAAATATAGATCCGGGTTGGTTTATAAAAAAATATCAAAACTTTGAATATCCCACAGAGCACGATTAAATCCATAATAATAATATGCAAAGAATATGGTACAACTAGAAACCTGACAAGAGAAGGTCCTCCACCAAAACTTACAGACTGGGCAAGGAGGGCATTACTTATTCAATGAAGACACCAAAGAGAACTATGAAGAAACTCGAAAGATTCAGAGATAGAAGTATCTGTCCATATAAACACTACAAGCCGTACACTCCACACAGTGGGACTTTATGGAATATTGGCCAGAAAAAAGCTATTACTTAAAGAAAAATACAAGAAAGCAAGTTTGAACTTCACCAAAGTGCATGTGGCAGACTCCCCGACACACGGGAGAAAGTTCTCTGGTTGGATTAGAGTAACATTGAACATTTTGGCCCTCGTTGGAAATGCTGTGTATGGTGCAAATCCAACACTTCCCATCACCCAAAGAATATCATACACACAGTGAAGCATGGGGGTGACAGCTTAAAGCTGTGGGAATGCCATTCATTGGCAAGGACTAGAGGACTAGTCAACATTGAATGAAAGATGAATGGCAGTAAATACAGGGCAAATCTTAAGAAAAAACTTGTTTCCGTCTTCCAGAGTTTTGAGACTGGGACAGAGGTTCACCTTCCAACAGGACAATGATGCTAAACATATTTCTAAAGCTACAGTGAAGTGGTTTAACAGGAAACCTTTCAATGACTTGGAATGGCCTATTGAAAGCCTAGAGCTCAATCCAATTAAGACTCTACTACAACTTTAAGAATGGGCAAAAATTAGGCATGAGCGAGCACGCTCGGATAAAGCAGTTACTCGAGCGAGCATCGCTCTTCTCAAGTAACTGCTTACTGGTCCGAGCAGGCTCGGGGGAGCGGCAGGGGGTAGCGGGGGGGATGAGTGAGAGATCTCCCTCACCCCCGCCCCCCTGAGCCTGCTCAGACCAGTAAGCGTGCTTACTCATCTCTAGCAAAAATCTTGGTGTGTAAATATGTTAAGCTAATAAAGACGTACCCCAAGAAAATATTTTTCACCTCCATGGTGTAAATCAAATGGTACAAACCCTCCAAAAATCTATGAGGTTTGCTCACATGGTGGCTGATCGCTGGCCTTTTGACACAGCCCCAAGATCGAATGAACAAACGTTCTAGTGCATGCTCATACACGATCATTAGGCCATGTAAAAAGCCCTTAAGTGTACAGGCAACCTTAGTACTCATGCCTTGTAGAAAACAGTAGATTTACTCAGTCTATGCTATGAAACTAGGAATTTTGATTTCCTTAATCTGTATAGAACATATAAATCTACAATGCTATTTTTACTTCTCCTTAAACCACAAACCATTAGGGGTACCTAAGGAGATGGCTGAGAAACAAGACAAATATTGTCCATTTTTAAATTGTAGGTTATATGCTCTCATATTCTAGACACTTTCATAGAAAGGAGAAGTTGGGCTGCATATGGAGTTTGTGAAATCAAATATATGTTGTGTATTCTTTGGTAACGTAGAAGGAGCAGAACACCCACCTGTGTTCGCCCACACAAGTCACTCACAGACTGTTTTGTCTGAGACATAATCTTTCCTGCGAGCAGGAGATTTGAAAATTGATATAAAGAACATTCCCCCCAGCTGAACACTTTGGAAGCGATGTCAGTGCATTTTTTTAACATTGTTCTAGTGTATATAGCAGAGGCTGCGAGAGAAGAGTATGAATCAACATAGGAGCAGTGTGTATAACCGACACTTATTTTACAGGCACTAAGGGAGCGGAGAGTACAATCTGTTGTAATATTTAAACTCAGCATGCCATTTTCCTATAATATATGTGAGTAAAGAGGAATATTTTATAGTCTACCATGTTGAATAGACCCAAAAGAAGGAATAAAGCTGTCTGTAAATAAAGGGCGGCTATATTTGGACATGACCCATAATGAACTCCTTCATGTCTGTTTTCTTGTTTCCTTAATATAAGACCACTGCTGCTGGCTCTATGAGGAATAGTGCTGAAGCTCAGAGACTAACAGGCCCCTGGTCTTCACTAGTGACCACTGTAAGGCAGTATGGACGTAGCTGTTGGAGACCTACAGGTCGCGGCCATTAACTGTCCCCTTAATGTGGCTAGTTGGAGGTTGAACAATACCAGAATAAACAGGCAGAGGATAATTAAAGCAAAACCAAGGTCATAGGAGTAGGTTCAAGTTACGGTGGACAGGTCAGGATCATTGATAGAGATTCGGAAACGGAGTAACAAGTCAAGGTCAGGTTCATGAATAGACAATCACAAGTATAAATGCTGGGGTCAGAATGGGATCTAATACTCTGACACCTGTTGGTGCTCAGAAAGAAGTTCTTATAAGCAATCCTTTTGAATCATGTGATATTTGAAGGAGGTTTTATAAATTGCAATCTGGCAAGCTGACCACTAGGGCATGAAGTACCATGTAATACAATGTTCTGGCCATGAGAGGGAGATCAGGCATGTACTACCACATGCTGACCACTAGAGGAAGCTCTGGTGCTGGAAATAGCTGAAATATGATGCTGAGGAGAGGATGAGACTCGGCTCAGGTGCTGGAGCAGTCAGACACATTATATAGGCACTTAGAACCATTTCATTACAGTACCCATACACTTAAGAACCGGGTTCTAATACCCTGAAGAAGGTTTATTGGGGAATTTTGGGGGTAATTTTTTAGGCAGTGATAAGCATGAAGTGTAAACTCTGACCTAGGCATGCTCTTCAGGGAGATAACCCTTCCAGTTGACAAGAAAATAAAGAGAACCCTTTGATATCCTAAAGTCCAGAATAATGTTGACTTCATATTTTTCTGGTTGCTCCACAGAGACTGGGCTGACTGGCACTCTGGTTGAAGAGAATTTGTTAATGACGTCAGGCTTCAATAGGGAGGCATGAAACACCTTCAGAATTTAAAAACCAGATGGCAAGGGTAATCAATAGACTGCCAAGTTATCAACCTGAAAAATATTATATGGCCCAATGTACTGTGGAGCAGATTTCATACTGTCAAATGTCAAACCTGGAAAACAACAAGGACTATCTGACTTGACATAGGTTCAACCAATGGCCTTGCATAGATATAGTAGATACAGTAAAACCTCTTTAGGATGACCACCCAAAATTGCATTGAGAGTCTTCTAGGGGAGTGATTGTCTCAAAGAAGATGACTAGTATGTATAATATATGGTGGAACTGAAAATTTGTCACAGAAAATCTTGCCTGGATAAAGGGCTGGTCTTCTCAAAAAGTGGTCTTGTACATATGATTGTTATAGATGGTCATTGGAAAAGTTGTTCAACAAGTGTGTCCACTCTTCTAGGGCAGCTTGACTGTGAGCAACTCTTTTTACCCAAACCTATAATTGCTCTCTGAAGGAGAAAATCTTGAGCTAATCTTTGAAGAAGACTCAGCAGGGATGCATCTTGTGAATGGGATCTTACTTGGATAGGATTGCCTTTACCACAGATAAGAATGCATCCACCTATAGCAGGAAGGTGTCCGGTTGGATAAGAACTTAAGCAAATGGAAAGGCCTTCTTCAACTGGTTGAAAGCTTGAATTGCCTTTGGTTTTCAATAATTAGTGTGAGTCAATACCCAAACAAGATATTTATTAGGTGCTACCAGAAAAGAGAACCCTTTGAGAAACCAATGGTAGTGATTGGCAAATTCAACCAATCTTTGGATAACTTTCAACCCAGTAGGTTTTGACTAGTCTTCCATAGCCTGAAGCTTCACAGGGTCCAGCTGGAGCCCAGCACCAGACAGGATAATCGTTGACTGAATGGAGGTGGAGTGCACTAAAGATCACTTCCGGTTACCTACCTCCACTCAGAGTAAACAGGCAGTCGCTCATAGATGAACACAGGCCAATAGTTTACACAGATGAACACAGCCCACAGATGAACGATTGGCTATAGTTTACAAGGCCAATCATTGTTTGGTTTTTATACCTGCATAAACTCTATGATGAATGATAAGCGAACAAATTATCCTTCGTTATTTAGTCATTGACAATATTTACACTGAACGATTATCCTTCTGTTTAGCATGATCCAGCTAAAACCAATTGATAATATCTATTGTATATAACACATGCCTGAGCGCTTATGTATTTTTGCCTTTATGTTTATTGCTGTGAAACGGAGATCAAGTGGCCTCTTGGAGACAAAATCAACACTCTCCGGGTGGATGTCCTGAACTCTGTGGACCGGGAAAAAGGAAGGGAAAAGGGGGGGGGGGGGGTTTGGCAGGGCAGTAGCCATAGTTTTATACAATGGAAGCATTTCTGGCTTACAGGTGCAAAAGTGTGTCTATGGTAGAGATAGCCATCACACCAGATGTTGAAGTTTACTTTATTTGCACCTATTTCTTAAAAAAAGAAAAGAAAAAGAAATAGCTTAGCTTAGAGGAGTTACATTCATACTAATTGGAGCATATACAGTAGTTACAATATACAGTATATGTAGCATGATGCTAAACTCCAGCACCAATATATCAGTTACAAGTTTCATATCAGTATGTAAATGGCAGCAACAAGAGTAACCTGAAGGCATCAGCAATATTTCTTTAAATAACATCCCATTGCACAGTTGCAGCGTTACTCAGCATGTCACAGATATGGTCACATGGCAAGGGGGTTATGGCATACCGGACTGAGTATTAGGACTAATGTTTACTCATATTTCTAACTAGCCCTGTAGCCTTGACCAGCTCTGTTCCTCAAGCTGATTTAGTTACCTTCTGGTCGGCCTGCTATGTCATCCTCTCTCTGAAATATGCAATGAGATGCAAAGGAGTTTTTTTTTCCTTTTAGTTTTGTTCCCATTCCAAGGTATTTGTCTACGGGCCTCTTGTAAGATCACAACATGTATTCTTGTAGCAGGCTGGATAGGTTTTGCAGACAGTATCCAGCTGCTTCACATACTCTCTCCAAGGGGTTGGGCACTATGGTGTTTTTTTGTGCGTTCTTAAGATGGAAGTCATTAGCACAAGATCTTGCAAGTATTGTTTTAGGCTTTCCTGCCAGACCATTCTCTGACAGCACCATTCTGGTTCACATTTCTTAATTAGAATGTTCTGTATCTGCTCTGGTTGGTAGATACCTTGTCAAGATGCGTCAACATGGCTGGGACGAAATCTCTCCACATAGAGGTTTAGTCAATTTTCATCTGGCTTTAGGAACATGCAGACTTTGCATGAAACATTCAGTGTGTTATCACACAGCAGACAGATTGTTAAACAACCCCATGGTGTGTTTCGAAGATATAGAAAGCGAATAGCAAATGTATCAATCTTAACTTTTACTTCTGCCCCTTAAAACCTCAAGGGAGTCCCAGCATTTTGTTCTAATCTGTTTGCTGAGAAATTAAAATTCAAGGCTTCCACGAGTAAGAAAAGTCTATTAAGGTCACAAAGCTTATTTTAGACAGTCTGCATTATAAAACAGTGATCCTTTTTCCAGGAAAGTGAATCCCCCTTCTTCCCCCAACCATCCAGACCTCACATCCAATTTTTTGTAAGTAAATAATAATGTCTAAATGCTGCTTTATTAATTTTGTCTGTTTAAAGCTACAGTAAATTTAAAAATGTTATAATTATATTACTTGTCAGATATAATTGGGTCTAGATGTATTGGAGCAGGGAGACCATTTTCATAATTTAACCTCTGTATATCATCAGTACAATAGACTTGATAGGAACCTATTGTTTAAGATGGGAATAAAGTGTAGAATCTCAACTTTAATTCAAGGATTTAAAAACTGCAGTTTAGGAATTCTAGTGATTTTAAACATATTACTTCTATTTTCGCTGGCTCAAAAGTTATTGGACAATTGAGTGATTAGGAGATTCATGGTCCGGTGTGTTCTGTTACTATTACTTAATTTTTTGACTAAGGAGAATATAGAGTGGATTTCAAGTGTTGAGTTTTCATTTGGCAGCTGTTAATGGGAACTCTTAATATGTGGTCCAAAGAGGTGTCAATGCGAGTGAAGGAGGCCAGGGGCGTAGCTAAAGGCTCAGGGGCTCTGATGCAAAAGGTGAGCTGCCCCCCCCCCCCCCCTCTATCTGTATCTGTACCAGTACCCATACCTAAACCATGCAGAGGCATAACTTGAAGCTTCTGGGCCCAATGCAAAACCTGTAACAGGGCCCCCAACTATACTGCTTTATTCATAGTACTGGGCTCCCTATATGGAGAAGAGATGCCTTATGGGCCCTCTAAGGCTCCTGGGCCCGGGTGCAACCACATCCCCTGCACCCTCTATAGTTACGCCCCTGAAGGAGGCCATTACCAAGTTGAAAAGACAAAACAACCTATAAGAGAATAAGAGATACAGTAAAAACAGTCTCTGAGCCCGGGGGATCATTGTGATGTACGTGTATAGCTTGCAATGTTTAGACAAGGCATTCTATGAAGTACATATACGTCATTGGGTGTTAAAGGGATAAAAAAAACTTTAGTATGTCAATACAGGATGTATTTTCTGCAGAAAATCTATCAGGAATCTTCAACAAAACCTGCATTTACATGTAGATTTGCGATGGATTTCAACTTACAAAGAGTGAAATTTGCAGCAAAACTCCACAACATAAATGAAATCTATATGCTGTGTATTGTAAATCCACACCACAGGTTACTTTGCATTGCAGATTTTTTTACAGTATGTGGATAAGATTCAGTAAAATCTGGTGGTTGCAGATTTGGCGCTGCAGAAAATTGACAATATTTAAAGCCCAAGTGACCATACTGTAAAGCTCAGCAACTTAACGTGGTTGTCTCACTTCTAGCTGTTTTGATGACAGCTCCATACATTGTGCAGTGACCCAGGTTGGTTACTGCAGCTGAGTACTATTGAAGTGAATGGGGCTTAGCCTGCAGTACCAACCCAGGCCACTGTGCAATTTCTATCAAGCTGCATATTTTGATAACGGTTAGCAGGACAGGATGTGGCCGGCATATTCACTTCTGCTGGCTCAGGAGGTGAAATAGACATTTCACCTTGGATGCATGTATATATATATATATATATATATATATATATATCCTCCACACAACTATACAGTGCTGCTCTCTGCCATGTGCCTTACTGTGCCATTGCAGTCTTCATAAACATCCCTCATAAAGCATCACGTACATTATCAATACCACCAGCTTTGCAAGGCCTTGCTAGAAGCCTAAACTATGGTGTCCTTATCTCATTGCACTAGTGTTTTCATAGTCCCGGCGATATCAGCCACTGTGCGGAGGGAGACTCCCTTTCCTCCCATGCGCTGCAGGGTCCTTTGCCCCAGTAGCCTGCCTTGTCTGGCATTGCTCCTTCAGCTTTGGTCCCCCTGGTCATTAAGGCCCTCTCGTGTCTGTTTACTCAGCACCTGGCTGCTCTCTAGAATGGGGATGTGGCCTACTGTGCTGCTTCTCTTCGATGGCTGCCACCACGTGACCGGTCCCCGTTACATGTCCTCTCTGCATCACTCTCAGGCTGTTGCTACTGGGTTCCTTCTGATCCTGGGTCATACACACTCTGCAGGCTCTCACATGCTGCAGCTCCCTGTGTACTGTGTTGCAGCTGTAATAACTTATATGGCCAAGATGGCTGGTGAGACATCCTCCAGAGGCGGGGTTAGTCCCTATTCACAGCCCCAGCACAGTGGTAGTCCTAGTGAGTTCCATGACCTTTCTTGGGGTGAGGCCAAAGGTTCTTTTCAATCCACAGCCACAAAATCACAGTAAATAATCATATGACCTCTGTCTCTGACGGTCCTTGTAAATATAAGAAAGTCTACCCATGTACAGGCAGGCACATAAAAATAGATTTAGCCCCTTATGACCCCCCCTTTCAAAAATATGCAACGATTTAAAAGTCACACTTATGCTGCAGATTGTTTCCTTACCATGTGAATTGTGAATGAGGTTTCTTTAAATGTTGAATATTTGCTTGTACTGTAGCATGCTGTTCCACTGGATTGGCGCATCGCTAATGTAATGCCAATATTCAAAAAGGGGTCAATAAGTGAACCTGGAAACTACAGGACCGTAAGTCTTACTTTTATTGTGGGTAAAATGTTTGAAGGGTTTCTAATAGATGCTATCCTGGAGAACCTCAAGGAAAATAGCTGTATAACTCCAAATCAGCATGGGATTATAAGATGTGGCTCCTGTCAAACCAACCTGATCAGCTTCTACGAGGAGGTAAGTTCTAGACTGGACCGGGGAGAGTTACTGGATCTGTGGATCTGGACTTTTCCAAAGCGTTTCATAGAGTGCTGCACAAAAGGTTGGTATATAAAATGAGAATGCTTGGTCTGGGTGAGAATGTGTGGAAGTAGAAAAGTAACTGGTCAGTGATAGAAAGCAGAGGGTGGTTATTAATGGTAGATACTCTGATTGGGTCACCGTTACTAGTGAGGTACCACAGGGGGTAGTACTGGGCTCTATTATTTTTAACCAAAATACTATCGACCACCTGTCTGTGAATGAGTTACATGTGATGTCACCATCAGTCAACAGGCCTCTGAGCTCCACCCCTGATCACATGACCGGGTCATCATCACAGGTCCTTGATCCTTGTGCACTGAATGAGGGATTTTATATGATCAGTCACCAGGGCTCTGAGCATCCCTGATCATATGTCATCCCAGGTCCTTCATCCCTTTGCACTAAATGATGGCTTTTATTTGATCAGTCACCGGGGCTCCACACGATTGCTGTCCAGGCTGTGTTGGTTTAGCACCTGTGATGACGTCACGGTCATGTGATCAGGGGTCAAGCTTAGAGCCCCGGGGACTCATCACATGACAGTGACATCATCACAGGTCCAATCCCTTTCACTATATTATATTAGTAAGTGACGAATTGCACCACCAGAAACACTGGTACTATAATTTCCTAATAATTACTAGTGTATTTATGAATGACCTCGTAGAAGGATTGTGCAGTAAAATATTAGCATTTACAAATGATACAAAACTATGTAAAGTAATTAACACAAGACAGGACAGAATGCAGTTGCAAATGGATCTGGATAATTTGGGTGTTTGGGCAGAAAAGAGGCAAATGAGGTTTAACACTAATAAATGTGAGGTTATGCACATGGGCAGGGAAATGCATGTTATCATTACACACTAGAGATGAGCGAGCATACTCGTTAAGGCGATTTACTCGAGAGAGCATCGCCTTTTTCGAGTACCTGCTGGCTTGTCCTTGAAGATTCGGGGGGCTGCGGGGGGTGGGGGACGGCGCGGGGCGGCGGAGGGGAGCGGGGTGGAGAGTGAGAGAGATCTCTCTCTCTCCCTTCCGATCCCCTCCGCAACCCCCCGCTCACCCCCGCAGCCCCCCCGAATCTTCAGGGACGAGCCAGCAGGTACTCGAGTAAATCGCCTTAATGAGTATGCTCGCTCATCTCTATTACACACTAAATGGGAAACACTGACAGAGAAAAGGACTTGGGGATTTTAGTTAACTCTAAACTTAACTGGAGCAACCAGTGTCAGGCAGCTGCTACCAAAGCAAATAGGATCAGGGGGTGCATTAAAAGAGGTCTAGGGGCACATGATGAAAGCATTGTTCTTCCTCTTTACAAGTCACTGGTTAGACCATATATGGTATATTATGTACAGTTTTGGGCACCAGTACTCAAAGAACATATCAGAGCTTGAGCGCGTTCAAAGGAGGGTAACTAAAGTAATAAATGAAAAGGATTGACTCCAATACCCAGAGAGGTTAGCAAAGTTGGGGTTATTTAAGCCTAACACACTATGTTATATATTGTTTTTTATTCTACAGCATAAGGGCCTTATTGCTGAAGGGGGCACAAGGGGAAGCATTATTAGTAATGGGAACATAAGTGAAAGCATTATTATTGATGGGACATAAGGGAGAGCAATATTGCTGATAAGGGCATAAAGGGGAGCATTTTTGCTTATGGGGCACAAAGGAGAATATTATTAATCATGGGGCATAAGGAGGAGCATTAGTACTGATGAGGTATGAGGGGTCAGTGCCAGTACTGATGGGGATATAAAGAAGCATTATTATTGATGGAGTATAAAGGGGAGCATTATTACTGATGGGGCCATAAAGAACAGCACCAATGCTCACTGGCGCATAAGGAGGAGCATTATTAAACATGGGGGTATAGAAGAGAGCATTTTTGCTGATGGGAGCATAAGGGGAAGCATTAGTACTGTTGGGGGCATAAAGGTGCATTAATATTGATGGCACATGAAAGGGCATTACTACTGAACGGGGACATAAAAGGAGAACTCTCACTGTGTAGAGGAGATTAAAATCAGCACTTACTATGTGGGGCCTAATGACTAACTGAGACACTATGGATGGGGAGATTGTATAGTGGTGTGGAAAATGAAGGAAGGGTGCTGAAAAAGCAAGAAGCCAAAGATATCTGTATGTCAAATTCTGCAGAGACAAGTTGTGGCTGGGAGAAATCATCATTGTGTTCTGGGCTGAATGGAAAAGAAAAAAGGGAAAGGGATCTACTCCATTCAGAGCGGAGGACCTGTGAAGAGGATGAAATTTAACCTGAAAGTTTGGTCTGGAGGTAATATCAGTTCTTCGTCATTTGTTACCCTAATTCTAAGTCTGTAAGGATAAGAGCAGACTTAGCTGCCTTTTTTTTTCCAATATTTTTTGTTAAAACAACCAAGATGTAAAGTATGTCCTTGCATGAACTTTTTCATATGGGGCTGGTAAATGTTCAGATGGTGGACGAACATTCAAAATTTTGCTGTGGGGCCCAGCCTTTTCGGTATGCTCCTGGTGTGAACATAACCTAGCAATGAAACAAAATGTTGACTCCACACAAGTCCTGTGTAGTTTTATGCAATGTAATAGACTTCCTCTGTATCCCTGCCTGAGGACAAGATAAAGGTGAGACAAATATCATACAAGAAAAGAATAGGATTCCACAATGTAAATTTACATAATTTACAAGCACTGTCCCATAAAAGCATACAGATTTTAAGACACTTGTCTGTATAAAAGTTATCACAGAGATTTTAACAGTTACAAATACTTACTTTATGAGTTCATGCTGCCCTCAACTTTAATTTATAGAGGCCACGTGGTGATGTGTAAAAAGGAAATTGTCAAGACTATTCCATTATCTGATAACAGCCTCTAATTTTCTTCAGTCTCAAGAGTATATGACTGTTTTGGTTCTCTTCTGTCTGTCACAGTTTGAATGTTCTCTTCATTGCCTAAGCATACAGGAAGGATCCTTAAGAATAATTACACACTTTATTTTTATTTTAAGCCCCTTAGAGTAGGTCCAGACATGGTGGATAATTTCCACTACAGATTTGTCTGTGAATCTGCTCCAAACTTGTGACAAAATACGTATGTGTTGTGAAAGGTAAAATGCACTTTTTTTTCATACGAAGAATAAAAATGCTGCGGATTTGAAAATTTGTGTAATTTTTTTGTTGCTACACGAGGATAGACTATTGAAAGCCCCATCCACTTGTATTGTGGGGCGCAGAATCCGCACTGTAAGTCCACAGTGTATCGAAAATCCCCCCCATCTGCACCTACCCTACAGATGCTCACACACAGTGACTTTCTTGTGACTTTTTCTATATTAAAATTGGCATATGTTACGTGCAGATATTTTGGTGCACAAGTCACACAAATTTTAACTTTTTGAATTATTTGTTGATTTAAATAGTTTTATTTCTGCCGTCACTTAACCTTAAAAAAGATTGACGGGGTGTATGATCAGATGCCCATTATTATAAACACTCCCTACCCTAGGACCAGTGATTTCATAGGTTAACTTCGAAGACACAGTAAATTCAGGATTATGTGAACCTATCATTACTGACTAAAAACCTATCATTACTGACTTAAAACCTAAAAGTCTCACTTTGTTAAGACTTTTTACAATAGCGTCCTGGACCATTTTCAAAAGATTTCCAGACAGAAACACAAACCCCCACAGGAACCTCAATAGAGAACAGGTGGCCACTCTCAGATAACTCGCCAATAATTGAAATATCGTAATTACGAGTGCTGATAAAGGTGGAGCCACAGTAATTATGGACAGATCTTTCTATGATATTGAAGCATTGATAATCTTGGGCAATACTGATTATTATAAGTAGCTAGATGGTAGTCCTACACCCAAGATTACCAGCTGACTCCGTGAATTAGTGGATAGAGCATTTAATCATAACGGTTTGTCAAAAATGAGAAGGACTTTATTTTGCCAAGATACACAAGAACATCACTTATCTGCCAGGATGACCACTTATCCCTGGCGCTATAACCAGTGGGCTGTCGGAATATGTGGACCACCACCTGCAGAGATTTGTTACATACTTTCCACCATACCTAAAAGACACTGGACGTCTCTTATCTGTGATTGAGGGTTTCGTGTGAAGGGAGTGAATTGTTTGGGCATCCCTTGATGTAAAATCCCTATATATAAATATCGCCAACTCTATATGGGGCTCAAGCGATCAAATATTTTTTAGACCAGGACCCTCTCATGTAGCATCACCAAGAAATGTTTGTTTTACAAGCAATTGATTTTATCTCATGTAACAATAATTTAGTTTTTATTAATCAATTTTATCTACAGACTAAGGCCCAATGCACACGGGCGTATCTGCATTACGGAATCCGAAGCGTGTGTCCGTCTCCGGATTCTGCAGCAAATACTGTCCATAGACATGCTGTGCATAAACGCTTTTCCATGTCCACGAGCGGAATCAATAGTGATCCCGCATGCTGAGTCCAACCCGCCTGTGTGCATTCAACCTAAAGGTACCATTATGGGGACGAAATTTGCCCCAAGTAATGCAAATCTATACATGGAGGCTTTTGAGGAACAAGTCAGGGATCCATGCATCATTTTTATAAGAGATTCATTGACAATTTCTTTTGGATATAGCAGACTTGAAAGTATTTGTTGATACCCTCAACTAAAATCAGTGGGAGGTTAGAATTTACTGGTACTCATGATCCGAGAAGTATTATCTTCCTAGACTTGGAGTTATATATCGTAGAAAATTTATTGAAAAGGGCTACCCCAAAAGAATTAATGGAATCCTCCTATTCCCGTGTTCTAGAACAAGGACAGAATACATGCCTGTCTACCACCATGAAAGAAAAGGCCCAATTTGACACTTGTTTTAATTCACAACATGCATAATTGAAAACTATCATTACTAGGAACAGGGAAATTTTGAGGAGTGACCCCTTTCTCACCAGTAATATTAAAAAAAAACACAAAAAAACAGATTTTTCGGAGGAATAGAACCGTAAAGAATATTTTAGCCCCTTCCTGTCCCCGCAGACAGAATCACATCTGGAATTTTAAAGTGTGCTTTTAAATGTGGAGTTCGGAACTGTAAGTGTTGTGTTAATATCTATGGAAGGAAGGAGATATTTTTAGAAAGCGAAAATAGATCCATCTATCTAAACCAAGTTTTGAATTGTGGCTCAAGCTATCTAATCTATCTCTGTGAGTGTCTGTGTGGGTTCAAGTATATTGGGAGGATCAGCAATGCTCCCAGGACCAGAATAAATAAACATCGCTTTAATATTTTGAATGGGTTCCAGAAGCATAGTGGAGTCGGGAAGGAATTTTTCCCCCAAAAGGGCTAATTGGCTTCTGCTCTTGTTTTTTTTTGCCTTCCTCTGGATCAACAACACAGAAGGATAAACAGGCTGAACTAGATGGACACTGTCTTCATTCGGCCTTACAAACTATGTAACTATGTTAGTGTATCCAGGCACTTCTTCAGTGTGCACAACAAGGACCCTTCCTTTACGATCACCCCTCCCCCCCCCCCCCCCCCCCCCCCCCCCCCCACTGGAGAAGGTGACACAGGGCCATTTCCTAAAGATTACTTGGTTTCTCTTGCTGGGAACAATCACATTTCGGTTGTTGGAACACACACCTGCTTTTGGTGCCTTTTTTTGCTGAAGCACACTCTTGAGCTTCATGTTGGCTCTGGGAGACGTGCAAACGCCATTACTTTCATTCTGCCCCCACGTTACTACCAAATCATTTACATGTCATTATATATGTTTATGGATCCTGACACTTTATCTGTAATACATCTTTTTGCCTGAGAAATTAGATACAATTCTCCAAACGTGTTGTACTGTACTGTAACCCTGTAGTATCTATAATTAATAAATGTTTTAAATACTCCAGACAACGTTGGATTCAGCCTCGTGTTAATAAAGAATATGAAGAAGGAGGGGGGGGGGGTGACTTCTGGAATCTACCCCCACCGAGTGAGCACTTTGATATTCGCCATTTAGGTTTTTAACATCACATTTTAAACACTGTGAGCGCGGGATTTTATTGGTTTCTGTTTTATATAAAATACAAGGTGTCATGCAGCTACGCTGACAAAAAATAAGAAAGTTATTACTGCTGGAACATGAAAGGGGATACAGCTCTTAAGTAGAGATGAGCGAGCACCAAAATGCTCGGGTGCTCGTTACTCGGGACGAAATTTTTGCGATGCTCGAGGGTTCGTTCTCCTTCTCTAGTGGGAGCTAGCACACGTCTATGTCCCCCTGCGTTAACACAGCTGTGCACCTCCAGTATTACAGAGGAAGAGGCCTTTTTTCCTAGAAACTTGTCTTATCTACAAACAATAATAAGAGAGGTCAGCTTTAATTTCTCTGACTGTTTTTCTTGTTACTCAAAAGGCCACTCCGAACTCCCAGTACTTTTATGCTTTTGTACTCCAATTATTGTTCTTTATTACTTATTAAGGGCAATATTATGACATTGGCATTTTTACTGTCAGGGGCACTATCTGCTTGGCATGGGTATTGTTCAGGACTAGAGATGAGCGAGCACCAAAATGCTCAGGTGCTCGTTTCTCGGGACGAAATTTTCACGATGCTCGAGGGTTCGTTTCGAGTAACGAACCCCATTGAAGTCAATGGGCGACTCGAGCATTTTTGTATATCGCCGATGCTCGCTAAGGTTTCCATTTGTGAAAATCTGGGCAATTCAAGAAAGTGATGGGAACGACACAGCAACGGATAGGGCAGGCGAGGGGCTACATGTTGGGCTGCATCTCAAGTTCCCAGGTCCCACTATTAAGCCACAATAGCGGCAAGAGTGCCCCCCCCCCTCCCAACAACTTTTACTTCTGAAAAGCCCTCATTAGCAATGTATACCTTAGCTAAGCACCACACTACCTCCAACAAAGCACAATCACTGCCTGCATGACACTCCGCTGCCACTTCTCCTGGGTTACATGCTGCCCAACCCCCCCCACCCCCCCGCATGACCCAGTGTCCACAGTGCACACCAAAGTGTCCCTGCGCAGCCTTCAGCTGCACTCATGCCACACGCTGGCCTCATAGCCACACCACCCTCATGTCTATTTATAAGTGCGTCTGCCATGAGGAGGAACCGCAGGCACACACTGCAGAGGGTTGGCATGGCTAGGCTGCAACCCTCTTTAAAAAGGGCGGGGTGATAGCCCACAATGCTGTACAGAAGCAATGAGAAATATAATCCTGTGCCACCGCCATCAGGAGCTACACATGTGGGCATAGCAATGGGGAACCTATGTGCCACACACTATTCATTCTGTCAAGGTGTCTGCATGCCCCAGTCAGAACGCGGTTTTCTATAAATTGTCACAGGCAGGTACAACTCCGCAATGGGAATTCCGTGTTCACCCACAGCATGGGTGGCTCCCTGGAACCCACCGGCTGTACATAAATGTATCCCATTGCAGTGCCCATCACAGCTGAGGTAACGTCCGATTAAATGCAGGTGGGCTTCGGCCCACACTGCATGCCCCAGTCAGACTGGGGTTCTTTAGAAGTGGACACATGCAGTTACAACTCCGTGTGGACCGACAGCATGGGTGGGTGCCAGGAAGCCACCGGCGGTACATAAATATATCCCATTGCATTGCCCATCCCAGCTGAGGTAATGTCATGTTTAATACAGGTGGGCTTCGGCCCACACTGCATGCCCCAGTCAGACTGGGGTTCTTTAGAAGTGGACACATGCAGTTACAACTCCGTGTGGACCGACAGCATGGGTGGGTGCCAGGAAGCCACCGGCGGTACATAAATATATCCCATTGCATTGCCCATCCCAGCTGAGGTAATGTCATGTTTAATACAGGTGGGCTTCAGCCCACACTGCATGCCCCAGTCAGACTGGGGTTCTTTAGAAGTGGACACATGCAATTACAACTCCGTGTGGACCGACAGCATGGGTGGCTCCCTGGAACCCACCAGCTGTACATAAATGTATCCCATTGCAGTGCCCATCACAGCTGATGTAACGTCAGCTTTAATGCAGGTGGGCAAAAAATTAATTGGATTACACTGTAGGTGAGGGCCCCCAAAAATTGGTGTACCAACAGTACTAATGTACGTCAGAAAAATTGCCCATGCCCAACCAAGAGGGCAGGTGAAACCCATTAATCGCTTTGGTTAATGTGGCTTAATTTGTAACTAGGCCTGGAGGCAGCCCAGTTAAAATAAAAATTGGTTGAGGTGCAAGTTTCAACGCTTTAATGAGCATTGAAACATATAAAAATTGTTTACAAAAATTATATGACTGAGCCTTGTGGGCCTAAGAAAAATTGCCCGTTCGGCGTGATTACGTCAGGTTTCAGGAGGAGGAGCAGGAGGAGGAGGATGAATATTATGCACAGATTGATGAAGCTAAAAGGTCCACGTTTTTGATGGTGATAGAGAACAATGCTTCCATCTGCGGGTGCAGCCTACGTATTGTTTAGGTATCGCTGCTGTCCGCTGGTGGAGATGAGAAGTCTGGGGAAATCCAGGCTTTGTTCATCTTGATGAGTGTAAGCCTGTCGGCACTGTCGGTTGACAGGCGGGTACGCTTATCTGTGATGATTCCCCCAGCCGTACTAAACACCCTCTCTGACAAGACGCTAGCCGCAGGACAAACAAGCACCTCCAGGGCATACAGCGCGAGTTCAGGCCACGTGTCCAGCTTCGACACCCAGTAGTTGTAGGGGGCAGAGGCGTCACGGAGGACGGTCGTGCGATCTGCTACGTACTCCCTCACCATCCTTTTACAGTGCTCCCGCCGACTCAGCCTTGACTAGGGAGCGGTGACACAGTCTTGCTGGGGAGCCAGAAAGCTGTCAAAGGCCTTAGAAAGTGTTCCCCTGCCTGTGCTGTACATGCTGCCTGATTTCCGCACCTCCCCTGCTACCTTGCCCTCGGAACTGCGCCTTCGGCCACTAGTGCTGTCGGATGGGAATTTTACCATCAGTTTGTCCGCCAGGGTCCTGTGGTATAGCATCACTCTCGAACCCCTTTCCTCTTCGGGTATGAGAGTGGAAAGGTTCTCCTTATACCGTGGGTTGAGCAGTGTGTACACCCAGTAATCCGTAGTGGCCAGAATGCGTGTAACGCGAGGGTCACGAGAAAGACATCCTAACATGAAGTCAGCCATGTGTGCCAGGGTACCTGTACGCAACACATGGCTGTCCTCACTAGGAAGATCACTTTCAGGATCCTCCTCCTCCTCCTCAGGCCATACACGCTGAAAGGATGACAGGCAAGCAGCATGGGTACCCTCAGCAGTGGGCCAAGCTGTCTCTTCCCCCTCCTCCTCATCCTCCTCCCCCTCCTCCTCCTCCTCCTCAACGCGCTGAGATATAGACAGGAGGGTGCTCTGACTATCCAGCGACATACTGTCTTCCCCCGCCTCTGTTTCCGAGCGCAAAGTGTCTGCCTTTATGCTTTGCAGGGAACTTCTCAAGAGGCATAGCAGAGGAATGGTGACGCTAATGATTGCAGCATTGCCGCTCACCATCTGGGTAGACTCCTCAAAGTTTCCAAGGACCTGGCAGATGTCTGCCAACCAGGCCCACTCTTCTGTAAAGAATTGAGGAGGCTGACTCCCACTGCGCCGCCCATGTTGGAGTTGGTATTCCACTATAGCTCTACGCTGCTCATAGAGCCTGACCAACATGTGGAGCGTAGAGTTCCACCGTGTGGGCACGTCGCACAGCAGTCGGTGCACTGGCAGATGAAACCGATGTTGCAGGGTGCGCAGGGTGGCAGCATCCGTGTGGGACTTGCGGAAATGTGCGCAGAGCCGCGCACCTTTCCGAGCAGGTCTGACAAGCGTGGGTAGCTTTTCAGAAAGCGCTGAACCACCAAATTAAAGACGTGGGCCAGGCATGGCACGTGCGTGAGGCTTCCGAGCTGCAGAGCCGCCACCAGGTTACGGCCATTGTCACACACGACCATGCCCGGTTGGAGGCTCAGCGGTGCAAGCCAGCGGTCGGTCTGCTCTGTCAGACCCTGCAGCAGTTTGTGGGCCGTGTGCCTCTTCTCTCCTAAGCTGAGTAGTTTCAGCACAGCCTGCTGACGCTTGCCCACCGCTGTGCTGCCACGCCGCGCGACACCGACTGCTGGCGACGTGCTGCTG
The DNA here is from genome assembly GCF_035609145.1 of Eleutherodactylus coqui. Lineage (NCBI taxonomy): Eukaryota > Metazoa > Chordata > Amphibia > Anura > Eleutherodactylidae > Eleutherodactylus > Eleutherodactylus coqui. Next base: position 151,279,366 of record NC_089842.1, on the reverse strand, counting down.
CTGACACATCTTGATTGCGAGACAGAGGTTGCGTAGGAGGAGGAGGGTAGTTTAGTGGAGGAAGCATACACCGCCGCAGATACCACCACCGAGCTGGGGCCCGCAATTCTGGGGGTGGGTAGGACGTGAGCGGTCCCAGGCTCTGACTCTGTCCCAGCCTCCACAAAATTCACCCAATGTGCCGTCAGGGAGATATAGTGGCCCTGCCCGCCTGTGCTTGTCCACGTGTCCGTTGTTAAGTGGACCTTGCCAGTAACTGCGTTGGTGAGGGCGCGTACAATGTTGCGGGAGACGTGGTCGTGCAGGGCTGGGACGGCACATCGGGAAAAGTAGTGGCGACTGGGAACTGAGTAGCGCGGGGCCGCCGCCGCCATCATACCGTTGAAAGCCTCCGTTTCCACAACCCTATACGGCAGCATCTCCAGGCTAATAAATTTGGCTATGTGCACGTTTAACGCTTGAGCGTGCGGGTGCGTGGCGGCGTACTTGCACTTGCGCTCCAACACTTGCGCTAGCGACGGCTGGACGGTGCGCTGAGAGACATTGGTGGATGGGGCTGAGCACAGCAGAGGTGAGGGTGTGGGTGCAGGCCAGGAGACGGTAGTGCCTGTGTCCTGAGAGGGGGGTTGGATCTCAGTGGCAGGTTAGGGTACAGGGGGAGAGGCAGCGGTGCAAACCGGAGGCGGTGAACGGCCTTCGTCCCACCTTGTGGGGTGCTTGGTCATCATATGTCTGTGCATGCTGGTGGTGGTGAGGCTGGTGGTGGTGGCTCCCCGCCTGATCTTGGCGCGACAAAGGTTGCACACCACTGTTCGTCGGTCGTTTGCACTCTCAGTGAAAAACTGCCAGACCTTTGAGCACCTCGGCCTCTGCAGGGTGGCATGGCGCGAGGGGGCGCTTTGGGAAACAGTTGGTGGATTATTCGGTCTGGCCCTGCCTCTACCCCTGGCCACCGCACTGCCTCTTCCAACCTGCCCTGCTGCTGCACTTGCCTCCCCCTCTGAAGACCTGTCCTCAGTAGGCGTAGCAAACCAGGTGGGGTCAGTCACCTCATCGTCCTGCTGCTCTTCCTCCGAATCCTCTGTGCGCTCCTCCCTCGGACTTACTCCAATTACTACTACCTGAGTGATAGACAACTGTGTCTCATCGTCATCGTCCTCCTCACCCACTGAAAGCTCTTGAGACAGTTGCCAGAAGTCCCCAGCCTCATCCCACGGACCCCGGGAACTTTCCAAAGGTTGGGCATCGATCACGACAAACTCCTCCAGTGGGAGAGGATTCGGAACCATTGCTGCCCATTCTGGGCAGGGGCCCGAGAACAGTTCCTGGGAGTCTGCCTGCTCCTCAGAATGTGTCATTGTAATGGAGTGAGGAGGCTAGGAGGAAGGAGGAGCAGCAGCCAGAGGATTCAGAGTTGCAGCAGTGGACGGCACAGAACTCTGGGTGGTCGATAGATTGCTGGATGCACTTTCTGCCATCCACGACAGGACCTGCTCACACTGCTCATTTTCTAATAAAGGTCTACCGTGTGGACCCATTAATTGTGAGATGAATGTGGGGACGCCAGAAACGTGCCTCTCTCCTAATCCCGCAGCAGATGGCTGCGATACACCTGGATCAGGAGCTCGGCCTGTGCCCACACCCTGACTTGGGCCTCCGCGTCCTCGCCCGCGTCCACGTCCTCTAGGCCTACCCCTACCCCTCAGCATGCTGTATTACCAGTAGTGCAGAAACAGAATGCTGTAATTTAATGTGCCGCTTATTGGCCTGTGGTTGGAGGCTGACTTCCCTTACGGAACGCACAGCAGATCCAGGAAACAATTTTGCGCAAGCCTGCTGTAACGCTTAGCTGTGTATTAATTAGGACTACTACCCCCAGCAGATAGATACTGTAGGCAGCATACAATATTATGTATACTATTTCCCTCTGGTGGGATGACGGCGCTGATGTAACAGAGACAGCAGATCCAGGAAACAATTTTGCGCCAGCCTGCTGTAACGCTTAGCTGCGTACTAATAAGGACTACTACCCCCAGCAGATAGATACTGTAGGCAGTGTACAATTTTATGTATACAGTTTCCCTCTGGCGGGATGACGGCGCTGATGTAACAGAGACAGCAGATCCAGGAAACAATTTTGCGCCAGCCTGCTGTAACGCTTAGCTGCGTATTAATTAGGACTACTACCCCCAGCAGATAGATACTGTAGGCTGCGTATAATATTATGTATACTGTTTCCCTCTGGCGGGATGACGGCGCTGATGTAACAGAGACAGCAGATCCAGGAAACAATTTTGCGCCAGCCTGCTGTAACGCTTAGCTGCGTATTAATTAGGACTACTACCCCCAGCAGATAGATACTGTAGGCTGCGTATAATATTATGTATACTGTTTCCCTCTGGCGGGATGACGGCGCTGATGTAACAGAGACAGCAGATCCAGGAAACAATTTTGCGCCAGCCTGCTGTAACGCTTAGCTGCGTATTAATTAGGACTACTACCCCCAGCAGATAGATACTGTAGGCAGCGTATAATATTATGTATACTGTTTCCCTCTGGCGGGATGACGGCACTGATGTAACAGAGACAGCAGATCCAGGAAACAATTTTGCCCAAGCCTGCTGTAACGCTTAGCTGCGTATTAATTAGGACTGCTACCCCCAGCAGACACGCAGTAAACTGAAGACGGTCACAGGCAGCCCAAATATAGTATTTTTCCCCAATTTTTTGGAAAAAGCCCACTGCCTATATAGCCTGAATATCTCTTTCCCTGCCTCACCAGTACTGGCCCTATACTCTGTACAATGACTGCAGACTGCGGACGCAATGCTCTGCACGGCCGATATACAAAAAAAAAATATTGTGCAACACTGCAAAAAGCAGCCTCAACAGTACTGCACACGGTCAGATGTGGCCCTAAGAAGGACCGTTGGGGTTCTTGAAGCCTAAAATCACTCCTAACACTCTCCCTATAGCAGCTCCGGCACCAGCAGCACTTTCCCTGATCTCTGCCAGAATGCATCTGTGGTGAGCCGCGGGAGGGGCCGATTTATATACTCGGGTGACACCTGATCTCGCCAGCCACTCACTGCAGGTGGGTGGTATAGGGCTTGAACGTCGCAGGGGGAAGTTGTAATGCCTTCCCTGTCTTTCTATTGGCCAGAAAAGCGCGCTAACGTCTCAGAGATGAAAGTGAAAGTAACTCGAACATCGCGTGGTGCTCGCCTCTAGTAACGAGCATCTCGAACACGCTAATACTCGAACGAGTACGTTCGCTCATCTCTACTCTTAAGGCTAAAATTCGTTATATTGCAAAGGCGTTAAAATGGAGTGAATTCTGCATCAAATGTGAGGCATAAATTCAAAACCTACAATTAAAAAAGTGCTATTTTCAGGAGGATTTTTCCAATTTTAACATGACTATTGATGGGGGGTAAATGGCTTCCTTTTTTTTTCAAGAAATAATTTGTTTTCATGTCACTTATTTTGAGAGCCATATCTTTTTTATTTTTCCATCAGTCTGACTGTATGGGGTTTGTTTTTGTGTGATGAGCTATAGTTTTTATTGGTAACATTTTGGGATACATGACTTTTCATCACTTTTTCTTCTGTCTTTTTGGAGGTGGGATAAACAAAAATAGCAATTCTGGCTTTATTTTTTAACTGGCATTCCACATGTGGGTTAAATTACATTATTTTTCAATAATAGCGCGGGGAAGGTTTTTTTGTGTTTTTTTTTTTCTCCATTGTTCACACTGCAGGTTCAAAACCTGGTCTTTCAAAGGAGCCTAGGGAAATAAAGTTTCATCTTGTGCAGAGTGCCAAGTTGACGTAGGAAGTCTTTCACCAATATCACCAAATTGGTATATCCTATAGTAATCTGTATCGGTTACCTCTTCCTGGAAATCATGTCCAACTGTTTCGCTTCATATGACGAAGGAAACAAGATATGAAGGGGTTAGGTTGGAACACCTTGCTTATTAGCTCAGAACACACAGAAATATTCCAGGGATGTGGAATTTTGCAATTCACACGCTGTAATCTTCTCAATGATCTTTGGTCATGTTGAGGTTATAATTCTTGTCTAGCATGAGTTTCTCTTCTATAGCTGGATGACGGTTTCAATGATGTTTAGACATTCCATTCATAATGTCTACTTTTGTGCATTCCCTTTCCTGCTGGAATTCTTTCCATTGTGTCTGAGCTCACTCATGGCAATAACTGAATGCTTTTCATGTTAGGTTCCTAATTACACTTGAAAAGAATTTGACTTGTCGTGTTTGTAAAATAGATGTTTTAATTAGCTCTGAGCAGCAGCGAGAAGAGCTTGTTGAGATGATTAACATGCAAGGGCAGTAAGTGACGTCACTAGACAATGTCCCCTGTATATGGGCAATGGTAGTCAAAGACATTAAATATATAGATACAGATTTTGTCTGCAAATACCTTTCCTTTGCAGAACATTAATCCTTTAAAATCTACTAGTAAAGTTGATTTGCGAAGGATGAAACCATTTTCCAATGTACATAATTCCAAAAATGTGTTCTCAGCCAATTGTTGGTAGGTGCTAGAATGCTAGGAATAATGATTAGGAAAAAGAAAGAGGAATAAGGTTGTGGAGGACCCTCGAAGTGAAGAAGGGGTCTATGTGCACATAGAATCCCTTTGGTGTATGTGATAAGCAATAGGGGGATCAGAAATAGTGGGTAAAATGGTAGGTGAGATAAAATAGTGATTATTGCATGACCAGTGTGCGGAGAGCGGGGGTCTAGTGGTCTGAACATGGCAGACAAGTATTGGTCAGGGATTAGAGGGGCCTCATTTATATGTAAAGACTCTTATCTAAAGTTGGTATTAGTGTATCTTGACACCACCGGAAGCTAGGGGTTTGACAGAAGGAACGGCCCTCTCACACCCCTAGCTCCCAATTGGCTCAAGCCCGTAAGGTTCTTTCTTTTCAGTCTCGCCGCTGGCCTGCAGCCTCCTGTCAGCCCCGCAGGTCCCCTACTTCCTGTGTGCTTTCACGGCCGCTGCACAGTGCAGGGAGGGTGACGGGGAAGCGGCCCTGGTGCCCCCGCACCGCTCCCTCACTGTCCGCCACTGCCCTCCAGACTCCGCGTCCCCCTGCCTCCCTCAGTGACAGTCAGGGCCACAGGTCTCCCACTCACTCTGTGTTGGCAGCCACTGCAGAGTGAAGGGAGGCTGACGGGGAAGCAGCTCTGCCGTCCCCGCCACTCTCTCACTGTCCGCCGCTGGCCTCCAGCCTCTGCGTCCCCCTCCCTCCGTTACTCACTGTGAGGCATCGCAGTACTGCGGCCGCCGCCGCTGCTGCTGCTGCCGCTGGTCCACAAAGGTCCGGCGCCACTGCTGAGTGCAGGGAGGCTGCCGGGGAAGCGGCTTTGCCGCCACCGCAGTTGCCGCCGCTCATTCTGTCTCCCCCACTGCTGCACAATGCTGGCAGGTGGCCGAGAAAGCCGCCATGCCACCACTCCTTCACTGTTTCGGTATGCAGCCCACTCCAACGCCGGCTAAGGCGCTGTTAGTGAGTGCCAGAACCTAACAGGGGGAAGTGGCCAGCCTGTCAAGAAAACTGTATCTTGTCACCACCCATGCTTCCGGTGGCGTCAAGATACACTAATACCCCTAAAGTTTCGGTAACCCTTACCTATATACGTTTTAGTAGGCATCCTCACTAGAGCTGGTGGTTTCACATGTCAGAAGGTAAAAGAGCTTGGCTATCAGAAATTGTTTCACTATGATTAGCAAGCCTGTAAAGAGAAACTCCGAACATCTAAATCTTTTCTGGTGTCAACATATATTATGCATGAAGAAGAAAACAGCAGAAGTTGTCGCATAGTACTAAAAAATCATATAACAAGCAAAAATGTACAAATATTATGATGTCAAAGATGATGTGTGCAGTCATAAAAGTAAATGCAAAAAATTTTATATGAATAAAACACATCATTTGCCTGTACCTTAATATCTGTTAAGGGGCCATCTGCAGAACAGTTATGGTGGTTTGACCTTGTAAATGGGAACATGTTACAGTGATTTAATTAGTGTGTCACATAAAAAGTCCAGCACTCAATGGATCCTCAGAGGCACATAAACATTTACCTACTAGCACAACATGAAGTCAAACTAATTGGACTACATCATCATCCTGTTTGAGAGCATCATACAGAACCAGGGTCCCCCCTAGGTTGGGCTAGGATGAAACACCATTGAGGAAATCATTACCTCCTTGATCAGTAATCTACAGTATATTGAAGTGTTAATTAAAGGTTTTAGATTATAGATAAACCTGCTTTGTCATTAAATCTTGTACTGATTCCTTGGAGAGTGTTATTGTGTTTTACAAGCATTTCCAAGCATTTACTATTGGGGAAAAAACAAGGTTCACAGAAAGTTCACTCTCATTAAATACACTTCAAATGGGTATAACCCATTAACACTTTGTGTTACATACTCAGGCAAATGCATTCATGTTTCTGTATCCTGACAAGCTCAAAGTACAGTAAAGTGGAGTGCCACATCCAAGAACAGTGATTGGTAGAGCTCATGCACTCACATGTGGTAAGGACCATTTACACGGAGCGATGATCACTCAAAGATCGCTCAAACAACAGTTTGAGTGACAGCTTTGAGCGATCATTTTGCATAAACTACTAAGTAGCTACTTAGTGTGCAAATGAAGCCTTTAGATGAAAGCAGTTAATAGCTCTTATCTGCTTTCAGTTCCTTTGTTCTCCAACAGTGAAATCAGCACTCTCCATGGAGAACTGCTGATAAGGCTGAACGACTATTTTCAGGTTGGACTGAATTTAACGATCAGCCAGCACTGCACGAAAAGTGCACGATGGCCGCGCTTTTAGATGCAATGATTATCACCCAAATTATTGCTTTTTAGCGATTTTTGAGCGATCATCGCTCCGTGCAAATGGGCCTTTACAGTCACTGGTATTTCTCCCTTACATTAGGTCCAGGTAAGACTGAAGAAGGTCAGCTCCAACAAATGCCATGCCTGTTTGGATTAAGCGACTGAGGGCATCTATCGTTGCTCATAGACATTTAGCCTGTTGTGTGACCCATCTCTCTTCTGTACTAAAACCAGGATAACTGAAGAGGCTTAGATGGTTTTAGTCTTTCACAAATTATGGAATACTTATTTTTTTTAAGAATAAAGCCCTACTTACTACTTGCTAAGCTAACTGTTAGCAGCAAATCTTAACATACAGGTAGGCAACCCAACAGTACCAAAACCGGGGATTATTTGGTGGACCTTACATATCAAGCTCATTAATATTTCTATTTACCTTATGTCTGCTTGACAAAGGCCCTGCGTGCCTGAAATGTGTGTTGATTTGTATTTTTAAAGAATGAGATAAATAAAGACTCCTTTTTAGATACCTTTCATGTCCTGAATTTGTTTTCATATTTTATTACAACTTGTGGTTGGGTGGAAAGACGATGCCAACATAGTATGCTAGGCCGAAAAAAGACAATGTCCATCTAGTTCAGCCTGTTTCCACCCCCCATGTTGATCCAGAGGAAGGCAAAAAAAAAAACTATGAGGCAGAAGCCAATAACCCCATCCTAGGGGGAAAATTTCCTTCCCGACTCCATAATGGCAGTCAGCATAATCCCTGGATCAACACTCTTCAGAGAAGGTTTCTTCCTGACTCCAAGTCCGGCAATCGAAAGATCCCCTATCAACAACGATTCTGACTATTTGATGTCTATATCCTGTAATATCAGAGTGCTCTAAAAAAACATCTAGTCCACTCTTAAACTCTCCTATCGATTTTGCCATCACCAGGTCTTCAAGCAGAGAGTTCCACAGTCTCACTGCTCTTACAGTAAAGAACCTCCTTCTGTGTTGGTGATGAAACCTTCTTTCCTTTAACTGTAGAGGATGCCCCCTTGTTACCGTCATAGTCTTGAGTATAAATAGATGGCCAGGTAGTGCAGGGAACCAGATGGTGCACGGAGAGCAACTCTGCTTTTTCCCTACTTGCTAAGGTAACTGTTAACAGCAAATCCTAATATACAGGCAGTTATCCCAATAATGACAAAACAGATGATGATTTGGTGGACCTTGTGTATCAAGCTCATTCCATGTACTAAAATCAGAAAGCTAGTATAGATGTTACGTAGAATAAAACTATGACCATGGCTAATGCTTTAAGTTTAGAGAATTTTTCTCAGGTTTTCCTTAAAGGGGTTGTCTCGTGAAAGCAAGTGGGGTTAAGCACTTCTGTATGGCCATATTAATGCACTTTGTAATATACATCATGCATTAAATATGAGCCATACAGAAGTTATTCACTTACCTTCCCTGCGCTGGCGTCCCCGTCTCCATGGGTCCGTCTAATTTCAGCGTCTAATCTCCCGATTAGACGCGCTTGCGCAGAAGGGTCTTCTCCCATCTGTTCGGTCCGGCACGAGCGGCATTCTGGCTCCGCCCCCTTCTACGCATCATCGCGTAGCTCCGCCCCCGTCACGTGTGCCGATTCCAGCCAATCAGGAGGCTGGAATCGGCACATGTAACGGGGGCGGAGCTACGTGATGACACGTAGAGGGGGCGGAGCCAGAACACAGCTGCTGCCGGACAGACCCGAAGGCAGAAGACCCTTCTGCGCAAGTGCGTCTAATCGGGCGATTAGACGCTGAAGTTAGACGGAGCCATGGAGACGGGGACGCCAGCGCAGGGAAGGTAAGTGAATAACTACTGTATGGCTCATATTTAATGCACGATGTATATTACAAAGTGCATTAATATGGCCATACAGAAGTGCTTAACCCCACTTGCTTTCGCGAGACAACCCCTTTAGGTTGTGAGAAGCTCCATGTTTGATCAATACTCTGCAGAATATCTACGTAACATTACGTCTTTGCAGTGTTTTTTCCCTGTGTTTATACTATACGTTTTTCAACAAAATGATTGTTAGAATGTTTTAATGATCAGAACAAATCAGATTACCAACTGCCTGATCCTGGATTATAGATAGAGACAAAAGTACAGTAATGTAATCAGGAGCTTACACTTCAGAAAAATGGCCAGAACCGTCAGATGAATAGGAAATTAGTGACATGAATTTTATAATGAAGAATGCACAGGCAACTTGTTAAAATGATTGAACACTTTGGAAAGACATTATTGGCAGTTGCAAGAACTGATATCTTGTAGCATTGATGTTATTGACCTAAGGGCGCATTCAGACGACCATATATTGGCCGGGTATCCACCCCCCTGCACTATTTTTAATGAAGAGAGGCGGGACGGGGCGGAGCTAATTCCCAAAACTTAACCCCCCCCCCATTCCGCCTCCTCTCATTGCAAATAGTGCAGAGGGACGAAGAGGGGGTGGAGAGGAGGCAGAGAGGGGGTGGGAGCTTGGAGCACTGCTCCCGGCTCTTCCAGCCTCCTCCCCCTGCAGAGACGCCGTATATCGGCTGGTGTGAATACCCGGCCGATATACGGTCATCTGAATGCGCCCTAAGGCCTCCCACCCACTAGCGTTTTTTTACTGCGAAATTCGCAGCGTTTTTTTTTTCTGCAGGGGTCTTTGGGCTATGGGAGTTGTAAAGCTAAAATCGCGATTGCGCAAAATCGCGATTTCGCGGTAAATCGCGATTTTGCGCGATCGCGATTTTAGCTTTACAAGTCCCATAGACCCCCTGTAGAAAAAAAAACATGCGAATTTCGCAGTGAAAAAAAACGCTAGTGGGTGGGCGCCCTTAATCTGTGACAAACTTACTACGTACAATGGGGGCGAGTTGCTAAAAAAACAGGGCTATCATGCTTTTCAGCTGACACTGAATTCAGAGTTTCTAGACCTAAGATAGGTTTTAAAGAATTTGCATATTTTGAAACAAATGTTATGATAATGCAACTAAACATGTAAGTTTAATGGTCCAGGAACACTATGTGCAAAAGACAGCACATGTACAAACTCCAGCCATGCAAGTGATCACAGGACGCCAACTCCCAAACCTCAGGCGTGTGCAAAGTAGATCACAGAAGAGGTCCATAAAAGTATTGTGGCTTTATGTAGATCATCTCAGATACATAAAGTGCGATGTTTCGGTAAGATTGCCTTTCTGAAGCATAATGATACACAATATATCGCTCTTCCCCTATCTTCACTGGTTGCACAAGAGTTGTACATCATTAACAATCAAGTGTCCAGGTTACTTGGTGTATACAATGTTACAAGCAATAGTACACATCTATCCAGCCCATAAACACTGGTGTATAAACATACCACACATGTGCATTTATATTGAAAGCAGGAATAACACTCATCTGCAGCAGATCCTGGAACCCGATTTTTATTCTTATGAACATGGTGGCTGAAGCACTATATTATTTATAAAGGTAGGGAATATGAATGCCTGCCAATCCTACACCCAAGAACTACATATGCACATTGAGCAGGGGACACGGACAGTTTTGTGTTGTAGGATCGCCAGCAAAATATAAAAGCAGTACATGCACTACAAAGTCCAGCTATCCCACAGCCTATAACACAGTATCTTCAAGTGAATGTATCCCCACACATCGGCATATGCTTAGACTTTCCGCAAGCAGCAGTGATCTACTTAAACCACCATCATCTAGATCCCCAAATCGTTTATATGATTCTGGAGATGGCGAATTGGGCAGCAGATCAACTCATGACAATTTTATGTGCAACTTGAAGAAAAATGAAACCTCCGTTAAAATCACAATAATATCACATGTGCACAATTTTTTATTTTTTTTTGGGGGGGGGGGGGGGTCTAAACTATATGCCCAGCTGTGCATGAGAGAGTTAGATATATTGTCACTATGCAAAAGATTATAAAAGTATGTAAACACGCAGCAGATTTTCTACAAAAAATCTGCCCGGATTTTCTACGGATTCAGCGATGGGAAACCCATACCAATTTGTGCAAATTTGCTTGTGGATTTGCCACTGTGCAACATTTAGAAAAAAAGCAAAAAAAAATAAAACCCCTTCACCTTCTACTTGCTCCACCTATGGCCTCCAACAATGACATCTTGACCTAAGTGATAACTGCAGCTTATAGTGACTGCTGCAATCACATACCTATATGACACCGCATGCCAGGAAACCAGCAATGAAGCAGGTAAGTCTCTGTATGGGAGCAGGTACAGGGCGAGTCCTTTTTTCCCCACTATATTATAGCTTTTTCTATTTTGTTGCTGCAGTTTTTCCATGTGCAAATCCACATGGAAAATAAGCATTAACTTCTTTGGATGTGAACAAACCCTAAATTCACTAATGTTTTACCAAAACTTTCCTTCTGAGAATAAAAGAGGATCCTCTGTTAGGGCTCATGTCCACGGGGGAAGGGGGGGGGGGTTGGGTTCCCTGTCCACTGCCAAGGACCGTGCTTACCCATTCGGGTCTTCTTTTTTCTCTACTGCAGATTTCTGTGCGGAAGTGCACACATGCGCAGTAGAGTGCTTTTTTTTTTCAAACTCCTGCTTTCCCGCGAAATCCGCAATGTCAAGAGGTGGGCTGCGGATAAGACGTCTTTCATTGACTTCAATGGAAGCCGTCAATGAGGGAACCCCGTTGAAATGGAGCATGCTGTGATTTGATTTCCGCACCCAAAGGTCAAAAAATCCAATCTGCATGCATCCGTTGCAGATGCCCATATTTCCCTATGGGTAGCTTGAACTGCGTATCATCCGCGTGGGTGTCCCGCGCAGATTCCACAATTCAAATCAGCCTGTTGACAATGGGCCTTAGGCCTATTATCTGGCACAGTGATGGCCCGAAGGTCCACAGACAGAATCCCATTAGAAGTGCACTTTGGAAACAATGACTTTCCACTAGAGTCTATTTCTTATTGGTTGATATACAAATCAATTAGTACTTATTATTATATCCCGTGTGTCCAATAAAAAAACCAAAGGTTGTACTACAATTCTAAGTGGATGTTTCCATGTTCTGTATAGACATAAGGTGGGTCCAAGAAACTCCAATCGAAGACTGATATTACACATGTATCTGTACTCATAGAGCTTATACTTATCCTCAAGGCAAGGATATAGCGTGTGATTGGAAGGCATTTAATTAAAAGCCTGTGTGGCTCATAATGCTTATTCACCATCAAACTTATTCCATAAGGTCTAGTTTCAGCGATGTCAATGTTTCTGTTTAACCCTTTCCAATCCACTGTCTGACGTCTAAAGACATTCTGATTGAAGGCTGTACAGCTCCGATGTCGGAAGACGTCCAGCGGGGTATTCTTACTGTATATTACTGGCTGCTCTGTTGTTGGGGGCCTCTGCAGCATGTCCAATACCGCAGCACTGGCTCTAGCCAGCAGGTGGCGCCATTGTATAATGGCAGAAAGAGAAAGCCCTCTAGGAAACCCTGAATCCAAAATTGGATTGCAAAGGGTTAATCTGAGACATTGAACTCCCACTTTCATGTAACCATTTAAATGATTCTATAGCATATAATATGGAATCCATAGTGACTGTGTGAATACTGTACCCACATACATATAAGTATTAGAGATGAGCGAACGTGTTCTTCCGAGCTTGATATTCGTGCGAATATTAGGGTGTTCGGGATGTTCGTTATTCGTAACGAACACCATGCGGTGTTCGGGTTACTTTCACTTCCTTCCCTGAGACGTTAGCGCGCTTTTCTGGCCAATTGAAAGACAGGGAAGGCATTACAACTTCCCCCTGTGACGTTCAAGCCCTATACCACCCCCCTGCTGTGAGTGGCTGGGAAGATCAGGTGTCACCCGAACATAAAAGTCGGCCCCTCCCGCGGTTCGCCTCAGATGCCGTGTGATTTAGATGAGGGACAGTGCTGTTTGTACCGGAGCTGCTGTAGGGAAAGAATTGGTAGTTAGTGTAGGCTTCAAGACCCCCAAAGGTCCTTATTAGGGCCACTGATAGCTGTGTGTTGGCTGCTGTTAGCAGTGGCAATTTTTTTTTTCTCAAAATCGCCTCTGCAGACCATTGCACCTGGCATTAGGGACAGAAGTGCTGCATAGGCAGGGAGAGTGTTAGGAGTGAGTGTAGCCTTCAAGAACCTCAACGGTCCTTTCTAGGGCCATATTTATCCGTGTGCAGTACTGTCCAGGCTGCTGTTAGCTGTGCTGCATTTTTTTTTGCTTCTCAAAATCGCTTCTGCAGAGCATTGCACCCTCCATTGATACTGCAGGGAAAGAATTGTATAGGCAGGGCCACAACACAGTTATTATTCATTGAATATATGCAGTGCTGCCTTTTGCTTGTAAAACAAGTGAAAATAATTCTATTTGTCCGGCCTCTGTCCGTCCTAAGGGCGGTGGACACGTGTCGGCTGCGTGTGACACCTTTAAAAATCATACGCACCCAGCTACGTTTTACTCCTGGCTTCGCCATTTGCTTTCCTTAATTGGGAAAAAAAATACCTGCTCTGCCACAGTTAATAACTCTGCTACCCTCACGTTCTGTGACACATTAGCAGGGACACAGCACAGTTATTAAACTTCTCATGTTCATAGAATATACGCAGTGCTGCCTTTTGGTGCCAAAAAACGGAAAATAATTCTATTTGTCCGGCCTCTGTCCGTCCTAAGGGCGGTGGACACGTGTCGGCTGCGTGTGACACCTTTAAAAATCATACGCACCCAGCTACGTTTTACTCCTGGCTTCGCCATTTGCTTTCCTTAATTGGGAAAAAAAATACCTGCTCTGCCACAGTTAATAACTCTGCTACCCTCACGTTCTGTGACACATTAGCAGGGACACAGCACAGTTATTAAACTTCTCATGTTCATAGAATATACGCAGTGCTGCCTTTTGGTGCCAAAAAGCGGAAAATAATTCTATTTGTCCAGCCTCTGTCCGTCCTAAGGGCGGTGGACACGTGTCGGCTGCGTGTGACACCTTTAAAAATCATACGCACCCAGCTACGCTTTACTCCTGGCTTCGCCATTTGCTTTCCTTAATTGGGAAAAAAAATACCTGCTCTGCCACAGTTAATAACTCTGCTACCCTCACGTTCTGTGACACATTAGCAGGGACACAGCACAGTTATTAAACTTCTCATGTTCATAGAATATACGCAGTGCTGCCTTTTGGTGCCAAAAAACGGAAAATAATTCTATTTGTCCGGCCTCTGTCCGTCCTAAGGGCGGTGGACACGTGTCGGCTGCGTGTGACACCTTTAAAAATCATACGCACCCAGCTACGTTTTACTCCTGGCTTCGCCATTTGCTTTCCTTAATTGGGAAAAAAAATACCTGCTCTGCCACAGTTAATAACTCTGCTACCCTCACGTTCTGTGACACATTAGCAGGAAAACAGCACAGTTATTAAACTTAGATTATTCATTCACTAGAGGCAGTGGGGCCTTTCGTTTTCAAAAAAGGGAAAAAATTATATTTGGCCTGCAGTCTTGCGCCAATTTATTTCCTGCCTGTGAAATCAAATCACTGGTAATACAGCATGCTGAGGGGTAGGGGTAGGCCTAGAGGACGTGGACGCGGCCGAGGACGCGGAGGGCCAAGTCAGGGTGTGGGCACAGGCCAAGCTCCTGATCCAGGTGTGTCGCAGCCGACTGCTGCGCGATTAGGAGAGAGGCACGTTTCTGGCGTCCCCACATTCATCGCCCAATTAATGGGTCCACGCGGGAGACGGTTATTAGAAAATGAGCAGTGTGAGCAGGTCCTGTCCTGGATGGCAGAAAGTGCTTCGAGCAACCTATCGTCTACCCGCAGTTCTGCGCCGTCCACTGCTGCCAATCCGAATCCTCTGTCTGCTGCTCCTCCTTCCTCCCAGCCTCCTCACTCCACTACAATAACACCTGCTCAGGAGCGGGAGCACTCCCAGGAACTGTTCTCGGGCCCCTGCTTAGATTGGGCAGCAGCGGTTCCTCTCCCACCAGAGGAGTTTATCGTCACTGATGCCCAACCATTGGAAAGTTCCCGGGGTCCGGGGGAAGAGGCTGGGGACTTCCGCCAACTGTCTCAACAACTTTCTGTGGGTGAGGAGGACGATGACGATCAGACACAGTTGTCTTGCAGTGAGGTAGTAGTAAGGGCAGTAAGTCCGAGGGAGCAGCGCACAGAGGATTCGGAGGAAGAGCAGCAGGACGATGAGGTGACTGACCCCACCTGGTGTGCAACGCTTACTCAGGAGGACAGGTCTTCAGAGGGGGAGTCAAGGGCATCAGCAGGGCAGGTTGCAAGAGGCAGTGCGGTGGCCAGGGGTAGAGGCAGGGCCAGACCGAATAATCCACCAAGTGTTTCCCAAAGCGCCCCCTCGCGCCATGCCACCCTGCAGAGGCCGAGGTGCTCTAAGGTCTGGCAGTTTTTCACAGAGACGCCTGACGACCGACGAACAGTGGTGTGCAACCTTTGTCGCGCAAAGCTCAGCCGGGGAGCCAACACCAACAGCCTCACCACCACCACCATGCGCAGACATATGATGGCCAAGCACCCCGCAAGGTGGGACGAAGGCCGTTCAGCGCCTCCGGTTTGCACCCCTGCCTCTCCCCCTGTGCCCCAACCTGCCACTGAGATGCAACCCCCCTCTCAGGACACAGGCACTACCGTCTCCTGGCCTGCACCCACACCCTCACCTCCGCTGTCCTCGGCCCCATCCAGCAGTGTAGTTCAGCGCACCGTCCAGCCGTCGCTTGCGCAACTGTTGGAGCGCAAGCGCAAGTACGCCGCCACGCACCCGCACGCTCAAACGTTAACCGTCCGCATAGCAAAATTCATCAGCCTTGAGATGCTGCCGTATAGGGTTGTGGAAACGGAGTCCTTCAAAAGTATCATGGAGGCGGCGGCCCCGCGCTACTCAGTTCCCAGTCGCCACTACTTTTCCCGATGTGCCGTCCCAGCCCTGCACGACCACGTCTCCCGCAACATTGTACGCGCCCTCACCAACGCGGTTACTGCCACGGTCCACTTAACTACGGACACGTGGACAAGCACAGGCGGGCAGGGCCACTACATCTCCCTGACGGCACATTGGGTGAATTTAGTGGAGGCTGGGACAGAGTCAGAGCCTGGGACCGCTCACGTCCTACCCACCCCCAGAATTGCGGGCCCCAGCTCGGTGGTGGTATCTGCGGAGGTGTATGCTTCCTCCACTAAAGCACCCTCCTCCTCCTCCTCCTCCTCCTCTGTCTCGCAATCAAGATGTGTTAGCAGCAGCATGTCGCCAGCAGTCGGTGTCGCGCGGTGTGGCAGCACAGCGGTGGGCAAGCGTCAGCAGGCCGTGCTGAAACTACTCAGCTTAGGCGATAAGAGGCACACGGCCCACGAACTGCTGCAGGGTCTGACACAGCAGACCGACCGCTGGCTTGCGCCGCTGAGCCTCCAACCGGGCATGGTCGTGTGTGACAACGGCCGTAACCTGGTGGCGGCTCTGCAGCTCGGCAGCCTCACGCACGTGCCATGCCTGGCCCACGTCTTTAATTTGGTGGTTCAGCGCTTTCTGAAAAGCTACCCACGCTTGTCAGACCTGCTCGTAAAGGCGCGCCGGCTCTGTGCACATTTTCGCAAGTCCCACACGGACGCTGCCACCCTGCGCACCCTGCAACATCACTTTAAGCTGCCAGTGCACCGACTGCTGTGCGACGTGCCCACACGGTGGAACTCTACGCTCCACATGTTGGCCAGGCTCTATGAACAACGTAGAGCTATAGTCGAATACCAACTCCAACATGGGCGGCGCAGTGGGAGTCAGCCTCCTCAATTCCTTTCAGAAGAGTGGGCCTGGTTGGCAGACATCTGCCATGTCCTTGGTAATTTTGAGGAGTCTACCCAGGTGGTGAGCGGCGATGCTACAATCATTAGCGTCACCATTCCTCTGCTATGCATCTTGAGAAATTCCCTGCAAACCATAAAGGCAGCTGCTTTGCGCTCGGAAACGGGGGCGGGGGAAGACAGTATGCCGCTGGATAGTCAGGGCACCCTCCTGTCTATTTCTCAGCGCGTACAGGAGGAGGAGGAGCATGAGGAGGATGAGGAGGAAGGGGAAGAGACAGCTTGGGCCGTTGCTGACGGTACACCGGCTGATTGCCTGTCATCCTTTCAGCGTGTATGGCCTGAGGAGGAGGAGGAGGAGGAGGAGGAGGATCCTGAAAGTGATCTTCCTAGTGACGACAGCCATGTGTTGCGTACAGGTACCCTGGCACACATGGCTGACTTCATGTTAGGATGCCTTTCTCGTGACCCTCGCGTTGCACGCATTCTGGCCACGACGGATTACTGGGTGTACACACTGCTCGATCCACGGTATAAGGAGAACCTGCCCACTCTGATTCCCGAAGAGGAAAGGGGTTCGAGAGTTTTGCTATACCACAGGACCCTTGCGGACAAGCTGATGGTAAAATTCCCAGCCGACAGCGCTAGTGGCAGAAGGCGCAGTACCGAGGGCAAGGTAGCAGGGGATGTGCATAGATCGAGCAGCATGTACATCCCAGGATGTCTTTAAGGGCCAGGCCAGCTTTATGGCTCCCCAGCAAGACTGTGTCACCGCTCTCCAGTCACGGCTGAGTCGGCGGGAGCACTGTAAAAGGATGGTGAGGGAGTACGTAGCGGATCGCACGACCATCCTTGGTGACGCCTCTGCCCCCTACAACTACTGGGTGTCGAAGCTGGACACGTGGCCTGAACTAGCGCTGTATGCCCTGGAGGTGCTTGCTTGTCCTGCGGCTAGCGTCTTGTCGGAGAGGGTGTTTAGTGCGGCTGGGGGAATCATCACAGATAAGCGTAGCCGCTTGTCAACCGACAGTGCCGACAGGCTAACACTCATCAAGATGAACAAAGGCTGGATTTCGCCAGACTTCTGTTCTCCACCAGCGGACAGCAGCGATACGTAAGCAATACGTAGGCTGCACCCGCGGATGGAAGCTACGTTCTCTCTCACCATCCAAAACGGGGACATTTCTGCTTCATCAATCTGTGTCTAATATTCCTCCTCCTCCTCCTGCTCCTCCTCCTGAAACCTCACGTAATCACGCTGAACGGGCAATTTTTCTTAGGGCCACAAGGCTCACTCAAATAATTTTTCTGAACAATTTTTATAAGTTTCAATGCGCTTAAAAGCGTTGGAACTTTAACTTGAACCAATTTTTCGTTACACTGGGCTGCCTCCAGGCCTAGTTACCACTTAAGCCACATTAACCAAAGCGATTAATGGGTTTCACCTGCCCTCTTGGCTGGCCATGGCCAATTTTTCTGATGTACATTAGTACTGTTGATACAGCAATTTTTGTGGGCCCTCGCCTACAGTGTAATCAAATTAATTTTTAGCCCACCTGCATTACAGCTGACGTTACCTCAGCTGTGTTGGGCAATGCAATGGGATATTTTTATGTACCGCCGGTGGGTTCCAGGGAGCCACCCATGCTGTAGGTGCACACGGAGTTTTTAATACATGTGTCCACTTCTAAAGAACCCCAGTCTGACTGGGGCATGCAGTGTGGGCCGAAGCCCACCTGTATTACGCACGACATTACTACCTCAGCTGTGTTGGGCAATGCAATGGGATATTTCTATGTACCGCCGGTGGCTTCCTGGCACCCACCCATGCTGTGGGTCCACAGGGAATTATAAATGCATCTGTTTCCACTTGTAAAGAAACCCAGTCTGACTGGGGCATGCAGTGTGGGCCGAAACCCACCTGCATTAACCCTTTCCAGTCCACTGTGTGACCTGTGAAAACATTAGGGTTTAAGGCTGTACAGCTCCGTTGTTGGTAGACGTCCGTCGGGGTTCTCTTACTGTATATTGCCAGCCTCTCTGCTGTCGGAGCCTATCCTACGTGTCAGCTCATGCAGTACTGGCTTTAGCCAGCATATAGCGCCGTTGTATAACGGCAGAAAAAGAGTAAGCCCCCTAGGAAAACCATATACAAATTGGATTGGAAAGGGTTAAGCACAACATTACTACCTCAGCTGTGTTGGGCAATGCAATGGGATATTTCTATGTACCGCCGGTGGCTTCCTGGCACCCACCCATGCTGTAGGTGCACACGGAGTTTTTACTACATCTGTATACTTATAAAGAACCCCAGTCAGACTGGGGCATGCAGTGTGGGCCGAAGCCCACCTGCATTAAGCACGACATTACTACCTCAGCTGTGTTGGGCAATGCAATGGGATATTTTTGTGTACCGCCGGTGGGTTCCAGGGAGCCACCCATGCTGTGGGTCGACAGGGACTTCACAATAGGGAGTTGTACCTGCCTGTGTCTATGAATTAAAAAGCCCGGTCTGACTGGGGCATGCAGACACCTTGACAGAATGAATAGTGTGTGGCACATAGGTTCCCCATTGCTATGCCCACGTGTGCAGCTCCTGATGGCGGTGGCACAGGATTCTATTTCTCATTGCTTCTGTACAGCATTGTGGGCTATCGCCCCGCCCCTTTTAAAGAGGGTCGCTGCCTAGCCGTGCCAACCTCTGCAGTGTGTGCCTGCAGTCCCTCGTCATGGCAGACGCAATTCTAAATAGACATGAGCGTGGTGTGGCATGAGGGCAGCTGAAGGCTGCCCAGGGACACTTTGGTGTGCGCTGTGGGGGGGAGGGGGTGCGGTTGGGCAGCATGTAACCCAGGAGAAGTGTCAGTGGAGTGTCATGCAGGCAGTGATTGTGCTTTGTTGGAGGTAGTGTGGTGCTTAGCAAAGGTATGCCATGCTAATGAGGGCTTTTCAGAAGTAAAAGTTGTTGGGGGGGGGGGGGGGGAGGCACTCTTGCCGGTATTGTGGCTTAATAGTGGGACCTGTGAACTTGAGATGCAGCCCAACATGTAGCCCCTCGCCTGCCCTATCCGTTTCTGTGTCATTCCCATCACTTTCTTGAATTGCCCAGATTTTCACACATGAAAACCTTAGCGAGCATCGGCGAAATACAAAAATGCTCTGGTCGCCCATTGACTTCAATGGGGTTCGTTGTTCGAAACGAACCCTCGAGCATCGCGGGAAGTTCGTTCCGAATAACGAACACCCGAACATTTTGGTGTTCGCTCATCTCTAATAAGTATCATAGCAGAGCTGCATCACCCCGAACACAGGAAACAAGTGACATACTGCGTTAGATAATTTCTAAAAATACACAATTCTAATAAAGCTATTTGTATTAGTAATTATAACCGCCTTAATTACATCTTCAACCCAGACAATGACCGGGTCATTTTTGCTTGTACGTGACTTAAGTAAAAATTAGGGGTCTGGGTAATTACTGTTATTCTAAACAAAAAGCAGCACAAAGCAGGATAAGCTTTAAACATTCTACTCCATTTAGTGACTTTCCCGTTGGCTGTGTAATTGTCAGCTGGAAATAAAAATTGCCATTTGTGTCTCTGCGATTTCGCTCTCAGCGCCGTGCGTGCCGGTGTTTGTTTTATCTCCTATTTATATAAAGAACGGTCCTGATGTAATTTACAATTTAGTTTAAAACTCTGTATTGGATACATTAATAATGTTTATCTTTGGCTCCTTTGATGCCATTTTGAAGTCCGCACATCCATACATGGTAGAGCATTCTGCACAAATCAATAAAGAATATTTAGAATAGATTTCTTTTTTACATGAGATGTAGTAATAAGTGAAACACATGGTAATATTTGACTTTATCTGAATGGCTCGGGGGTATGTACCTGGACCCACCAATTCCCCAGCAGTGATGTTAGTCTGTATAGGATCTATGTATTGTAGTGGGATTGCTTGATGAAGAATTATTACATCACTGTGCAAGTATCATGATTTGTCATGATAGTTTCCCCAGCAAGGGCATAACTATAAAATATTGTGGTATCATCTGGGCCCTAGGGCCCCCCAGAGGTCCTCTGTCCAATATAAGGAGACCAGTAATATAAATCACACATAATACAACATTTGCTTGTTGTATGTAGCCACACAATTACACTCCACATTAGACAGTTTATTTGGGATATGTGGGTAAAGCAACTATCTGTGCTACTCTACAGTTATGGCACACAGCCATATTGTTACTATATATATATATATAAAAAAAAAAAATATATATATATATATATATATATATATATATATATATATTAATTTCACTGATGAGCAGTCTGCCTGTATTCTGCTTGTGCAAAAGGCAGAAATGTAATACCCACAGTAAAACAACTCAGTAAATAAATACGAGACCAGAATAAAGCTTATAACATAAGTACAGCGCCAGAACGAAGCTCATAACATAAATACAGTAGCAGATCTAAGCAATCATCTTCAGGGGCCCAAAAGGCTGACAGAAGGAGTCCCCATCTGTCTAAACATTAGGATGCCATAATTTATATATAGGAGATTCTTTCTATGGAATAGAAAACTCTACGGTGTTATTCCATACAATAAAAAGCTATACCGAACTACACCAGCCCTGCAGAGGCCAAAGGAACACTTTTCTTGCCTCCCTCAGGTGAATGGAGCTCTATAGATATACTTAGTGTGTACACCAGGGAAAGCTCCCAACATACATACTAAGTGTAGATGTACATATGACTTAAAAAGGCAATGAACACCAAAGGGCAATAATGAGACACTGAATTCTGTACCCAATTACCAAGTATTTTCCCTGTGGTGTTCTTCTATTCACTGCCCCCATTTCACTGAATTGCCACTCATTGCTCATTTAGGGCCTTTCTTTTCAGTGCCCACTTGGTAGACATTTTGCATGTATTGCCCCTTTAATACCATTCTATGATTCACAGTTAGAGTGCTTAGACAAGGTAATAGTGCCGTCTTTTCCCCCCATAAAGTAACAGTGCTGTCTTTTGTGCCCTTATGAGTTAATATTGCCCCTTTATGGTCCCACTATGTGATAGTGCCTACTTTGTGTCACCACAATGTAATAGTGCTGCTTTTGTGCCCTCACTATGTAATAGTGCCAGATTTTTCCCCCCACAATGTAATTGTGCCCTATAAATTAATAGTGCTCACTTTGCTCCCCGTACTATTACCTTATTTGGGAACGACGATCGGGCTGTGTAAGCAGGTAGTCGATCTATAAATGGCTGCCTTTTCACTGTAAATGTTGTCCCGCAGGTCAGAATGATTCCTGGCCCGCTCCACCTCTATTTACTAACTATGATTGCATAGTTAATCATTAAGTGTGACATTGGGAGACCCAAAGAGGAGAGGTGCCATTGAGGTATCGCCTTGAAAAGCTTGGAAAATGTTAGTGTGAAGCAGGTAGGTAACTGTTGTCACTTAGTCATGGGCTAGAATAGCCTAGCCATGACGGGTTTTGTGTGGACTGTCATGAAAGCAGTATGGGCTGAGCATGAAGTCAGCCTTGAGAGGAGTCCCATACATGAGTATTGTGTTTACCAACTATCAACTAGACCTGTCCATGGTGTGATATACTATGCAAACTTGATCTTCTAAGGAAAATCTTATGATCAAAAAAGTTGACTTACAGTTTTTTTGGATTGTCTAATGCAGTGTTTCTCAACTCCAGTCTTCAGGGACCCCCAACAGGTCCTGTTTTCAGGATATCCTATAGTAAGACCACCTGTGGCAATGTCTGAGGCCCCAACAATAATTACATCACCTGTGCAATACTGAGAAAATCCTGAAAACATGACCTGTTGGGGTCCCTGAGGACTGGAGTTGGGAAACAGTGCTCTAATGCACTGTGAATAAAAAGTCTTGCATCAGATTTTGGAGAGAGCAGTGTTCTTTATGCAAATAGTTCTGGGTTGGTATCCTATTCCAAGATATTTGGGATTGCCTTTTTTTCTATTAATAATTGCTCTACCATAACTACCTCCTGTCAAACTCTGCTATTGACCACAGCATCTAATGGATTAAATGACCAGGATCACAGCCTACTCCCAACTGGCTAAGTGGTACATGTACGGTACTGTCTGTTTACCTTTCTGCTGTGCAGTATATGTATATATAAGCACTAGACCAATTACAAACACACACCGAATTCTTAAAATTGTGACCTTGTCATTTTTTTTCTATGGTACATGTTACCGTGATGGTCTGGCTTCGAAATGAAAAGTCCTTTGCCGGGTGTTTACTTAATGGATATTTAAATAAAATGTCTGTGCGATGGTTGTATTACACATACAAATAACTAACCACATAATCTGTGCGGGAACAGAAGTCTTCCTACGTTGTGTGTAACCCTGAATATATTAAGAGACCACAAGCGTTTTCTGGAAATTCTCAGTCACTCTACAATATACTCAAGTTTTTTGAATGATTTTTTTTGTACCCCCCCTCCCAAGAATTCAGGGAATTGTGTTACTGTCAAAAAGGATATTTTTAATTGAAAGAATGCATTTTGTTTTAAAAAGTCTGCACAAGCCAGGTTTCATTTAATTTAATAGCTTTCCACAGTACAGAACTTGACAGTTGTTAGTACTCTTCGTAATTAAAGTATTTTGTAGTGTTTCCTGGGTAACCAACCACATGGCCAATAAATCAGCAGTTAAACACAATCTTCAGAGCTTTGATGATTACATAAGACATATTTTAATGTCAGCTGAGGGCCACCCACAGCAGTGTTTTGGTAGTACGGTTGCCTAAGAGGATCTAGAATGAAGCTACTTGCCAAGGGAGGACCAGTTCAGCTTTAAAGAGAACACGTTCCTGAACATACGGTATATTGTTTATATAGTTAGATTTCAAAGGGAGTCACTCTCTATATGGTGAAGATAGACCTCAGCCCTGCCAAGGAGACCATCTTATAGCCTTCTCTTTAGGGAATGTACATTTAATTATATTGTATATGTGGCTCTATCCCGTCTAACAATAGTCTGAGGTCTGTTACGTTTCCTCATGTCTCCACAGTAACATAGTCTGTAGTCTGAATAAGTATACGTCCATCTAGTTCTGCCTATGATACTGCAAACTTTATCCTGTGGAAGGCAACCCCCCCACCCCTACCCTTTCATTTGAGGTAAAAGGCCGCTTTCTTCATCTCAGGGTAAAAAAAAATGTACCTGACTCCACATTTTGCAATCAGGATAAATCCCTGAATCAAAAACCCATCTCCAGAAATCTAGTATTCATCATCCCCCCATCCTCAGGCAGAGACTTCCATAGTCTCCCTTTCTTTCTTCTAGATGTAGAGGATGCTCTCTTGTTAGGGAGGGTTCAGATGGAGCGGAATAGCCACGGAATTTCTGTGTGGACCCTACGCATGGAGATTTCTCAGCATTTATAGTAGCAGCAAAGTAGACAAGATTTTGAAAATCTCGTCCACAAGCAGCCGGAATAACCTGCACAAAACCCGTGTGAAGAGTGACTTGTGGCGAATTCAAGTATTCAAGTCCACGACATGTAAATTATGTTACTATCTCCACTGCAGAATTCACCCTCTCTCAATGAGGGGGTGAATTCTACACAGTAATTTGCGATAAAATACGCTTCAAAGCCAAATGGCGCGAGTTTGAAGGCAGGCATTCCGCGGTTGATCCACTGCGGACATTCCACTGGAAATCAGCCCCGTATAGACCCAGCCCAACAGTCCCAGTATAAATAAATCATAGGAGAGATCTTTTTATTGACCCCTGATATATTTATACATTGTTATTAGGTCGCCCCTCAGTTGTAACTAAATAGACCCAATTTTGATAATATCTTTGGGTATTGCAGTCCATCCATTCAATTTATTGTTTTGGATGTATGCCTAAGAGTCCCCTCTAGTTTTACCTACTCTGCCCAAAACTGTACTCAATTTTCCATGTGCGGTGGGAATAGTTATTTGTGTTCTCATCACGAGTACCTACTCCCATTTGACGTACCCGACGATCTCATTTATCTTGGCAGAAGCTGCTTGACATTGGTTTACTCTCAACTTAAATTCCATGTCAGTTTCACACAGAAATTTCCTATTTAGTCTTTAATGGTGGCATGTATTTTCCCGTGCCATTTACATAACCTTACATTAGTTGCTACTTCTCTACCTAAGGTTTCAACTTATCCACATCCATTGTGATAGTATACTGTCTTCATTTGTGTTAATTTTCCAAGGTTTAGTATCATCTGCAAAAAATATTATTTTACTGTGCAATGTTCCTGGGATATCCTACTAATAAAGATGATCCAATTTGAGTATGTAGTGATAGTAACCATCCTCTGTTTTCTATTAGGCCTTAGTCAGACAGGCGTTTTTTCGTGCGATTTGCGCATGCGTATGCGTCCGGCGATTTTATAAAACCATTGCTTTGCAATGGTATCGGACACATGAGCGCTTTTTATGCGCTCGTCCGATAAATTATAGAACAGAAATCGCAGATCGCACCTATCTGCAATCTGCGATTCCTGTTCTCTTCTCTATATGTGCTCAATGGGGCCGGCGGCAGCAGCGCCGACCCCATTGAGAGCATATACTAGACAAATCATTCTTCTCTGCCACAGCTGTAACAGCTGTGGCAGAGAAGAACGATGTTTGCCCATTGAATTCAATGGAGCCGGCAATACAGCCGGCTCCATTGAAAGCAATGGGCTGCCGGCGATCGCGGGATGAATTGTCGGGAAGGGCTTAAATATATAAGCCCTTCCCTGCAATTCATCCAGAAATGTGTAAAAAAAACATAAAAAAATATACTCACCTTCTCCCGGCAGACGGAGTTCAGCGCGGCCGGCTGGCAGTGGGAGTGAGTGGGTGTAAGTGAGAGCTGCCCCTGATTGGTCCCTGCGCTGAGCCAATTAGAGGCAGCTCTCACTCACACACATTCATGAATTCATGAATGGGTGTGAGTGAGTGCTGCCTCTGATTGGCTCAGCGCAGGGACCAATCAGGGGCAGCTCTCACTCACACCCACTGCCGGCCGGCCGCGCTGAACTCCGTCTGCCGGGACAAGGTGAGTATATATTTTTTTTTATTTTTACACATTTCTGGATGAATTGCAGGGAAGGGCTTATATATTTAAGCCCTTCTCGACAATTCATCGTGAGATCGCCCGCAGCGCATTGCGTTCAATGGAGCCGGCTGTATTGCCGGCTCCATTGAATTCAATGCGCTGGACAGCTCCGGCCCGTTTCTATTGAAACGCGGCTAGGAGCAGTTTTTTCGGGCGATTTTTCGGCCCTGGTCACGCGATTTGTGAATGCGCATCCGTCATGCGATCCGCAAATCGTGGCAAAAAACGCCCTGTGACTAAGGCCTTACTGAGCAAATTACTTTCCCAAATTCCACAACTCCCAGTCAATAGCCTATATAGCTCATGGCCATGCTACCCAGACGTATGGAGAGGCCGGAGGAGACAAGAGCAGTCAGGGACTAGAGTGGCTGAGGCATGAAACAGGTGGGTATAGCTTAACTTATTATTTTAGGACTAAAATAAGTAGCACTAAACAACCCCTTAAAGATCATGTCTATGGGGTGTGTGAGCTCCACCGAGCCTTTATGGAGGCACACAGAACTTCTACAGATCCAAATTGCAGACCTGAAAGCACACAGTGCACAATATTACAGATCTGTAGTGTGAATATGGGCATGAACTAATTCTAAAGGTGTTTTATGAAAATTACTATTACCTGTGTTACAAAAGATAACCCAGCAAGACATTCCCCCCTGTACAAACTATTTACATTTATAATAATAATAAGCTTTATTTGTATAGCGCCAACTAAAGGCCTATTTAGACATAATGATTATCGCTCAAAAATCATTCAAAGCCATGTTTTGAGCGATAATCGTTGTGTGTAACTGCACTGACATCGCTCAGTTTTCGTTAAAGGGGTTGTCCCGCGCCGAAACGGGTTTTGTTTTTTTTTAACCCCCCCCCCCCCCCGTTCGGCGCGAGACAACCCCGATGCAGGGGTTAAAAAAACAACCCGCACAGCGCTTACCTGAATCCCGGCGGTCCGGCGTCTTCATACTTACCTGCTGAAGATGGCCGCCGGGATCCTCTGTCTCCGTGGACCGCAGGGCTTCTGTGCGGTCCATTGCCGATTCCAGCCTCCTGATTGGCTGGAATCGGCACGTGACGGGGCGGAGCTACACAGAGGCGGCATTCTACACGAGCGGCCCCATAGAAGACTGCAGAAGACCCGGACTGCGCAAGCGCGGCTAATTTGGCCATCGGAGGGCGAAAATTAGTCGGCTCCATGGGAACGAGGACGCCAGCAACGGAGCAGGTAAGTATAAAACTTTTTATAACTTCTGTATGGCTCATAATTAATGCACAATGTACATTACAAAGTGCATTATTATGGCCATACAGAAGTGTATAGACCCACTTGCTGCCGCGGGACAACCCCTTTAAGTCGTCACTCATCGTTGTCTTTCAGCGTGCTCAACGATGAGCCTTATCAGGGATTCATAGCGGGATACAGCTGATACTATTGTTTCAGCTGTATCCCGCTCCCTCATGACAGGCGGGGTATGAAGAACGCAGATGTCCAGCTACATTCTCCATACCCCACACGGAGTGCTCGGCTGTATAACAAGCCGGGCGCTCTGAGCGGGGAACAGCTGGATGCAAAAGACAAGCTTGTCTTCTGCATCTTCCGCTGGGAACACTTGGCTGTATGACAGCTGGGCACTCCCAGCAGGAACAGCTGGATGCAGAAAACAAGCGGCCCCCTGCTTGTCCTCTGCATCCTCCGCTGGGAGCGCTCGGTTGTATGACAAAAGATAAATCAGCAAGACATTCCCCTGTATACTAAATATTTTATGACAGGCGGGGTATGAAGAACGCAGCTGTCCAGCTGCGTTCTCCATACCCCACATGGAGTGCTTGGCTGTATAACAGCCGGGGGCTCCGAGCAGGCAACAGCTGGATGCAGAAGACAAGTGGGGACACCCCGCTTGTCTTCTGCATCCTCCGCTCAGAGAGCTCGGCTCTATAACAGCCGGGCGCTCCGAGCGGGGAACAGTTGGATGCAGAAGACAAGCGGAGACACCCCGCTTGTCCTCTGCATCCTCCGCTGGGAACACTCGGCTGTATGACAGCCGGGCGCTCCCAGCAGGCAACAGCTGGATGCAGAGAACAAGCGGCCCCCAGCTTGTCCTCTGCATCCTCCGCATCACAGGGTGATGGCTCAATGTTTGTGCGATCATCTTGTGATGTAAATGACACAACAATTATTGCTCAAATGTTGCTCAAAATACATTTTTTGAGCGATAATCGTTGTGTCTAAATGGGCCTTTATTCTGCAGCACTTTCGAGGCACATGGGGAAGACAAACAATATAAAAATTATAGAAATTGCAAAAGTTACATGCGGTATTCAATTATTTGAAGACAAAGAGGCTGGGGGTGATACAGAAGCTACATGCACAGGCGGTGGAGCAAAGGGGAACACATCAATGCGACAATAACATATGATATACAGTTTTTGGGACACAAACGGAGTGGGGGTAGTACAAAAGGTGTGGAGCAGGAAGTGTACATGATAGGCAAAAGTGGAAATCCACAGGTAGGGGCATGGGGCATATTGTGGAGTTGATCAGGTGGTTTGGTATGCCTCTATGAAAAGGGTGCGTCTCAAGTTCCGCGTGTCGGGGATTGTCTGGATGTTTTGGGGTAGAGCATATCAGAGGTTCGTGTTACTCTAGAGAAGTTCTGGAGGCGAGCATGTGAGGTTCGTATTAGAAGGGGGCTTGAGTCTGAGTGTGTTAGTAGAGTGGAGCACGCGGGATGGGTGATGTATGGACAGGAGGCAGGCAATGGTTCGGTGGCATGGGGTCATGGACAGCTTTGTAGGTGAGGGTAATGAGTTTGAATTGAGTTTTGTAGTGGATGAGTAGCCAGTGCAGTGACTGCATAGCGCAGAGACATCTGAGAAGTGGCAACTGCATTTTTGCAAACACAGTTCTTCCAGTCATTATAGATGCTACCATAAATGATGAATAAAAAGGAAATCATGCCTCCAAATGGAGCACATACATTCTATTCTTTTTATCATGGTTGGAGCTTTTTCCTCTACTCACTATATATACTTTGTTATATAACTACTGCTCCGAGTACTTCTCTAATAAAGAAAATTGATTGCCGTAATGGAAAGAATTTCAAACTGAACCATTAGAAGAGCTATTACCAAATCTATAAAGCTGTTTTCGTTTTTTTTATCTTTTTTTCGCTTAGTTCCGGACATTTTCCTTTTATGGCCTTTGCGTGTTGACTCACCTTCAATCCAGTGTACATCCATGACTCATTTGGTGTTCCCCTGAACTGCATGCTGCGTAAAGTGATTCAGACAATAAAACAAGAAAAACATCTGGGTGTGGTGACATCAGTGGACTTTGAGGCAGTGTGAATTTACAGTGTGATTTGTACATGCCTGTTCACATTACTTGAAAGAGGGTATAAACTGCGCAATTTCCATAAGGAGTTTAAAACTTGGCTGACTTCAAGCCAGGTCTGACACACACACACTCAAAACAGGAGGCTAGACATGACATTCATGTGGGCCCTTTTTTCTGCTGTCCCTCAGGAAGGAAGACTCAGTTTTATTTCTGATCCACCCATACGAAACCACACCGACCACAGCTGCAGTTATAAAAAAAATGCTATTGGCAATCCTATTACATTCTTTATAAAGCTTCTTTGCTGTGTTTAAAATAACAAATGATTTAAATAAAAAGCACAAGGAGACTTCTTCTGTTAGCTTAACTTTCAGCGATTGTCAGGGCTACTGATATTAATGTACTGACAGAAGACATTCTCAGTCATAGTGTCACGTAGAACCCGCAGCACTAAACTATTCACAACATTCAATGTACTAAATACTTTATTAACAGAGGATAACTGTATTAATATATCGCATGACAACTGACTTAAGGGGGTTTTCCGGGACTACCGATGACCTATCCTCAGGGTAGGTCATCAATAGTTGATTGGCTGGGGTCCGTTGCTGGGAATATTCACTGGTCAGCTGATTCAAGTGACAGCAGTGTTCAGGTGAGTGCAACTGTCACTTCAGACACAGAGCTGTACATTGTATTGGGGCTGTGCCTGGTTCACTTGAATGGGACTGAACTGCTCTCAGGCCATGTGGCCAATGAACATGGCATTATATGCCTGAGAAGAAGCTGTGGCGCCTGTCCAATCAGTGAGGATCCTGAGCAGTGAATCCCCACTGATATACTACTGATGACATAACCGGAGGAAAGGTCATCAGTAGTTTAGTCCTGGAAAACCCCCTTAAAATCAAGTGGTCTTGTAACCAATCAATCCACATGTGAAAACAGATTATAACTAGAGATGAGCGAGCATACTTGGTAAAGCGATATACTCGAGAGAGCGTCGCCTTTTTCGAGTACCTGCTGGCTCGTCCCTGAAGATTCAGGGGGGCCGCGGGGGTGATCGGGGGGTTGCAGAGGGGATTGGGAGGGAGAGAGAGAGAGAGGGATCTCTCTCACTCTCCTCCCCGCTCCCCCTCACTGCCCTTCGCCGCCCCCAACCCCGTGGCCCCTCCGAATCTTTAGGGACGAGCCAGCAGGTACTCGAAAAAGGCGATGCTCTCTCTCGAGTATATCGCCTTACCGAGTATGCTCACTCATCTCTAATTATAATGTCTAGTACAGAAATCTGTCTATAGTATGTTCTAATACTTAAAGGGGTCCTGTCTCCTGCAGTCCCGGGGGAGAGGGTCATCTCACCTCCAGCTGGCTGATTCTTGTGACGAAGCGATCATTCAAAGGCATTCTTTTTCCTGCCCGGCAATGTACGCTACGTCACTAATGATGTAGCTTTCACAGCCTAGCAGGGAATGCCAAGCTATTGCAGAGACTGCGTATGTGCGCGGTCTCTGCAATAGATCAGCATTCCTTCATAGCCAGTGAACGTAACGTTTATTGCTGGGCAGAAAGAAGAATGGGATGATTGCATGCATTTATAAGAAGAAGAAGATGGTCCGGTCAGGTGAAGGTGATGTGACCCGGGGGACTGGCGGAGATCAGCGAGGAGAAGATGAGGTAAATAGACTGCCTGTGGAGGAATAGGTGAGTATAGAATTTTATTTTTTTTAATTACAAAACCCCTTTAATGAAACTTGAACTTTAGATCGCACAGGTTAGCGATGTCTTTACTTGCTCATTTGCTCCATATTTGGAGGTAGAGCTTGGGTACAACCCGCATAGGAAAGACGTGATGTACTATTTGGATTGGATTTCCAAACTTGCAGCAGTTACTTGGTCACATTCTTTTATCCAAGATACTACAGGTCCTTTTATATGGGCTAGTGATTGTGAACGAATGCTTATTACATTGCTTGTTCATCCGATCATTGCCCTGTGTAAACCAGGTAATAATGAGCTAACAAACGTGCAAACACTAGTTTGTTGGCTGATCAAAGCTCTTGTTCTGCTGCAAAAATAGTCATCGTCAGCAGCACATCTTCCCATGTTAATGAGAGATGTACTACTAAAAGCTAAGAAGGTGTATGGGGGATGAACAATTATATTAATAATTGTTCGTCTCCCATGCAGACAGCCTCAACCAGTGTTAAGGCCATTTAAACAAGTGTCACTCATATATTCTGTAAGTGGAGCTAAACTGTAGACAATCTGTTAGCCTTACGTTTATGTTATAAATGGCAGATTCATAGCCAATAGGACATTGCTAGTAATTATTAGGAAATTATAGTACCAGTATTTCTAGTGGCACAATG
The DNA here is from genome assembly GCF_035609145.1 of Eleutherodactylus coqui. NCBI lineage: Eukaryota > Metazoa > Chordata > Amphibia > Anura > Eleutherodactylidae > Eleutherodactylus > Eleutherodactylus coqui. The sequence goes on along the minus strand of NC_089842.1, from coordinate 151,247,777 downwards.
CTCTACACAGCTGTACTACATGGTACATGCATTATGATCCCCACACATCCCACACACAGCTCTACTACATGCATCCTGACCCCACACATTACACACACAGCTCTACTACATGCCACACACAGCTGTAGTACATCCATCTTGATTCTCACATATTACACACAATGTTCTACTGCATTGTACATTCATTATGATTCCCACACATCACACACAGCTCTACTACATCCATCTTGATTCCCACACATTACGCACACACCACATTACACACACAGCCCTACTACATGCATGCTGACCCAAAACATCACACACACAGCACATTACACACACAGCTCTGCTATATTGAACATCCATTTACATCCATCCAGACCCAACACATCACACACACAGCCCATGACACACACAGCTCTGCTATTTCACACATCACCAGACTCCTGGATACAGTGATTCCCCCTGGTCATATGATTCCTGAGTCCACCCACATAGGTGATCACATGACGGTGATGTCATCACAGGTTGGTTTATCCAGTATACAGTACTTTCTACCAAACTGCACAATGGCTCCTCCCAGAGCAGTGACATCACCACAGGTCCTTCAGCCCACCGGATCTCTGTGGTGGTGGTAGGTCAGTGTCTTCTGTTTGAACCGCTGAGTTGTGTTTGAGATAATAATGGCTTAGTTGTATTCTCATTTAGTTATTTTTGTCCTCCCCTTTTTAAGAGCCCTAACTTTGTTGTTCTTCTGTCGGTCAGGTTTTGTGTTTTAGATATGTTGTAGGACCTTCGATGATGTCACCAGGGGGTGAAGTGATGATATCACCAGGGCCAGAGCATGAGAAGCTCTTACATATTAACTGACAAGTGGTTGTTAGTAGTTTGATGTAAGAACACTCAAAAACGTGTTTCAAGAAGGTTGGGAAATATTGTGAAATGAGATTCTCAAAACACGATCTTTAACACTCCCTAAAAGAAGGCTAAAATGGAAGCATTTAAAGAAACCTGGATAGATAAACATAGAACTTAAAAGCTAATATTGAATTAAGGCTTGCAAGATAGGCTAAAACCCATAAAAAAGGATTTAGGGGGTATGTCAAAAGCAAAGGAAAAGTCAAAGATGCTATAGGATGTTTACAAGATGAAAATGGTAAATTGGTTACAAATGATGTTGAGAAGGCTGAACTTTTAAAAATTCCTATTTTGTATCAGTTTTCTCTCAGAACGTAGATGGAACATTAACTGATCTTCCCTGTGCTATTTGAGGAATAAAAGAATGCAGGCTATCTGTAAGCAGATAGATGGTGAGCGAATATTTAGCTAAGTTAAATGAATTCAAGTCTCCAGGTCCAGATGAATTACATCCTAGGATGCTAAAGAAAGCATCAGTGGTAATTGCTGAACCCCTCGCCATAATCTTTGTAAATTCCTGGAAAATAGGAAAAGTCCTAGAAGGTTGGAAAAGGGCAAATGTTGTCCCTATCTTCAAAAAAGGAAAGAAGGTGGATCCAGGAAACTATAGGCCTGTGAGCCTAACTTCTTTGCTATGAAAGATCTTTGAACTAATTATCAAACAGCATGTATGCAAGTACTTGGATAAGAATGGAGTAATTAACCAGAGACAGCATGTGTTTGTAACAAACAAGTCATGCCAGACGAATCTAATTTCCTTCTATGACAGAATCACCGACTGGGCTGATCAGGAAAATGTGGTAGATATAGTATATCTTGACTTTAGTAAAACATTTGACAAAGTATCTCATACCATCCACTGTTAGGTGGATTCACAACTGCTGAGCGATTGTACTCTGAAAAGTGGTCATAAATGGCTGCACATCCAATTAGAAGAATGTGTCAAGTGGGGTACCACAAGGCTCTCTCCTGGGTCCAACTTGTTCAACTTTTTATAAATGATCTGGAGGAGGGAATTCATGAGAAACTGATCAAATTTGCAGATGACACAAAGCTAGGAGGGATAGCTAACACTAGGGAAGAGAGCTAGAGTATTCAAAAAGATCTAGAATAGCTTGAACAGTGAGCGGCAACTAACAAAAAGGTATTTACCAAGGAGAAATGCAAAGTCCTACATGTGGGCAAGAAAAATGAAAAAAGCACATACAGAATGAGAGGAATTGGGCTAAGCAGCAGCACAAGTGAAAAAGACTTGGGTATACTAATAGATCACAGACTGAACATGAGTCAACAGTGTGATGCAGCAGCAAAAAAGGCAAACACAGTTCTGGGATGTATTAAGAGAAGCACAGAGTCTAGATCTAGTGATGTAATTACACCCCTCTACTCTTCCTTAGTCAGACCTCATCTGGAATAATGTGAAGGTGATCAATCAGTAGAACAGGTTGCCACTGGAGATGGTAGGTTCTCCTTCAATGGAAGTGGTCAAACAGAGGCTGGACAAACATCTGTCTGGGATTATTTAGTGAATCCTGTATTGAGCAGGGGGTTGGACCAGATGACCCTGGAGGTCCCTTACAACTTTATAAATAATGTTTAGACTCTATTTACACAGGCGATTTTCACGTGAGAGACAGACAGAACTCACATGTGAATAGCACCCGCAGCCGATACGCAATGTCAATTGCAGATGGGCTACGGGTCGGACGGCTTCCATTGACTTCAATGGAGGCTGTCCATGTGTATTCTGCACAAAAATACAACATGCTGTGATTTTAAATCCCCTCACGGAAATCGCAATTACTATTTGCTCATCTGAGCGGATCAGTGAAAGTTCTATGCTTTCAATTGGCGCAGAATACCTCGTATCGTCAGCATGGGTGACTATCGCAGATTCCAAAAATTGAAATCCTGTCATGTGAAGCCAGGCTAAAGCAGAGATGCTGACTGAGTATTGAAAAAATGTTTTTGAAAATAGACAACTCATTGGAAAAGAAAAAAGGATCGGGGAAAAAATGTTAGAACTTTAACTTATACATGGCAATGGCTTCTGCCCAGGTTCTACTAAAATTACAAAACTAATGCTAAATGCCCTTTTTTATCATGTGACTAGGACTTTAAACAAAGTAGAAATTCAGGAACTATTTGAAGAGAAAATCTTCTATCACTCACGTATTACAATGACCTTGACTTTTTTCTGGAGCTCATATTTTAAGCACACTTGCAAATCAAAAAAGAGCCCCAACTAAAAATATATTCTGTTGAGAACGGAGCAATGTAAGCCATGACAAGGCTAAACCGATTCTTTTTTTTCCCATGTTGCGATGGAAATAAAAATACAGCTTGTCCTACACACTGATTATTTTTGGCTGCGAATGAAGAGAGGAAGATTCTGACATGATATCTGAGTAAAACATATTTCCATTTTTTTTCATTCTGCTTCAGCATTTTTCTTGGTTGTTTGCACTCTGTGGAATGTGCGCAGGGACATGAGTTGTTTTGTCAGATTAACAATGATGAGTGGTGCTAATAACGGTATTTGTTTTATAACATAACTTAGATCCTCTTCCAAGTAACATCATTTTGAGGATCGGTAGAGGGAAAGGTTTGAAATATGTATAATTATTACACTCTTGTAGGAAATTGAGGTTGTTTATACGGCTGATTAATATGGTGGTGGCTTGAAGCTAGTGAATTCACACACAACAGATTTGTATCATGTCAGATTAATCGTTTAATGCTAAATCACGTACAGGTACGATAGCCGCGAGAGGCAAGACCTGAAGTCCACAGTACATGAACATCAAAGTGCTTGCACGGACACAAAAACTATGCCCATGCAATAATCAGAGGTAAGGTTTTATTTGGCTTTTAACGTGTACATACATCTTTTTAAGGTAGTGGCTTAGCTGACCACTGACAGCCAGGCTCCCGTTGTAACTGTCAGGGATAGAGAAACCTCAGATCCTGGCAGTTTATCCCTTTCCCTTTGTAATCCACTGTCTGACATCTTAAGATAAAAATTATGATTTAAGGCTGTACAGCTCCGATGTTGGAAGACGTCCGTTGGGGTTCTCTTACTGTATATTGCCGGCCTCTCTGCTGTCGGTGCCTATCCAACGTGTCACCTCATGCAGTACTGGCTTTAGCCAGCATATAGCGCCATTGTGTAACAGCAGAAAAAGAATAAGCCCCCTAGGAAAACCAGGATACAAATTGGATTGGAAAGAGATAACCCCTTACATGCCACAATCAAAAGCAACTGCAGCAAGTAAGCAGACCACAGGGGGCTTCTTTCTGTCACCCATCGGCACCCCACAGTGTGATCACAAGTTACCAATGGGTTCCCACGGCAGCTGGAAGTCTGACAAAGCCATCTATGTCTGCCATGTAACTCAGCCTATTAGACCCCACCTCCCACAGACTCTAATAGGCTGTTGTTATAGGCTTAGTAGAATGCATTACACAAGTAATGCACTACATAAATATGCTAATGCTATATATGTGTACTATCCTTATAATACATATTTTCCCCCACAAAAACATTTTAAATGGATAAAATACCCCCCAAAATTTTAAAACCAGGACATAATAGGTATTATCGCATTCATACCGACCCAATCAATGAGCATATTTTGTTATTTACCATGTATGGAGAATGCTGTAAAAATACATTTTCAAACGAATGTCAGAATTGCTATTTTTCTTTTCTTCGCCTCCCAAAAAACATAATAAGAAGCAATCCAAAAGTCACATGTACCTCAATATGGTACCAATAAAAACTACAACTCTTCCCGCAAAAAACATGACCTCACAGAGCTCCATTGCCAGGAAGATAAAATTGCTACGGATCTTAGAATGCGGGCGATGCATATTTAATTGCTTTTCTTTAAAAATGTGTTTTTTTGTGCTAAAGTAGTAAAACATAAAAACATCTATATAAATTCGGTATTACAGTAATTGTGCTGATACACATAAGAAAGGCATTGTGTTAATGTAAACAATGGTGTGTTAAAACAAACCCAAAAGCAATGGTGGACTTTTTGGACGATTTCCCATCTGGTCCCACCAAAAAAAATGTAATAAAAGTAATACAACACATTATATATACCCCAGGGTAGTGCCATTATGCCATTACAATAAACAACTCCTCTCAACCCCCCACCCACCCACCACCACCCAAAAAAAAAAAAACAAGCTATGTCAATGGCAGATGGCTATGTCAACGAGTTATAGCTCTTGCAATGCAACAATGAAAATTGCTTGGTCCTCTAGGCACAAAACAGGCTGGCCACTAAGGGGTTAATGAGCTATACTGTACACAGCACCCTAGAAACTTGCATCTGGAGGACCCTACATGACCCTGTTTTGCCCATTTTACTTCACTTTATAAGTAGCTCCAAAATGGAGCTTCACTTCAACATACAAACATCTAATTTACAGGATATAACTAAAATATTTATGTTTCGAGTGCAGAGGATTTTTTCGTATTTTCCTCAGCTCTAAGAACTTAGACAAAGAGGTACAAAGGAAGATCTATATATATTTATGATCGTGGTACTTTATTATGCTTCATTAATGGACTTTGAATGTAAGCAATCTCTCAACAAAAGCAAGCATGGCCAAAATCATATGCCAGGAAAAACACGTGCAAGATATCTATACATTTATTGGCAAGTTTCAGTAAACACAGATTATTCTCAAGGAATAATTAACCACCATCAGCTAAATGCTAGATTTAATACAAGTCCTACACCTGACAGGGAAACCTGGGTGGTCGCGTTAGCATGCAGCCGTTGGAACATCAAGGCGTGTTATGTTGATACATATTTTATGGTGCTTCGTTCCATTCGTAATCTAGTGCATAAATTTAGCACGTACCGCACCTGCAACTCGGGGCAGGACACGTCTTTCTTGGGCCAAGTGATTGCAGCACTCTTGTACGCTTCCCCTTCAAAGCATTGCTAACGTTTCATTATCAGCCTGTAGTGGTTTGCATACAAGTGGGTGGCAAGCAGCCAGCTTAATAACTGTAATGGATAAGAAGTGCTGGTCTCATGGTTGTGCTATGTACCCTGAGAGGCTGATTGCTTTGACAAATGACAAACTACAGTGAGGATGATTTTAACTTGTCCTTTCAAGAGCAACTCCACTTAAAAGCAATATTCCCTAATTAAAATCATTGATCTGGTTACTGCACCAAGCATTAATGATCTGAAATGGACTTCTGTCTAAAACTGTCTACGTAAACTTTGGAATTCGAGCTTAATATAGAGCTTAATATAGAGCTTAATGTGATTGTATTTTAATTTTTTACAATTTTCAAGCTCTCAGCTTGCTATCAGCGAATGGAAATAATCTTCTTTACCTGCCCCACTATTCCATCACTTTATGATTAGTGAAAGTCCGACCTCTGGGATCCCTACTGATTCTGAGATTAAAAGCGCTTCAGTGCTAGAATGGTGCTATATAGAGATGAGCGAGCATACTCGCTAAGGACAATTACTCGAGCGAGCATTGTCCTTAGCGAGTATCTCCCCGCTCGGAAGAAAAGGTCCGGCTGCCGGCGTGGGTGAGAGGTGAGTTGCAGCAGTGAGCAGGGGGAGTGGGGGGAGAGAGGGAGAGAGAGATCTCCCCTCCGTTCCTCCCCGCTCTCCCCCGCCGCCGGCAGCTGAATCTTTTATTCCGAGCGGGCAGGTACTCGCTAAGGGCAATGCTCGATCGAGTAATTGCCCTTAGCGAGTATGGTCGCTCATCTCTAGTACTATAGTTTTTTTTATACAGCGGATGATAGGGGAACCACTGTGCAAGGAAACCTATAACAGGGGACACAGTGCTAAACTAGAGTTGCAGACCCTTCATTTTCAAGCTTAGTGGGGGTCCAAGAGGTCGGTATGGAATATGCTTGTGTAGGACATACTTTTAATGAAAGGCTTATTCCCATATCATAAATATATTGCGCACCTAATATTTTCAATAAGGGCTCATTTCCACGGACGTTTTTTTTACCGCGTATTATGTAGACACTGCATGTGGATACATGTGAGAAATTGATCCCAGCATGCTCTAATTCTCAGCGTACCATGCAGCGCGAGCCCTATACTTTTGTATAGGCCTGTGGACAGGAGCTCAAAATTACTTTCAAAGCTGGAGGTACCATTTAAACACAAATTAAATTTTCGTACTGTTGTTAGTTTCAAAATGTGAACTTTGCATGATGTTGACAGAATAAGCAATAATAAAAGAAAGACCTCGTGCAGGGGGAGCTATGTTTACTGGTACAGTAACACAAGAAATCAAAGACAAAGGCAAATCATCAGTGTTTGAGTATCCAGCAAACATATATCAGTCTCCTGATTAGACACTATAGTCATCACTCGGAGCTGAGGAGCGATTCAGTGCATTGACCATAAAGCACTTCAGGCAGAGGGACTACCTCTGGGGCACATATGGGAGTATTGTGTGCTGGGATCACAGTTATTTTTATACTGCTGCCACTAAGGGCCCTTTAACTCTGCAAGGTAAAATGAGCCGGTATGCAACTAACAGTAAAATCGAGATCAGACAGGACTGTGCAGAAGTTTTAGGCAGGTGTGGGAAAAATTGTGAAAAGTAAAAATGCTTTCAAAAGCAAAAGTGTGAATAGTTTATTTTTGTCAACTAACAAAATGCAAAGTGGGTGAACAAAAGAGAAATGTAAATCAAATCCATATTTGGTGTGACCACCCTTTGCCTTAAATTTTTCAGTGGTGCATTTACTGCTGTTTCAGCCTGGTTTCAGCATCATTGGCATGCGTTATGCCAGCATTTTGACAGCACAGCTAAAAACACAGCCAAGGATGCTGAAAAAAAAAATCAATACTCACCTAGCTCACCTGCCTGGTCTCTGCCGCTGCTCTCTGGAGATCCTGGAACTTGTCAAGCCAACAGACAATCTTTTGCTAGAGTCGGAGATTGATATCCCCTGCCTCCAGCAAGAGATTGCTCTGATTGGCTGAGTCGGCTGAGTGACAGCTGGCTCAGCCAATCACAACCAGCGCTGGATGCACAAATCGCAGCCATTCAATGGCTGTGATTGATGCATCCAATGCTGGCTGTGATTGGGTGAGCCGGCTCAGCCAATTAGAGCAATCTCTTGCTGGGAGGTGGGGATTTCAATCCCCGTCACTAGCAAAAGATCTTCTGACGGCTTGACAAGTGGCCAGGATCCTGCACCGAGCCCCAGAGAGTCCCAGATAGCGTCAGCTAGGTGAGCATTCCTTTTTTTTTGGTAGTGCAGCTAGCGCTGGCATTTAGCGCTGCCAGAGACATGGTTCCAAGTTGTGCCACATTTTCAGCAGCACTGAAACCGCTGCCCATTCATTTCAATGGGTGACGCATGGTTGAAAACGGCCAAAGATAAAACATGCATCGCTGTCAAAGTGCAAAGTTGAAGTCGCTGCGTTTTGACACTTGTGTGAACAGCCCATTTGAAATGAATGGGAGCGTTGTACAACGTTTCGCGCGGCGCTGAAAAGGCAGCGCTAAACGCTGTATAAAAACACCTGTGTGAGGGAGGCCTTATGCAAATAAGGGAGATGGAATAATACCTCCACAGGTAAACTTGCACAAAGTCAGGGGATTTTGTAGGATTATAGTCAGGTGTATGATTAACCAATTATACCAAACAGGTGATAATGATCATCATTTTATATGTGGTCAAAAGGTGGACACACCAAATATTGATGTGATATAGATTTCTCTTTTGTTCATTCACTTTGTATTTTGTAATTGACAAAAATAAACTATTGACACTTCCATTTTTGAAAGCATTCTTACTTTGCGGCATTTGTTTGACACCTGCCTAGTACTATATATTGTTCACTTGGCATGCATTTATACAGAACTATTACTGGGTAGTTTTGACAGTTCATTAAAACATAACTGCACCTCTAGTGAACCCTTCTGCCACTGCTTTCTATTCAGCCAATGGTTTTGCCTGTTTGCTAGAAAAGATTTGCAGCAGATAAATAATGTTTTTCAGGTCCTCATAAAAGATTCAATCAGCCAAAATCTAATGATTTATCTCTGATTGTTTGGTCGCTGCACATGTTTACACCTAACAACTATTATGCAAACCACTCAATCCAATGATTACTTGTATGATAATCGTGCCATGTAAAAGGTCCATAACAGTATACAGGGTCCAAATGTTTCTTTTAAAAGCTGTTTTCCTTCCTTATCTAGCTCTGTCAGCAATTTTGCGTCATCAAAACTGCTGACAGACTCCCCTATTAGTATTGGATAATGGCGATCACGTGACCGAAGACGCTCACCGTAGCCCACCGTGACGTCTCCAAGCTACTGGCTACCTTTAGTAGCCAGGAGCAAGGAGACTTTAAATTTCCTCTTGCCCTCCCCAGCTTCTGCGCTTGCGTCCGCCATTTTGGTGAAGGGCGCATGCGTCAAAACTGGGGAAAGGTCCGTGGATAAGGATCCTGTCAGGGAAGATCGCCGGTGGCCTTATTTAGGTAATTTCACCTCCCCTAACACATCAGATCCGTGACGGAAGGTGAAAATTGAGCTTTTTTTTACTTTTACGGGATCGCCGTTATCCATTGGATAACGGCGATCACGTGACTGGGAAAAGCGTGCCATGGCACCCCATGAAATCTCCAGGCTCTTGGCTACATTTAGTAGCCAGCGGCGGGGAGATTTTAAATTACCCCGCCAATCTGCGGCTTTTGTGCCTGCGTCTGCATTTTGGCGACGAACGCATGCGCAGAAGCCGGGCAAGGTCCGCGGATAAATCTGGGGGCTTTAAGTACCTAATTTCATCTCCCCTCATGGATATGATCCATGAGAGGAGATGAAACAAACTTTTTTTCTTTTTTTTTTCACTTTTTAAACTTTTTTCTTACTTTTACATGATCGCTGCAATCCATTGGATAGCAGCGATCATGTGACCCGGAACTGCATACAGCAGCTCCCGGTGACAGCTCGCTTTTCTCGGCTACTCATACTAGCCGGGAGCAGGCCGTTTTTGAATTTCCCGGGCCTCCCGGCTCTCTGAGCATGCGCGTGACGTAATGTGTCTGGCGTTCATGCGCAGATGCCGACGGCAGGGCCAGGGGGAAGCAAGAAGATGCCGGACGGCGCGGAGGACAGGGGTGAGTACTCTCAGCTCCCCTTACGGATCGGATCTGTAAGGGGAGCTGAAATCTTAACTTTTGTTAACTTTTCATTGACTTTAACGCGATCGCTGGTATCCGTGGGGTCCCGCGGCCCTGGTGACAGCTCCATGCTGTCGGCTACCTCCGGTAACTGGCAGCATGGAGCTATCACGTCCTGAGCCTGCGGGGCTGTCATTCCTAGAGGATGCATGTTTTTACGTCCTCTAGGAATTAAACCCAGCAGGCCAGGATGTAGAAAGGCAATGGGGCCATCACTAAGGGGTTAAGAGGCTAAATGACTGGGATCATATTTAACTTTGATGCTAGCTGCTACAGGTGGGTGTCTGCGGTAACATACTGCTGGCACCCTCCGCTATGGAGCATCCTCAGCTCCTGAGCTCACACCATACAATTCCCACCCAACTGTTGGGAGGGAGTTAAAGTATGATGTCATATTGCAAGTTGGGGATGGCAATGAATGCAATCTATGGTAGGCATACCCTCTCAAACCTCTCCTTCATATCTTATCTAAAGGCATCAACACCAAGATTCAATACAGGCCAAATCACAGCAGGCACTGGAAGTTTGCACTGAAACTAGTTTTGAGCCACATGTATTCTTGACACCATCATAATAAACTGTATTATCCTGCAGGTTGGCTGGGGAGTGTGTGTTTGTTAAACTTCCAAGTGATAAACTAAAAGAGACTTTGTGAATGGGCAGTACATAGGAGGCTAGCCTACACAATATGAACCAGAAGTTTGTCGCTATTCAACACCACCATGTAGGAAAAGTAGTTTCTTGATCTGGAAAACCCTGAAAGCATGTGTTCAGAACATTATGTTAGGAGTGGTACACAACATTGGGGCTAAGATTCGTTCAAACGATGGCATATGAGCGATAATTGTTGAGTGTAAACGCTGTCATCGCTCACTCTTTGGCTGAATGATGATTTTAAGGTGAGCTTAAAATCTATTGTTCAGTCGAAGAGAGATAACCGGGACCACACGCTGTGTTATGCATGGGAGTCCGAGATTACATTGTATTCTGCCAACACCCCATGCAAGAACAGTAGAGCTGTGTGCAGAGCTCAGATCACATGCTGTGCTCTGCAAACAGCTTCCAGAAGCCCTTTTACACGCAAAAAAAGCTAATAAGCTGTTAATGAACATTAGTGTCCATTAACACTTTATGCAAAACAGTCGCTAAAACTGCCAATCTTTCAATTGTTTGAAAGATTGTCTTTGCGTGTAAATGAGCATTTACTTAAGCCCCTTTTAGATGGAACGAATGTCGGGCAAATTATGCTCGATACTCGTCCCCGCACATACACGCTCCCGTGCTTTTGCACGGGAGCCTGTATTGCTGGCTCACAGTGGGGCGGCAGGAGCAGATTTCAGTTCTCGCTCCTACTTATCCCTCTTCATTCAGTTAACATAGTGGCCGTTGAATACTGAACGGCTGCTATTTACACTGCACTGTCATAGTTAAACTCATCGTTTATGCTGCATAAACGATGAGCGATGAGTTTAACAATGACAGTTAAACTGCGGACCCAAGCCAATCTTCTGTTGATGGCCTATGCTGAGAATAAGCCATCAATAGTTTACAAGTGGATAACTCCTTTAAGAAACACTACAAGAAATTACACTACCTTGAATCAACCTAGTGTTAGGAGAGCAATTTGGCTGGACAATAATATATGACAAAAACAATAAATAATGATTAAAATCTTTATTTATAGTGTATTTGACCTGTTCACCATTATCTGACTTATATTTATAGAAGAGTGGAGCTATTCTATAGTAGCTAATGAGAGCCAGCTTCATAGTAATGTCTATGGCTTCACGGTCCATGCAGAGACAATGTCCAAAGGCACAGTCCCTAGGGTTCAGCATTACAGCTCCACATGTACTCCTTGTGCCCTTGTATATTGCCTCCAAACAATGAGATACAAACTGGTGTGCCTGTGTATGTAATTCCAAACACAAGAGCATGCGGTATGTACCAAAGCTTTATCTATTGTGGAACCAACATCTACAGAACCTACAATGATGGGAAACAAATGCGTCGGAAATCAACCAATTGTTCGTTAAAAAATGAGAGTCAACAAACATGAAGCCTTCCTGTTCCAGAGAGTCTAGTGGAGTTAATCAGCATTAAAAGGGATTCCTATTTTATTGGGTTCCTTTTCCTCTTTGTATACTTGTAACATAGTAACATAGTATGTAAAGCTGAATGAAGACAATGTCCATCTAGTGGTGTGGACCCATAGCTGCCTATGGACACTGGGGGAAAATTGACTAAGCCTGACATTTTTTTCTGATGCTGGGCTTAAAACAATTCCCCCAGTGTGTTAATACATGAGGCGGCACACGCCTTTTCATGCAGCATTTCTGCATCATCATGTGCCTTCTCAGAAATATTCACCAGATTGGACCTGGCTAGAGATGAGCGAACGTACTCGGTAAGGCCGATTTCGCAATCGAGCACCGCGATTTTCGAGTACTTCACTACTTGGGTGATCGCCGGGGGGCGGGGCGTGGCGTGGTGGAGCGGGGGGTAGCAGCACGGAACAGGGGGGAGCTCTCTCTCTCTCTCTCCCTCTCCCCCCCACTCCCCTCTGCAACCCCCCGCTCACCCACGGTGCCCCCTGAATCTTTTCACCCGAGTAGTGAAGTACTCGAAAATCGCGGTGCTCGATTGCGAAATCGGCCTTACCGAGTACGTTCGCTCATCTCTAGACCTGGCGTATATTTCTAGTATAATTTACCCCAGTTTCTGGGGTAAATTATACACGAATCTTTAGTTCCAAAGTAGCCATGCCCCCTCCAACAAGTCTTGCCCACTTTTCAAAAAAGTGGCGTGGCCAGCACAAAAAGAAATGCTGCAAATTCTTACAAAAATATTCACTTGTGCAAAAATGTGTAACTTTTTTAAGCCGGAAACTGGCGTAAATAGGTTTATAAATGTGCCCCACTGAATTTTATATCCATACAATACAGATCTGTAATACAGCCATTTACATTTGCACTTACCATGAGATGAAATCTGGCCAAAAGGCAGTATTTTATCTTGTCAACATGATTTGCAGTATTTACAGCACGTTTCATGTGTTGAGGACATAGAATACTCAAAATTAAGCTGTCAACAAGTCCAATCCTTCTGTCCCATGATGAGATAGTTGGAATCCCCCCATACATATTAGTTGGCCAGATCCACAGATGTGCAATTATTGTGTATGGGCAGCATTAGGCTTCAGATATAAGAAGTGTGACTCGAAGAATGAAAAAAAAAATACCTTTGGTAAAGTTTTAAGAGAAATAATGAAATAATGTGTAATTACTATACAGTCTGCCTTCCCTGGTTGCGCATGTGATATTTCTATCTGTGGGTTAAGTTTAGGTACTTAATACATTGAAATGTTAAAATACTTCAGCAGATGGGGGCGTGACCTAGCCAGCGGAGGTAGCAGACGTGCAGGAACCTCGCTCCTGCTACTGGGACAGAAATAAGCAACTTACCGGCTCTTCTGTCACCAGGGAAGTCTGCCGAACATCAGCGGAGGCTGCTCCGCAGGCTGAGGAACGGAAAGAGACCCTCCGGCCAGCTCTCCGACGTTGCAAGCCGCAGGGGCCTAGCTCCGGTGAAGAAGCACGGACCTCGAGCTCCGCGCCGGGAAGTGCGCTGCAGGTGGCAACCCCCGGGCTAATAGAGAAGAGCAAGAAGGGAAACAGCTGCGGCCCGGAAGCCAGGAGAAGGCCGCCCGAGCGGGGTGACGGGAGGAGGAGCGGGACGGACGGAGAAGTGAAGCGGCAGCGGCGGCGGTGACCCCCCCTCTCCACCTGCGTGCCGAGCCTGGGGCGTACTGACGGCGGAGTTCTCTGTCGGTGCGGGAAGACAGCGGTGGCCTGACAGCTCAGCGCAGATCACTCGGTTGGGGTAGGACCGGAGGGAGCAGGCTGAACCCGAGCGCCGTAGCGGAGGCGCCCCCCCTCCCCCCCCCCCTGCATTTTCGCGCCATTTTCGCGCCTTTTTCGCGCCGATCTGAAGGAGTGCTGCCGGCTGGGATCCCCGGAGAAGCGGAAAGACAGTGGCGGTCTGGCAGCCCGGAGAGGGCCTCCCGGACAAGGTTTGAGAAGGGGGTAGGGAGAACAAGCCGGACCGGAGCGGCGCAGTAACGGTGCCCCCCCCCCCCCCTTTCCCCAGAGGGAGAAGCAGAGGGTGCAGAGGGAGGCTGAAGACACAGCTGCAGGCCAGCCCGTAGCCCTGTAAAACCTCATATAGAGAACAGGCTTTTTAGTGTCTGATCCCACTTGCAGGCTCTGTACAATAGAACTGTGCTCAACCATAACACCCAGTGCTCCAAGCCCCCCCTCCCCTAGGGGGATCTCCAAGAACTGTATACAGGCTCACCCTGAAGTCTGCCAGAGGGACCTGATTGAGAGCCCCCACGATCTACACCTAACATACAGAGGGAGCTTGTTGCCCTTGAAAAGCCACCTAGGACCCATAAAAGAGACTGACCATTCCCCATCTATACTATATAACCAGAGAGAGCAGATAAGTGGCCCCCTGAAAGGTGACAACAATTATCTAAACTTCATACTAAGTGAGGCCACGAGGTCACAGCCGTCCAATGGCTAAATAAAAAGACACGCCAGGAGACGAGCCCCATCGTATGACTTAAGCCGGAAACCAACTCAAACGCATAATGGGGAAAAACAATAGGGATAGAAGCAACGATTCTCTAAGCACACCCCGTACAGTAAAAAGCCAACCTGATATGCAAAAATTCTTCAAAGAAAGGGTATCCAGATCCCCGCATCTGTCAAGCAAAAAATCCTTAAACCTGGCAGCTTCTGCACCATCCGGCGCTGAAAGAGGGGAGGAGGTGTCCTCAGAGGGTGAGGAGGCTGAGCAGGTATCCAGAAGCTTTATGAGATCACTAATACAGCCGATTGTATCAGATCTCTCAGAGATCAAAGAGGAGATTAAATCCACTAGCAGAAGAGTGGAGGCCCTAGAAACGACCACAGCCGGCTTACTATCACATTCTACAGAGTTGGAGCAAGTTGTCCGAGTGCAGCACCAACAATTAAACCAAGCCCTGACCCTACAAGAAGACCTAGAAAACCGCAATAGGCGAAACAATATTAGAATTAAAGGACTCCCGGAAATGTGGGCCGCAGAGACTCTAACCAAAATAGCGCAAGAATTGTTCGTCCTTCTACTTGGCCAGGAAAGAGCCTCACAAATTTCCATAGAGCGCATTCACAGGTCCCTAAGACCCCCACCCACTGGGCAGGACCCGCCACGAGATGTGATCTGTAAGCTCCTGGCGTTCCCTGACGCGCACGCGTTACTGATGGCCTCAAGAAATAACAAAGAGATCCAGTACGATGGAACACCAATCCAAATATTTCAAGACCTGGCTCCGACGACTCTAGCGAAACGTCGCCTAATGAGACCCCTGCTTGAGGCTCTAAGGGCCAGGGACATTAGATATTCCTGGCTCTTTCCTTTCGGGTTGGGGATAAATTTCAAGGGCCGCCGAGTCAACATTCGCACGCCAGAGGATCTGCAAAAGTGTTGGCTTGTCTTAGAAATGGAGCCCATCGAGATCCCTTCATGGCTTCCACTACCGGATTTCCCCACGCTCCCCACACTAGCATCAACAGAAGGGGAGCTGATCCTGGAGAACGCCAGATCCCCAAGAGAAAAGAGAAAGAAAAACAGAGCTGGATCCCAGCAAGAGAACACTTGAAAATTAAAGGGTTAACATTCACTTGAGTACCAAGAACTGTAACCCTGCATGAAGGACTCAAAGGTTTATTTAGCTTGCCCACCGAGTTGGCAACCTTATCTGACGCAATGATAATACTAATTTGAATAGTCTTTGTGATGGGGCTCGTCCCTCTGGGACCTGGCTCATTCAAATTGTTATTAACCAATTTTTGTTAATGAGTATTCTTCCCCCCGCTTCATTATATTGGGGAGCCGTGAGAGAGTCTTGATTCGACAAGCGCTGCCCTAGGGTCCATTGACGGTCCTAGGTGCCTCGTGACCTCTTTAACGGTACCTCAATAGACTTGACGCACAGACATCCTCTCCCCCCGTCTAACCTAATTCCTACTTTTCACTTAGACCCCTTCTCTCTAACCCCGCTTACCCTTCCGTCCCGGCCCCCACGTTGACTGAGGCCCGACTCACTGGAGAAGGGTCGGGGCTTCTGCGGGTTCGCGACCTCTTCTCATTCGCCTTCTCCTTGTTTGCACCCACAGGTTTAGTGCTTGGATCGAAGAATCGGTATGGAGGTGACCCCTATGCGCATCACGTCGTTCAACGTCCGAGGCCTCAACTCTCCGGGTAAGAGACACAATGTAGCACAACTACTCAAAAAATGCAAGACGAAAATTTTAATGCTACAGGAAACACATTACAAAAAGGAAAAACATTTCCTTCTCCCGGGATTGGGTCTCCAACAACAATTCCACAACACCCACCCACATTCCGCGTCTAAAGGGGTGGCCATAATGTTCCACAAATCTATTCCCTTTAAATTGGAATCAACACTTAGGGATGGGGAGGGGAGAGCACTTTTCCTCAAAGGCTCAATTAATAATACAAAATTAACACTAGCAAATTTGTATGCGCCAAATTCGGATCAAATCCCCTGGCTAATCCAACAGCTGGAGACCCTTAAACAATTCGCGGTTGGTCATATTATACTGGGGGGCGACTGGAATGTGACCCTAAATCCATTACTTGACTCGACAACAAGGCGTTCACAGATCTCGCAGACAAAGCTAAAAAGACTGCACAAAGCTATGCAGGAGCTAGGAGTCCTGGACGTTTGGCGACTCTTACACCCCACATCTAAAGACTACTCTTTCTTCTCCCAAGTGCACTCCTCTTTCCAGAGACTCGACTATCTGTGTACCTCGCCGGAGCTCCTAATATGTATCAAAAAGGCTAGCATAGACTCTGTCACTGTTTCGGATCATGCCCCCATACACATTGATATGTGCCTACCGCAACCCACTCCTCGCGAGTGGAGGTGGCGCCTAAATGACTCCCTCCTAGACCCCCTTGAGGAAAGAATTAATATAGGAAACCTACTGGAAGAATACTTCAATAATAACCTGGAGGGAAGCATTGAAACACCCATTGTATGGGAGGCTCATAAAGCCTACGTGAGAGGCCTCTTAATAGCACTCGGCTCGAGAGTCAAAAAACAGAACCAGGAAAAAATAGACTTAATTCTTGGCCAGATAGCAAATCTGGAACGAGTCACTAAGCTCTCGCAAAAGAGAAACAATCTAGAGGAACTAGCCTCCCTTAGACACCAGTTGCGTTGCATTCTAACAGATAAGTTTAATAAAAAGCACATGCATCTCAAACAGGCTTATTATGCCCACGGCAACCGAGGCAGTAGGCTTATGACGACATTGCTTAAGAAAGCCAAGGTCAGGAACGCGATCCTCTCTATAAAAACACAGGCGGGGAATATGGTTTCCTCCACTGATGAAATTGCCAAGGAATTTCAATCCTTTTATTCAAAATTATACAACCTGGAGGGGAGCGGCAACCCTCTAGCCCGACAGAGCGCTGTTGAGAGGATAGACGGATTCTTGAAGTCTCTAAACCTACCGGCGCTCGACGAGGCTGGGGCGTTGGATTTGCTGTCCCCGATTACAGAAAAAGAGATAGCGGAAGTTCTAAACTCCTTCCCACAGGGGAAAAGCCCAGGACCGGATGGCCTCCCGTTGTCATACTACAAGGCTTTTAGGGCGCAATTAGTGCCCAGACTAACAGAATTATTTAACGCGCTCTTAAGCGGGGCAAAACTCCCCAAACAAGCGCAAGAGGCGCATATTACTCTCATCCTGAAAGAGGGCAAAGATCCGGAACAGTGCAGCAGCTATAGGCCGATATCACTTATAAATCAAGATATCAAAATCTGGGCTAAACTCCTGGCTGGGAGAATAGGAGCATTTATCCCGGCACTGATTAACCCGGAACAAGCGGGATTCGTTAGAGGCAGAGAAGGTAGGGAGAACAGCGTAAGATTACTACATGCCGCAAAATATGCCCAAATTCGTAAAATCCCAATGGCCTTCGTTAGCACCGACGCGGAGAAAGCGTTTGATAGGGTGAGCTGGACCTTCATGGAAAGAGTGCTTCACAGATTCAATTTTCCCACCCCCCTGATCACAGCTATCTTTTCTCTCTACACAAAACCACATGCGAGACTAAAAGTGAATGAAGCGCTCTCGCCGCCATTCGATATACGTAATGGAACACGGCAGGGTTGCCCTCTTTCCCCTTCACTTTTTATTCTCACCATAGAACCCCTTCTTCAATGGGTTAGGCAGGACCCTGACATCAGAGGCCTAAGCGTATACTCCCATACATTGTCGACGGCAGCATTTGCAGATGATATAATGTTTGTAATCACCAAACCAGAAAAAAGCCTTCCCAGACTCACTACGATTTTGGAGGACTTTGGCTCACTCTCTAACTTTAAAGTTAATTTCTCCAAGTCCACGATTCTTAATATATCAATCCCAAGGGTGCAAGGTGAGCCGTTGAGGTCCAGCTCACCCTTCAAGTGGTCCGAGACAGCGATAGACTATTTGGGGGTTAAGCTCACTAAAAAAACGGAAGACTTATATTTGCACAACTTTCAACCGCTGATTCCCCAAATAAAATCCCTCCTGCGCTCATACGACCTCCCACTCTTGTCGTGGTTTGGGAGGAAGAATATTCTAAAATCATACGTGCTCTCTATAATTATATACAGATTGCGTATGATTCCTATCCACCTGCCACTCTCCTTCTTCAAATCTTTGAGAATCCTGTTCACGAGCTTTGTTTGGAAACAAAAAAAACCCAGACTGGCTTATAGCCTAATGACAAGGAGAAGGGCAGAGGGGGGGGGTGGACTTGCCGAACGTCCAGGACTACTATCAGGCTACCCAGCTTAGCTACTGGATGGAGCTCACTCACCCACCCAGAGATCTCTTGCTACAGAAGCTGGCGATGGCCTCACATGGCAATACACTGCTGGAAGACCTTTGGTTTCCAGTCAAAAATCAATATAGAGCGAAAAACTTCAACCCCCTACTGAGAGGCCCCTGTGAGATCTGGGATAGACTCAAAAAAACGCTAGCTCCAGATCCCTCCCCGATGACACCAATCTGTGGCTTGAACAGGATACTGGGGATCCATCCCGACCCAGGATCATTCAGTATATGGAAACAATTTGAAAATCATAAGATAGAGGATGTTCAAAATCAAGCCCATAAACCCCCAGAAACTATATTAATTGAGCTTGCGCCCAACAACTCGCTCACCCCTCTACATGCAGCACATGTTAAAGGAGTTCTGCAGGAATTCTTGTGCACACATAAGTCAACCAGACCCAAAACAAGTTTTGAAAACAGCCTGGGTGCATCTACCCCTAACGTCAGGAAAATATCCACCATAAGAAAAAGTTTTATAGCCCCTCCCATATTTACCAAACCTAATTTCCTAACCTCTTGGGAAAAGGAATTGGGGATCTCCCTGACAATGGAAGACACAAAATTGATCCTGGATTTGGCCTACGGACTTTCACCTTGCGTATTGATGCAAGAAAGTCATTATAAACTATTAGTCAGGTGGTATAAAACCCCCCAATGGCTTTACAACTACAAACTAGCCCCACATAACAGATGCTGGAGATGTGATGTTGAAACAGGGTCCTTCCTACACATATGGTGGGAATGCCCAGGTATTACTGCATTCTGGAAGGAAGTGGAAAAGGATCTCAAGGCCCTCTCCCCAGCACTAACAATCACACCAGACATGGTCTTCCTGTGGAAACCATCCAAGTTATTCCATCCTCGCAAAAACAAATTAATAGCCCATTTATTAGACGCTGCAAAAGCATTAATACCACTACACTGGCTGCAACAAACCCCTCCATCCCCAAAACAGTGGAGAGAAAAAGCAGATATGATCTGCAGCTTAGAGGAGCTCACAAGCTGGAAGAGGGGCACACATGAGGACTTTATCTTGACCTGGTTCCCCTGGAGCGAGTTGAGAAGGAATGCCAGGGATCAGCAACAGCTGAGCCCTAACGAGACACGAGGGTCCAGGAGTGAGCACTAAAATTCTGGTAGCACTGACCTCACCCACCAACTGAAAGAGAAGGAGGTGGAACTCGGGCGGGCGGGGAGGGGGAGAAGGTGTTGGGCCTCGGACGTTGAACGCGGATGCAGCATCACTTCCAAAGACAGGCATTGATCCAGAGGAGGTAAGGGGACGTTTGACCCGTATGGAGCCTAAGCAAAACCCACACCCCCTACTAACCTACCTTACCCCCCCCCCCTCTTTACCCCACCCGTCCATTAGTCAAGCCCCTCCCCCCCCCCCTTTTTCTTTTTTCTCTTTTTCTTTTCTCTCTGTGTTTGGAGTTTGTAATGTCTCATTCGAGCTTAATTTAATCCTACTCTCTCTACCCCATCCCCTTCCTTATCTAGTTGTTTTTCTACCGTATCTAATAGGCACCTTGCAAGTTAGTTAATGCATTGCTATGTTTTACCGAAAGTTGTTTTCTGGAGGTTCCCATCCTCCAACACGTCAATAAGAATAGACCAATTAATATCAGAGGGGCTCTCCCGAACTAAGATCCCCAAGTCGTTATCTGTGCAGGGGGACACCCAAATTTAATTTCAAACCAGACTCCCCCGGTTGAGAGCCCATGGACTCCTGAGAGATGGGAAGTCTGGCGTGTGGAGGATTGGGATATATTTCATGGGACAAGAGGCCCATGCTACTGAAAATGTTATATATTCTTATATTCTTACATTCTATAACATGCTGATTGAAGTGTTAAAAATATTAAAAAATGTTAATAAAAATTGGATTTAAAAAAAAAAAAAAATACTTCAGCAGATAGGCTGGAATAATCACATCGGAGAAAGCTGTCAGATGTAATTATTTGAAATAATGTGGTTCAGAACATTTTCTGTAAGCCCTTCTTAGACTAATTCTAGATGTGCGTAACTGTGGAAGTCCTAATTCCTTAGGTCACTTGCGGTAACTCTTCACAAAATTCCAGTCCCCTTACAGCATGAGAAAACTTCCTGTTTAGTCGTGACTTTTTAGTACAACAGCTCTCGTCATACATCACAATCTACTTTGGTTTATGGCTTGTTTCCTTGTATAGTGAAAAATACTTTCAACAACCCATCCACAAGTTCCCTATTCATTGTTTTCCAAGTTTTTGGTCTTGGATGTGAAGAATTATGGGTAGGTGCAGTAATCCTTTGAAATGCTAGCTCATGTACTGAAGGAACAGATTTACTGATTACATTTAAACATATTCAAGATTAGCTATGTTATACAGAATGCATTTTCTAGCCAGGCAATAACTTCTAATTGTGAAAAGCGTTCACATGAAGTGCTGGCACTGTCCAAACTCTCTGAGGCCTGGAAGAACAACACTTAACCTCAACACATTCAACTGATCTCTTCACCTTCAGATGATTTCCATTTAATAGCTATTTAATATTCCCAATGCTATTTTTCCTATGTTCCCTCATCTGTTGTCATAACCTCCTTGACATCTGTACCTCTTCTTCCTTAAAGGGGTTATAGGAGATCGGAAAACATGCCTGTTTGTTCCAGAATTAACAACAAAAATGCATCTGGTCCAATCGTTTGAATACCAAACACGGTCCATGGACAAGAGTGCCTTTGTTTTTCGGGAAAAAAGCAGCCATGTTTTCTAATATTATATAACCCCTTTAAAATCAGTGTGGACGAAACTATATGGGAGTACACAGGAAGAAGAGCAGAACAAACAAACCAGTGTCAGCTTACATGATAGTATCTTTACAAATATGCAATATACAGTGCTGTGCAAAAGTTTTAGGCTTCATAGAGTTCCCATATGTGTTCCCTCTCAAAACCACAATTTTCTCCTCTACAAACAATGCTCTTATAGGGTGGAACACCCATATATCATGATAGGCAATGGAGCATGTCCAAATTTTTTTCCTCATGTTTTCTCTCGGAATCTGTGAGAAAGACAAAAGCTCTATGTGCTTCTGTATAAAATGGAAGGTACAGATCAGCAATATGACCGTGTGCGTAAAGCTTTGCCCATTTTGATCCAAAGTTTAGTTTATGCTTTCAGTAGAGTAATATGCAGACAGACAGCACAGCAATATTCATCACGTTTGCTAATGTATGCATTCATTGCACAAAATGTTCACTGGATGACACTGACAACATGGAGCACATAGTGACTGATGTGCATTGTACAGTACAAGAAACATGTCTATTTACAGAACCCAACACAATTTGAGCCTTAGAAATTACCGTAGTACAAAGTAACAGCAATGTTTCAGGCTATGACTGTAAGCCCTCTGTCAAGCTGATGTGGTGCACTGAGCAGCCTCCTGGCATTGTGATGCGGATTCTGAGGCTGAAAATAAATGAAATCGACACTTTTTTTGCAATAAAAATCGAGTACCGTCCTTCAATTAAAGAATAGATATAAAAAATTTAATTACTCTTCTCATGTACTAGACCGATGACTTGATCCAAAGGTTTACAGTTTTTTTGTTTTTTTTATGCTTAAGTTACACATTTCAACCTCTCTGTAAGCAACTCTGCAATGACCTAATCAATGAGGTTATGTTATTTGATCATTACTACTACTATAATTATTTTTTAAAACCTTTTCAATAAAAATTGAATGCTAAAAAAAAAGAAAAATGAAACAGACTAGTAAATTCTAATAGTAGTGAGAGTAAATAGCTACATAGTAACATAGTATGTCAGGCCGAAAGAAGACAATATCCATCTAGTTCAGCCTGTTTTCACCCATCCCCTGCTGATCCAGAGGAAGGCAAAAAAAACAATGAGGCAGAAGCCAATTTAGCCTATTCTGGAGGAAAAAATTCCTTCTCAACTCCATGATGTCAAAATAATCCCTGGATCAACGTTTCATAATAATAATAATCTTATAATAATAATCTTTATTTGTGTAGCGCCAACATATTCCGCAGCGCTTATAGTTCATACCTGACTACAAGACCCGGATCAAAAACTCCGCTGGTTATTTATTGTATATATTCTGTAATTGCGCAGCGCTCTAGAAAGGCATCTAGTCCCCTCTTAAACTCCTGCCATCACCACGTCCTCAGGCAGAGAGTTCCACAGTCTAACTGCTCTTACAGTAAAGAACCCTCTTCTGCGTTGGTGTTGAAACCTTCGTTCCTCTAGACATAGAGGAATCCCTCTTGTTACTATCGCAGTCCCGGGTACAAACAGGTCATGGGAGAGATCCTTGTATTGTCCCCTAATGTGTTTATACATAGTTATTTGGTCAGCCCTGTTTACCACAAGAATAAGCAATACTTTTGTTATACCACATGTGCATACAGGTCTGCCACAAATCTTGGAGGTCTTATGATTGAAAAGACCAAGCCTATTAAACAAAACAACTTAACCCCAAGTGCTGTTTCTTTTATTCAATGCCTAATATTAATATATACTAAAGTACTACAGGTTTTTAAATAATATTTTATTCAAATGTATTGCTTATTGTAGTTGAGTTTTTTTTAACAAGTCAAGGCTGGGCACTTGTACCACTTACTTCTGTTACTAGTCTTGAGTAAATTGTAAAAGTGGCAATTGCTTGTGTTATCTTGATTTTGTATTTTGTACAACTCAAGAAATGACCTGAGGAGCATTGCCACCAGGGTCAAAAACTCCTCTGCAACCAAAAAGCTACGGGAATTCACCCCCATGGAAACCCCCGATCAAACACCATGCTCTTCACAAGCACCTCCAACAAAGAGCAAAGATGACAGCATTAGGTCTAACCCAGAGGCGGAGCCTACTTTGCATCAGGTGTTGGAAGCCATCAATACCTGCAAAACCTCCCTCACAGGGAAAATAGAAGTTAAAACTGATGTCACTCTTCTCCGACAAGATCTACAGAGTATGCAAGATTGAGTACGGAAGGTAGGGGACCGTCTCTCTAAAGCAGAACATGTGTGGCATCCCCTCTCAGACTTCATTCAAAAGATGGCACAAAAAAGGATCTATGCCAATCCAAAACAGGTGATCTGGAAAACCACCTGGTCTCCCTGAAAAAAACTGAAGGAACTCACCCTGAAACTTTCATGGAACAATGGCTGAAGTCTACTCTGGGCGAGGATGTCTTCTCTTCCTCCTTTGTGGTGGAGCGGGCTCACCGAGTTCCGGCAAAGCCATCCACAGCTGGAGCTCTTCCCCGACTGCTACTAGCCAGACTCCTGGCTTGCCAAGACCGCGATGTTGCACTACGCCAAGCAAGAATAAAAGGACGTATTAAACACAATAATGCTACGGTGTCCATATTTCCTGATTTCTCGGCAGAACTGCAGAAACAGTGGGCCACATTTGTGGAAGTTAAAAAGCAGTTCAAAGATAGAGGAATGCCATACTCCATGTCCTATCCTGCACACCTACGCATCATGGCAGGCGACAGAGCAACATTTCTGCAATCGCCTGCTTAGGCCTGGAGTGGCTCCGGGCACATCCCACCTAGTTCTACATTGCTCGCTGTCTGAAACCTGTTCTGTGGGACTTGAACGTCTTTGCCCTGGTCGATAAAACCGTATTGACTCATGTTCTTTTGACTTAGAGGCAGTAATGTCCATTCTGTTCTTATAATAGATTAACCTTATATATTGCTATCTTTTATTCTAGCATTTAGAAGGTACTCCTGTAAATTCACATACTGCTAGTCGTTATATCACTCAGTTACTGTTGTTTTAGCTGTGGACACAGAGCTACCATCATACCACCAGAATGTCCCCGACATTATTATAAGGCTGCCTGCAGACAGGCGGAAATTTTGCGGCGGGATTTCCCGCGGAATTTCCACCCCTGGAAACTGCCATAGGATTGCGTTAGCAAACGCAATTCTATGCAGACGGCCGCGGTTTGTCCGTGTGAAATCTCGCACGGCAAACAAACCGTAGCATGTTCTATTTCTGTGCAGGGCTCGCAGAGTCCCGCACAGAAACGTCACTCACCGGCCGCCGGCTCCGCTCTGCGCATGCGCCAGCTGCCCGGCAGCCGGCACATGAAAGAGCCGGAGCTGCGGGGTGCGGGTGAGTACGCGCTGCTCTCTGCAGGCGCTCGGGTTAGGTCCCGCGGCGAGAATTCTCGCAGCCGGATGCGACCCGGCTGTCTGCAGGCGGGCTAACTTTGGAAAGTTAAACAATTGAATTTAGCTATCTACTTGACATCTACGTTATGTCTACAAATTTTGGATGTCATTAATTAGCTGTATAAGCCGTTTTGATTTGATGGATGTTATGTTAATAGTTTATTCATACTGGCTTGCATATGCACTGGAACGTTGCGCAACCATCTCCGTCATACTCTTTAAAAATTGTTATGGTATACACCTACTGTCTCCTGACATACTTCCTTATCTCTATCAATTTCACTAAAGTGTCTTACTTCGAATGTGCGAGGCCTAGGTACCCCAGCAAAGAGAACAGCCATTTTTTCATATTTTAGGTGAAAGAACCCCCACATCATTGGTTTACAGGAAACACACCTGATTATAGATAAAGTGGACCTTCTTAAAATACCATGGATTCAGTGGTCATGCCATTTATTCCACACTTCCTTTTCCAGGGGCGTTTCACTCCTTATTCATTGGTCAATATGTTGGAACCCCCTTAATCTCCGCAGAGACCCGGATGGCAAGTATATTCAATTATGCAGAGATTGATACTAAGCCTTATGTTATTCTGTGCATATACATTCCACCACACCAGAACACTCACATATTGCAGGCAGCTATTACCTTTGCGCACCAATATTCCCTGGCAGAGGTCATATGCATGGGAGACTTTAACCAGGTCACAGACCCCGACATGAATAGATTCCGTATAAACCTACATCTTATTGGAACAAGTGACTCCTCTTTACGACAATTGATTGATGGAGAAAGATGGATTTATTTATGGCGTTCTCACCATCCTGATATTCAAGAATACACGTGTCACTCTCCAGGTCAAGGGTCCCTCTCGCGTATTGATTATATCTTCAGCACCTCTAAACTTGCTATCTATGTATCCTCCATTACCATTGCCCTTGTGGTATCTCTGACCACGCTCCTATATGCCTGCATATACAATTTCCAGTGAGGGCAATACTTCCTACCTGGAAGCTTCACCCCTTCTGGCTTAAATTAATTGGCCCCAATAATTGTATACCAGATATCCAAGTTTATCCAAATACATGATAATAATACTCAATACTCTCTAAAATGGGACTCCCTCCAGGCTTATCTTAGAGGATATCTCAGATCCACTATTTCTTTTATTAAAAGGTCTACCTCTCAAGCAGATCCCCTATTAGAATCCCAGGTAACAGAGGCAGAGCAGCTGTATATTTCCAACCCCACTGAGACTAACAAAGTCAATTGGTTGGGCCTGGCTTGCCTCCACAAACACCAAATACATACTAAAGCTAAGCGTAAATTATTCTTTACAAAGCAGTACTATTTCGAGATGGGTAACCAATATAGCCACCTGCTAGCTAGCCTAATTAAACAGGAAAGTTGCTCTAACTCTGACCTCAAAATCAAGGATTCACATGAAATGGAAATTACGGAGGCACAGGCTATTACTACTCATTTTAGGGAGTGCTACACCAATCGGTATTGCTCCCGGAGTGAAAAAATGCTCTCTGATGCCCTCGCTTATCTAAAGGATGTTACATTCCCAACCCTGTCTACATAGCTTTCTTAGATGCACCTATAAAACTAGAAGAGATCCAACAGGCCATCTCAGATATGGCGTTTAATAGGTCCCCAGGGCCTGACGGACTTCCGATAGAAGTCTATCAAAAATATGGGGAGCAACTCTCCCCTTTGCTACATGACACATTGCATCAGGCTCTCCAGGAAGGCTCTCTCCCCTCTTCCTTATAAGATGCTGCCATTATTGTCCTCTTAAAACCTGGTAAAGACCCCACCAGCTGTTACTCATACCAACCAATCTCATTGGTCAACGTAGACTATGAGATTTTAACCAAAGTACTAGCTACCAGACTGAACCTAGTAATTCTCTCCATTATTCACCCTGACCAAACAGGCTTCATGCCCGGTAAATCCACAACAATAAATATCCGCCGTGTCCAAACAATTATTCAATTGGGCAGAGCACATAATATGCCCTGGGCATTGGCCTCATTGGACGCTATGTAAGCCTTTGATTCACTACAGTGGACATTCCAAGAGGCCCGTCTTATTCGTTTTGGGTTCGGCCCTCTCTTCCTAAAATGGATTCAAATTATATATAAATCCCCAAAAGCAAATGTTATTATTAACGGTATTCCATCAAATTGCTTTACATTATCACATGGTACTCAACAGGGCTTTCCATTGTCTCCTGCCTTATTCGCTATAGCCATAGAGGCACTGGCCATTAGATTGAGGTGCACTCCTACTATCACAGGTATCCGCTGGGGAGGAAAAGAAAGTGTTATTGGTCTATATGCTGACGACATGATCCCATTCCTGTAAAACTCTGAACAATCCTTTCCGCAAGCTTTAAAGTATACAACCTCCTTTTCCAAATTTTCTGGCCTATATATTAATTGGCAGAAATTTGCTATTCTATTTACAGCTCAGAATCCAATTATTAATCCTTCTGTCTCTGACTGTGGCCTGCCAGTAGTGTCTAAATTTAAGTATTTAGAAATGACCATGGTTTGTGACCATGAAAACAATGGCAGAAACTATTACCCCATTGGAGGAACTTGTTAGGGCTAAACATAAAAAATGGGCTAAGCTACCCCTCTCAGTGGCAGGGCGTATAAACTTAATTAAAATGGTAATACAACCTAAATGTTTAAATATTTTACAGCTTATGCCAGTAAAAGTCCCAATGCAATTTTTTCGCTCCATGAACTTCCGTCTGACTACATTCATATGGGGCACATCCCGTTCTAAATTAAAACTTACCACACTGCAAAGACCCAAGAATCTGGCTAAAATGGCACTGTCAGATTTTCACTTATACTATTTAGCGAGTAAATTGCGGAACCTGAGACCATGGTTCCTACAGCAGGAGCTCCCGATTGCAGACTACTATTTAGCAGAGATGGTGGCGGGAAAAGATCTCTTCAGCTATTTAGAATGCCCGGAATACACCGAGTCCTCTAATACATTGCCCATGCACAAATTAGCCTTGTCCATATGGTGAACTGCAAAAAATATTCAAGACTTTAGAGATACTATGGCAGATCTCCCCCTATGGAATAATCCCACCCTACCCTCATTACAGACAATACCAGATTGTCTCATTAGGCATCTCTGAATTAGGGGACATATATGACAACAATAAAATTATTACAATTACCCAGTTGTGTGAAAAACTGCAGGTACCTCAACTTCAATGGTTTCGATACTCCCAGCTACGACATGCTCTAAATACCCAGTTTTCTTCAGTTACCATCCAAATACCAAAATCCCCTTTAATTGGTATACTCAGATCCCAAGGGCCAAAAGGCCTTATTATTAGAGATGAGCGAGCACCAAAATGCTCGGGTGCTTGTTACTCGAGACGAAAATTTTGCGATGCTCGATGGTTCGTTTCGAATAACGAACCCCATTGAAGTCAATGGGCGACTCGAGCATTTTTGTATTTCGCCGATGCTCGCTAAGGTTTTCATATGAGAAAATCTGGGCAATTCAAGAAAGTGATGGGAACGACACAGCAACGGATAGGGCAGGCGAGGGGCTACATGTTGGGCTGCATCTCAAGTTCCCAGGTCCCACTATTAAGCCACAATAGCGGCAAGAGTGCTCCCCCCTCCCAACAATTTTTACTTCTGAAAAACCCTCATTAGCAAGGCATACCTTAGCTAAGCACCACACTACCTCCAACAAAGCACAATCACTGCCTGCATGACACTCCGCTGCCACTTCTCCTGGGTTACATGCTGCCCAACCCCCCCGCACGACCCAGTGTCCACAGCGCACACCAAAGTGTCCCAGTGCAGCCATCAGCTGCCCTCATGCCACACGCTGGCATCATAGCCACACCACTCTCATGTCTATTTATAAGTGCGTCTGCCATGAGGAGGAACCGCAGGCACACACTGCAGAGGGTTGGCACGGCCAGGCAGCGACCCTCTTTAAAAGGGGCGGGGCAATAGCCCATAATGCTGTACAGAAGCAATGAGAAATCCAATCCTGTGCCACCTCCATCAGGAGCTGCACACGTGGGCATAGCAATGGGGAACCCATGTGCCACACACTATTTATTCTGTCAAGGTGTCTGCATGCCCCAGTCAGACCGGGGTTTTTTATAAATAGTCACAGGCAGGTACAACTCCGCAATGGGAAATCCGTGTGCACCCACAGCATGGGTGGCTCCCTGGAACCCACCGGCTGTACATAAATAAATCCCATTGCATTGCCCATCACAGCTGAGGTAACGTCAGGTTTAATGCAGGTGGGCTTCGGCCCACACTGCATGCCCCAGTCAGACTGGGGTTCTTTAGAAGTGGACACATGCAGTTATAACTTTGTGTGGACCGACAGCATGGGTGGGTCCCAGGAAGCCACTGGCGGTACATAAATATATCCCATTGCAGTGCCCAGCACAGCTGAGGTAACATCAGGTTTAATGCAGGTGGTCTTCGGCCCACACTGCATGCCCCAGTCTGACCGTGGTTTTTAATACATAGACACTGGCAGGTAAAAATCCCTAATGTGAAGTCCCTGTGGACCCACAGCATGGGTGGCTCCCTGGAACCCACCGGCGGTACATAAATAAATCCCATTGCAGTGCCCATCATAGCTGAGGTAACGTCAGGTTTAATGCAGGTGGGCTTCGGCCCACACTGCATGCCCCAGTCAGACTGGGGTTCTTTAGAAGTGGACACATGCAGTTACAACTCTGTGTGGACCGACAGCATGGGTGGGTCCCAGGAAGCCACCGGCGGTACATAAATATATCCCATTGCATTGGCCATCACAGCTGAGGTAACGTCCAATTAAATGCAGGTGGTCTTCAGCCCACACTGCATGCCCCAGTCAGACTCGGGTTCTTTACAAGTGGACACATGCAGTTACAACTCCGTGTGGATCGACAGCATGGGTGGCTCCCTGGAACCCACCAGCAGTACATAAATATATCCCATTGCAGTGCCCAGCACAACTGAGGTAACGTCAGCTTTAATGCAGGTGGGCTAAAAATTACTAGGATTACAATGTAGGCGAGGGCCCCAAAAAACTGGTGTACCAACAGTACAAATGTACTTCAGAAAAATTGCCCATGCCCAACCAAGAGGGCAAGTGAAACCCATTAATCGCTTTGGTTAATGTGGCTTAATTTGTAACTAGGCCTGTAGGCGGCCCAGTTAAAATAAAAATTGGTTCAGGTGCAAGTTTCAACGCTTTATTGAATTGAGAATTGAAACGTATAAACATTGTTTACAAAAGTTATATGACTGAGCCTTGTGGGCCTAAGAAAAATTGCCCGTTCAGCGTGATTAGGTGAGGTTTCAGGAGGAGGAGCAGGAGGAGGAGGATGAATAGAATACACAGATTGATTAAGCTAAAAGGTCCCTGGTTTTTATGGTGATAGAGAACAATGCTTCCATCCGCGGGTGCAGCCTACGTATTGTTTAGGTATCGCTGCTGTTCGCTGGTGGAGAAGAGAAGTCTGGGGAAATCCAGGCTTTGTTCATCTTTATGATTGTAAGCCTGTCGGCACTGACGGTTGACAGGCGGGTACGCTTATCCGTGATGATTCCCCCAGCCGCACTAAACACCCTCTCTGACAAGACGCTAGCCGCAGGACAAGCAAGCACCTCCAGGGCATACAGCGCGAGTTCAGGCCACGTGTCCAGCTTCGACACCCGGTAGTTGTAGGGGGCAGAGGCGTCACGGAGCACGGTCGTGCGATCGGCTACGTACCCCCTCACCATCCTTTTACAGTGCTCCCGCCGACTCAGCCTTGACTGGGAAGCGGTGACACCGTCTTGCTGGGGAGCCATAAAGCTGTCAAAGGCCTTGGAGAGTGTTCCCCTGCCTGCGCTGTACATGCTGCCTGATCTCCGCGCCTCCCCTGCTACCTGGCCCTCGGAACTGCGCCTTCTGCCACTAGCGCTGTCGGATGGGAATTTTACCATCAGTTTGTCCGCCAGGGTCCTGTGGTATAGCATCACTTTCAAACCCCTTTCCTCTTCGGGTATGAGAGGGGAAAGGTTCTCCTTATACCGTGGGTCGAGCAGTGTGTACACCCAGTAATCCGTAGTGGCCAGAATGCGTGTAACGCGAGGGTCACGAGAAAGGCATCCTAACATGAAGTCAGCCATGTGTGCCAGGGTACCTGTACGCAACACATGGCTGTCCTCACTAGGAAGATCACTTTCAGGATTCTCCTCCTCCTCCTCCTCAGGCCATACACGCTGAAAGGATGACAGGCAAGCAGCATGGGTACCCTCAGCAGTGGGCCCAGCTGTCTCTTCCTCCTCCTCCTCATGCTCCTCCCCCTCCTCTTCCTCCTCCTCCTCAACGCGCTGAGATATAGACAGGAGGGTGTTCTGACTATCCAGCGACATACTGTCTTCCCCCGCCTCCGTTTCCGAGCGCAAAGTTGGTATTCCACTATAGCTCTACGCTGCTCATACAGCCTGGCCAACATGTGGAGTGTAGAGTTCCACCGTGTGGGCACGTCGCACAGCAGTCGGTGCACTGGCAGATTAAACCGATGTTGCAGGGTGCGCAGGGTGGCAGCGTCCGTGTTGGACTTGCAGAAATGTGCGCTGAGCCGGCGCACCTTTCCGAGCAGGTCTGACAAGCGTGGGTAGCTTTTCAGAAAGCGCTGAACCACCAAATTAAAGACGTGGGCCAGGCATGGCACGTGCGTGAGGCTGCCGAGCTGCAGAGCCGCCACCAGGTTACGGCCGTTGTCACACACGACCATTCCCGGTTGGAGGCTCAGCGGCGCAAGCCAGCAGTCGGTCTGCTCTCTCAGACCCTGCAGCAGTTCATGGGCCGTGTGCCTCTTCTCTCGTAAGCTGAGTAGTTTCAGCATGGCCTGCTGACGCTTGCCCACTGCTGTGCTGCCACGCCGCGCGACACCGACTGCTGGCGACATGCTGCTGCTGACACATCTTGATTGCGAGACAGAGGTTGCATAGGAGGAGGAGGAGGAGGAGGGTGGTTTAGTGGAAGAAGCATACACCGCTGCAGATACCAGCACCGAGCTGGGGCCCGCAATTCTGGGGGTGGGTAGGATGTGAGCGGTCCCAGGCTCTGACTCGGTCCCAGCCTCCATTAAATTCCCCCAATGTGCCGTCAGGGAGATATAGTGTCCCTGCCCGCCTGTGCTTGTCCACGTGTCCGTTGTTAATTGGACCTTGGCAGTAACCGCGTTGGTGAGGGCGCGTACAATGTTGCGGGAGACGTGGTCGTGCAGGGCTGGGACGGCACATCGGGAAAAGTAGTGGCGACTGGGAACTGAGTAGCGCGGGGCCGCCGCCGCCATCATACCTTTGAAAGCCTCCGTTTCCACAACCCTATACGGCAGCATCTCCAGACTGATAAATTTGGCTATGTGCACGTTTAACGCTTAAGCGTGCGGGTGCGTGGCGGCGTACTTGCGCTTGCGCTCCAACACTTGCGCTAGCGACGGCTGGACGGTGCGCTGAGAGACATTGGTGGATGGGGCTGAGGACAGCGGAGGTGAGGGTGTGGGTGCAGGCCGGGAGACGGTCGTGCCTGTGTCCTGAGAGGGGGGTTGGATCTCAGTGGCAGGTTGGGGCACAGGGGGAGAGGCAGTGGTGCAAACCGGAGGCGGTGAACGGCCTTCGTCCCACCTTGTGGGGTGCTTGGCCATCATATGCCTGCGCATGCTGGTGGTGGTGAGGCTGGTGGTGGTGGCTCCCTGGCTGATCTTGGCGCGACAAAGGTTGCACACCACTGTTCGTCGGTCGTCTGCACTCTCAGTGAAAAACTGCCAGACCTTTGAGCACCTCGGCCTCTGCAGAGTGGCATGGCGTGAGGGAACGCTTTGGGAAACAGTTGGTGGATTATTCGGTCTGGCCCTGCCTCTACCCCTGGCCACTGCACTGCCTCTTCCAACCTGCCATGCTGCTGCACTTGCCTCCCCCTCTGAAGACCTGTCCTCAGTAGGCTTAGCAAACCAGGTGGGGTCAGTCACCTCATCGTCCTGCTGCTCTTCCTCCGAATCCTCTGTGCGCTCCTCCCTCGGACTTACTGCAATTACTACTACCTGAGTGATAGACAACTGTGTCTCATCGTCGTCGTCCTCCTCACCCACTGAAAGCTCTTGAGACAGTTGCCGGAAGTCCCCAGCCTCATCCCCCGGACCCCGGGAACTTTCCAAAGGTTGGGCATCGGTCACGACAAACTCCTCCGGTGCGATAGGAACCATTGCTGCCCATTTTGGGCAGGGGCCTGAGAACAGTTCCTGGGAGTCTGCCTGCTCCTCAGAATGTGTCATTGTAATGGAGTGAGGAGGCTGGGAGGAAGGAGGAGCAGCAGCCAGAGGATTCAGAGTTGCAGCAGTGGACAACGTAGAACTCTGGGTGGTCGATAGATTGCTGGATGCACTTTCTGCCATCCACGACAGGACCTGCTCACACTGCTCATTTTCTAATAAAGGTCCACCGTGTGGACCCATTAATTGTGAGATGAATCTGGGGACGCCAGAAACGTGCCTCTCTCCTAATCCCGCAGCAGTCGGCTGCGATACACCTGGATCAGGAGCTCGGCCTGTGCCCACACCCTGACTTGGGCCTCCGCGTCCTCGCCCGCGTCCACGTCCTCTAGGCCTACCCCTACCCCTCAGCATGGTGTATTACCAGTAGTGCAGAAACAGAACGCTGTAATTAAATGTGCCGCTTATTGGCCTGTGGTTGGAGGCTGACTTCGCTTACGGAACGCACAGCAGAGCCAGGAAAGAATTTTGCGCATGCCTGTAGTGAGACGTAGGTGCGTATGACTCAGCTAGTGGAATTCACAGCGCTGAAGTAGTCAAGTGGCCAAACGCCACTAGTAGGCCTTAAGTGTTTTGCTTCTATTTTTTGAAAGGCTGAGCTGAGACAGCAGACAGATACTGTAGGCAGCGTACATATGTATACTGTTTCACTGTGGACGGGATGACGGCAGTGATGTAACGGGCAACGCAGAGCCAGGAAACAATTTAGCGCACGCCTGTAGTGAGACGTAGGTGCGTATGACTCAGCTAGTGGAATTCACAGCGCTGAAGCAGTCAAGTGGCCAAACGCCACTAGTAGGCCTTAAGTATTTTGCTTCTATTTTTTGAAAGGCTGAGCTGAGACAGCAGACAGATACTGTAGGCAGCGTATATATGTATACTGTTTCACTGTGGAC
This sequence comes from Eleutherodactylus coqui, assembly GCF_035609145.1. Classification (NCBI taxonomy): domain Eukaryota; kingdom Metazoa; phylum Chordata; class Amphibia; order Anura; family Eleutherodactylidae; genus Eleutherodactylus; species Eleutherodactylus coqui. The sequence goes on along the minus strand of NC_089842.1, from coordinate 151,213,277 downwards.
GGGATGACGGCGGTGATGTCACGGGCAACGCAGAGCCAGGAAACAGTTTTGCGCAAGCCTGCTGTAACACTTAGCTGCGTATTAATTAGGACTACTACCCCCAGCAGACACGCAGTACACTGAGGACGGTCACAGGCAGCCCAAATATATTTTTTTTCCCAAATTTGTTTGAAAAAGCCCACTGCCTATATAGACAGTATATCTCTTTCACCTTTCCCACTGTCCCTGCCTCACGAGTACTGGCCCTATACTATGTAAAATTACTGCAGACTGTTTCCCTCTGGACGGGATGACGGCGGTGATATAACGGGCAACGCAGAGCCAGGAAACACTTTTGCGCACGCCTGCTGTAACACTTAGCTGCGTAATAATTAGGACTACTACCCCCAGCAGACACGCAGTACACTGAGGACGGTCACAGGCAGCCCAAATATTTTTTTTTTCCCAAATTTGTTTGAAAAAGCCCACTGCCTATATAGACAGTATATCTCTTTCACCTTTCCCACTGTCCCTGCCTCACCAGTACTGGCCCTATACTATGTAAAATTACTGCAGACTGTTTCCCTCTGGACGGGATGAAAGCGGTGATGTAACGGGCAACGCAGAGCCAGGAAACACTTTTGCGCAAGCCTGCTTTAACACTTAGCTGCGTATTAATTAGGACTACTACCCCCAGCAGACACGCAGTACACTGAGGACGGTCACAGGCAGCCCAAATATATATTTTTTCCCAAATTTGTTTGAAAAAGCCCACTGCCTATTTAGACAGTATATCTCTTTCACCTTTCCCACTGTCCCTGCCTCACCAGTACTGGCCCTATACTATGTACAATGACTGCAGACTCAGGACGCAATGCTCTGCACGCCCGATATACAAAAAAAAAAAAATGTGCAACACTGCTAAAAGCAGCCTCCACACTACTGCACACGGTTAGATGTGGCCCTAAGAAGGGCCGTTGGGGTTCTTCAAGCCTAAGATAACTCCTAACGCTCTCCCTATAGCAGCAGCAGCATCAGTAGCACTTTCCCTGATCTATGTCAGAATGCATCTGTGGCGAGCCGCGGGCGGGGCAGATTTAAATACTCGGGTGATACCTGATCTCCCCAGCCACTCACTGCAGGGGGGTGGGATAGGGCTGGAACATCACAGGAGGAAGTTGTAATGCCTTCCCTGTCTTTCTATTGGCCAGAAAAGCGCGCTAATGTCTCAGAGACGAAAGTGAAAGTAACTCGAACATCGCGTGGTGCTCGTCTCTAGTAACGAGCATATCGAACACGCTAATACTCGAACGAGCATCAAGCTCGGACGAGTACGTTCGCTCATCTCTACTTATTATCCATACCCATCTACTCTTAGCTAAAATCAGCTGTAACCCATTGTCTAGGCAGGATAAATGGCAGTCTTGTATCCCTTCACTTACTACTGAAGAATGGTCAGATATAGTGGAATCTCATCTGACGGTATCCGCAGCTGTTAATAATAAATTAATCCAACTCTATATTATTCACCAGTCTTACCTGACCCCAGTGCATCTCCACAAAATGAGTAAAACGTCAACATCTGCCTGTCACAGATGCCATCAACTCAATGCCGATTTCTGGCATTTGATATGGGACTGCCCTTATATAACAAGTTTTTGGTCTGAGGTTATCAATTTATATCCCCACTCTTACCTCCACCCTTCAACATAAATCTAGACCCAAAGATTGTGCTGTTCGGCCTATTTGATGAGGAACATTGGCCACGCTATACGCAAATATTTTTATATTTTTAGCTCGGAAAACCATTGCCATGAAGTGGATGGCGGTGGAATCACCCTTTTTGTCAAGTTGGAAAAGGCTGATCAATACAATTATCTCCTATAAGAAAATTATATACCAACATAGCAGCTATCCTAGCAAGTTAAAAAAAATATGGGGCTCTTGGTTGGATGCACATTCTGCATTACACACCAACCAATGGTTAACTTCCCCCTTGGAAGACTTTCCTTCTTGTCTTTAACCCTTTCCAATCCACTGTCTGACCTCTGAAGACATTATGATTTAAGGCTGTACAGCTTTGATGTTGGAAGACTTCTGTCAGGGTTCTCTTACTGTATATTGCCAGCCTCTCTGCTGTCCGAGCCTATCTAACGTGTCACGTCATAGAGTACTGGCTTTAGCCAGCATATAGCGCCATTGTATAATGGCAGAAAAAGAGTAAGCCCAGTAGGAAAACCAGGATACGAATTGGATTGGAAAGGGTTAATATGCCAGTAACTTTAAATTTGAGTTCAGGTTTGAATGTTTTTTTTATATAATAACAGAAACAATATATTTTTGATACTATACTATTGTCATTGGAAAACACAATACTCTGTTTTTGTAAGCAATTTCAATGTTACATCATTGTGTACTGTCTTTGGTTGATAATTGCGTTAAATAAAACAAATTTAAAAACTTTAAGCTAAAACTAATTTAGAGCAGAGAAAGAATATTCTTCTTTCATTCTCACCAGGAAACACTGTACTTTCAGGGAAATCCTGCTACAGAGTGGTGCGCTATTTTGTAAGATGAGAGGGTTATGTGCATGGACAAAAATAGAGTAATCTTTCATCAGAAGCAGCAGGGATTTGCTATTTCCAGGCACAAAGTACAGAAACATCTATATCTTAATGTAGCTTCCAGCCTAACCCACTTGTCAATGAATCTATCATAACAAACCTAATAATATGTAGGTACCTGATGACAGCCAGGAAGCCATCTGTAGAACAACTTCTGCTAATTGTCTTGGAAGCCAGCGCAACAGTAAAGAACTCACATTAATGACCTTTTCCTCGGTGGCAGAATCTGTTTCAGAGTAGACGAGAGTGGCTGGAATCCAAATACTAATGGTTAGTGTTGGCACAAAGAAACTAGTACCGAGTATTCTTCCTTTGGTGGAAAAAATATTTTAAGAATTTGAAGTATAAATCTTCCTAAACACCTGCATCTAGAGAGCTTCCAAGATATTTAAGCTAGGAATTCTCAGTGTTGGTTATCTATTTCAGTTCTTTCTTACTTTTTTCCTAATCTAAAATGTAGCTTATATTGAAAAACTAGATTTGCACTCATGGTAAAACAATTTATAATGTACTTAAATTGAAACACATACATGTCTGTAGTAACAAAGTCAGGACAGTTTGACTGAAATTAAATGGACTATCTAAGTATTTCCATAGCTGGCGGTTGTGGCTCTGCACAATTTCTCCTCACCGGTCTCACTAGCAATAAAAACATCTACCTTCTTAGAAAACTAGATCACCCAATACTTCACAATTAAAGAGGCATTTTCTTACTTTGTACGTATAATAATATAATTCATAAACTTGTGCTGTATACTAGTGGCCAATTAAAATTAGCTATAGGTATAAGATAATTGTCAGTCAGAAAACTTTTGGCTGAGGGCTCAGTCAGAGGGGCGTTTTTATGTGCGCATGTTACTTGCTTTTCAATGGCAGCAGTCATATGCCCAATAAATACCTGCGCACAAAAATGTGCAGCGGTAAATATAGGGCAGCAGATTTTAAAACGCAAGTAACTGTGGCATCCGTCTTTTTTGGATGTGAAACCCCTGGGTGCTGTTACATCCAGGGGTTGCACCTTGCGCTCAATATGGCCGGCGGCAGCAGCGTCAGCCCAATCAAGAACATACTATGAAGATCGCAATCCTCTGGTACAGCTGTGACAGCTGTGGCACAGGAGTATGATATTCTCCCATTGAATTCAATGGAGCCGGCGCTACGCCACAGAAACGGATAGGGAACTGCAGGGGCAGCATGCATGGCTGCATTTGAGGCTCACAGGTCCCACTATTAAGCCAAAATGGGGGCAAGAGCCTGGCGGTCACCCCCCTAACAATTTACTTGGGACAAACCCTCATTAGCAAGGCACACGTGCTGGCACATCTTAGCTGAGCACCACACTACCTGCAACCAAGGGCAATCCCTGCCTGCGGGTGACACCGCTGCCTCTTTTCCTGGGTTACATGCTGGCATTGCTGTCCAACCCTCCGCACAACCCTGTGTCCACAGCGCACACAAAATTTTCCCTGCGCAGCGTTCAGCTGGCCTCATGCCACACGCTCGCTTGATAGCCACACCACCCTCATGTCTATTTATAAGTGCGTACTGGATGAGGAGGAACCGGAGGCACACACTGCAGAGGGTTGGAAGGGCTAGGCAGCGACCCTCTTTGAAAGTGTGGGCGACTTGATGATAAATTGATGTACGATCATCATTTCAATCCCGTGCCACCTCTGTCACAAAATTGTCAGGAGCCACAAATGTGGGCGTAAAGCGGACTCAGGTGCCAGCACTTCTACACATCTCCACAATGCAGCAATACTCTGTGTGGGAAGCACATGAGCGGGTCCAGGGTCAGGCTGTGTGATCCAAGGTGCTGCAAATTACATAGCAATGGGAAATCCATGTGTCCCCACACAATTCATTCTGTGTAGGTGTCAGATAGCTCAACACCGCAATGGGAAGTCTTTGAGTTCCTTGGGCTCGCCTGTGCTGTGGGTGCACAAAGACGGTATTACACAGGAAGAAATCAGAGTCCCCAAACATGGCAGAGTTTTAACCCGCCAAGGACCTCGGCCTCGGCCCACATTTCTGCCCTAGTCAGTCATTGTATTTGTGCCAGACAGGTAAAACACCACGATGGGAAGTCTTTGTGCACCCACAGCATAGGCGAGCCCAAGGAACTCAAACATGGTATTCTACGTGAGGAAATCACAGTGCCCAAACATGGCAGAGTTTCACCCCGCCAAAGGCCTCGGCCTCGGCCCACATTTCTGCCCTAGTCAGTCAGTGTATTTGTGCCAGACAGGTAAAACACCGCGATAGGAAATCTTTGTGCACCCACAGCATAGGCGAGCTCAAGGAACTCAAGCAAGGTATTACACATAAGGAAATCAGAGTGCCCAAACATGGCAGAGTTTCACCCTGCCAAGGGCCTCAGCCCACATTTCTGCCCTAGTCAGTCAGTGTATTTGTGCCAGACAGGTAAAACACCGCAATGGGAAGTCTTTATGCACCCACAGCATAGGCAAGCCCAAGATACTCAAACATTGTATTACACATGAGGAAATCAGAATGCTCAAACATGGCAGAGTTTCACCCTGCCAAGGGCCTTGGCCTCGGCTCACACCCTCAGTAATCGTGGGCATAAAGCGGACTCGAATGCCGGAAAAATTAGTTAGATAACAATATAGGCGAGGGCCTGAAAAATTGGTGTACCAAGAGTACAAGTGCACCCCTGAAAAATTGCTCAACCGCAAGGGCAGGTGAAACCCATAAACATTTTTTTAAAGATACAGCTCGCTGTTGCTTAATTTGTAAAAGAGCCTGGAGGCAGCCCTGTGAAAAAAATGGTTTCTGTTAAAGTATAAAAAATACTTTTGAAACTTTGAAAAATTGTAAAAAAAACTTTTAAACAGAGCCTTTTGGGCTGCAGAAAAATTGGCAGTTCAGCATGATGACATGGTGTTTTAGGAGGAGGAGGAGTAATAATATCCGAGACTGATTGACAAAGCTAATTCCCCCTTTTTTGTGGTGATAGAGGATGCATTTTTCTCCTGTTGCAGCGAAAAGAATCATTAGGTTCCGCTTCTTTCCGCCGGTGGAGAAGAGAAGTGGGTGTAAGCATGCCGGCACTGGCAGTTGACAGGCAGGTACGCTTATCCGTGATGATTCCCCCAGCTGCACTAAACACCCTCTCTGACAAGAAGCTAGCGGCAGGGCAGGCCAGCACGTCCAGGGCGTACAGCGCAAGTTCGTGCCACGTGTCCAGCTTTGACACCCAATAGTTGTATGGAGCAGAGGCATCATGGAGGATGGTGGTACGATCGGCTATGTACTCCCTCACCATCTTTTTACAGTGCTCCCTCCGACTCAGCCTTGACTGGGGAGTGGTGACGCAGTTTTGCTGGGGAGCCATAAAGCTGGCAAAGTCCTTGGAGAGTGTTTCCCTGCCTGCACTGGACATGATGCCTGATCTCCCCTGCTACTTGGCCCTCGGAACTGCGTCTTCTGACACTAGTGCTGTGAGATGGAAACTTTAGCATCACTCTTTCCACCAAGACCCTGTGGTATTGCATCACTCTTGTACCCCTTTCCTCTTCAGGAATCAGAGTGGAAAGGTTCTCCTTATACCGTGGGTCTAGAAGGGTGTACACCCAGTAATCTGTGTTGGCCAGAATGCGTCTAACATGAGGGTCACGGGAAAGGCAGCCTAACATGAAGTCAACCATGTGTGCCAGGGTCCCAGTACGCAACACATTGCTGTCCTCACTAGGAGGATAACTTTCAGGATCCTCCTCCTCTTCAGCCCATACAAGCTGAACAGATAAGAGGCAAGCAGCATGGGTACCCTCTGCAGTGTGGCCAGCTGTCTCTTCTCCCTCCTCCTCCCCCTCCTCCCCTTCCTCATCCTCCAAAACGTGCTGAGATATAGACATGAGGGTGGTCTGGCTATCAAGCGACATACTGTCATTCCCCATCTCCTGTTCCAACCACAAAGTGTCAGCCTTTATGCTTAGCAGCAAACTTCTCAGCAGGCAAAGCAGCGGGATGGTAACGCTAATGATGGCTGCGTCGCCGCTCACCATCTGGGAAGACTCCTCAAAGTTTCCGAGGACCTGCCAGATGTCTGCCATCCATCCCCAGTCCTCAGTAAAGAATTGCGGAGGATGACTACTACTGTTGCAGCTGGTATTCCACTATTGCTCTACGCTGCTCGTACGGCCTGGCCAACATGTGCAGCGTAGAATTCCAGCGTGTGGGCATGTCGCACAGCAGTCGGTGCTCTGGCAGCTGAAACCGATGTTGCAGGGTCTTCAGGGTGGCAGCGTCCATGGTGGACTTGCGGAAATGAATGCAGACGCGGCGCACCTTGCCGAGCAGGTCAGACAAGTGGGGATAGTTTTTCACAAACCGCTGAACCACCAGATTGAAGACGTGTGCCAGACATGGAACGTGTGTGAGGCTGCCGAGCTGCAGAGCCACCACCAGGTTACGGCCGTTGTCACACATGACCATGCCCGGTTGGAGGCTCAGCTGCGAAAGCCAGAGGTCGGTCTGCTCTGTCAGATCCTTCAACAACTCGGGGGCCGTGTGCCTCTTGTCACCTAAGCTGATTAGTTGCTGCCGAGCCGCGCGCTACCGACTGCTGGCAACATGCTCACACTTCTTAATTGAGAGGTGGAGGTGGCAGAGGAGGAGGGTTTGGAGGAGGTGGCATAAAACGCCGCAGATACCAGCACCGAGGTAGGACCAGCTATTCAGGGTGTGGGTAGGACGTGAACGATCCCAGGCTCTGACTCGGTCCCAGCCTCCACCAAGTTCACCCAATGTGCTGTCAGGGAGATATAGTGGACCTGCCCGCCAGTACTTGTCCACGTGTCCGTGGTTAGGTGGACCTTCCCAGTAACCGCGTTGGTAAGGGCACGATTCATGTTGCAGGAGACGTGCTGGTGTAGAGTGGGGACAGCACACTGGGAAAAATAGTGGCGACTGGGGACCAAGTAGCGCAGGACCGCCGCCGCCATCATGTTCTTGAAAGCCTCCGTTTCCATAAGCCTGTATGGCAGCATCTCCAGGCTGATTAATTTGTCAATGTGCACGTTTAAAGCTTGTGCATGCGGGTGGGTGGCGGCGTATTTCCACTTTTACTCCAATGCTTGTGTTAGCGACAGCTGAACGCTGCGCTGAGAGACATTGCTGGATGGAGTGGAGGACCGTGGAGGTGAGGGTGGTGGTGCAGGCCGGGAGGCGCTCGTGCCTGCTTCCTGGGAGGGGGATTGGATCTGTGTGGCAGGTTGTGGCACAGGGAAAGAGGGAGTGGTGTGACCCAGAGGCGGTGAATGGCCTTCGTCCCACCTTGTGGGGTGCTTGGCCATCATATGGCTGCACATGCTGGTGGTGGTCAGGCTGGTAGTGATGGCTCCCCGACTGATCTTGGTGTAACACAGGTTGCACACCACAGTTCGTTGGTCATCCGCGCTCTCACTAAAAACATCCACACCTTTGAACACCTAGCCCTCTGCACGAAGGCTTGCCGCGAGGGGGTGCTTTGGGAAACAGTTGGGGGATTCTTCGCTCTGCCCATGCCTCTACCCCTGGCCACTCCACTGCCTCTTCCAACCTGTCCTGCTGCTGCACTTGCCTCCCCCTCTGAAGCCCTGTCCTCAGTAGGCTTAGCAAACCAGGTGGGGTCAGTCACCTCATCGCCCACCAGCTCTTCCTCCGAATCCTCTGTGCGTTCCTCCCTTGGACTTACTGCCCTTACGGCTACCTCACTGACAGACAATTGTGTCTCATCATCCTCATCCACAAAAAAGCTCTTGACAGTTCCCAGAAGTCCCTAGCCTCATCACCCGGACTCCAGGAACTTTCTAAAGGTTGGGCATCGGTCACAACAAACTTCTCAGGTGAGAGAGGAACCATTTTTTCCCACTCAGGGCAGGGACCCGAGAACAGTTCCTGGGAGTCTGCCTGCTCAGAATATGTCATTTTCATGGAGTGAGGAGGCTGGGAGGAAAGAGGAGCAGCAGCCAGAGGATTCAGAGTTGCAGTCCCTAGGCTGGGAGTAGTGGACTGCATAGAAGACTGGGTGGTCGATACATTGCTGGACGCCTTTTCTGCCATCCACGACAGGACCTGCTTGCACTGCTCTGTTTGTAATAAAGGTCTACCACGCGGACCCACAAATTGTGATATGAAGCTGGGGAGCCCAGAAACTTGCCTCTCTCCTAATCCCTCAGCAGCCGTCTGTGATTCACCCTGCCCAGGAACTCGGCCTGTGCCCACACCCCCACTTGGGCACCCGCGTCCGCGTCCTCAACCCTTACCCCTACACCTCATCATGGCGGATTAAGGATAGAGCAGAGCCCAAATAAAGTACCCCACTGGACAGCGCTGACAACTGTGGCTAATTCACCGCACACAGAGACTTGTAGATAGCGGAGGCTCTATGCTGTGACTTGAAAAAATTAACCCGCTGACTTGTGCTGATACCTAGGGGTAATTTATGGCTCACAGAGACTTGTAGATAAGAGAGGCTGTATGGAGTGGGAGAAGATGCTAAAGCCAGTGGATAGTGCTGGTAACTGCGGCTATCTCAACCCCCCTCAAGGAAAAACTATTGTGAGACGCTCTGCACAGTGGCAGAGCTGAAATACTTTGCAGTAGCCTAGGAAATATTAGAGTGCTGTTTCACGGTGAGACCTCGGTGTAATGTACTGCAGGCTGAGAATGTTATAAGTGAAAGGCTGGGAACAGGCCTAGATGCGTAATAAAAAAATTGATGCACTACTGCTCCCAGCCAGCCACAGCTATAAGGCACACGATGAGAAGTAGCCCTTAAAAGGACCGTTGGGGTTCTTGTACAGAAGATCACGACTGTTAAACTTTCCCTATATAAGCAGCTCTGTCCCTAAACTCTGCCTGATACACTGTAGACTGAGAACACTATAGCTGAAATGGCCTGCACAGCCCGAGATGCTTAAAAAAAAAATTTGGTGCACTACTGCTCCCAGACAGCCACAACTATAAAGCACACGATGAGGAGTAGCCCTAAGAAGGACCGTTGGGGTTCTTGAAGACAGGATCCTACACTAACACTATCCCTGTATAAGCATCAGCACTTTCCCTAGCCACTGCCAGCATGAGTCTGAGGCGAGCCACGGGTGGGATCAGTTTAGTTACTCGGCAGTCACCTGATCGGCCCAGCCACTCACTGCTGTTGGTGGGCAGAGGGCTGGCACATCACAGTAGGAAGTGGTAATGCCTTACCCGCATGTTTATTAGCTAGAAAATGGCACTAAACAAGCGGGGAAGGAAATGCAATTGACTCGAGTACCGCATGGTGTTCGACTCGAGTAACGAGCATCTCGAGCACCCTAATACTCGAACGAGCATCAAGCTCGGACTCGTGTGCTTGCTCATCCCTATTAATTGCAGTTAGATTCACATTGGTTCCCCAGAAACACAAACTACATAAATTTAAAACACAAAACAAATCTACCAGTTAAAAGGTTTTTCCGGTTACAATATAATTTTTTAATGACAGGTCCACAAGGCTTAATAAAACAATTCGTACTTACCAGTTCTCAGTCCCAGCAAACCAGCGCTAATGCTCCACAGTCATCCTGGTCTTTGAACAGACACCACGTGACGCAGCAGAAAATCAAAGCCCACAGCGCCACCATTCCGAATTTCTGACTGGCCTGATAAAGAGGCCTTCAAAAGCTTGCTGTAACATAATTTCTTTGTGTAAGCCATTAAAAAGGATAATATCTACAAGATTATTTAGTTTCTCTTACTGAGAGCAATTACATTGTGTTCTACTGGTTAACACAGTACCAAACATTTTTCTTTTTATCTCAAGCACACTTGATGAACTAATGAAGCTCTTGATTAGTTGCATCAGATGCACTTGAAACACCTTACTTCTAAATGTGTGCTCTTACGAGAAATTATATTAAAAACATTTTTCAATCAGACCATTTTTATTGAAATTATATTTTTGAATATAATTACCACTTCATTTCAAGCCAGTTCTACATACATAAGCATAATATACATAGAACATATCATTACCTCACCCAAATAATACAATCAACCATAATTATATTTAAACAAATTATAATCACCCCACTTCCCCTAAAAAGCTCTTATCTACCTGTTCACCTCTTTCCCTTATCCCAACCATATCCCATCAGCTTTTTTACGATACCTCAATGCAACCAGCCAGACAGCAATACAGCAAGACAGCCAGACAGTGAGCCAGCGAGACAGAGAGACAACCAACCAGACAGTGAGACAGCCAGACAGAGAGACAGACAGACAGCAACACAATGGTACAGCAAGACAGACAGACAGACAGCGAGACAGTCAGCGAGATAGACAGACAGCTGGAGAGCCAGCCAGTGAGACAGACAGCCAGCGAGACAACCAGTGAGACAGAAAGATAGAAATGAGAAAGATAGAGAGACAGGCCAGCTGCACACAACCGTGTTTGAATTGCATAATCCGTGATCGGCTCCTGTGCGGACGATCCATGGCTTTCCACATCAATTCAAATCCATGCAGCATCCACATGTCCGCTCACACGAGCGAACAGCGAATGTGATTTTCCGTTTGCGGAGGAAAAATCTTGCGAACGGCAAAAATGTTTACAACCATTATGCCAATCTTTTAATGTTCGCGCAGCGAACATCGCGTCACTCTAGTATAGTAAATCCGTATAATTGCAAAATCTGCTAAAGTTTATTTCATAATTTTATTATTACCATAATAGTCAGATATTGTGCCTTTTTTCCTCCTTTCATCCCTCTCTCATACTGTTAGAGAGGGGCTACAACCTGTCATTTTAGAAACCAGTCTGCCATTGAACCTCACCCTTTCAACTGTTGCAATTGAGACATCAGAAAATATATTCAAGCATTTGGAATTGCCAGTCTCCCAGATCGGTTATCCCTTTGAAGGGTCTCCAATTTAATTCCAGCAGATTTCTTGTTCCATAATAAATTACTAAATATCATATGGAGACTAAAAATAATTGTAATGGAATCTAAACTGGAGAATTTTGAGGTATATAAAGGAGTTTTAGTATCAATGCCATTTTAATAAGATTTCCCCTGCCAACCATCGACAATGGAAGATGATTCCAGACTTTGACTTTATCCTCAAACTTTCATACCAATGGAAGCAAATTGGCAGAAATAAAGTCTTAAGGCTTAGAAGATACCCCAACTCCCAAATATTTCAATTTTTTCACTATTTCTAATTGCATAAATTCCATTGAATAGTCCACTGGCAAGGGATCTAAAGGAAGATTTCTCCCAGTTAATAGTGAGACACAACATCTTACCAAATATTTAAAAAATAGGCATAATTCAAGTCATTGATCAACTCACAATCCCCACATACAATAACAAATCATTTGCATACAGTGAGATACATTACTCAATTTCTCTATATTGCATTCCATCTATATCAGGTGATTGCCTTATCAAACCAGCCAGGGGCTTGAGCCAAGGTATAAGAGATGAGGGGGAACCCTTGTTGGACTTGTCACCTCTCTAACGTCATCTGTCCAGAAATACGACCATTTACCCTCCCTGGAATAACAAGAGTATTGTCGAACTTCTTGATTTCTCAACCTCCATAGATCACATCAATCTAATTCCGTTCATAAACGTGCAAAAGTAGTTGGGGAAGGAAAAGCCTCTATTGGGCCTTTATTAAATCTATCCAAACACAGATCCACGCAGATATTAAAATTGTCCACAATTAATGTAGGAACAGCAGGAGATATAGCCACAAATTCTATCACCTTCCTAATACATTCGCTGAAATATGGAGGGTGGATATATATTGCCATCAAAAAATATGTCTTTTGTGCAATAATACATTTAAGGCAAACAAATCTCCCCATAGAATCTATAAGATATGACTCACACTTAAAAGAGATAATTTTATGAATCAGTACACTTACTTTACGCGAATAATTCAATCACACAGAATGAAAAGAATGGGCTCATACAGAATGGTGAAGCAAGTGTACAGTATCTTTTGTCAAATGTGTTTCCAATACACAAACAATAGCTGGTTGAAATTGTTGAATAAAAAAAAAAAAACAGCATATCTTTATTTGTATCCCCATACCCCAAATATTCCACAAAATTATATTAAAGGGGTTGTCCCGTGAGAGCAAGTGGGGTTATACACTTCTGTATGGCCATATTAATGCACTTTGTAATATACATCGTGCATTAAATATGAGCCATACAGAAGTTATTCACTTACCCACTCCATTGCTGGCGTCCCCGTCTCCATGGCGCCGACTAAAGCTGCTTCTTAGTCGCACGAACAGTCACGCGTGGGCACCGCAGGATTCTTCTTCTGTCTCCCTCCGGGCTCACGAGCTGCGTGCTGGCTCCTCCCTCTTCTCCGCGTCATCGTAGCTCCGCCTCCGTCACATGTTGCCGATCAGCCTATGAGGTGGCTGTATCGGCAGTGGAACGCAAGACAGGAGAAGAAAATCCATGGTGCACCATGGGAGAAGGCCCGCGGTGCACCATGGGAGAAAACCGCGGTGCATCCTTGGGAAAGGACCGGCGGCCATCTCTAAAAGAAGAAAAGAAGAAGCTGCTGAACGGTGATGCAGGTAAGCGATTTAAAAAAAAAAAAATAACAAAGGGATTGTTTTTTACGCTGCACAAGGTGGGGGTATGTTTAAAAAAAAATTTTGCATTTCGGCGTGGGACAACCCCTTTAATTTCTTAAACCATGGTAAATGATATTCATTACTCATGTTTCACACATATAAGTTAAAATGCTGGTTGCACTGCATACACACATACCAATTTTCCCTAGGGCTCTAATCACCTAAGTGTAGTGATAATGGTAAAAAAAAATCCCAATATCAGAGTAAGGTCACCAATACTAAGCAGTACCCAGGAACCTCCAACTAATCTAACAAATCTCATTTCAGGCAGTGAAATACTCTACCAATAATCCACTAATAAATAAGGACTACTTATTAGTGTTATAGAGCCCCGTGTGGTGCAGAGTGTTAAGGTAGCAAAAGTTACTGCCCTATCTCCCTACTGAATGTAGATGTGAAGTTGTTCGCAAAAATACTGGCAGGTAGGATCTCCCCTCTCCTACAACACACAATCCACGGGGACCAAGTTGGATTTGTCCCGCTTAGAGAAGCAAGGGACAATACAACAAAGGCTATAAACCTGATACATCTAGCCAAAAAAGTAGCCCTTCCCGTATGTCTGTTATCTACAGACGCAGACAAAGTGTTTGACAGAGTGGATTGGGACTTCCGGTTCACCACTATGTCTCACATAGGATGCTGCAATGGTTTTCAAGCCTTTACTCATCCCCCACGGCAGCGGTTAGAGTCAACAGCCAGATTTCATCCCCTTTCACCATCTCGAACGATACAAGACAAGAGTGCCCCCTATCACCTTTGATCTCTATCCTCTGCCTAGAGCCATTTCTGAGCCATATCTGTTCTAATCAAAATGTGACAGGGATTAAACTAGCTGACACCGAATATAAGATCGCAGCATATGCAGATGACCATTTGCTCTTCATAACCAACCCGCGAATCTCACTGCCAAATCTGTTATCCGAAATCAAACTATACTCCGAACTCTCAAACTTTAAAATTAACTATCCTAAATCCGCAGCCTTTAACATATACCTCCCCAAACTTTAGTCAATGACCTAAAGGACTCATTCCCTTTTTCCTGGGCTGGAGGTCACATTCAATACCTGGGCGTCAATCTCACCCTGGAGACTGGGGATCTGTACGTGGCCAACTACCCAACGCTCTTGAGTAAAATCAGGATAGATCTGAACTCATGGATGAAGGGCATCTTTTCCTGGTTTGGGAGATGCGCGAGATTTAAAGTGAATATCCTTCCCAGAGTGCTTTACTTGTTTCAGACTCTCCCCATCCACGTACCCAGACAATTTTTTCATCATCTACTTTCTCTCATGACCAAATTTGTCTGGGCAGATAAACCAACCCGCATAGCCCGTAACACTCTGACAAGACCCAAAACAGAGGGAGGTATGGGCCTCCCAAGCTTTCCACAATACCACCAAGCGACCCACCTAGCACGCCTAGTTGACTGGCATAGACACAAGGCCATTAAACAATGGATCACTATAGAGCAAGCAGCTACACTGGTGTCCCTGCAGGTTCTTCCATGGATACAAGAACAGGTTCCCTCGGAGTTGATCCAGCATCCCACGATTAGCCCTACCCTGGCGACAGTAGCTAGAGTGTTTGCAAGATATTGCTCCTAAACCATCTCCAATGTTCCCGGCTTTGGGCTACCCAGCGTTCCCCCCGGGCAATGAGAGCAAAGCCTTCCGCCTCTGGTTTCAGCAAGGCAGATTTCAAGCTGTCCACTTCCTGCTCAATGACCAACGATGGACTCCCTGGCGGGGATGCTGGTCCTGTCTCCAATACCGTTCTGGGAGACAATACAATTGAGACACTTCCTTAGTTCTCTCCCCCACCCCAGCACTTTCAACCGTCCAAAAACTCAATTTGAGTCAATATGCAATACAGAGGGCCCTCCCAAACATACACTGTCACGGGTATACAATATGCTTAACTCCCAATCTGGATCACAACCCCCAGGCTTCCTTCAGAAATGGGAAGAGGACCTGGAAATCACACTTACCCCGACGGAAAGAGAGAAAATTTTCACGCTCACGCACTCCACATCCATATACAGTAGAATCAGGCTATAAGGTACTCTCCCACTGGTACAGGGTGCCCTCCCGCTTACACAAGATATACCCATCGGTCTCCCCTCAGTGCTGGAGGTGTGGGGCTGAACAGGGGACTTTCCTACACGTTTTTTGGGAATGTCCAGTGCTGGCGGGCTTCTGGGCAGAGGTTTGGAGGATTACTTCCAAATTTACACAATATTCCATACCAAAAACTCCTGCCTTCTTCCTCTTACATCATATCGAGATCCCCCTCTCGGCTTACAAGAAATCAGTGGTGCGGCACTTGGTTGGTGCAGCGAGATCCTGCATACCAAGACTCTGGCGACAAGCAACCCCGCCTTCAATGGCTTTATGGTTCAACACGATGCAGGGGATTATGGAAATGGAGGACCTTACGGCATCACTTAGAGGCACCCAGGAAAAGTTTAAGAAGACATGGTTTTATTGGCTGGAGTTCCAGAACTCGACGGAATACCAGATGCTCTTAGACACTAACTATCAGAGGTCATAGACTCTCCCCCTCCCCTCCCTCCTCTCTCCCTGCCGCTCCCCCCGTATTGTCTCCTTATGTACTCCATTGTGTTTAGTGCCTCGTCAATTAATGTGGTAGTATTTGTAATATATGAGATAGTTCAAGTCATATTTCATGTATAAAATTATAAGAACTAACCTTGGGGCTTTAACCCGTTAACGACCGGGCCATAGCCTTTTTACCTCCTCCCGAAGTGGGCTTTATTCTCTGAGGACGTAAAAACATGTGTCCTGCAGAGAATAAAGCCCCTCGGGCTCTGGACGTGACAGCTCCATGCTGTCGGTGTCCGCAGGTAGCCGACAGCATGGAGCTGTCATCCCGGGCTGCGGGGATCCATCGGAGCAGCTGAAAATACTCACCCAGGTCCGGCACGCTGCTCCCCGCTCTCCTGCCGCTCCTGTAGGTAGCCGGGAGGCAGGAGATGTCAGCGGGGACTGCGGGGAGCGGTCCCCGGTACCGCAATCGTGATTGCGAAAAATCTTTTAAAAAGTTTTTAAAAAGTCAGTTTCACCTCCCCTCATGGATTGGATCCATGAGAGGAGGTGAAAATACTCACCCCCAGTCCTCAGCGGTGTCCCGATGTCCCGGGACCCGAATCCCCGTCTGCGCATGCGCGCCCGATGATTGACATCGGGCGCGTGCACAGAGGGGCTCGAGCCCCGGGAAATTTGAAATCCCTCTGTTCCTGGCTGCCATGTGTAGCTAGGAGCAGAGAGATTATACCGGGGACATGATCACTGTCATCCAATGGATAGCAGTGATCATGTAAAGTAAAAAAAAGTGTAAAAAAGTAAAAAAAAAAAAAGTTAAAAAAGTTTTAAAAAGTTTAAAAAAAGTTTAAAAAGCGTACGTTTCATCTCCCCTCACGGATCATATCCGTAAGGGAGGATGAAAGTACGTACCTAACGCCCCCGGATTTATCCACGGATCTTACCACAGCTTCTGCGCACGCGCCCGTCGCCAAAATGGCGGACGCATGCGCAAAAGCTGTGGATTGCCTGGATAATTTAAATTCTCCCTGCTCCTGGCTACAAAACGTAGCCAAGAGCCTGGAGATTTCACGGGGGGCCGCGGTGAGCGGTTCCTGGTCACGTGTTCGCCATTATCCAATAATGGCGATCACGTAAAAGTACTAAAAAAATTTGAAGCTTCATCTCCCCTCCCCTCATTCTGCACATGCGATTGCCGGCAAAAAGCCGGACACATGCGCAGGAGTCGGGGAGCCCAGGAAATTTAAAATCTCCTTGCTCCCAGCGACCAACAGTCGCCGAGAGTCTGGAGCAGTGACGGGTGGCCTCGTTGAGCGTTCCCCAGTCACGTGATAAAAAGGTAGCGATCTACCTTTGGCCGGTCTCACATGACTGGATAGGAATTACGGATTCCGCATGCGTCTGATCCGCGGTATTACGCAGATCAATCGCATTGGATTACACAATTCCGCTCACATTAGTGGGTTGGAATTGTGTAATCCACTCACAGAAAAGAGAATGCAGCAGGTTCTATTTTACCGCGGCTATCCGCAGCATGGAGCCCATTGTGCTCCATGGTCGCGGATATACCCGCAGCCCATACGCAACTACCTTGTATACGGGCTGCGGGCACGTCATCGCTAAGCGACGGTGCGGGAAATGCAAACAAAAAAAAAGGTGTACTGCGCTTGACCGCCTGTGTGAGTACGCAGTTATGTGCAGTACATTACGCGGCTGTACACAGGGTCACAGCCGGCTCACAGCTGGGATCCACTGCGGGCCTCCGCAAGCGGATTCCGCCTGCACCCATGTGAACCTGGCGTTATTCAGACCGCTACCTGTAATACGTAATTTACAAGAAGCCCCGGGAACGCTTGCCTTCATGCAGTTCCAGGAGAACCTTGTTGAGCGCCTTCTGTGTGAGACCGCCGCACCTCAGCAAGCTTACGAAGACTCACGGAACGCCACTTTTTACACCCCATACCCGCCACTGAGGTCAAGAAAAGCCCCTTTAAAATACATGAGAGGAGGGGGGATACCGGTTTTATTGCCCCATGGGCCCATTCCAACCAGCCTTCGCAAATTACCCCTATCTTTGGAAATACTACACAGTTCACGTTATTACTTTTATCTAAGATTTGCGAACGCCAAAAAGGGCGCGGAGTGTGTGTGGGGGAGGAGGGGGGGAATTTTTAGGGAGTCAATTTTTATTCCGTACAAATAAGCACTGGGGCCTTGAATTTATTCAGTTGTGCCCTGAAATCCAACAGGTGTTCCGTCCTTTATAGGCCTTGCCATGCGTCCTGTAAGTAGATTAGGGCCACAATGGGTATATTTCTGAACTCGGGACAAACGGGGGTAGCCATTTTGGGGTGAATGTCTTCATTCCTATGTACACTGGTCAAAAAAACTGTTTTCAAATTGAAAAAATTGCCAAAAAAATTGAAAATCGTAACTTTTTCCTTCTGCTTTGCTTAGATTCATTCAAATACTGTGGGGTCAAAATACGCAGTACACCCCTAGATGAATTCGTTAAGGGGTCTAGTTTTCAAAATGGGGTCATTTGAGGGGGTTCTTTATAGTTTTGGCCGCTCAATGGCTCTATAAGTGGGCAATGGGGCCTGAAATTTATTCAGTGGTACCCTGAAATCCAACGGGTGTTCCCTCCTTTATAGGCCTTGCCATGGGTCCTGTAAGTCTATTAGGGCCACAATAGGTATGTTTCTGAACACGGGACAAACAGGGGTATCCATTTTGGGGTGAAAGCCTTCATTTATATGTGTGCTGTACAAAAAAACCTGTTTTTAAATTGACACAATAGCCCAAAAAATGAAAATCGTAATTTTTTCCTACTGCTTTGCTTAGATCTATTCAAAAATTGTAGGGTTAAAATACACAGTACACTGCTAAATAAATTCGATAAGGGGTCTAGTTTTCAAAATGGGGTCATTTGTGGGGGTTCTCTATGGTTTTGGCCGCTCAAGAACTCTACAAGTGGGCAATGGCGCCTAAAAGGACTTCAAGCAAAATCTATGTTCTGAAAGCCACCGATTACTCCTTTCATTTTGGGCCCCGTTGTGCATGCGGACATAAGATTAGGGCCACAATGGGTATATTTCTGAAAACAGCACAAACAGGGGTATCCATTTTCTGGTGCAAGTCTTCCTTCATATGTGTGCTGTACAAAAAAAGCTGTTTTTAAAATGACAGAATTGCCAAAAAAACAAAAATCCTAATTTTTTCCTTTTGCTTTGCTTGAATTTATTCAAAAACTGTGACGTCAAAATATGCAGTACACCCCTAGATAAATTCGTTAAGGAGTCTGGTTTTTTTCAAAATGGGGTCATTTGTGGGGGTTCTCTATGGTTTTGGGCGCTCAAGAACTCTACAAGTGGGCAATGGAGCCTAAAAGGACTTCAAGCAAAATTTGTGTTCCGAAAGCCACCGGTCGCTCCTTTCATTTTGGGCTCCGTTGTGTCTCCAGACATAAGATTAGGGCCACAATGGGTATGTCTCTGAACACGGGACAAACAGGGTATCCATTTTTGGTTGCAAGTCTTCATTCATATGTGTGCTGTACAAAAAAAGCTGTTTTTAAAATGACAGAATTGCCGAAAAAACGAAAATCACAATTTTTTCCTTTTGCTTGGTTTGAATTCATTCAAAAACTGTGGGGTCAAAATATGTAGTACACCCCTAGATAAATTCCTTAAGGGGTCTAGTTTTCAAAATGGGGTCATTTGTGGGGGTTTTCTATGGTTTTGGGCGCTCAAGAACTCTACATGTGTGCTATGGGGCCTAAAAGGACTTCAAGCAAAATTCTGTTTTAAAAGACACTGGCTACTCCTTTCATTTTGGGCCCTGTTGTGGACTCAGATATAACAGTAGGGCCACAATGGGTATATTTCTGAACACGGGAGAAAAAGGGGTATCCATTTTGGGGTGTAAATCCTGATTTTCATGTAAACTATAGGAAAAAAATATGTCGTTAAAATGACATATTTGCAAAAATATGAAATTTTACTTTTTCTCCTCTAAATTGAATTAATTCCTGAAAAAAAACTGTGGGGTCAAAATACTCATGACACCCCTCAGTGAATACACTAAGGGGTGTAGTTTTTAAAATGGGGTCATTTGGGGGGGGTATCTATTATTCTGACACTCATGAGCCTTTCCAATCTTGGCTTGGTATAGGAAAACAAAGTGTTCCTCAAAATGCTAAAAAGTAATGTTAAATTTGTACGTCTCCTAAATGGTTGAAAAAAAAAAGGAAGGTTTTCCAATGTGCGCCCAAAATAAAGTAAACGGGTGGAAATATAAATCTTAGCAAAAATTTCTATATTATGTTTGCACATATTTAAGATATTGCAGTTGGAAATGTGAAAAAATGATGATTTTTTTCAAAATTTTCCCAATTTTGGCGATTTTAATAAATAAACACAAATTCTATCGGTCTTTTTTTTCCACCTAAATGAAGTACAACATGTGGCAAAAAAACAAAGTCAGAATCGCTTGGATATGCAAAACCTTTTGGGTGTTTTTCCATGTCAAAGTGACACATGTCAGATTTGCTAAATTTGGCCTGGTCATTAAGGCGCAAACAGGCTTGGTCACTAAGGGGTTAAGTTCACTTAAAATGTTACATCTGACAGGGAATTTTATTGAAAAAGGCAGGTTCCGAAAGGGGTTGCCCTTTTCTGGGCAGTTACCCTGGGGCACGTCTTAGGGTTGAGATAGCCTGTATTTTAGGGTTTAATTGAGTAAGAAACTTTTTCTGTCTTGGAATAACATTGTTGCTATAGACCATCATGTCATTTGAACTGCTGCGGTATGGATATCCCTATGTATAAGATTTTTGAAGGTGGTGAGATATCTCCAACTTTTTTTGTAATGCTTTTAATTTTTTGCGGAAAAAGTCCTTTTTTCAAGCACAATTATTTTCATAGTACCTAGATTTATAATATCTCATAGTTTGCTGACATTAAAGTATTCTAATAATGCAAAGCTGGTACATATCCAATTATTTCTGAAGATAGTGGCTTTTTTATACAAAATGTCAATGGTGCCAATTATATTGGTCGCAACTGTAGCATCCTAAAATAAATGCATCATTTTACAACCTATACAACCAGATATACAATATATATGTCATTTCTTTCATCTGTTAACAATGGAGACTATGCTGGCCATATGGTTGTTTTTTTATGGAATTCAACCACACAATCAGGCCTTAGTCAGACGGGCGTTTTTTCGCGCGATTTGCGCATGCGCATGCGTCCGGCGATTTTTTTAAAACCATTGCTTTGCAATGGTATGGGACACATGAGCGCTTTTTATGCGCTCGTCCGATAAATTATAGAACAGAAATCGCAGATCGCACCTATCTGCGATCTGCGATTCCTGTTCTCTTCTCTATATGCGCTTAATGGGGCCGGCGGCAGCAGCGCCGACCCCATTGAGAACATATAGAAGACAAATCATTCTTCTCTGCCACAGCTGTAACAGCTGTGGCAGAGAAGAACGATGTTTGCCCATTGAATTCAATGGAGCCGGCAATACAGCCGACTCCATTCAAAGCAATGGGCTGCCGGCGTGCGCGGGGTGAATTGTCGGAAAGGGGTTAAATATATAACCCCTTCCCTGCAATTCATCCAGAAAAGTGTTAAAATAAAAAATATATACATACTCACCTCACCTGCTCCCGGCAGTCGGAGTTCCCAGGGGCCGGCCTGCAGTGGGTGTGAAGGGGGTGTGAGTCAGACCTGCCCCCTGATTGGCTCAGCGCTGAGCCAATCAGGGGGCAGGTCTCACTCACACCCCCTTCACACCCACTGCAGGCCGGCCGCGCGGAACTCCGGCTGCCGGGGGCAGGTAAGTATATATATATTTTTAATTTTAACACTTTTCTGGATGAATTGCAGGGAAGGGCTTATATATTTAACCCCTTCCTGACAATTCATCCCACACTCGCCCGCAGCGCATTGCTTTCAATGGAGCGGGCTGTATTGCCGTCTCCATTGAATGCAATGCGCTGGACAGCTCCGGCCCATTTCTAATGAAACGCGGCTAGGAGCAGATTTTCGGGCGATTTTCGGGCATCGGTCACGCGATTTGCGGATGCGCATCCGTCATGCGATCCGCAAATCGCGCGAAAAAACGCCCGTCTGACTAAGGCCTCACCCAGAATAGACTTAATTCAGTGTAAAATAATAGCGTGGTCAATCTTTTTGTCTTAAAAATCAAATTTATCATCAAAGTAACATAGTAAAACATGCTGGATTGGTATTATTACCAATTGGAATTTTGTAATTGTCAGTAGGGTTCAATAAGAAAATTTCAACTCTATGGTAGTTTGGTCAAGAATGATTTTTGCTGCCTTCTGGGTTAACAAGGGTATGTAAATGGTACACGTTCAAGTGGATATGTTTATTTTGCAACCTATTGACTGTAACTAGTAATTTAAGAATGTGAATCCAGTCCTTTTACAATCATATTAACTTGATACAAGCCAGGCTAAAATAGATGTTTTCATTGATACATAGTATGGACTTAATTTTTCATCCATTCACTTCTGCTCTGACCCATAATCTTATACAAACAAGAGTCAACCAACATAAGTTAAAGAGATTATGATTATGGCAAAGATGTTACTGTTCATAGACTAACAGCATTGTGCACAGTTTACAGTACAGTGAAAAGGAACAATTAGGTAAAAGAAATATGGATTAAGTTAAGAACCATTAAATAACAGATTTTCCATGGTTCTTAACATACGGGAAGTTGGTGGGGATGTTTGTCTGTCTGGCTTTCTGAGTTCCATTAAGCCAACCTTCTATCCCACTCAATCACATTTTCCAGGAAGAAAACACAGTCAGGAATAAAAGGCTCAAATATATAACATCCTTGTACTGTTTTAATAATGTGGGACTGTTTGTAACGAGATCCTCATAGTGGTGAGAAGCTAGGCGGTCTTCATCACCAGGGGAAGGATATTGGCATACCAATCCTCCAAATAACCAATGTTTCATGCAAGAGTAAAAGTTTTTGCGGAAACAATCTGGTGGAAGTGTAATTATATATGCAGTAATACCTTTTGCCAAATTGTGTAAAATGAATTAGCCAAGTTGAAAAATGATTGCCTTTCCAAGAGGGACCATGATCATGCTGGACAATCCAATATCATTTATAAAAAGATCTGGAGAGTTAGAGCAGACCAAAGATGGAACAGCTGTTTAGTCTCTTTCAATGCTTTTTAATCACAATACAAGAAAACTGCCTGTAGGATCCATGAATGCACATTAATGATATATACACACAAAGCATTGAAGTCTGAGGAACACTGGTGCTAGCAGGTCAACTACTTATAATCATCATGAGCCAATGAGGGCCCTGTGTGGGCATGCTCTTGGACGAGTTGTGTTTTATCTCCTTCCTCCTTGACACGTAGTGAAGTATCTTTGAATTTAGTGCCTAGAAGTCAACTAAAGTTTATGTGTAAAGTTTAAAGATAAAGTGAAGCCTAACTACGGACTTATTAGTAATCTATGCTAACTACTGACATTACAGCTTCGTAACGTAGTTTTAAAGCTGAGAAGGGAATAATATGCCCTAATTACTAATAACTATGGGGCATTAACAACAGTGGAAATAATAAATAATATCAATGAATAATAATCACTTGAGACTTTGTTATACCATAGTTATATAATATCTAGAGATGAGCGAGCATACTCGTTAAGGGCAATTACTCGATCGAGCATTGCCCTTAGCGAGTACCTGCCCGCTCAGATGAAAAGATTCGGCTGCCGGTGGCAGGCAAGGAGCGGCGGGGGAGAGCGGGGAGGAACGGAGGGGAGATCTCTCCCTCTCTCCCCCCCCTCCCCCCTGCTCACTGCCGCAACTCACCTCTCACCCGCGCCGGCAGCCGAATCTTTTCTTCTGATCGGGGAGGTACTTGCTAAGGACAATACTCGTTCGAGTAATTGTCCTTAGCGAGTATGCTCGCTCATCTCTAATAATATCTAAAGACATTTGAAATTTCTGAAATGTTAAAATCTCTAGGCACTCTTAGGCTTTCTGTGCAAGGCTGTATTATGCATTCATGTTGTACGTATCCGCAATACGATGAACATAGAAAATGTTGAGTCCATACTGTAAACCTGTGTGCCTCCAATTTCATACAGAGGCATATGAAGCTTTGAAAAATTGTGGGATGTTCCATGGCATGCCATATAGAATCATAGAATTTTAAAGTTGGAAGGGATCTCCAGGGTCATCGGGTCCAACCTCCTGCTCAGTGTAGGATTTACTAAATCATCCCAGACAGATATTCTAGCCTTTGCTTGAACACTTCTATTGAAGGAGAACTCCCCACCTCCCATGGTAACCTGTTCCACTCATTGATCACCCTCACTGTCAGAAAGTTTTTTTCTAATATCTAATTTGTGTCTCCTCCCTTTCAGTTTCATCCTATTGCTTCTAGTCTTTCCTTGTACAAATGAGAATAGGGCTGATCCGTCTACACTGTGACAGCCCTTCAGATATTTGTAGACAGCTATTAAGTCTCCTCTTAGCCTTCTTTTTTGCAAGCTAAATATTCCAGATCCTTTAACCGTTCCTCATACGACATGATTTGCAGACCACTTACCATCTTGGTAACTCTTCTCTAAACCTGCTCAAGTTTGTCTATGTCTTTTTTAAATTGGGGTGCCCAGAACTGTACACAGTATTCCAGATGAGGTCTGACTAAGGAAGAGTAGAGGGGGATAATTACCTCACGTGATCTAGACTCAATGCTTCTGTTAATACATCCCAGAATTGTGTTTGCCTTTTTGGCTGCTGCATCACATTGTTGACTCATGTTCATTCTATGATCTATTAGCATACTCAAGTCTTTTCACATGTGCTGCTTAGCCCAATTCCTCCCATTCTGTATGTGCTTTTTTCATTTTTCTTGCCCAGATGTAAGACTTTGCATTTCTCCTTGTTAAGTAACATTCTCTTAGTCGTCGCCCACTGTTCAAGCTTTTCTAGATCTTTTTAAATACTCTCTCTCTCTTCTCTAGTATTAGCTATCCCTCCGAGCTTTGTGTCATCGGCAAATTTGATCAGTTTCCCATTAATTCCCTCCTTCAGATCATTTATAAAAATGTTGAATAACTCTGGGCCTAGGACAGAGCCTTGTGGTACCCCACTTCATACATTCTTCCACTTAAATGTGTAGCCATTTATCCCCACTCTTTGAGTACAATCATTCAGCCAGTTGTGAATCCACCTAGCAGTTGCCTTGTCAATCCCATATTTGGTCATTTTTTCATTTTGGTCATTTTTTCAAGTATGGTATGAGATACTTTGTCACATGCTTTACTAAAGTCAAGATATACTATATCCACCACATTTTCCTGATCAACCCAGTCGGTGATTCTGTCATAGAAGGAAATTAGATGGCATGACTTGTTTGTTACAAACCCATGCTGGTTCTGGTTAATTACTCCATTTTTATCCAAGTACTTGCATACATGCTGTTTAATAATTTGTTCAAAGATCTTTCCCGGTGTAGAAGTCAGGCTCACAGGCCTGTAGTTTCTTAGATCTACCTTCTTCCCTTTTTTGAAGATAGGGACAACATTTGCCCTTTTCCAATCTTCTGGGACTTCTCCTGTTCTGCAGGGATATTCAAAGATTATGGAGAGTGGTTTAGCAATTACCTCCGCTGCTTCCTTTAGTATCCTACGATGTAATTCATCTGGACCTTGAGACTTGAATTCATTTAAGTTAGCTAAGTCTTCCCTCACCATCTCTCTGCTTACATATAGCCTGCATTCTTATATTCCCCCAATAGTACAGGCAAGATCAGTTGATGTTCCATCTACTTTCTGAGAGAAAAGAGATACAAAACAGGAATTTAAAAATTTGGCCTTCTCAACATCATTCTTAACCAATTCACCATTTTCATCTTGTAAGCATCCAATAGCATCTTTGACTTTTCTTTTGCTTTTGACATACCCCCAAACACCTTTTTATTGCTTTTGGCCTTTGTTGCAAGCCTCAATTCATTATTAGCTTTAGCTTTTCTGACAATTGCTATACAGTTTCTGCAGACTGCATTATATTCTTCTCTAGATATTTCCCCATTTCCATTTGATAAACATATTTTTCTTTGTTTTTAACATGTTTGCAAATTCTGTGTTCTTCCATCCTGGTCTCTTTAAATGGTTCCCATTCTTCCTTCTTTTAGGAATTGTTAACGATTGTGCTTTGAGAATCTCATTTCGCAATATTTCCCAACCTTCCTGGACATTTCTGTCCTTAAGAACATCCAACCAACCTTGAGGTCTGTGTTTTCTCAGGTCTTCCTCCCCTTTTTATCCAAAATTCAAGGATAGCATAATCACTGCCTCCTAAGATCCAAGCCACCCTTATTTCCTCAAACATTCCCTCCTTGTTGGTAAGAATTAGGTCCAAGATAGCAGACCCCCTTGTTTTCTCTTCTACCTTTTGGAAGATAAAGTCTGCAAGAGCGGATAAGAATTTGTTGGATCCATTACTTTTACCTGAGAGAGATTCCCAACAAATGTCTGGATAGTTAATATCTCCCATAATCACTATGTCATACTTTTCTGAGAGCTTGGCCATCTGATGTAGAAAGGGTTTATCAATATCTTCTGCTTGTCCAGAAAGCCTATAGTAAATGCCTACAATAGTGTCCTTTCTGTTGTTCTCTCCTTGTATTCTTGCCCAAACAGTTTCTACAGAACTACCATGCTCTGAAGCTTGAATCTCTGTGGAGATTAATATTTTCCTAACATACAATGCAATACCTCCTCCCTTTTTTAGGTCTGTTTCTAATAAATAAGTTGTATCCTTCAAGCTTTGTATTGCAATCATGTGTATCATTCTACCAAGTTTCCGTGTTGCCTATGACATCATATTTCTCTTCCTGTGTTAGGAGCTCCAATTCTTCTTGTTTGTTTCCAATGCTCTGTGCATTTGTATAAAAACATTTTAGTTTGTGATCGGTGTCTCTTGCTCCTCTACTTTTCTTCTGAATTTGTTATCTTTGTTCTTTCTTTCCACTTCTAATAGCAAGGTTCTCAAATATATTAATTAGCTGTATATTTTTACCTGGCCTTTCACTTCCCTTCCCATATTGTTTTAGTTTAAAGCTCTCCTATAATACCTTTTTTCTAGGGAAGAATATGGTGTCATGGGGATTAACCTAGAGCGCCACACAGAGTGTGCACAGCTCCTTACTGGGGAAGCATAATGTGTGTTGTTCCACAGGCTTTGGGTACATCAAACTTTACACTTCTGAAGCTCTTGAGTTTTCCTCAAACTATAAACAATATTTACATGTCTCTTTTACCATATCTATAAAACATGATTTTTTAATGGAATTTGAATACAGTTGTCACTTTTCCCTTCATAAAGTAAAAATGCATGGGGTTTGTACATTTTTAAGACTTCGATTTCATTCTATAGAATTACATGATCTAAATTGTCAGAACCTAAATAAAAGGATACTGCATTAAAATTATAAAGTCCATTAAAAATAATGTGTCTGACTGTCTTGAAAAGCTGAGGCTCTAGCACATTACTTGGCACAACAATTTTGGCCACATACTATTGCTGCTGACAGCTTAAAAACTTCTCCCTTTTAACCCACCGCCTGTAGGTGGAATATATACAGCCAAAAATCTATGTTTCTTCCAAAGTGTTTGCTTCAAGTCCCAGATGCTGTACTTTGGAAAATATTTCAAATACTGCTTTTAGGGTCACATATAGGTTCCTTTAGTCACAATTTTGTTTTATTTTTTTAAATTGGTTGAATACTTCAGGCTCAATATTAACAGAGAGCATGTCAAAGCGAGGCATCTTCTCTGTCTCAAAATTCAGTAGGCATCTTGCTCCATAAGAACAAAACTGTATAAATCCAGGAGAGTGATCATATCCTTGTTTAAATTAATGATAGAAGAAAGCTATTAATAAAAAGGATCTGCGCTCTTGGACTGAAAGGTTCAACAACCAATATTCTCGCAAGACTGAAAAAAGAATAGAAATGGCACTTACTCGAGAGGAGGGGGGTATGATGACCAGAAATCCCCCTCCTTGAAGTGTCAGCTCCTTACAATCAGTAACCACATCTTCACCGCATCAACTAAAGAAATTCGTCTTTATTCTAAGTTGGGGTGGACGGTACAGGGGTGGGCAATGCATTTCTGTGCTCAGCAGCACCTTTAACAAGCCATTGGCTTGTGTTTTATATCTGTTGTAGGACCTTCAATGATGTCACCAGGGGACGGAGCGATGACATTACCAGGGGCGGAGCATGAGAAGCACTCACATACTAACTGACAAGTGGTCGTTAGTAGTTTGATTATAGATACACATACATAAAACAGTTACATCTGCCCTGAACTTACTTGCTCCTCTCATGCACAATAAAAACCAGCATATTAATAGGCAACCATGGATGATTAACATGACAAAAAAAACTTAGACAAGCCTCTAGGATTGCAGAGAGACGGTAGAAGCAAACCAATTCCCAGAAAGACTTCATAATGTTCAAACAGGTCATCCTCAACTTCACATCTGCACTTACCTCCGCCAAACAACATCACTCTAATGTCCTCTCTCTCCCACAACTCCAGGCAACTATTTAAAATGTTCAATTTCCTTCTCCTTTCTCTGATGCCTCTCCTCACAACTCTCATCTCTGCAGAGGACTTTGCAACACACTTCAAAGACAAGACTGACAACATTAGAAAGCGCTTTAAACTCCACTTCCTACAACCCCCTTTTCCCAGCTTCACCATCCTCTGCCCCTTTAACTTCTTTCACTACGGTAACTGAGGACAAGCTCTCCACCTTACTCAACCCTACCACATCTTATCTCCAACCATACCTATGTCTTCATCCCAGCCCTAACCCACCTATTCACCTGTGACTACCAGCATCTTTCCTTAGTTCTTCAAGCATGCATCCATTGCACCCAGTCTCCAAAAAAACACATCTCTTAATATTTCCTCTCTGTCCAGCTACCGCCCCATATCGCTGTTCCCTTTTGCATCAAAACTACTGGAACAGCACATCCACTTTAAAAAATTCCTCCTACCTCTCCTCCAACCCGCTGTTTGACCAACTGCAATCCTGCTTCCAACCCCAGCTCTCTACCGAAAGTAGCTTACAGCCCTAACCAAAATAGCTAAGGATTTACTTACTGTGAAAGCCTCCAAACATTACTCCGTACTCTTCCTCTTGGACCTGTCCTCTGCTTTGACATGGTCAACCACTCCATCCTGCTACAAACTCTTTCCTTCCTTGGCATCATAAACTTGGCCCTTTCCTGGATTTCCTCGTATCTCACTGACCGAAATGTTTAGTGTATTCCACTCTCTTACCACATCCTTGCACCGTTCTCTTCTGTCAATGTCCTCCAACACTCCGTACTAGGACCCCTACTGTTCTCCCTCTATCTAGCTGGCTATCTGGGCATTGTTCCTGTTCTGTAGGAGATAGGATTGATCTCAAAAATGTGTATTATGGGTGCATTGTTGCTTATCACCCCTAAAGCTTCTTTCCCCCTACTACACCCCTTCTGTGGTTTATTACATGATTCAATGTCCAAAGCTTCAGTTTCAGTTGAAGAGAGATCCATTTCAATCTAGCAGTTAGTTATCTATTCCCACAGGAACAAATAAACCTCATTATCTTTAAAAATCTTTATGTTCACGCTCTTTTAGATAATAATGGAACTTCTCAATAGTATTCCTCAGTTACTTTTCTTTATTGTCAAATTCTGGTTCACATTGAAATTTCTTGGCAATCTCAATTGGTTTCTTTAATTTTACATTACACATCTCCAGATTCACTTCCTCTAAATGTAGTTGCATGAACCTCAATGAACTACTTATAGCTTCTTTCTCCTATATATTGATAAGGTTTGGATTGTAGAGAACAGTTGAAAAAAGAGGGGTGGAGTAATTGACAGATTCTTTTGTGAAAATTCTTTCCATTTCCCCGATAGGGATAGAATACTTCTAACAGGTACAGCCAACCCAAATATTGTCTCAGCCCACGAGGAGAGTGTATATATAATTGAGTCAAAAAAATATATTTAAAAAATGGGTGTAGGCGCAACCTTTTAAGAGAAGCAGAAAACATAAGAATATGAGCTCGACTTCTCCATTTTATTAGAATCCAGAAAAAATAGACATGTTTCGGGTCTGGGGAGCCCCTTCCCTAGTATTTGCTGGGGATATAAGTGGCAAGAAACAAAATGGGATGGGAATGTTTTACAGGTACAGATATCAGGGTACAATTTCACGTAATTGCTTATTGGCTTATTTTAATTGCTTATTGGCCAAGGTTTGAATTATGACAATATGCCACAGGAGTAAATGTAATCCTCAACCCCCTATGCATTATACCACTTTTTATATAATTCTCAAACGTTTGCACCTCCCACTATTAAGTTATTTATTATTTATATGTTTTAATTAACTCTCTAAGGCCTTAGTCACACGGGCGTTTTTTCACGCGATTTGCGGATCGCATGACGGATGCGCATCCGCAAATCGCGTGACCGGTGCGCGCAAGTCGCCCGCAAATCGCCCGAAAATCTGCTCCTAGCCGCGTTTCATTAGAAACGGGCCGGAGCTGTCCAGCGCATTGCATTCAATGGAGACGGCAATAGAGCCGGCTCCATTTAAAGCAATGCGCTGCGGGCGAACCCGGGATGAATTGTCAGGAAGGGCCTAAATATATAAGCCCTTCCCTGCAATTCATCCTAAAATGTGTAAAAATAAAAAATATATATATACTTACCTTCTCCCGGCAGCCGGAGCTCCGCGCGGCCGTCCTGCAGTGGGTGTGAAGGGGGTGTGAGTCAGACCTGCCCCCTGATTGGCTCAGCGCTGAGCCAATCAGAGGCATGTCTCACTCACACCCATTCATGAATTCATGAATGGATATGAGTCAGACCTGCCCCTGATTGGCTCAGCGCTGAGAGGCAGCAGTCACTCACCCATTCATGAATTCATGAATGGGTGTGTGAGTGAAACCTGCCTCTGATTGGTCAGGGCTGTGACCAATCAGAGGCAGCTCATTCAGCAGGCGGAGATTTTAAAGCCCCGCCGGCTGAATAGTGCCGAGAAGCAGTTCAGGAGAACTGACAGCGGCCGCGGCTGGACTCCGGCTGCAGCGGAAAGGTGAGTATTAGAGATGAGTGAATGTACTCGTCCGAGCTTGATGCTCGGGCGAATATTAGCGTGTTCGGGATGCTCGTTACTCGTAACGAGTACCACGCGATGTTCCGGTTACTTTCAGTTTCCTCTCTGAGACGTTAGCGCGCTTTTCTGGCCAATTGAAAGACAGGGAAGGCATTACAACTTCCCCCTGTGACGTTCAAGCCCTATACCACCCCCCTGCTGTGAGTGGCTGTGGAGATCTGATGTCACCCGAGTATAAAAATCGGCCCCTTCCGCGGCTCGGCTCAGATGCCATGTCAGTTAGCTGAGGGAAAGTGCTATATCGGTGGAGCTGCTGTAGGGAGAGCGTTAGGAGTTAGTGTAGGCTTCAAGAACCCCAACGGTCCTTCTCAGGGCCACATCTAATAGTGTGCAGTACTGTGTTAGCACTGTATTTTTTTTTTTTTTTCAAAATTGGATCTGCAGAGCATTGCGCCCTGCAATAGGGACAGAAGTGGTGGTTAGGCAGGGAGAGTGTTAGCAGTGAGTGTAGGCTTCAAGAACCCCAACGGTCCTTCTAGGGCCACATCTATCCGTGTGCAGTACTGTCCAGGCTGCTGTTAGCAGTGTTGCATTTTTTTTTTTTTTTCTCAAAACCGGCTGTGCAGACCATTGCACCCGGCATTAATACTACAGGGATAGAATTGTGTAGGCAGGGCCAGAAGACATACATTATTCATTGAATAGACGCAGTGTGGCTTTTCCTTTGAAAAACAAGGGAAAAAATTCTATTTCGCCTGCCTCTGACAGTCCTCAGGGCTCTGGGTACGTGTGTGCTGCGTGCAGAACATTAAAAAAAATCAGACGCAGCCAGCTACGTTTTACTGCAGGCTTGCGCCAATTTTTTTCCTGCATGGGAAATCCCTGATCTGCTGTAGCGAATAACTTTGCATCACTGCAGTTCTCTGACACATTTGCAGGGCCACAACACAGTTATTAAACTTAGTAGTATTCATTGAATACACGCAGTGTGGCTTGTCCTTTGAAAAACAAGTGAAAAAATTCTATTTCGCCTGCCTCTGACAGTCCTCAGGGCTCTGGGTACGTGTGTGCTGCGTGCAGAACGTTAAAAAAAATCAGACGCAGCCAGCTACGTTTTACTGCAGGCTTGCGCCAATTTTTTTCCTGCATGGGAAATCCCTGATCTGCTGTAGCGAATAACTTTGCATCACTGCAGTTCTCTGACACATTTGCAGGGCCACAACACAGTTATTAAACTTAGTAGTATTCATTGAATACACGCAGTGTGGCTTGTCCTTTGAAAAACAAGGGAAAAAATTCTATTTTGGCTGCAGGCTTGCGCCAATTTTTTTCCTGCATGGGAAATCCCTGATCTGCTGTAGCGAATAACTTTGCATCACTGCAGTTCTCTGACACATTTGCAGGGCCACAACACAGTTATTAAACTTAGTAGTATTCATTGAATACACGCAGTGTGGCTTGTCCTTTGAAAAACAAGGGAAAAAATTCTATTTTGGCTGCAGGCTTGCGCCAATTTTTTTCCTGCATGGGAAATCCCTGATCTGCTGTAGCGAATAACTTTGCATCACTGCAGTTCTCTGACACATTTGCAGGGCCACAACACAGTTATTAAACTAAGTAGTATTCATTGAATACACGCAGTGTGGCTTGTCCTTTGAAAAACAAGGGAAAAAATTCTATTTTGGCTGCAGGCTTGCGCCAATTTTTTTCCTGCATGGGAAATCCCTGATCTGCTGTAGCGAATAACTTTGCATCACTGCAGTTCTCTGACACATTTGCAGGGCCACAACACAGTTATTAAACTTAGTAGTATTCATTGAATACACGCAGTGTGGCTTGTCCTTTGAAAAACAAGGGAAAAAATTCTATTTTGGCTGCAGGCTTGCGCCAATTTTTTCCTGCATGGGAAATCCCTGATCTGCTGTAGCGAATAACTTTGCATCACTGCAGTTCTCTGACACATTTGCAGGGCCACAACACAGTTATTAAACTTAGTAGTATTCATTGAATACACGCAGTGTGGCTTGTCCTTTGAAAAACAAGGGAAAAAATTCTATTTTGGCTGCAGGCTTGCGCCAATTTTTTTCCTGGCTTGGAAATCACTGGTAATACAGCATGCTGAGGGGTAGGGGTAGGCCTAGAGGACGTGGACGCGGCCGAGGACGCGTAGGCCCAAGTGAGGGTGTGGGCACAAGCCGAGCTCCTGATCCAGGTGTGTCGCAGCCGACTGCTGCGCGATTAGGAGAGAGGCACGTTTCTGGCGTCCCCACATTCATCGCCCAATTAATGGGTCCACGCGGGAGACCTTTATTAGAAAATGAGCAGTGTGAGCAGGTCCTCTCGTGGATGGCAGAAAGTGCTTCGAGCAAGCTATCATCCACCCAGAGTTCTGCGCCGTCCAGTGCTGCAAATCCGAATCCTCTGTCTGCTTCTCCTCCTTCCTCCCAGCCTCCTCACTCCACTACAATGACACATGCTCAGGAGCGGGAAGACTCCCAGGAACTGTTCTCGGGCCCCTGCTCAGATTGGGCAGCAGTGGTTCCTCTCCCACCAGAGGAGTTTATCGTCACTGATGCACAACCATTGGAAAGTTCCCGGGGTCCGGGGGATGAGGCTGGGGACTTCCGGCAACTGTCTCAAGACCTTTCAGTGGGTGAGGAGGACGATGACGATGAGACACAGTTGTCTTGCAGTGAGGTAGTAGTAAGGGCAGTAAGTCCGAGGGAGGAGCGCACAGAGGATTCGGAGGAAGAGCAGCAGGACGATGAGGTGACTGACCCCACCTGGTGTGCAACGCCTACTCAGGACAGGTCTTCAGAGGGGCAGGCAAGGGCAGCAGCAGGGCAGGTTGCAAGAGGCAGTGCGGTGGCCAGGGGTGGAGGCAGGGCCAGACCGAATAATCCACCAACTGTTTCCCAAAGCGCACCCTCGCGCCATGCCACCCTGCAGAGGCCGAGGTGCTCTAAGGTCTGGCAGTTTTTCACAGAGACGCCTGACGACCGACGAACAGTGGTGTGCAACCTTTGTCGCGCCAAGATCAGCCGGGGAGCCACCACCAACAGCCTCACCACCACCAGCATGCGCAGACATATGATGGCCAAGCACCCCACAAGGTGGGACAAAGGCCGTTCACCGCCTCCGGTTTGCACCGCTGCCTCTCCCCCTGTGCCCCAACCTGCCACTGAGATCCAACCCCCCTCTCAGGACACAGGCACTACTGTCTCCAGGCCTGCACCCACACCCTCACGCTGTCCTCGGCCCCATCCACCAATGTCTCGCACCGCACACTCCAGCCGTCGCTAGCGCAAGTGTTGGAGCGCAAGCGCAAGTACGCCGCCACGCACCCGCACGCTCAATCGTTAACCGTCCACATAGCCAAATTTATCAGCCTTGAGATGCTGCCGTATAGGGTTGTGGAAACGGAGGCTTTCAAAGCTATGATGGCGGCGGCGGCCCCGCGCTACTCAGTTCCCAGTCGCCACTACTTTTCACGATGTGCCGTCCCAGCCCTGCACGACCACGTCTCCCGCAACATTGTACGCGCCCTCACCAATGCGGTTAGTGGCAAGGTCCACTTAACTACGGACACGTGGACAACCACAGGCGGGCAGGGCCACTACATCTCCCTGACGGCACATTGGGTGAATTTAGTGGAGGCTGGGACAGAGTCAGAGCCTGGGACCGCTCACGTCCTACCCACCCTCAGAATTGCGGGCCCCAGCTCGGTGGTGGTATGTTCGGCAGTGTATGCTTCCTCCACTAAAGCACCCTCCTCCTCCTCCTCCTCCTCAACCTCTGTCTCGCAATCTAGATGTGTCAGCAGCAGCAGGACGTCGCCAGCAGTCGGTGTCGCGCGGCGTGGCAGCACAGCGGTGGGCAAGCGTCAGCAGGCCGTGCTGAAACTACTCAGCTTAGGAGATAGGAGGCACACGGCCCACGAACTGCTGCAGGGTCTGACAGAGCAGACCGACCGTTGGCTTGCGCCGCTGAGCCTCCAACCGGGCATGGTCGTGTGTGACAACGGCCGTAACCTGGTGGCGGCTCTGCAGCTCGGCAGCCTCACGCACATGCCATGCCTGGCCCACGTCTTTAATTTGGTGGTTCAGCGCTTTCTGAAAAGCTACCCACGCTTGTCAGACCTGCTCGTAAAGGTGCGCCGGCTCTGCGCACATTTCCGCAAGTCCCACACGGACGCTGCCACCCTGCGCACCCTGCAACATCGGTTTAATCTGCCAGTGCACCGACTGCTGTGCGACGTGCCCACACGGTGGAACTCTACGCTCCACATGTTGGCTAGGCTCTATGAGCAGCGTAGAGCTATAGTGGAATACCAACTCCAACATGGGCGGCGCAGTGGGAGTCAGCCTCCTCAATTCTTTTCAGAAGAGTGGGCCTGGTTGGCAGACATCTGCCAGGTCCTTCGAAACTTTGAGCAGTCTACCCAGGTGGTGAGCGGCGATGCTACAATCATTAGCGTCACCATTCCTCTGCTATGCATCTTGAGAAGTTCCCTGCAAACCATAAAGGCAGCCGCTTTGCGCTCGGAAACAGAGCCGGGGGAAGACAGTATGTCGCTGGATAGTCAGAGCACCCTCCTGTCTATATCTCAGCGCGTTCAGGAGGAGGAGGAGGAGCATGAGGAGGATGAGGAGGAGGGGGAAGAGACAGCTTGGCCCACTGCTGACGGTACCCATGCTGCTTGCCTGTCATCATTTCAGCGTGTATGGCCTGAGGAGGAGGAGGAGGATCCTGAAAGTGATCTTCCTAGTGCGGACAGCCATGTGTTGCGTACAGGTACCCTGGCACACATGGCTGACTTCATGTTAGGATGCCTTTCTCGTGACCCTCGCGTTACACGCATTCTGGCCACTACGGATTACTGGGTGTACACACTGCTCGACCCACGCTATAAGGAAAACCTTCCCACTCTCATTCCCGAAGAGGAAAGGGGTTCGAGAGTGTTGCTATACCACAGGACCCTGGCGGACAAGCTGATGGTAAAATTCCCATCCGACAGCGCTAGTGGCAGAAGGCGCAGTTCCGAGCGCCAGGTAGCAGGGGAGGTGCGGAGATCGAGCAGCATGTACAGCCCAGGCAGTGCAACAGTCTTTAAGGGCCTGGACAGCTTTATGGCTCCCCAGCAAGACTGTGTCACCGCTCCCCAGTCAAGGCTGAGTCGGCGGGAGCACTGTAAAAGGATGGTGAGGGAGTACGTAGCCGATCGCACGACCGTCCTCCGTGACACCTCTGCCCCCTACAACTACTGGGTGTCGAAGCTGGACACGTGGCTTGAACTCACGCTGTATGCCCTGGAGGTGCTTGCTTGTCCTGCGGCTAGCGTCTTGTCGGAGAGGGTGTTTAGTGCGGCTGGGGGAATCATCACAGATAAGCGTACCCGCCTGTCAACCGACAGTGCCGACAGGCTAACACTCATCAAGATGAACAAAGCCTGGATTTCCCAAGACTTCTCTTCTCCACCAGCGGACAGCAGTGATACCTAAGCAATACGTAGGCTGCACCTGCGGATGGAAGCATAGTTCTCTCTCACCATCCAAAACGGGGACATTTCTGCTTCATCAATCTGTGTATAATATTCCTCCTCCTCCTCCTGCTCCTCCTCCTGAAACCTCACGTAATCACGCTGAACGGGAAATTTTTCTTAGGGCCACAAGGCTCACTCATATAATTTTTCTAAAAATTTTTTATACGTTTCAATGCTCTTAAAAGCGTTGGAACTTTAACTTGAACCAATTTTTCGTTAAACTGCGCTGCCTCCAGGCCTAGTTACCACTTAAGCCACATTAACCAAAGCGATTAATGGGTTTCACCTGCCATCTTGGTTGGGCATGGCCAATTTTTACTGAGGTACATTAGTACTGTTGGTACACCAATTTTTTGGGGCCCTCACCTACAGTGTAATCATAGCAATTTCTATGTTCTTCGCCTGCACTCATGGTACAGAAAGGTGTGTGGGGTTGGCCTACACTTTAGCTACATAAATGTAACTTGGGCCTTGGCTATACTGCAGCTACTGAAATGGAACTAAGACTGCGCTCCCA
Source organism: Eleutherodactylus coqui (assembly GCF_035609145.1). Lineage (NCBI taxonomy): Eukaryota > Metazoa > Chordata > Amphibia > Anura > Eleutherodactylidae > Eleutherodactylus > Eleutherodactylus coqui. Next base: position 151,176,194 of record NC_089842.1, on the reverse strand, counting down.
CTATACTGCTGCTTTGGAATTGTTCCTGGGGCCTGTGTAGGCTGCTACTATTACTTAAATGGAACTTAGACTATGCTCCTCCTATACTGCTGCTTCGGAATTGTTACTGGGGCCTGTCTTGAGTGCTACTATTACTGAAATGGAACTAATACTGTGCTCCCCCTATAATGCTGCTAGTGATATGTTAGTGGGGCCTGTCCTAATGCTACGGCTGAAATGTTACGAATTCTGGGCTCTGCCTATACCGCTGCTAATGGTATGTCTCTGGGGTGTGGAAACAGAGGCTTCCCATGATGGCGGCGAGGCCATTTCCCACCAACGCGGTTACTGTTAAGGTGCATATAACCACGAACACGTGGAGAGGACACGTAGTGCCTCAAAAACATCCCCCTCCTCCTCCAACAATGAAAACATTCTTGGCAAATGCCTTTGCATTGGTTCGTCTGGTGGCAGTCCAAGAATTTCACCTTTACCGACACAACAAGAGAGCCCCCCCACCATCCCCCCACCACGGCCCACTTAATCCTGGCCACATTCCGAAAACCAACTACATAAAACCGCGCTACCAGGTCCGCAGTCACCACCACATTACCACCAACGAGGTTACTGTTAAGGTACATATTACCACTCTGACTGGGGCCTGCACTGTGGGCCAAAGCCCACCTGTATTGTATGTGACGTTAGCTCTGCTGAGCAGGGCACTGCAATGGGGTACATTTATGTACCGCCGATGGGTTCCAGGGAGCCACCCATGCTGTGGGTCCACACGGAGTTGTAACTGCATGTGTCCACTTCTAAAGAACCCCAGTCTGACTGGGGCATGCAGTGTGGGCCGAAGCCCACCTGCATTAAGCACGACATTACCTCAGCTGTGTTGGGCACTGCAATGGGATATATTTATGTACCGCCGGTGGGTTCCAGGGAGCCACCCATGCCGTGGGTCCACACGGAGTTGTAACTGCATGTGTCCACTTCGAAAGAACCCCAGTCTGACTGGGGCATGAAGTGTGGGCCGAAACCCACCTGCATTAAGCACGACATTACTACCTCAGCTGTGTTGGGCAATGCAATGGGATATTTTTATGTACCGCCGGTGGGTTCCAGGGAGCCACCCATGCTGTCGGTCCACAGGGACTTGTAAATGCATCTGTTTCCACTTCTAAAGAACCCCAGTCTGACTGGGGCATGCAGTGTGGGCCGAAGCCCACCTGCATTAAGCACAACATTACTACCTCAGCTGTGTTGGGCAATGCAATGGGATATTTTTATGTACCGCCGGTGGCTTCCTGGCACCCACCCATGCTGTGGGTCCACAGGGAATTATAAATGCATCTGTTTCCACTTCTAAAGAACCCCAGTCTGACTGGGGCATGCAGTGTGGGCCGAAACCCACCTGCATTAAGCACGACATTACTACCTCAGCTGTGTTGGGCAATGCAATGGGATATTTTTATGTACCGCCGGTGGGTTCCAGGGAGCCACCCATGCTGTCGGTCCACAGGGACTTGTAAATGCATCTGTTTCCACTTCTAAAGAACCCCAGTCAGACTGGGGCATGCAGTGTGGGCCGAAGCCCACCTGCATTAAGCACAACATTACTACCTCAGCTGTGTTGGGCAATGCAATGGGATATTTTTATGTACCGCCGGTGGCTTCCTGGCACCCACCCATGCTGTGGGTCCACAGGGACTTCACAATAGGGAGTTGTACCTGCCTGTGTCTATGAATTAAAAACCGCGGTCTGACTGGGGCATGCAGACACCTTGACAGAATGAATAGTGTGTGGCACATAGGTTCCCCATTGCTATGCCCACGTGTGCAGCTCCTGATCGCGGTGGCACAGGATTATATTTCTCATTGCTTCTGTACAGCATTGTGGGCTATCGCCCCGCCCCTTTTAAAGAGAGTCGCTGCCTAGCCGTGCCAACCCTCTGCAGTGTGTGCCTGCGGTTCCTCGTCATGGCAGACGCACTTATAAATAGACATGAGGGTGGTGTGGCATGAGGGCAGCTGAAGGCTGCGCAGGGACACTTTTGTGTGCGCTGTGGACACTGGGTCGTGCGGGGGGGTTGGGCAGCATGTAACCCAGGAGAAGTGGCAGCAGAGTGTCATGCAGGCAGTGATTGTGCTTTGTTGGAGGTAGTGTGGTGCTTAGCTAAGGTATCCATTGCTAATTAGGGCTTTTCAGAAGTAAAAGTTGTTGGGAGGGGGGGGGGCCCACTCTTGCCGGTATTGTGGCTTAATAGTGGGACCTGTGAACTTGAGATGCAGCCCAACATGTAGCCCCTCGCCTGCCCTATCCGTTGCTGTGTCGTTCCCATCACTTTCTTGAATTGCCCTGATTTTCACACATGAAAACCTTAGCGAGCATCGGCGAAATACAAAAATGCTCGGGTCGCCCATTGACTTCAATGGGGTTCGTTACTCGAAACGAACCCTCGAGCATCACGATAATTTCGTCCCGAGTAACGAGCACCCGAGCATTTTGGTGCTCGCTCATCTCTAGTGAGTATACAATTTTTTTTTATTTTAACACATTTTAGGATGAATTGCAGGGAAAGGCTTATATATTTAAGCCCTTCCCGACAATTCACCCCGCGCACACCGGCAGCCCATTGCTTTCAATGGAGCGGCTGTATTGCCGGCTCCATTGAATCCAATGGGCAAACATCGTTCTGTTACAGCTGTGGCAGAGAAGAATGATTTGTCTTCTATATGTTCTCAATGGGGTCGGCGCTGCTGCCGCCGGCCCCATTGAGCGCATATAGAGAAGAGAACAGGAATCGCAGATCGCACATAGGTGCGATCTGCGATTTCTGTTCTATAATTTATCGGACGAGCGCATAAAAAGCGCTCATGTGTCCGATACCATTGCAAAGCAATGGTTTTATAAAATCGCCGGACGCATGCGCATGCGCAAATCGCGGCTAAAAACGCCCGTCTGACTAAGGGCGCCCACCCACTGGCGATTTTTTTTTCTTTGCGTTTTGCGTTTTTCCTGCAGAGCAATTAGAATTGAATGTACTCCTGTCCACTGGCGTTTTGCGTTGCGTTGCGTTGCGTTTTTTAACATAGGAACTGTCAGTTGCATATGTGTCCTTATTTTTCTCCTAATGCACCCATGAAAGTCAATGGAAATTAATGGAAAAGCAGCGGGGAAACGCCGCGAAAACGCGGCAAAAAACGCAGCGAAAAACGCGGGGAAAACACGGCGTTTTTCACGCACGAAAATCGCAAACGCCAGTGGGTGGGCGTCCGTAGGCCTAAGGCAGCACAAAGTGCTGTATAAAGTTCCTGTCTGAAGAAACCAATCTGGCTTCAGTGAGCCACTGCTGTCTATCAAAATCAACTGTTAGAAAGCCAGCCATACCCGAAACAAAATAGACAACACAACAAGCCAAGTACAGGAAATCAGACGCAAACGACCTAAAGACCTTCACATCTAAATAATATATAAATGTCAACAAACTATGAAATATCGAAAAACTTCAACATAATGATACTAAAACATAACTTTTAAGAAATATGTTTTACAAAATGACTTTTTCCACAAAGAAATACATACAATAAAAAGAAGTTGAAGGAGTTTCACCAACTTGCAGGATCTTATCAAGGAGGATCCAAACAGCAGCAGGTCAAATGACACGATGGTCCATAACAATGATGGCATACCAAGATAGGGTGTCAAGACACGTTTCTCAAAACAGGCTATCTCAACTTTAGAATCTGCCACAAGGTAACCATCCCAAAATGGGTGACCCTGTCCAGAACCTGCCCCTTGCAATAGAATGTCCTATACAATCCCTATGATGTTCTAATGCATTTCATCCTCATCTCAAAGGGCTCATTAGGGAATTAATTACAAAGGATCAAAATATGCCTCCCAAAATGGTACCAATACAGGTTATCCCACAAAAACAAATCACACAGCCCCATCAATGGAAAAAATAAAGTTTTGGTGGTCAGAATATGGCGATAGAAATTAATTATTTGAAAAAAATTGTATTTTTTTAAAGTAATACAACAAAGAAAATCAAAATAAATTTGCTATTACTGTAATTATATTGATCTTCGTAATCGAATCACCATGTAATTTTTGTTGAATATTTGCCGCACAGTGTATACTGTAACAACAAGACATCTGTAAAATGGTTTGCTGGCATTTTTTCCTATTTCACTTACTTAGAACTTTTCAAAAAGTTTTGCAGTACAGATTTAGGGTGCGTTCACACGAGCGCATAAACGGCGCGTTTTTGCGCCCAATCGTATAAACGTGACCATCTGAGGCATTGGTTTCCAATGTATTCGTTCGCACGGGCGATTTTACGGCAACCAGAAAAAAAAACGGAACATATGCGACCGAAATACGCGCCAACGCATATTCGATGGCTGAAAAGACCGTTTGAAAAGTAGGAACAAACGAAAATACGCTTTCTAGCTCTGGTCGTGATCGGCGAAAAACGTTCTTTCCGGCGATTATACGCTGCGCTCGTGCGAACGTAAATACGCCTACGCTCGTGTGAACGCACCCTAAGATGAAAGAAGTGTGCAAGCGTTGGCCTCCTCTGCTCCTCTGCTAATTCTTTCCATAGAAGAGGTGGTTGGTTTCTCTGGCAACAAGCAATAAACAACCAGAGGAATCAATATCTGCAATATCTGAAGTGCAAAGCATTTTGGAAACATCTTATGGGTGAATGCATTGTTTTGCAATTTCAAACACATTGAAATAGGATTCCCAAGATTCCCCAGGCCTAATACCTTACATTTGCTTTTTTGTGCAGGAGTAAGTACTAAGCAGCCATCTCCCTCAATAGTGTGTGAGTGGTTGTTCATCAGTGCCTTGCATCTGTGCTATGTGCTTCTCCGTTTGGCAGTCTCCATGTTGAAGGATATGTGGTGTTTTTGCCTGCCCTCTTGTATCAGCATATCAGTAAGTATTTGGCCACATTCTGTGACTTTTTTATGTTGATGGTGAGGTTTATGTATTTAAATGGGTTGGAGATTTTTTCTCACTGACAGGTGAGTAGTAACCTCTCCATAATCAGAGGTGTTTTGGGCCATCATGCCCAGAGCAACATTTCACCTTTTGGAAAGCTATAGTTTAAAGGTGATTTTTTTCCCCCAGTTTTTAATCATTCCTAAAATGTTTTGTTCCTTTATTTTTTGGGATACCTGATGACACCTTTCACAACAACAGACAAGGGAATCCCACCCAGAAACTCATGCATGCAGCAACACCAAGCAAAACATGCAAGACGCCATACATCAGGGTTCTGGAAGGGAATGATAAATGACTAGCACCCTTTAGCAAGAGGGGCTGGCATTTATGTGCAGCAGATCAGTGGTGATTGGCTGGCTGGAGCAATAAACACCCAGACAGCTCAATCATTGAACACCTGTGCTAGTGTGCTCCTGGAAACCCATAGAACTACAGGAGCACAACATGACAAGTAAATCTTTGTTTAAAGTAGAAGTAAGCAGCCAACGGCACTCCAACTTTTACCACGCACTGGGGAAGCAATATAGGTATGGCGCCTGCTCCAAAGCGACCGGTGACCCCTGGGTCATAAGTAGTAGATCCAGCAAATAGTAATGGTGCAGCACTCAAGAACTCACTGCAGATCCAGATTATTTGAAAAAAGTCCAAAAAGATTTATTTCACTCCATAGTATACAAAAACATGCAACGTTTCAACCATATGACATTTTTTGTCAAGTAGAGTGTTAAACCAGCAGAAATGCAGTCCTAAGCTCTCACTTAGGACCTGAAGGTTGCCAGTTCAATCCCCCCATGGTGCAGGTAGCCGGCTCAAGGTTGACTCAGCGTTCCATCCTTCGAAGGTCAGTAAAATGAGTACCCAGCTTGGTGGGGGGTAATAAATAAAAATTACCTAAAAGCACTGCGGAATAAGTTGGCGCTATACAAATGACAAGATTTTGATTTTTAAATCCTTTTTCTCTGTAAAAATGGTGCGTGATGGCATTTTAAGCTGCCCCTGATTCAGGCAGCATAAGACTTCCTGATGGGTTTCTTCAAGTTTAGAATTGTGAGCTCTCTTTAAATTTTGATGTCTTGAAGACCAACCTAATGGACTAAACAATAATATAATTAATTGCATTGATCCAAGTATACAGCATTATTAATGTTATCATCAATTATGATGTTCACCATTTTGCCCAAATTCTCTAGAAATTGCCCTGATACTGAGGTTAAAGCTGAGGCTGAAAGAAAGGGGGTTGACCAAACCCAAAAGTGTCAGGTCATTGATATTGTAGTCATGGAAAAAAAAACCCTAAATAATGACCCAGCCCAGTAAAAGACTCATGACTTGAATCTATATACATCTAAGGCATTTCAATTCCATGAACTAACCTAGTGGTAGACAGGATAAGAGTATTATAGTTTTACTGGTTGAAGAAGATGAAAAAAAATCCATTCTGCAGCCCCATTGAGGGATTCCGGTTACACACTCCACAGTACATAAAAGCAGTTAACCACAGGTAAACATTGATATATGTGGGAAGGTTTAGATCTTGAATAATTTAGCTTTTTGTGAGGCTATCACTTCTGGCAGAGCAAGAATTCAAATGCAAGTTCAAAAGTGAAGCAAACAAAACATAACCTTCTCTTTACTTTATTAATAAAGCAACATGATGCCGCCATGAATTTGGAATCTATTTATTACATTGCTGTCTAAAAAGATTAAACTGACCAGCTCAACTTCTGTCATGGCTTCACCTGGTGGCTTTCATTTTCTTCAACATTAAGTCAGGATAAGGTAATAGTAAAATCAAAAACATCTTTAGGAGGAAAAGGAGATTGCAGCTGTGTAAGCGGAGCACAACCCATGAATCAGAATGTCAAATCTAAAACACATGCTTTTATGCGAGTTCTCCATGTGCTCTATAATGTGATTACAGCCTGGTTACTATTATGATTTAAAACAAAGTCTTTCATGCAGAGAACAAAATGCTCAGTGTGACCAGCCTAGGGAAAGGAGGCTCATATGAGCCGTACACTCAACGTTTCGCAACATCCTCATAGAGATGGACTATAGTCAGGTGTGAGAAGGACCGCTGTGAGTTGCTACGGTTGGGGTTTAGACGTGGGCTTCACATAAGGGACCTGTTAGCCAGCTCATATTGCTTAGGCATTGCATGACAAGTCGAAAATTAGTTCCCTTTTTTTTGCCTTCAAGAATCTCAAAGCCAAAAGAGCAAAGATTACAGAAGTCATTTTTTCCCCGTCTATCACATAAACAAATGGCCCAGCTGTTCTCACTAAGATTCCAGTTTTAAACTTGGACTTTGCAGTATAAACTTTGTTGTAATGGTATTTAGAGTGTCATAGGCAATAAGCATCTAAGACTAGTCAATAAATTGTAGACTGGTTAAATGTACTTCTAAAACTTGTTAAAGACAGCTGTGCTTTTCTAGCAGCTTAAATCATTTCTCGAACCGGGCAGACATCCAGGTATATTTTCAGACAAACAACTAGGGAGACGGGGGTTTATCAAAACGTTGAAGTCTTATTTGCACACTGGCAGCTGTTAGGGTTTCTTAATGGAAACCTAGGCCCATTCAAGCTATGCTGGAAGAAAAAGTTTTTAATTTTTAAAAGGTTCGAATTGTGCAATTATCAATCCCCTATGTGAGTCTTTTTGCTCTTGTCCTCTAGACAAATAAAAACATGTGTTGATCTGACATCAGAGACGATGATTGAACGAAGTAGGCCTGAGGTTTATTTTTAGTACAAAGAGTTTTCTGAGATCCCGGAAAAAATGTTTTAATGCGTGTTCTACACAAAAATATTTACGTGGGACGCTCTTGATAGCCTCAGTATCACAAGGAGTTATTTACTCTACGCCTATTTAAGAAGCATCTGAAGTATACAAACCCTGTGTGATCCTCCACAGTGGCTTTCTCAGACATCTGAACTGACAAACTAGAAGCTCTTTATAAATAGACAATACATTCTTGCCTCTTCTCTGTAGTTTTAGGGCAGAAAAGGTAAATCATTTGACTTGTCCTTGCTGACACTGTCAGCTGCTTCAGGAAGAAACATTTGTATTGGAAATCATGCATAAAGGGGTTGTCTGGGAATAATATACCTATCCGAATCAAGTCCTGCCCAGTGGTACCAGAACCGCTGCTTTCAGCCTGTTGCTGACACTGTGTCAAATGGTATACATCTGCCTCCCCATTTTTGGTGTCTATGAAGTTCTTGCAGAGGACTGGCTGACTGGGTTATTTCAATAGCTAAAGGTCCCTTATATGGGACAACTGTCGGGTTCATAAGTGCCCAACAGCCATCCAACGCTCATAAGTGCCCAAGTACCACCCGACTAGTCGTTCAAGTGAATGGAGGTGAAATGGGCTGGGATCGTTCTGACCCACCTGCCTCTATTCATAGTAAACAGGAGTCCCTCAAACATTGAGTGGCTCCCATTTACATAGGCTGATAGTCGCTAAAAAACGAGCAACTCTGACAGGTGAGTGATTTCTAGCTAAGTGCCCAGTTGGTCGCTGGTCATGTAAACACAGTGCTATTATCATCCAAACTCAATGTTTCCAGTGATAAATCGGGTGACAGGCATTCCATGTGATACAGAGAATGAAGCGGGCTTTGATATTGAAATGAATTGGTCAGCTAATCAGTGACACCATGAAGAAGGAAGATGTATACCACATGACCCAATTACATTATCAGACTGGAAGAGGAGGTGCCAATTCTGCTGGACTTGGACTGGATTCTGGTAAGTGTATTTTGGGATTTTTTTTTTTTTTTTTTAAAGGGTCAACGGTCTTCCCGAAAAGCAGTGCCACTGTTATTTGTAGGCTGTGTCTAGTAGTGCATCTTATGCGCATATAATTAAATGGAGCTGAGCTGCAAGACCATACAGAACCCATGTACAAGACTGGCCTGGTTTCTGGAAAAAAAAAATAGATTCCTATTTCCAATCACTTAAACTCTGAAAATGGACAATCAAATGTACCCCAAACACTCCTGCTCAGTTTAGATGCAGAAAAGATATTTGACAAGGTGTTGAGACATTTTGGCTCATATTTCTATAACTTTGTCTAAAATATCCAGTCTAATGCACAAACAACCTTCACAATTAATGGACACAATACCCAACTCATAAATAAATTCAGAGGAATCAAACAGGGATACCCGCTTTTGGCCCTACTCCTCAACCTTTCTTCAGACCATTTACTGTATCAGTTCTAACTATCGCGATGCCCACTGACTCATCCATATCAGTCTAATATCTCAGTGGCAAGTTTCACAGACAATGTCCTCGTCACCATTAAAGACCCGAATGCTATTCTCTCCACTGTCCTCTCTCATGAAAGTAATTTTTGAAACGTGGCAGCAGACTGGTCCATTGAGGCTACTGCACCTTGAATGTAACGCCGCACAGAAGCATCCCACTGTTTGACACTTGGAAATCGAGATGCTACCAGCCAGAACAAGCCTCTATCAACCAGAGCTTTAAGCTTAATTCAACCTGAATAGTGGAACAGGACTGTGGAATAGGAGGAGCATTTAATCAGGACTTTCAATATCTAACAGACACTTACCGCATCACCAATACAGCGGCACTCTTAGGAGGGTTTACCAGCAACAGTGAAGTTTGGAAGCAGCTGTATGAAGCTATATTTATACTGAAACTCTCTCAAATGGGCATTGTCTATTAGGTGATACTTTACACCATGTGCGTTCAGCATTTATATCTGCTAGATCTGTACAGGGATTCAGGTATTAGCAGTTTGGGCCAAGTGTCTAGTGAATACATATAGTGAAGTTCTGTTGTTTTTAGTTTACAATTTGTGCTGTTATTCAGGAGTCGCATACAGCCTGCAGTTCACACCCCTGGAGGTACTGGTGTCAATTGTTAATTGTTCTTACTGCTTAAAGATGGTGATAAGTATTGAGCCTTACCCAGAAAATTGAGCTAGGAAGCTGAAACTGCCAACTATTCTACATATTCCCCCAGGATGTCAATGCATTTGTAACATCTCTCATGCGGCTTTTTAAGTCCCTGCAAATAGAATTCTTCCGACTCCTAGTCAAACCACTCATTTGCAGCATTGGTTGCCTCCAAAACACTCCCAAACCATTGTCCATTTAGGTGTTTTTGAGATTGGGGAACAGATGGTGATCAGATGGAGCCAGGTCGGGTGAATAGGGTTGATAGGGCATCAGTTGAAAGCCTAAGGTCATCATTTTTGCAATACTGGCATCTGCAGTGAGTGATATGGCATTGTCATGCAACAGGATGACACCTTTGGGGAGCTTTCCTTGATGTTTTCCTTAATATTTTGCCTCAGCTTTGTCAATAATGAACAGTAATATGTTGCATTGATGGTTGAACCCTTTGGGAGGTAGTCCACAAGCAGAACTACCTTCTTATTAGAGATGAGCGAACGTACTCGTCCGAGCTTGATATTCGTGCGAATATTACGGTGTTCGGGATGCTCGTTACTCGTAACGAGTACCACGCGGTGTTCCGGTTACTTTCAGTTTCCTCTCTGAGATGTTAGCGCGCTTTTCTGGCCAATTGAAAGACAGGGAAGGCATTACAACTTCCCCCTGTGACGTTCAAGCCCTATACCACCCCCTGCTGTGAGTGGCTGGGGCGATCAGATGTCACCCGAGTATAAAAGTCGGCCCCTCCCGCGGCTCGCCTCAGATGTCTTGTGAGTTAGCTGAGGGAAAGTGCTGTTCTATTGGAGTTGCTGTAGGGAGAGTGTTTGTAGTGAGTGTAGGCTTCAAGAACCCCAACGGTCCTTCTTAGGGCCACATCTACGTGTGTGCAGGCTGCTGTTAGCAGTGGAGAAATTTTTTTTTTTTCTCAAAATCGGCAGTGCAGAGCATTGCACCCGGTATTAGGGACAGAAGTGGTGCTTAGGCAGGGAGAGTGTTAGGAGTGAGTGTAGCCTTCAAGAACCTCAACGGTCCTTTCTAGGGCCACATTTAACTGTGTGGAGTACTGTGCAGGCTGCTGTTAGCTGTGTTGCTTTTTTTTTTTTTTTTCTCAAAATCGGCGGTGCAGAGCATTGCACCCTCCATTGATACTACAGGCACAGAATTGTGTAGGCAGGGCCACAACACAGTTATTAGTCATTGAATAGACGCAGTGGGCCTATCCTTTTAAACAAAAGGGAAAAAAGTATATTTGCCCTGCCTCTGTCAGTCCTAAGGGCTCTGGGTACGTGTGTGCTGCGTGGAGAACGTAAAAAAATCAGACGCAACCAGCTACGGTTGAGTGCAGCCTTGCGCCAATTTCTATCCTGCCTGGGAAATACCTGCTCTGCCACAGTTAATAACTCTGCAACAGTAAAGTTCTGTGACACTTTTGCAGGGCCGCAACACAGTGTCAGTTATTAAACTTATTATTCAGTGAATAGACGCAGTGGGCCTATCCTTTTAAACAAAAGGGAAAAAAGTATATTTGCCCTGCCTCTGTCAGTCCTAAGGGCTCTGGGTACGTGTGTGCTGCGTGGAGAACGTAAAAAAATCAGACGCAACCAGCTACGGTTGAGTGCAGCCTTGCGCCAATTTCTTTCCTGCCTGGGAAATCAAATCACTGGTAATACAGCATGCTGAGGGGTAGGGGTAGGCCTAGAGGACGTGGACGCGGCCGAGGACGCGGAGGGCCAAGTGAGGGTGTGGGCACAGGCCGAGCTCCTGATCCAAGTGTGTCGCAGCCGACTGCTGCGCGATTAGGAGAGAGGCACGTTTCTGGCGTCCCCACATTCATCGCCCAATTAATGGGTCCACGCGGTAGACCTTTATTAGAAAATGAGCAGTGTGAGCAGGTCCTGTCCTGGATGGCAGAAAGTGCTTCGAGCAACCTATCGTCCAGCCACAGGTTCTGCGCCGTCCACTGCTGCAAATCCGAATCCTCTGTCTGCTGCTCCTCCTTCCTCCCAGCCTCCTCACTCCACTACAATGACACATGCTCAGGAGCGGGAAGACTCCCAGGAACTGTTCTCGGGCCCCTGCTCAGATTGGGCAGCAGTGGTTCCTCTCCCACCAGATGAGTTTATCGTCACTGATGCACAACCATTGGAAAGTTCCCGGGGTCCGGGGGATGAGGCTGGGGACTTCCGGCAACTGTCTCAAGACCTTTCAGTGGGTGAGGAGGACGATGACGATGAGACACAGTTGTCTTGCAGTGAGGTAGTAGTATGGGCAGTAAGTCCGAGGGAGGAGCGCACAGAGGATTCGGAGGAAGAGCAGCAGGACGATGAGGTGACTGACCCCACCTGGTGTGCAACGCCTACACAGGACAGGTCTTCAGAGGGGGAGGCACGGGCAGCAGCAGGGCAGGTTGCAAGAGGCAGTGCGGTGGCCAGGGGTAGAGGCAGGGCCAGACCGAATAATCCACCAACTGTTTCCCAAAGCGCACCCTCGCGCCATGCCACCCTGCAGAGGTCGAGGTGCTCTAAGGTCTGGCAGTTTTTCACCGAGACGCCTGACGACCGACGAACAGTGGTGTGCAACCTTTGTCGCGCCAAGATCAGCCGGGGAGCCACCACCAACAGCCTGACCACCACCAGCATGCGCAGACATATGATGGCCAAGCACCCCACAAGGTGGGACGAAGGCCGTTCACCGCCTCCGGTTTGCACCACTGCCTCTCCCCCTGTGCCCCAACCTGCCACTGAGATCCAACCCCCCTCTCAGGACACAGGCACGACCGTCTCATGGCCTGCACCCACACCCTCACCTCCGCTGTCCTCGGCCCCATCCAGCAATGTCTCGCACCGCACAGTCCAGCCGTCGCTAGCGCAAGTGTTGGAGTGCAAGCGCAAGTACGCCGCCACGCACCCGCACGTTCAATCGTTAACCGTTCACATAGCCAAATTTATCAGCCTTGAGATGCTGCCGTATAGGGTTGTGGAAACGGAGGCTTTCAAAGCTATGATGGCGGCGGCGGCCCTGCGCTACTCAGTTCCCAGTCGCCACTACTTTTCCCGATGTGCCGTCCCAGCCCTGCACGACCACGTCTCCCGCAACATTGTACGCGCCCTCACCAATGCGGTTAGTGGCAAGGTCCACTTAACTATGGACACGTGGACAAGCACAGGCGGGCAGGGCCACTACATCTCCCTGACGGCACATTGGGTGAATTTAGTGGAGGCTGGGACAGAGTCAGAGCCTGGGACCGCTCACGTCCTACCCACCCCCAGAATTGCGGGCCCCAGCTCAGTGGTGGTATGTTCGGCGGTGTATGCTTCTTCCACTAAAGCACCCTCCTCCTCCTCCTCAACCTCTGTCTCGCAATCTAGATGTGTCAGCAGCAGCAGGACGTCGCCAGCAGTCGTTGTCGCGCGGCGTGGCAGCACAGCGGTGGGCAAGCGTCAGCAGGCCGTGCTGAAACTACTCAGCTTGGGAGATAGGAGGCACACGGCCCACGAACTGCTGCAGGGTCTGACAGAGCAGACCGACCGTTGGCTTGCGCCGCTGAGCCTCCAACCGGGCATGGTCGTGTGTGACAACGGCCGTAACCTGGTGGCGGCTCTGCAGCTCGGCAGCCTCACGCACGTGCCATGCCTGGCCCACGTCTTTAATTTGGTGGTTCAGCGCTTTCTGAAAAGCTACCCACGCTTGTCAGACCTGCTCGTAAAGGTGCGCCGGCTCTGCGCACATTTCCGCAAGTCCCACACGGACGCTGCCACCCTGCGCACCCTGCAACATCGGTTTAATCTGCCAGTGCACCGACTGCTGTGCGACGTGCCCACACGGTGGAACTCTACGCTCCACATGTTGGCTAGGCTCTATGAGCAGCGTAGAGCTATAGTGGAATACCAACTCCAACATGGGCGGCGCAATGGGAGTCAGCCTCCTCAATTCTTTTCAGAAGAGTGGGCCTGGTTGGCAGACATCTGCCAGGTCCTTCGAAACTTTGAGCAGTCTACCCAGGTGGTGAGCGGCGATGCTGCAATCATTAGTGTCACCATTCCTCTGCTATGCATCTTGAGAAGTTCCCTGCAAACCATAAAGGCAGCCGCTTTGGGCTCGGAAACAGAGCCGGGGGAAGACAGTATGTCGCTGGATAGTCAGAGCACCCTCCTGTCTATATCTCAGCGCGTTCAGGAGGAGGAGGAGGAGCATGAGGAGGAGGGGGAAGAGACAGCTTGGCCCACTGCTGACGGTACCCATGCTGCTTGCCTGTCATCATTTCAGCGTGTATGGCCTGAGGAGGAGGAGGAGGAGGATCCTGAAAGTGATCTTCCTAGTGCGGACAGCCATGTGTTGCGTACAGGTACCCTGGCACACATGGCTGACTTCATGTTAGGATGCCTTTCTCGTGACCCTCGCATTACACGCATTCTGGCCACTACGGATTACTGGGTGTACACACTGCTCGACCCACGCTATAAGGAGAACCTTCCCACTCTCATTCCCGAAGAGGAAAGGGGTTCGAGAGTGTTGCTATACCACAGGACCCTGGCGGACAAGCTGATGGTAAAATTCCCATCCGACAGCGGTAGTGGCAGAAGGCGCAGTTCCGAGGGCCAGGTAGCAGGGGAGGTGCGTAGATCGAGCAGCATGTACAGCCCAGGCAGTGCAACAGTCTTTAAGGGCCTGGACAGCTTTATGGCTCCCCAGCAAGACTGTGTCACCGCTCCCCAGTCAAGGCTGAGTCGGCGGGAGCACTGTAAAAGGATGGTGAGGGAGTACGTAGCCGATCGCACGACCGTCCTCCGTGACGCCTCTGCCCCCTACAACTACTGGGTGTCGAAGCTGGACACGTGGCCTGAACTAGCGCTGTATGCCCTGGAGGTGCTTGCTTGTCCTGCGGCTAGCGGCTGGGGGAATCATCACAGATAAGCGTACCCGCCTGTCAACCGACAGTGCCGACAGGCTAACACTTATCAAGATGAACAAAGCCTGGATTTCCCCAGACTTCTCTTCTCCACCAGCGGACAGCAGCGATACGTAAGCAATACGTAGGCTGCACCCGCGGATGGAAGCTACGTTCTCTCTCACCATCCAAAACGGGGACATTTCTGCTTCATCAATCTGTGTCTAATATTCCTCCTCCTCCTCCTGCTCCTCCTCCTGAAACCTCACGTAATCACGCTGAACGGGCAATTTTTCTTAGGGCCACAATGCTCACTCATATAATTTTTCTAAACAATTTTTATATGTTTCAATGCTCTTAAAAGCGTTGAAACTTTAACTTGAACCAATTTTTCGTTAAACTGGGCTGCCTTCAGGCCTAGTTACCACTTAAGCCACATTAACCAAAGCGATTAATGGGTTTTACCTGCCCTCTTGGTTGGCCATGGCCAATTTTTTGGATGTACATTAGTACTGTTGATACAGCAATTTTTGTGGGCCCTCGCCTACAGTGTAATCAAATGAATTTTTAGCCCACCTGCATTACAGCTGACGTTACATCCGCTGTGTTGGGCAATGCAATGGGATATTTTTATCTACCGCCAGTGGGTTCCAGGGAGCCACCCATGCTGTAGGTGCACACGGAGTTTAACCTACATGTGTCCACTTGTAAAGAACCCCAGTCTGACTGGGGCATGCAGTGTGGGTCGAAGCCCACCTGCATTAAGCACGACATTACTACCTCAGCTGTGTTGGGCAATGCAATGGGATATTTTTGTGTATCGCCGGTGGGTTCCAGGGAGCCACCCATGCTGTAGGTGCACACGGAGTTTAACCTACATGTGTCCACTTGTAAAGAACCCCAGTCTGACTGGGGCATGCAGTGTGGGCCGAAGCCCACCTGCATTAAGCACGACATTACTACCTCAGCTGTGTTGGGCAATGCAATGGGATATTTTTGTGTATCGCCGGTGGGTTCCAGGGAGCCACCCATGCTGTCGGTCCACAGGGAATTATAAATGCATCTGTTTCCACTTCTAAAGAACCCCAGTCTGACTGGGGCATGCAGTGTGGGCCGAAGCCCACCTGCATTAAGCACGACATTACTACCTCAGCTGTGTTGGGCAATGCAATGGGATATTTCTATGTACCGCCGGTGGCTTCCTGGCACCCACCCATGCTGTGGGTCCACAGGGAATTATAAATGCATTTGTTTCCACTTGTAAAGAACCCCAGTCTGACTGGGGCATGCAGTGTGGGCCGAAGCCCACCTGCATTAAGCACGACATTACTACCTCAGCTGTGTTGGGAAATGCAATGGGATATTTTTGTGTATCGCCGGTGGGTTCCAGGGAGCCACCCATTCTGTCGGTCGACAGGGACTTCACAATAGGGAGTTGTACCTGCCTGTGTCTATGAATTAAAAAGCCCGGTCTGACTGGGGCATGCAGAGACACCTTGACAGAATGAATAGTGTGTGGCACATAGGTTCCCCATTGCTATGCCCACGTGTGCAGCTCCTGATGGCGGTGGCACAGGATTCTATTTCTCATTGCTTCTGTACAGCATTGTGGGCTATCGCGCCGCCCCTTTTAAAGAGGGTCGCTGCCTAGCCATGCCAACCTCTGCAGTGTGTGCCTGCGGTTCCTCCTCATGGCAGACGCACTTCTAAATAGACATGAGGGTGGTGTGGCATGAGGGCAGCTGAAGGCTGCGCAGGGACAGTTTGGTGTGCGCTGTGGGGGGGAGGGGGGGCGGTTGGGCAGCATGTAAGCCAGGAGAAGTGGCAGTGGAGTGTCATGCAGGCAGTGATTGTGCTTTGTTGGAGGTAGTGTGGTGCTTAGCTAAGGTATGCCATGCTAATGAGGGCTTTTCAGAAGTAAAAGTTTTTGGGAGGGGGGGGGGGCCCACTCTTGCCGCTATTGTGGCTTAATAGTGGGACCTGTGAACTTGAGATGCAGCCCAACATGTAGCCCCTCGCCTGCCCTATCCGTTGCTGTGTCGTTCCCATCACTTTCTTGAATTGCCCAGATTTTCACACAAGGAAACCTTAGCGAGCATCGGCGAAATACAAAAATGCTCGGGTCGCCCATTGACTTCAATGGGGTTCGTTACTCGAAACGAACCCTCGAGCATCGCGAAAAGTTCGTCCCGAGTAACGAGCACCCGAGCATTTTGGTGCTCGCTCATCTCTACTTCTTATCCCAAAACAACGGTTGCTTCTGTGCTGACCTTTGCATACAGAACTTCTTTGGCTTGAGGGAACCACCGTGCCTCCATTCCTTAGACGATTATTTTGTCTCTGGATCATAACACTAGATCCATGTTTCATCACCAGTTACCAGTTTGTCCAGGAAATCTGACTAATTTCTTGCAAAATGCGCCAAAGCAGCCACCGATGTCTCCCCACGTCTCCTCTTCTGTTCGGTTGTCAAAAGTTTCAGGATTTACTTTGCTGTAAGCTTTCTCATTCCCAAGTCGTTGTGGATAATGGTACCAGCTCTCTCATGTGATATCCCCAGATATGTAGCAATACTTCTGGATGATATTTGTCGATCCTCCATGATCATGTCATGGATGACTTTCACATTTGCAGCCAATGAGACGGAGACAGGTCTTCCACTGGGTTTCTTACTTTCAACACTGAAACGGCCAATTTTAAAATTTACAACCCAACGTTTAACTGTTGCATATGAAGGGCCACTGTCACCCAAAGTTTGTGACATTTCATCATGGATCTGCTTTGCAGCTTTCCCTTGGAGAAACAGGAACTTGATTATGGTCCTATGCTCTTCCACACTGAATGTCTTTTGAGATGCTGCCATGTTCACTTTGGACCAGAAAAAAAGATAAGTTAAAATCATAGGTAGTTGATTTTGGCATAATTGAATACAGACAAATAGATAAGTGCACCCTATAATTTGCAGCTTCCTAGCTCTTTTTTTTCTGAGTGAGGCGCAATACTTATCAGCAACTCCTCGTATTCATATACGCAAATTGTATCATGAGCTTTATAAGATCAATGTCAAACTTTTTATCACATCACTAGAGCGCACATTCTAAAATAGCGCAAACTTCCTTTATCGTATGAAGGTAGGTGGCATCTAATCAAGATTGTCGCGTTCCATTGTCTCATATATATTTCATGCCCTTCTGTGTTAGCTTAACCCCAAAGACGAAAAGAAAATAAACTATTTGTTAAGTGTGATTGTTCTTAGTGAGAGAAACCAAGTAATCTTGTAGATATGATACCTTTTAATGGCTAACAAAAATACATGATGTTACAGCAAGCTTTCGGGGATATCTCTCCCCATTCGTCAGGCTAATAAATGAAACTAGTTTGGATGGCACATAATTATAACATACAGATGCAGAGGGGAGGAGAACACATTCCTCTTGATCTAAATTAATGTTCACACACAGAAATTTGAGACTTGAAAAAACACAAGACGGTCTGAGCAGAGAGACAAACATTAAATCAGGTCACTAAGCTGAGCCACAAAACCCCAGTATAACACCCTTGGGTCAACTAAGAGTGTATCTAAGTACTTTTGAGCTGTTTTTAAGAAAAAGTTAATTAAGAATAACAAGGAAAGAGAAGAACAAGGAAAGACCATAAAGGAAGGAAAAATGATCTTTTTCCTACTTCTCCTTTTACATTATTTTCCTTTCCTTTTTCTTCTTTTTTCCTTATTCTTATCCTTTTTCCATATATTTAAGAGAAGAAAGAAGAAGGAAAATGAAGAAGGTGAAAAATGTTAGAAGGTTTGGCCAAGCCAAATCAATCAAGGTTCGGGTTCACGCCAAAATGAATTTTTGGCAAAGTTCGATCCGAAACAGGGTTCAACTGTTTTGGATCACTCAACACTAATGGCAGCTGCACTAGTCAAAATGCTCCTGCAAACATGGATTGAAAAAACTTTCTTTCAAGTTTTTCTTGGAGAAACTGTCATTCATCATGCAAATGGATTGGGTAGAAGTCTCTTTCAAAATAGAAAAATATATGTCTCTTCTTTTTTTTCATTTGGGTACATTTTATTGAAATACTATCCTGCCAAGTAAATGTGACCATTCATGGTGGTTTCTGGAGAAATTGATGATGAGGGATCGACTGATTGATTTAACATAGTCTGTAGGCTTGAAAGAAGATTGGGGATTGAGAGCATCATCATGCTCATTCAGATTAGCTGGATGATTTCTTCACTGGGTTAGATCTATGCAAAAGGAGAAGCAGAAAACAGACAAGACTCCTAGAAGATGTCTATTCTAAAAATTCAATGTTTAAGTTTGTTGTAGGGGTCCAGTTAGAGGGCCTCATATGTTTTTTACCCCTTCCCTTCTCTCATTTTTTTTCTTAGTTTCAACTCAGTCACATCTGAAGCTACATGACATGAAAATTTGAGGATAGCTTTCCAAGACAATATCTAGATAAGAATACCAAGGATTGGAAATTCAAATACCAGACTGAGTGGAAACTTTCCTCATGGTTTATCTCTTTCACCTGGCGATGATCCTTCTCTTATCAACCTTTCCTTGACGGGGTAAAACTAATCCTATATTGTCTTTCTCCCAATTATTTGGTTTTAATCTTGATTGAATAGTGTAGTTATATTAGTTATTACTGTGTATTGCTTTTAATATTATATGATATTAATATTATATGGCAATTTTACTTTCTGGACCGATGATTGCTAAATCAAATCACTCCCTAGCCTACCATCAAGGCGATGGGAACTACACTCTGTCATGCTCTGTCTTTCTGAGTTATCTATTCTCTAATAGGGACCCTGTGGGCGCACTAACTTAATCTACGCATAGAGAAAAAGGAAAAAACTTTTTCTGACCGAAACTCCTTATGGAGCTATAGGAGGATAGGCTCAAATTTTTTTGACAAGTCAGTTTGTTCCAATTTAAACATTGCACTTATGTGCATTGGAACAAATCATCTTGGGATAAAAAGACTAAATTTGTGTCTCTCTCCCAATTAGACTGACTTAGATCTGCTATTGGGATATCAAACCAATTTCAGACCCAGAACTATGCATACAACGTGCCTCCTTTTCCCACAAGAAAAGTCCATGTGACCTATACCCTGGACATATTTTAGAGATAGATAAGGAATAAGGGTCCAACATCCAAAAGACACTCTGCATTGGTGTCTGATCTGATGTCCAACCCTGTCATCTCTAACGAATGCTGAGAGCTCATCTCCTATTTGGGATCTCTCTTTTTTTGCAGTGATACTCAATCTGTATACTATTATCTCTACATCTAAGATCAAAGTACTGAGTCTCCTGAGGATCCACGTATACACAGTGGTGAAACGCGTAGAGTAGAAGTACTGATTAGCAGGAGCACTGTTTCAAGCCAGACATTATCGTTCCAGCTTGAAGCATAGAAAGTACAGTCATAAGTACTTAACCCTTTGCAATCCAATTTTGGATTCAGGGTTTCCTAGGGGGCTTTCTCTTTCTGCCATTATACAATGGCACCATCTGCTGGCTAGAGCTAGTACTGCTGTATGGGACATGCTGAAGAGGCCCCTGACAACAGAGCAGCCAGCAATATACAGTAAGAATACCCTGCTGGGCATCTTCCGACATCAGAGCTGTACAGCCTTCAATCAGAATGTCTTCAGAAGTCAGACAGTGGATTGGAAAGTGTTAATAGTCCAGGTGGAGCATTGTCCCTCTAAACCTAGGAAATAACACTCCAGATTTGGTGCGACATCCCTGGTTTAAATTCATTATAAATAGGACAAATCGTCACCAAATCAGTAATATCATTAGGAACATCATTCTTTGATATCCGTGAAGCATTTATGTTTCCAAAGACTCTTATATGAAGCAACCCCCTTGTGGAGTGTTATATAAAAAAGTAATAATCATAAATACACGTTGAGTGTCATAAAAAAATCCAAGCTGTGTCGTTGAATCTATCACTCCTCACTCTCACTGATTGAGAAGTAGACGACATATCCTTCACAACTTGGATTAGTGTTGTGTTTGTGTTGTGCTCAGTGTGTGTTGTATTTTTTTTAAATAATTCTAATAAAATTTATTATTTTAATTTAAGTCACGTCTGTGAATAGGGCTTTATACTTTTTCGTCTGACTTAAGCTGCCCCTTCTGTGAATTCATTTTCTAAATCGAAGCCTTACCCTGTATATGTTGAAAAACTTTAATAAAAACATGTTAAATTTATTAGAAAAGAAGAGAATTTGGTATTTATACTCCATATTATGTTATTAGCTTTGGTGTATCTTTTTGCATTACAG
Source organism: Eleutherodactylus coqui (assembly GCF_035609145.1). Taxonomy (NCBI): domain Eukaryota; kingdom Metazoa; phylum Chordata; class Amphibia; order Anura; family Eleutherodactylidae; genus Eleutherodactylus; species Eleutherodactylus coqui. The sequence goes on along the minus strand of NC_089842.1, from coordinate 151,155,058 downwards.
GTTTTCTCTTTATCTTCTTGCGGGCTCAATAGGCTGTGTTAGGAGGTTCCAGCACAGGGCTGCCCTTTTCAGGGCGATGATTCCAATTATCGGCGTCCCATTACCAGGCTTTTCAGGGTGAGAGCCTTATGTTCTCTATGGGTAACCTCTTCCCTAATCAATGAAGCATTTACAGTATTGCTATATTTGGCATTATATGCAGGCTTTTGGATTATATGGATCTTTACATAAAGTAGCTATTCACACCTTTTAAATTATATTCATTAAGCTTATGCTTTAGTGATTTGCTTTCCAGTAGGCACACTTTCAGTGATAGTGATCTGTGCATGTGGTAATAAAATCTACAATACCTGAAATAAAATGTCTCTATCCCCTTTCCCATGAGAAAATGCATTTGTTGTAAAGACACTTTACCAAGACATTGTTTTGGTGAGGAATTTGTACTTGATGCTGAAAACCACCTGCTTACTAGGTCTTAGCCTTTTAGAAAAACATTGGTTGGTATGTACCTGGAGCACGCTTCCAAGTAATCTCTTGCAGACTTGTTTTTTTAAATACACTCTTGAGAATACATCTGGTTGAACTAGAGAAAAGAGTCAGACGTTGCTGGTTGGTTATGAGCATCTGAGTGTCCAAAATCTGACCACTTTCAACAAAAACACACAACGCACACCTGCAGGTACACAGAGAACCTCTTTTATGATCATCAGAAGTATTGAAATACAGTAGCTTGTTTTCCATCCTGACTGTGTATTTTTATTTTATTTTTGCTATTTGCCATCTGTCATTTTCACATATATCAAGTATCCTCCTCAATGTCAGTAGTGTGAGAAAAACTGGCAGCACTTAATGAAAATGTGAAACCCAGAACTTAAAAGTGCTGCTTGAGGGTCACAGAACATCATGGGTGGCTGTGTCTTGCTATTTGCGGAAGACACACAAAAGAAAAAAAAAACTTTACTAAGTGATATTTTTGCAAGGAGAAGAAATCGAACTTTGTGTTCCCTAACTCACTGGGGTAATGTGCGCGGTCCCTGCTGTGTATTGGAACATGGCATTTGAACTGCGTTTAGTCTTCCAATTGAAATATAATCACATTTTTACTTCAATTTAAAAAAAAAAAAAATTTTAAGTACCTTTGGGATGTTCCTTTATTTTTGGATTGCATCATGTGAATCTCGGGGTCAAAACAGGAAAAACTATTGAGAGAAAACAGGTGGAATAAACTTTTCCAGCACATAAGATAGAGCTAAACTAATGAAAAGACTTTCCATGCACATTTAACATTCACACTACATAGTGTTAAGATATCTGTAAATGTATGATTTAGGCCAGCTTCACAAGAACGTAAGCGTATTTGCGCATTTCTCAGAGCTACGTGTTTGCAGAATGAATGGTGCTTTTTTGCGTGCATCGGCATATTTCACTGTACTTTTTGCCCCCACAAGGCATGTTTACATAGCATGCTCTACTTTTCTGCGTAGTTGGGCACCATAGGTCCCCATAGAATTCAATTGGGCATGTGCGCAGTCAATACGCAAGGCCCATCAAAACAACTGCAACCAGCAGGTTAGCTGCTTCAGGAAATCTATAGGCACTAATAAAACCCCATGCTATCAGGGATGCAGGATACTGATCTGGGTGCTGATAAACTGAATGGTCCTCTCGAGTTCACAGGACACGGCATTCATAATTTTCACAAGAATTTCAAATTTTGACCAAAGCACGATTTTCCACTTCGCTTCGGTCCATTTTAAATGGGCTTTGGCACAGAGAAGACACCATAGTTTCTGGATTGTGTTGAAAATGGCTTCTTCTTTGCATGATACAGCTTTAACTTGCATTTGTGGATTGCATGGCGAACTTTGTTCACAGACAACAATGAGTGATTAGCATTACAGAATTATGCCTGTTTTGTAACGTACTGATGCCTAAGGGCCCATAGATCTCAAGCATCCAATATTGACTGTGAGGCGAGGTGAAATTACTTACCTAAGGCCTCCAGCGATGTCTCTCGATGGGACCTTTTCTGCAGACCTTTCCCCAATTTTGGCGCATGAGCCCGTCGGCAAAATGGCGGACGTAAGTGCAGAAGCTGGGGAGGACCCAGGAAAGGTAAAATATCCTTGCTCCTGGCTACTTAAGGTAGCTAAGAGCCTGGAGCAAGGATTGAGGGCTGTGGTGAGCAGTCCCTGATCAATGGTGAAAACGTAAAAGTTTAAAAAAGTTGAAGTGTAATGCTCCTTTCCATTAGGGCCCCGTTGTGCATACGGACATAAGATTAAGGTCACAATAGGTATGTCTCAACACAGCACAAATAGGGCTATCCATTTTGGGGTGAAAGTCTTCATTCATATGTGTGTTCTACAAAAAGAAAAGTTTTTTAAAATGACATAATTGCCAAAAAATGAAAATCGTAATTTTTTCCTTCTGCTTTGCTTAGATTCATTCCTTTAAGAAACTGTAGGGTCAAAATATGCAGTAGACCCGTAGATACATTTTGTAAAGGGGTCTCATTTTTAAAATGGGGTCATTTGTGGGGGTTCTCTGTCGTTTTGACCGCTCAAGGGCTCTATAAATGGGCAATGGGGCCTGAAACGCTTTCAAGCAAAATTTCTGTTCTGAAAGCCACCGGCTGCTCCTTTCATTTTGGGCCCCATTGTGCATGCAGATTTAAGATTAGGGCCACAATGGGTATGTTTCTGAACACAGGACAAACAGGGGTATCCATTTTGGTGTTCAAATCCTCATTTTCATGTGCACTATAGAGAAAAAAAACTGTCTTTAAAATGACATATTTGCAAAATGAAATTTTATTTTTTCTCCTATCAGTGAATACATTAAGGGGTGCAGTTTTTAAAATAGGGTCATTTTTGGGGGTATCTATCATTCTGACCCCTATGAGCCTTTGCAATCTTGGCTTGGTGCAGGAAAACAAATTGTTCCTCAAAATATTAACATAATCAATGTTAAATTTGTACGTCTCCTAAATGGTTAAAAAAAAGAAAGTTTTTTCAATGTGCTTCCAGAATAAGGTAAACAGATGAAATATATATCTTATCAAAAATTTGTACAGTATGTTTGCACATATTTGACATATTGCAGTTAAAAATGTAAAAAAAAATGACAATTTTTTTCAAAACTTTGTCAAATTGGGCACTTTTAATAAATATATACAAATTCTATCGGTCTATTTTTACCATCTAAATGAAGTACAATATGTGACAAAAAAACAATGTCAGAATCACTTGCATATGCAAAACCTTTACGGCATTATTCTATGTTAAAGTGACAGGTGTCAGATTTCCAAAATTTGGCTCCGTCACTAAGGCGCAAAGAGGTTTCTTCACTAAGGGGCTAAATGCAATGGAAAAATGTCTAACTTTCACCTTCTAATATGTTCTATCATAAATAAAATAAGGATATAAGATATTTAGAAATCATTGCATTATTTTTTTATTAACATGTATTTACATTTTACACAGCCCCCAAACATTTTTGGAATTGGGGTTGTATAAACTGCCATTATTATCCTTTAAGTCAGGTTATACTTTATATGTATACATTTTCTATATGTTCTGAAAACATCCGTGAGCCATCAATAATCTCGTGGGAGTAGCAGAGCACAGCATTGGGAAATAAAAAATTGTAAGGGCAAGTTAAGAACATTTCTCTAGCAAGTAATGAAGTTTGGCAAGTTCCATTCCTTTGCACTTGTTCTCCCAGGGAATGGAAAATACATCAAATAAAACATCGTATTTCAGTTTGTGAACGTCCTTTCAAAACTTGTCAGACCTAAAATGATTGGCTCATGACTGACCAAAAACTGTGCCAACAGAGGGTTAGTGGAAATAAATTACTGCTTATATTCTGATAAATTATAGTATAACATAAGGCAATGTCCAAGAATCTTCAATTATTATTAATATGAAAGGGGACTTGTCATCTCTCCTGACATATAGTTTTCAGTAAATACTCCATAAAATAACAATTCTAGAAACTCCTTTCTTAGAATGTTCTTCCGCCCTCTTGACAATGTATAAATAAAATGTACGTTATTCATTCTGTCAGTGTGGTCTGTAACTTTAGAGACCAAACAGTGCTACAGACTGTGCAGGGTTACACCCTATTGACAATGGGAATGGGAAGTAGTCAATTTATTTATACATTCCCAGGTGGAATCCTACAGTGCAGAGTTCTAAAAACATATTTTCTCATAAAATAATGGAGATGGAATAAATCCTCCACAGTGCCACCTATTGAAAGGCAGCATTCCTTCAAGCCAAAGTCAGACTTTTTATGCAAGCCTTGTTACAATGACCAGGAATTAAAAGCAAAGCCAGACTTCATGTTCCATGGAGTCTGGCTTTGCTTTTAATTCCTGGTCATTGTAACAAGGCTTGTAAAAAAAAGTGTGACTTTGGCTTGAAGGAATGCTACCTTCCAATAGGTGGCACTGTGGAGGATTTATTCCATCTCCCTTATTTTCATATTACCCAGAGGAGCGTGCATGGCCATTTGAGTCTCCTCACACACCGTATATAGTTGCTCTCCCTAAGGAGAAAAGATAGCATTTCTGACCCCCTTCTCATAAAATATCATGATGCTTTTAGTTCTAGTAATTAAACTCATAGTCACACTTGAGATCTTTGGAGTAAGGAGTATGAAAATATGGCTTGTATATTACATGTATCTGAAACTAGCCTATCCCTCATTAAAAACTCTATATATAATAAGGGTGGTTTCACACGCAGGTTTTTGTGACAGTTTTTCAAATGATAGCCAGAAGTGGATTCAAAAGACATGGGAAAAAACTGCTTCACAAAAAAATGCCTCACCAAGAAGAAGTGCTTGAAATGAGACGGAACTCAACACAGAGAATTAAGTTCTGAACAATCATTATTTTAAACAATGACGCATCTACTGTGATCCAATAAACAGGATGATCTGTACGTAGTGGGCCACCATGCTGATACAGTGGTTTACGTCACGTAGCATCGATTCATTGAGTGCTCCAATACTGTTCTTGGTAGTGCTGATCATGTGGTATTCACCATAGCCCACAGTTCATCTTCCTTGAGCATTCACTTGATGTCCAATTGCATCCCGCAGATTCTCAATTTTAGAGTGATCATGCTGGCCAAGAAATCACCTGTATACCTTGCAAGGATTCTTGCTGATGTTCGCCATGCGGGGCCGCATTTTATCATGCTGGGAAACAGTCTTGGTACACCCTGCAAATTTGGTAATGTGATGGGTTGAAGCAGCTCATCAACATAATGATGTGCTGTCAATATGCCCTTGATGTGTACTAGAAGTATTCAACTTTTGATGCTGTTGGCACCCTAAACGATGACTCCACATTGACAAGATGTGTGGTACTCCAAAATAGTGGAAGGATCAATCCAATTGCCAGATCGCCTCCAGACTCTTGCTCGATGATTATCATTGCTGAGACAGAATTCCGATTTGTCACTAAATGCCACATTGTACCATGTGTCACGCCAGGTAGCTCTGCGGCCACACCATTGCAAGCGTTCAAAATGTGAACGCAAACCTGCTTCAACCAATGTGAAACGGCCATTGTTGATATTAGAGCATTGAAATCTGTCTGTACACTCCCCAGTATGTGGCCAGCAGTCGACTGTGAAGCCACTACTGCATTGTCATAGGGATATTGTGTTAAACCAAATTACCAAATAAATGTGCAAAAATATATACATGCACTATATGGACAAAAGTATTTGGACACTGCAGAAAATCAGCAAATATGCAAATACTGCGTTTGCCGCACGGTATGCTGGGAAGGGCATGGGTAAAATAAAAAGCTGCTCATTTTATTATAACTATTCATTCATCCGATCGAGCACTTGTGGGATGAACTGGAGCGATGGGTACGACACCGCCACCCATGCTACTAAATACATTTATAAAGCACTTTTTCTGAAATAACATGCAGTGTCCAAATACTTTTGTCCATATAGTGTATATATTGTACAAGCTAGTTCAGATGTAAACAGCGATTGGGGGGAAAAAAAGCACAGCATGCTCTACATTGATCTCTATGGATGCGTTTGAAACGCAGTGCATATGCAATTAACATTTGTACGGCACGTTGCTAGGAGACCAGATAACAAATGGTATGAAGAAAGCAGGAATTTGTGGACAAACAATGCAGGACAGAGTGTAGGGAGCAACACCCCCATCCAGACTGCTGTCTGCAACCTCCACCTATTCTTATGGGCTCTTCCTACACAAAAAAGTGTTTTTGGTTTTTTTTTTAAAGTGGTTTAAATTACTTTTGAAAAAAGTAGTATAAAACCAGCCAAGCCTAGAGAGCAGCATTCTGTTCTGAAGACATTTCTCTCAGAACAGCTCTCAACATGACAGCACAAGTAAATGTCGTCTGGGTGATAGAAGGTGTCTCCATGGGGTTGTGCAATTTTCTGATGGCATTCCTCGTTTTTGTCCATTCTTTAGTGTGGATGATACACTGTCCATAGCTCTACATTCATGCGGAAAACCGCACGCATGTGCAGCCATACGCAATTTGCTTCAGTGGTCATACACAGGTCATCCACTATAGATATACGTTCGCAAAATCCGACCCATTCGTGTGAGCCCGGCCTAACACAAGCGAAGGTTGCAAAGTTTTTCAAGATTATATTACTTTAACTTTAATTGCCTATGCCAAAGTGTATTATGCAGACATATCAGTAGTATTTCTTCTATATCATCATTGTAATGCAAATCTGTGGATAAAAAGCCTAGCCATATTAACTGCCTGTGAAATATAAGTCATCCACTAATGTGTTACTGCAGAGAAAAAAATATCCATGTATCAAGCTCTGCAGATCAACAACAGGTCAGGTATGTGGGAAAACACGTGGTGTAAACTGAGGGTGGTCCATGTACACTGAAGATCTAAGAGATTCTGGAGTGTTTTCTGGACAGGAAACATATCCTTGTTGGAAATCCCTACTGTATATCCAAGCATTGTGAAGCAGCAGATGATGGCTTCCTTGTCCTGCCCAGCCTGCATCTGTTCTAGACTAGAGGGCATAAAAGCTCTTAATGAAACACACGTGGCTTCCTAATGTTTGGAAGAAAGACAAGTTAACTCTTCTCCCTTTGTCACCAAACAACTTTTCTGTGTTCCTAATAAATCTAGGTCATTTTTGGCTACACCAAGTTAAAACCTAGGGGTTAATCATATCAGGACCAGATCCATGAATACATGGCCATCGGGCATTCTGGAAATAAAATACTTTATTATTTTCAACCGGGTTTGTGGACCAACAGTGGTGTACATAGAAGATATTAAGCCTCCATAGCACGGGTCAACCTGTTTTGAAAAAGAACAAAACATTTACTATTCAGGACATAAAGGCCTGGTGTTTGTTTCGACATCTGTGTGCTTTACATGACCATTGGGTTAATTGCTCACTCCCTTGTTTGCTAACAATGCAAATCCTCTGGAGAGGAGAGTCCTGCACAGATTCTTGTTAGAGGATGGGATGAACCACAGCTATGTACACTTTCCAAGAGCCCCATAAGAGCTTTATGGGCTAACTCCATGGTACGCACACCCTGGTGCATAACGTATTGAACTCTACATATTACTAAGGCCGTATTCACACACCCGATATTCTTTCATGGGTTCTCTCCGTATCCAAGACTGGCAAAACTCACATGGAAAAGAACCAATTAATTTGTATGGGTCTTCTCACATGAATGATTTTTCACTCAGACCGATGGTATAAGTAAAAATGACTGCATGTCCTATTTTTGTGTGAGTTTCACATGAGAGTGTAATTGTTCTCAGTAAGGGAAACCAAGTAATCTTGTAGATATGATACCTTTAAATGGCTAACAAAAATACATGATGTTAATGTAAGCTTTCGGACCTCCGGGGGGGGGCCTCAAACCACTGGTGAGGAGTACAACCAGCTACTTGCAGGACACCTCCAACCTACTGAACAAACTGTCATCCATAGGTTACCCCCCCCCCCCCCCTCCCGATGGCACCATCCTGGCCACCATGGATGTGGAGTCTTTATATTCTAAATCGGTGTTAAAACTCACAAGATTCATTCTCACACACAATTATTTCTCTTTGGCAAAGAGATATTCTTGCAACTCACTGGAACCATCATGGGCAGTAAAATGGCACCTCAATATGCCAACATTTAATCATAATCATCTGGACCAACACTGAACAAGAACTAATAAAATTCCATGACAGATTCAATGCATTTCACCCCACCATAAACCTGAAATTAAGCTAATCTTATACAGAAATCAACTTTTTGGACACCACCATAAAAATTTCAAACAACTCAATACAGACATTCCTATACTGTAAATCAATTGACCAGCCCACATCAGACAAGTCCATCGTCTACAGCCAGGCCATCAGATGCAACCTGAACTTCTCCAACTCAACAGACAGAAAGGAACATTTACACAATCTAAAAAAGACATTTTTAAATCAGGGCTACCATTCCACCTCAATTGATGACCAAATCACCAGAGCTACCAGGATACCCAGGAATCAATTACTCCAATACACGGAAAGACAAAAATCGGACTTGTACCTCTAGTAGTGACCTACAGTTCACAGCTAGAGATACTAAGGAAGAGAGCAAAGAAACTGCATCATACCCTACACAAGGATGACTGTCTGAAAACCATATTCAAGGACCCTGCCCTTCTGTTTTATAGGCAACCTCCAAATTTGAGGAACCTTATAATCAGGTGCCCTCTGACATGCAAAAAGGAACTTATCCTTGCAATGTAAGAAGCTGCAAGACCTGCTCACATGTACGGACCTTGAACAGGATACAAATCCCCAACACACAGCAGAACTATAAGATCCCGGGGACATTCACATGTTCCACGTCTGATGTTGTGTACCTGATCCTGTGCAGTAAATGTCCTGTTGGGGGATTTTATGTTGGAGAAGCAGGACAAAAACTGAAAGGAATGATGAGATCTCATTGCCACACGATTAAACAGAACTACCTGTGGCGGAGCACTTTTCTAGTTACAGACACAACTTGGAATACATGACAGTTATTATACTGAAAGGCAATTTCAAATCACAAAGCCACAGAAGAATTTGAGAATACAAATTTATAACAACTTTTGACACTTTAAACAGAGGGTTAAATTCTTTAGAAGGATTCATGCGTGACTGGGAAGCATGAGACATCTATAACACAGATAACACTGCTGACCTAATGATCTCTTAACACTAATTCAGGGAGCATAAAACCTTCACATCTATGTTTGTTTTTCTGTTGTAGCATTCTTTTAAGTGCAAATTAATCCCCCCATGTCTGTGCCTTGTCATAAGTATGTGTGTATATATATATGCATGCCTCTTCGGATCCATTTCATTATGCCTTTATGAAGGACCCTGCGAGGTCTGAAAGCTTGCATTACCACCATGTATTTTTGTTAGCTATTAAAAGGTATAATATCTACAAGATTACTTGGTTTCTCTTGCTGAGAACAATCACACTTTGCTCTACTGGCTAACATGAAAAAAACCTTTTTTTTTTGTTTCACATGAGAGCAGGACATGTAATGTGCAGTGGTGTCCATGTGTTGTGCGATGTGAGTTTTACTCAGAAGTCTCAGGTGTAACTCACTCTCAGCCATGGAAATAAAGCCTAACTGGCCCACTTCCAGCAGGTTGTCCCATGGCAAGCATAGGGCGAAGGAACATTTAGACTTTTAAAGCACAACAAGATAACCCAACATAGATATGTGATATCCACTCTGTCCACTGTATATAGGAGATGGCTCTGCACTCCTTCATTGCCATGACCTGTCCCTTGTTAATGGATGGAGAGGAATCCCTAAATAGACTAAAGGGCATTTAGAGAAGGGATGTCAAAGACATACAATCCTTTTGATATTACAGGATGAATTAACAAACATATTTATCCCCTTTTTCATATTAGAAAATGAGTAAATCTGCTATCAGAGGTGCCATTGTCTTTTCTTCTACAAATTACTTACCACAGAGTAAAGATAAAACCTTCTTTTTGCAGCCACTGTCACTTTAATGACTGTATAATGACTTAGACTGTTCCTACATCACCAACCTCTTTCTTTTATCTTTAATCGTGCGCACATGGCGCTAGAAACACTTCTGTATGCTGCTAGCTATGTCAACAGAGAAATAATATGTTAATCTCAATGCGCTAAATAGCTCAGCAATTAATATAGGTTACAATTAGAGATGAGCGAGCACCAAAATGCTCGGGTGCTCGTTACTCGGGACGAAAATTTAGCGATGCTCGAGGGTTCGTTTCGAATAACGAACCCCATTGAAGTCAACAAAGCTCCTGGCTTACATGCTGCCCAACCCCCCCCCCCCCCCCGCACGACCCAGTGTCCACAGCACACACCAAAGTGTCCCTGCGCAGCCTTCAGCTGCCCTCTTGCCACACCACCCTCATGTCTATTTATAAGTGCGTCTGCCATGACGAGGAACCGCAGGCACACACTGCAGAGGGTTGGCATGGCTAGGCAGCGACCCTCTTTAAAAGGGGCGGGGCGATAGCCCACAATGCTGTGCAGAAGCAATGAGAAATCCAATCCTGTGCCACCTCCATCAGGAGCTGCACACATGGGCATAGCAATGGGGAACCTATGTGCCACACACTTTTCATTCTGTCAAGGTGTCTGCATGCCCCAGTCAGACCGCGGTTTTTTATAAATAGTCACAGGCAGGTACAACTCCGCAATGGGAATTCCGTGTGCACCCACAGCATAGGTGGCTCCCTGGAACCCACCAGCGGTACATATATATATCCCATTGCAGTGCCCAGCACAGCTGATGTACTGTCATGTTAAATGCAGGTGGGCTTCGGCCCACACTGCATGCCCCAGTCAGACTGGGGTTCTTTAGAAGTAGACACATGCAGTTACAACTCCCTGTGGACCCACAGCATGGGTGGCTCCCTGGAACCCACTGGCGGTACATAAATATATCCCATTGCATTGCCCATCACAGCTGAGGTAATGTCATGTTAAATGCAGGTGGGCTTCGGCCCACACTGCATGCCCCAGTCAGACTGGGGTTCTTTAGAAGTGGACACAGGCAGTTACAACTCCGTGTGGACCGACAGCATGGGTGGGTGCCAGGAAGCCACCGGCGGTACATAAATATATCCCATTGCATTGCCCATCACAGCTGAGGTAACGTCCGATTAAATGCAGGTGGTCTTCGGCCCACACTGCATGCCCCAGTCTGACCGAGGTTATTAATACATAGACACTGGCAGGTACAAATCCCTAATGTGAAGTCCCTGTGGACACACAGCATGGGTGGCTCCCTGGAACCTACCGGCGGTACATAAATATATCCCATTGCATTGTCCATCACAGCTGAGGTAATGTCATGTTTAATACAGGTGGGCTTCGGCCCACACTGCATGCCCCAGTCAGACTGGGGTTCTTTAGAGGTGGACACATGCAGTTACAACTCCGTGTGGACCGACAGCATGGGTGGGTGCCAGGAAGCCACCGGCGGTACATAGATATATCCCATTGCATTGCCCTGCACAGCTGAGGTAACGTCAGATAAAATACAGGTGGGCTTCGGCCCACACTGCATGCCCCAGTCAGACCGGGGTTTTTTAGACACAGGCAGGTACAACTCCCTAATGTGAGGTACGTGTGGACCAACAGCATGGGTGGCTCCCTGGAACCCACTGGCGGTACAAAAATATATCCCATTGCAGTGCCCTGGACAGCAGAGCTAACGTCTGATTAAATACAGGTGAGCTTCGGCCCAAACTGCATGCCCCAGTCAGGCTCGAATTTTTTATAAGTATGCACAGGCACGTACATCTCCCTAATGGGAAGTCCATGTGGACCGACAGCATGGGTGGGTCCCAGGAAGCCACCGGCGGTACATAAATATATCCCATTGCAGTGCCCAGCACAGCTGATGTAACGTCAGCTTTAATGCAGGTGGGCAAAAAATTAATTGGATTACACTGTAGGCGAGGGCCCAAAAAAATTGGTGTACCAACAGTACTAATGTACCTCAGAAAAATTGCCCATGCCCAACCAAGAGGGCAGGTGAAACCCATTAATCGCTTTGGTTAATGTGGCTTAATTGGTAACTAGGCCTGGAGGCAGCCCAGTTAAAATAAAAATTGGTTCAGGTGCAAGTTTCAACGCTTTAATGAGCATTGAAACGTATAAAAATTGTTTACAAAAATTATATGACTGAGCCTTGTGGGCCTAAGAAAAATTGCCCGTTCGGCGTGATTACGTGAGGTTTCAGGAGGAGGAGGAGGAGGATGAATAGAATACACAGATTGATGAAGCTAAAAGGTCCCCGTTTTTGATGGTGATAGAGAACGATGCTTCCATCCGCGGGTGCAGCCTACGTATTGTTTAGGTATCGCTGCTGTCCGCTGGTGGAGAAGAGAAGTCTGGGGAAATCCAGGCTTTGTTCATCTTGATGAGTGTAAGCCTGTCGGCACTGTCGGTTGACAGGCGGGTACACTTATCCATGATGATTCCCCCAGAAGCACTAAACACCCTCTCTGACAAGACGCTAGCCGCAGGACAAGCAAGCACCTCCAGGGCATACAGCGCGAGTTCAGGCCACGTGTCCAGCTTCGACACCCAGTAGTTGTAGGGGGCAGAGGCGTCACGGAGGACGGTCGTGCGATCGGCTACGTAATCCCTCACCATCCTTTTACAGTGTTCCCGCCGACTCAGCCTTGACTGGGGAGCGGTGACACAGTCTTGCTGGGGAGCCAGAAAGCTGTCAAAGGCCTTAGAGAGTGTCCCCCTGCCTGTGCTGTACATGCTGCCTGATCTCCGCACCTCCCCTGCTACCTGGCCCTCGGAACTGCGCCTTCGGCAACTAGCGCTGTCGGATGGGAAATTTACCATCAGGTTGTCCGCCAGGGTCCTGTGGTATAGCATTACTCTCGAACCCCTTTCCTCTTCGGGTATGAGAGTGGAAAGGTTCTCCTTATACCGTGGGTCGAGCAGTGTGTACACCCAGTAATCCGCAGTGACCAGAATGCGTGTAACGCGAGGGTCACGAGAAAGGCATCCTAACATGAAGTCAGCCATGTGTGCCAGGGTACCTGTACGCAACACATGGCTGTCCTCACTACGAAGAACACTTTCAGGATCCTCCTCCTCCTCCTCCTCAGGCCATAAACGCTGAAAGGATGACAGGCAAGCAGCATGGGTACCCTCAGCAGTGGGCCAAGCTGTCTCTTCCCCCTCCTCCTCATCCTCCTCATGCTCCTCCTCCTCCTCTTCAATGCGCTGAGATATAGACAGGAGGGTGCTCTGACTATCCAGCGACATACTGTCTGCCCCCGCCTCCGTTTCCGAGCGCAAAGCGTCTGCCTTTATGCTTTGCAGGGAACTTCTCAAGAGGCATAACAGAGGAATGGTGACGCTAATGATTGCAGCATCGCCGCTCACCATCTGGGTAGACTCCTCAAAGTTTCCAAGGACCTGGCAGATGTCTGCCAACCAGGCCCACTCTTCTGTAAAGAATTGAGGAGGCTGACTCCCACTGCGCCGCCCATGTTGGAGTTGGTATTCCACTATAGCTCTACGCTGCTCATAGAGCCTGGCCAACATGTGGAGCGTAGAGTTCCACCGTGTGGGCACGCCGCACAGCAGTCGGTGCACTGGCAGATTAAACCGATGTTGCAGGGTGCGCAGGGTGGCAGCGTCCGTGTGGGACTTGCGGAAATGTGCGCAGAGCCGGCGCACCTTTCGGAGCAGGTCTGACAAGCGTGGGTAGCTTTTCAGAAAGCGCTGAACCACCAAATTAAAGACGTGGGCCAGGCATGGCACGTGCGTGAGGCTGCCGAGCTGCAGAGCCGCCACCAGGTTACGGCCGTTGTCACACACGACCATGCCTGGTTGGAGGCTTAACGGCGCAAGCCAGCGGTCGGTCTGCTCTGTCAGACCCTGCAGCAGTTCGTGGGCCGTGTGCCTCTTCTCTCCTAAGCTGAGTAGTTTCAGAACGGCCTGCTGACGCTTGCCCACCGCTGTGCTGCCGTGCCACGCGACACCGACTGCTGGCGACGTGCTGCTGCTGACACATCTTGATTGCGAGACAGAGGTTGCGTAGGAGGAGGAGGAGGAGGGTGGTTTAGTGGAGGAAGCATACATCGCCGCAGATACCACCACCGAGCTGGGGCCCGCAATTCTGGGGGTGGGTAGGACGTGAGCGGTCCCAGGCTCTGACTCTGTCCCAGCCTCCACTAAATTCACCCAATGTGCCATCAGGGAGATATAGTGGCCCTGCCCGCCTGTGCTTGTCCACGTGTCCGTTGTTAAGTGGACCTTGGCAGTAACCGCGTTGGTGAGGGCGCGTACAATGTTGCGGGAGACGTGGTCATGCAGGGCTGGGACGGCACATCGGGAAAAGTAGTGGCGACTGGGAACTGAGTAGCGCGGGGCCGCCGCCGCCATCATACCTTTGAAAGCCTCCGTTTCCACAACCCTATACGGCAGCATCTCCAGGCTGATAAATTTGGCTATGTGCACGTTTAACGCTTGAGCATGCGGGTGCGTGGCGGCGTACTTGGGCTTGCACTCCAACACTTGCGCTAGCGACGGCTGGACGGTGCGCTGAGAGACATTGGTGGATGGGGCCGAGGACAGCGGAGGTGAGGGTGTGGGTGCAGGCCAGGAGACGGTAGTGCCTGTGTCCTGAGAGGGGGGTTGGATCTCAGTGGCAGGTTGGGGCACAGGGGGAGAGGTAGCGGTGCAAACTGGAGGCGGTGAACGGCCTTGTCCCACCTTGTGGGGTGCTTGGCCATCATATGTCTGCGCATGCTGGTGGTGGTGAGGCTGGTTGTGGTGGCTCCCCGGCTGATCTTGGCGCGACAAAGGTGGCACACCACTGTTCGTCGGTCGTCTGCACTCTCAGTGAAAAACTGCCAGACCTTTGAGCACCTCGGCCTCTGCAGGGTGGCATGGCGCGAGGGGGCGCTTTGGGAAACAGTTGGTGGATTATTCGGTCTGGCCCTGCCTCTACCCCTGGCCACCGCACTGCCTCTTCCAACCTGCCCTGCTGCTGCACTTGTCTCCCCCTCTGAAGACCTGTCCTCAGTAGGCGTAGCAAACCAGGTGGGGTCAGTCACCTCATCGTCCTGCTGCTCTTCCTCCGAATCCTCTGTGCGCTCCTCCCTCGGACCTACTCCAATTACTACTACCTGAGTGATAGACAACTGTGTCTCATCGTCATCGTCCTCCTCACCCACTGAAAGCTCTTGAGACAGTTGCCGGAAGTCCCCAGCCTCATCCCCCGGACCCCGGGAACTTTCCAAAGGTTGGGCATCGGTCACGACAAACTCCTCCAGTGGGAGAGGATTCGGAACCATTACTGCCCTTTCTGGGCAGGGGCCCGAGAACAGTTCCTGGGAGTCTGAATCCTCCTCAGAATGTGTCATTGTAATGGAGTGAGGAGGCTGGGAGGAAGGAGGAGCAGCAGCCAGAGGATTCAGAGTTGCAGCAGTGGACAGCGCAGAACTCTGGGTGGTCGATAGATTGCTGGATGCACTTTCTGCCATCCACGACAGGACCTGCTCACACTGCTCATTTTCTAATAAAGGTCTACCGCGTGGACCCATTAATTGTGAGATGAATGTGGGGACGCCAGAAACGTGCCTCTCTCCTAATCCCGCAGCAGTCGGCTGCGATACACCTGGATCAGGAGCTCGGCCTGTGCCCACACCCTGACGTGGGCCTCCGCGTCCTCGGCCGCGTCCACGTCCTCTAGGCCTACCCCTACCCCTCAGCATGGTGTATTACCAGTAGTGCAGAAACAGAACGCTGTAATTAAATGTGCCGCTTATTGGCCTGTGGTTGGAGGCTGACTTCGCTTACAGAACGCACAGCAGAGCCAGGAAAGAATTTTGCGCAAGCCTGCTGTAACACTTAGCTGGCTGCGTATTAATTAGGACTACTACCCCCAGCAGAGACGCAGTACACTCAGGACGGTCACAGGCAGCCCAAATAGAATGTTTTTTCCCAAATTTTTTTGGAAAAGCCCACTGCCTATATAGACAATATATCTCTTTCACTGTCCCTGCCTCACCACTACTGGCCCTGGACTATGTAAAATTACTGCAGACTGTTTCCCTCTGGACAGGATGACAGCGGTGATGTAACGGCCAACGCAGAGCCAGGAAAGAATTTTGCGCAAGCCTGCTGTAACACTTAGCTGGCTGCGTATTAATTAGGACTACTACCCCCAGCAGAGACGCAGTACACTCAGGACGGTCACAGGCAGCCCAAATAGAATGTTTTTTCCCAAAATTTTTGGAAAAGCCCACTGCCTATATAGACAGTATACGTCTTTCACCTTTTTCACTGTCCCTGCCTCAGCACTACTGGCCCTATACTATGTAAAATTACTGCAGACTGTTTCCCTCTGGACAGGATGACAGCGGTGATGTAACGGCCAACGCAGAGCCAGGAAAGAATTTTGCACAAGCCTGCTGTAACACTTAGCTGGCTGCGTATTAATTAGGACTACTACCCCCAGCAGAGATGCAGTACACTCAGGACGGTCACAGGCAGCCCAAATAGAATGTTTTTTCCCAAATTTTTTGGGAAAACCCCACTGCCTATATAGACAGTATATGTCTTTCACCTTTTTTACTGTCCCTGCCTCAGCACTACTGGCCCTATACTATGTAAAATTACTGCAGACTGAGGACGCAATGCTCTGCACGGCCGATATACAAAAAAAAAAATGTGCAACACTGCAAAAAGCAGCCTCAACAGTACTGCACATGGTCAGATGTGGCCCTAAGAAGGACCGTTGGGGTTCTTGAAGCCTAAAATAACTCCTAACACTCTCCCTATAGCAACTCCAGCAAGACAGCACTTTCCCTGAACTATGTCAGAATGCATCTGTGGCGAGCCGCGGGAGGGGCCGATTTATATACTCGGGTGACACCTGATCTCGCCAGCCACTCACTGCAGGGGGGTGGTATAGGGCTTGAACGTCGCAGGGGGAAGTTGTAATGCCTTCCCTGTCTTTCTATTGGCCAGAAAAGCGCGCTAACGTCTCAGAGATGAAAGTGAAAGTAACCCGAACATCGCGTGGTGCTCGTTACGAGTAACGAGCATCTCGAACACGCTAATACTCGAACGAGTATCAAGCTCGGACGAGTACGTTCGCTCATCTCTAGTTACAATGTAACTGAGGAAGTTATCATAACTAAGGAGAAGAACCACCACAGAAGTATAGTATGACACAATGGCTAGTTAAAGTATTTCCAAACTGAATGTGAAAGAACTTTTATATACTAAACCTACTCATAAGTACATCCCCCAATTCCCAAAACATTGGGACGCTGTGTAAAATGTAAATAAATGTAAAGAAAAACTGAATGCAATGATTTGGAAATCTCATATAACCATATTTTATTTACAGTAGAACATAGAACACGTATCAGAAGGTGAAAGTGAGACATTTCTCCATTTCATTTTTAAAAAATGAACTCATTTAGAAATTGATGGCAGCAACACATCTCACAGATGTTAGGACAGGGATAACAAGAGGCTGATAAAGTCAGTGATACTAATGAAACATAGCTGGAGGGTCAATTTTCCACTAAGTCTCATGACTGTGTATAAAAAAAGCATGTTAGAGAGGCAGAGTCTTTCGGAAGAAAAGATGGTCAGAAGTTCACCAATCTGTGAAAAACATTTGTCTACAAATTTTCCTCAATGTAAAATTGTGAAGACTTTGAATATCCCACCATCTACAGTACATAGCATCATCAAAAGAGTCAGAGAATCTGGAGAATACTTTCAGAAATCATTGTGAAGACAGTTTGCTGTGCCTTCCACAAATACAAGCTAAAGCTGTATCATGCAAAGAAGCATATCAACACAATCCAGAAATGCTGATATCTTCTCTGGGACAAATGCCATTTAAATTGACTGGGGCAAAATGCTAAATTGTTCTGTGGTCAAATGAATCAAAATTTGAAATTTTTTATGGAAACCATGTATTTATGGAGATCATGTATGGCAGACTCCAAAAGAAAGGGACCTCCAGCCTGTTATTAGCACATAGTTCGAAAGCCTGCATTTCTGAAAGGCACTATCAATGCTCAGCCGTACGTAGAGGTTTTAGAACATATGCTCCCATGCTGACAATGTCTTTTTTAGGGAAGGCCTTGCTTATTTCAGCAAAATAATGCTAAACTACATACTGCATCCATCACAACAGCATGGTTTCACAGAAAGAGTCTGGGTGTTGAATCGGCCGCCTGCAGTCCAGACCTTTCACAAATTGACAACATTTGGCATATTATCAAACAGAAAATCGGTCAAAGACGACTCAGGACTGTTGGGTAGCTAGAATCCTATATCAGTCAATAATGGGACAACATTCCTTTCCTAAAACTCCAGCAATTGGTCTCACTTCCCAGACGCTTTCATGCTGATGTAAAAAGAAGAGGTGATGCTACACAATGGTAGACATGGCCCTGCCCCAATTTTTGTGAGTTGTGTTGTTGCCATCAATTTCCAAATGAGCACATTTTTAAAAATGAAATGGAAAAATGTCTCAGCTTTTGATACGTGTTCTATGTTCTGTTCTGAATATAAAAAATATGGTTATATGAGATTTACAAATCATTGCATTCTTTTTCTCTTTACAATTATGTACATTTTACACAATATCCCAACTTTTGTGGAATTGGGGTTATAATGCAACCACACTATGGTGGACTATATCCACCATACGACCCTCGACGACCCTACAGGTGAGTTTCCTCCATGTCTTTCGGTTTGCACTGCTTCTTTCAGTTATGTGATATCCATGCCAGTATCAGCTTTGACAGTATCAGCCATCGTGTTCTTTGGCGGCCAGGTCTTCTTTTGCCACTGATCTGTCCAAGCATTATAGATTTTTCACTAGAACTCATTTGAACTTCATGGCTGAGATTGCTTCTTTACTAGTTCTACCTGACATCTGTATTCTGCCTATCTGCTCCTAAATTACTTAAAAATTACAGAAAGGGAAATACAAAAGCAGACAAAAAGTAATCACACAAAACGGCCATATATTACTGATATACTGATACAAAAGGGCAGGCATATAGACCACTTATCCCCCAACATGCAGACAGCCAGACTGCAAAATGGAGAAGCAAATTACACATGTGAAGGATACTGATAAACAGCAAGACCTTCCTTATATTAAGAGGGATGGCTGCTTAGTCCTTACACAAAAAAGTAGATGCACTGTGTCAGACCACATGGTATATGTAGTGCACCATGCAGGCTTACAACCTATTAATGACGCCATATTTAAATACAGCAGGTTGACCTGAATCTCAAAAGTGAATGACATCTGCACTGGCACCCTGGGCTCCCCCAGCATTCAAAGCCAAACTGCATGTTTCTGATAAATACTGATATATGCAAGGTATTACTTCCCAATCCCAGACTAGCCCTGACCCTAGTCTTATCAATACTGCATCTAGCTCCTGCTCACTGTCTGTACTCAGACCAATGACAGAGGAAGAAGTCTCCAAATTGCTCTTCTCTTCTCGCCCCACCACCTGCACTAGCGACCCTTTCCCCTCACACCTCCTCCGATCCCTCTCCCCAGTGGTTATCTCCCACCTCACCACTATATTCAACCTCTCTCTGACCTCTGGCATCTTTCCCTCTTCTTTCAAACACGCCATAATATCCCCACTGCTAAAGAAGCCAACTCTTGATGCGACTGATGCCGTCAACTACCGACCCATCTCTATCCTCCCCTTCATCTCCAAACTACAAGAACGCCTAGTTTACTCCTGCCTTGTAAGCTATCTATCAGATCACTCTCTCCTCGACCCTCTACAGTCTGGATTCCGACCTTAACATTCTACAGAAACTGCCCTTACAAGGGTATCCAACGACCTACTGACAGCCAAATCGAGGGGCGATTACTCCCTACTGATCCTCCTCGACCTCTCTGCAGCATTTGACACGTTGACCACAAACTCCTCCTCAGTATGCTTCGCTCCATCGGCCTAAAGGACTTCTCTCTCCTGGTTCTCCTCCTACCTATCTGACTGCTCTTTCAGTGTCTCCTTTGCTGGCTCTAACTCTCCTCCTCTTCCCCCTGCTGTTGAAGTACCCCAGGGCTCGGTCCTCAGCCCCGTCCTTTTCTCTATCTACACAGCCCCTATTGGACAAACCATCAGGAGATTTGGCCTCCAATACCACCGCTTCCCGTGACATCTCTGCACCTTTCCTCCATAACATCACAGACTGTCTGTCCGCTGTCTCTAACACTATGTCCTCTCTCTACCTAAAACTAAACCTGTCTAAAACTGACCTGCTGGTGTTTCCACCCTCCACTAACCGACCTCATCCTGACATCTCCATCTCAGTGTGTGGCACCACCATAACTCCCAGACAGCATGCCCGCTGCCTTGGGGTCATATTCGACTCCGATCTCTCACTCAGCCCCTATATCCAATCTCTTGCCCGTACATGTCAGCTGCACCTCAAGAACATCGCAAGAATCCACTCTTTTCTCACCGTGGACACGCTAAAAACGCTTATTGTTGCCCTCATCCACTCTCGGCTCGATTATTGCAACTCGTTGCTGATCGGCCTCCCCTACCCAAACTCTACCCCCTGAAATCCATCCTGAATGCAGCAGCCAGGCCCATCTTCCTGTCCAGCCGCTACTCAGAAGCTTCTGCCCTGTGTCAATCACTGCACTGGCTGCCCGTTAAATACAGATTTCAATTTAAACTCGCTACCTTCATCTACAAAGCCTTCCACAGCGCAGCGCCACCCTATATTGCCTCCCTCATCTCAATCCATTACCCAGCCCAGGCTCTCCGCTCTGCTAACGAAACTAGACTGCGCGTCCCTCTAACTTGAACTTCTCATTCCCGCCTCCAAGACTTCTCCACAGCAGCACCGGTCCTCTGAAACGCACTACCAAACACTACCCTGGCAATCCAGGACTCAAAAAACTTCAGGCGTGCTCTAAAAACGCACCTCTTCAGGGAGGCATACCGCATTCCCTAAACAAACTCCTCTGTATGCCACCTGATAACATGCTCCCTGACCTACTGACTGCAATCCCTGCTAGCCGTCATAAACTGCCCCTGCAGTCATAGTGATTCTGCCATCACACGGCTAAATGTCAGACCATTGTCTATGTTTATAGCATCCCTCACTGTCCACCTCACCATACCGTGCACATCTCCAGCCCCTAAACCTTCTGTATCACCCCATTACTTGTAGTATGTAAGCTCGTTGGAGCAGGACCCTCACCCCTATTGTTTCCATCAACTGATTACTATGTAACCGTGGTTCTGTAATTTTTGTACTTTTGTCTTTCTGTATTCCCCCTGTCTAGGTAAGCGCTGCGGACTATATCGGCGCTATACAAATGAAGATTATTATTATTACTTGATATTTTGGCCAAAATACGTAAGCCCACAATCCATTGTCAAGGGTCCTCCCGTATTGTGAGTCCCTACACTAACATAAGTCAAAAAAAAAAATCACAGAAAGGGAAATATAAAAACAGACAAAAAAAATCACAGAAAATGGGCATATAATTACTGATATACTGATACAAGAGGACAGGCATATGTACCACTTTTCCCCCAATGTGCACAGAGCCAAACTGCTAAATGGAGGAGCAAAATAGTGGCTGTCTCATCAGTGTCTTGCAAATAAGGAAAATGGAACAACACCTCTGTAGCGCCACCTATTGAATGGCAGCATTCCTGCAAATCAATGTCCGACCTTTTATAAAATACTTAACAAAGATTGGGAATTGAAAACCAAGCCAGAATCCATACACAGTCAGCTGTTTTGGAGTGTTTGCCTCTCTTCAGTGTGCAGTTGGATTCTGGCTTGGCTAGTGAAAGGCCTACAATGTGAGCCGGGAGGGGTATTGTCTCTCCTCGAGGAGAGCACCCAGAAACAGCTATTTGTGTATGGATTCTGGCTTGGTTTTCAATTCCCATTCTTTGTTAAGATCTGTATAAAGGGTTGAACATTGATTTGCAGGACTGCTGCCATCCAATATGTGACGCTGCAGAGGTATTGTTCCATCTTCCTTATTTGCATATTACCCAGAGGTGCATGCATGGCCTTCTAAGTCTCCTCACTCATCTTCTAGGTGCTCTTATCAGTTTCCTTCACATGTGTAATTTGCTGACAAAAATTGACAAAATATTTGCGTATGCTGTGCTCGCACAAAATGCAGTGACTTTTTTTTAATCCCAGAATCTGGCATAACCCTCTTAATTTTTAATTAATGGATGTGTCACTTAATATCAATTGTGAATTCATATGGACTAGTGAATGAATTTTATGGACTGTGTGAAACCTTCTCTAAAGATTTTGCTGATTAAGGCTTCCTGTCCACGGACGCAACGGAATTTTGCGAGCGATTTTCCACTGCGGGGGAGCACTATGGATCACCGTGATGAGTCTATCTTAATGATAGGTTCATCCCGGCAAATTGCGGCATGCTACGATTTTTAGACACGAGCGGAAAATCGCTATGAATTGTACATCGGGCTGCGCTTTCCATAGTTATCTTATTGAATGCATTTCAAGTGTGATCCGCGTGCGATTTCATTGCATGTTCGTTTCTACTAGGAATAGGATGAGGAATCCATAGGCATATGGGCATATGTCATTAAGCAATGCAGCAATTATTTATTATTCAAAATGTTCATATGATTTACATTTGATCATCTTAAGAGAAGCATTTCTCAGTACACTCCAGATGGAAACTTGAAACAGTCTTTGCATGTATCCATGTTCAACACTAAAACAACAGAATTTATGTCAAATTTCTACTGATCATGAGACTTTGTTAAATATACACCACATGTTACTTGGGGTGCTATGGAGGCCATAGGCTAGATTTATTGAAGCAGTGTTGAATTGTTTTTCATCAAGTGATTCAGTGGGTGCTGTGTCTTCATATAATGTAGCTGGCACCAAATTCTACAGAGTTATTACAAATGATCTTCCAGATTTGAAACACTCGTAACTCATGTCTAATGACACTAAGAGTTTGTTTCGAAACTCCGTTGCTGATTTCCACTAAGAAACAGGACGAAATAGAGCTGCCAGCAGCATTGTTTCATCCTGTACATTCCGTCATAATGCCAGACTGCATTACAGAAATCGAACAGAGCCCATTATAGTCAATGGGGGAGGCCGTTTGGCGCTGTTCGGTTCCATTATAAGACGGAGCCGTTTGGCCATGGGGTGCCAATTTCTGCTCCCCAAACAGAATAGGAAAATGGAATCCCCTATTGCTGTTGTGAACGAAACCACAGATACATATATTTTTAATATCAATGGAAACAGAAGCTCAAACATTTTCATTTAGCAAAACTAACAATACTACTGTCCTTGTTGCTCATAGCAATCAATCACAGCACAATTTTCATTTCTGAAGCTGCTGAGAAAAATGAAAGCTGTGCTGTGATTGGTTGCTATGGACAAC
This sequence comes from Eleutherodactylus coqui, assembly GCF_035609145.1. NCBI lineage: Eukaryota > Metazoa > Chordata > Amphibia > Anura > Eleutherodactylidae > Eleutherodactylus > Eleutherodactylus coqui. The sequence goes on along the minus strand of NC_089842.1, from coordinate 151,131,525 downwards.
AAGGACAGTCTTAGACCTCATGTCCATGGGCGGATTTTTGCTGCGGTTTCCGCTCATGGATGAAAAATCGCACCATGCTCCATTTCACTGCGATTCCCGCACGGACAGCTTTCATTGAAGTCAATGGAAGCCATCCAATCCGCAGCCAATCTATAATTGACATTTTGGATGGGCCGCGGATTCCGTGGCAAAGCAGGAGTTTTAAAAAAGCTGTACTCCACATGTTCATTGGCGTGCCGGCCGGCACTTCCGCACACATACGCTGTACAGAATCATGAAGCTAAGGACAGTACGCAGGGTTGACGGCCTTGGGCATGGGCAGATTCTGTGCAGTATTCCCCATGCAGAATCCATACATGCCCATGGACACGAGGCCTTACTGTGGCTGCCAACGAAGACAGGAGAGCATTTGGTGACCTTGCACATCTACCAGTCTGTTATTAGTGTGTAATGTCATTTCTAAACAAGGTTTGGTGAAGCTCCACCCAGCAGGCGCACAATTCATAGGTGGTACTCCAACTTTGAGCAAAAAGTTGTATCTGTAAGCAAAAACCATCCGGTCATCCACCAGTAAGTGTGGAAACAGTGAAACGCGACTGTTCAAGTCTCACACGAAATCCTCAGAAATCCACCATCAGAGCAAGCAGAGAACTGGATGACCCGCCACCGACTGTGTGGGAGATTCTGTGCATTTTGGGATGTTATCTCTACTGATTGCAATTGTTACCATCTCTGAAACCAGGTGACGAAGCGCTGCAACGTTCTTTCTGCAAACTCTGATGGAAATCGATTGTTTCATGGAATCTTCTGTATTTAGTGATGAAGCCGCCTTCTATCTTTCAGGCACAGTTTACAAAATAATGTCAGAATCTGGGGGAGGGGGAAACACCCATGTCTACGTGGAACATATGTGCGACTCCCCCATGGTGAATGTGTTTTGTGCTGTAACCTGTAGGAAAGTTTGCGGCCCCTTCTTAATGAGGAAACAATCCTGGGGAATTCGCACCTGGGCGCTACAGATATGGCGTTTGCCGCAGCTGGAACAGCAAATTCCAGTTTTCACCTCCCAACAGGATGGGGCAACCCTCCACCCCCATTCTCACAATGAAGTCAGAAGTGAGCTCAATGGGCGACTACCAAACAGATGGATTGGCCATGCAGGTGGTGATGATAGTTTCCACGTTCCCCAAACCTTACACCTTGCGATATTTTCTTTCAGGAGTTATAAAAAGGGAGTCCACATGCCCCCCTACCACCCACCGTGATCTGTGAGTATACATAGCAGAAGCCATTGCATTAGTCAATTATGATACTCTAAAATGTGTATTGGAAGTAGTTGACTACAGGCTCGATATGTGTCGAGTGGCAAATGAGGCTCACATTGATCACCTCTGATGTGGAAAACATTTTTGATGTTGTGCAACAGAACTTTTTGAGTTCCTGTTTGCATTAATATCAGATTTATGATTATCTGAGCATCATTCAATGTGAGTTATGAGTGTTTCAAATCAGGAAGATCATTTGTAATAACCCTGTATTTATAGCCTTAGCTCATTGGTTGTTAGTTATTATTTTTCTATATGCATTCATTTTGGTATACACCATGGACACTGCCACGTGAATTAATATTTCAGAAGCTCATGTATGCTATAGCATGAACTTATGCATGTGTTGGACAAAAGTGCAAAGCATTTTTTCTATTTCTTTATGTTATTAATTAACTTAAATGGGTTTTCCAACTAGCATTGGATGATTGTAAACAGGCAGTTGTTTATCTATGAATGACAGCATGTTTACTGTGAATGGATGCAGGGGGCCGACCAGCTCCGCCTCTATTCACTGAGTGATCTTCAGGCTTGTGTGAAAGCAAAGGACCAGGGGCATAACTACAGGAGATGCAGGGGATGTGGTTGTACTTTGGCTCAGGAGCCTTAGGGCCCAGTACTATGAATAAAGCATTATAGCTGGGGGCCCTGTTACAGGTTTTGCATTGGGGCCAAGAAGATTCAAGTTATGCCTCTGCGACAGGGGTAATTATTATTGCGATGGCTGTCAGAAGCCGAAGCACCCAACAGTTGTCCCCTGTAAAAGGACCAACACTTTAATGAAAGCTATTTAATTTGAGGACAGAGGCTATGAATTTGGATAACTAATATAGAATCTATATTATATATAGACAGGGAAGGCAGGACACATGTTATCATAGTTATGAATGGAAGCACAATAATGAGCTTCAATTTCAGAATAGCAGGTCATCTAAGTGACAGGCGGCTTATATAATGCTGCTCATGACCTGATCTAATCTGTACATATTAATTCTACTTTTTTTATTTTGATGTAACATAAAATTACCAAAGTTACATAGAAAAAGTTAGATATGGAGTTGCAACTAACATACTTTTTCTATGCATTTGTGATATTAAGAACCTTAAAGGGGTTGTCCCGCGAAAGCAAGTGGGGTTATACACTTCTGTGTGGCCATATTAATGCACTTTGTAATGTACATTGTGCATTAAATATGAGCCAAACAGAAGTTATTAACTTACCTGTTCCGTTGCTAGCGTCCTCGTTTCCATGGTGCCGTCTAATTTTCAGCGTCTAATCGCCCGATTAGACGCGCTTGCGCAGTCCGGTCTTCTTCTTTTCTGAATGGGGCCGCTCGTGCCGGAGAGCGGCTCCTCGTAGCTCCGCCCCGTCACGTGCCGATTCCAGCCAATCAGAAGGCTGGAATCGGCAATGGACCGCACAAAAGACCTGCGGTCCACCGAGGGAGAAGATCCCGGTGGCCATCTTCACAAGGTAAGTAAGAAGTCACCGGAGCGCGGGGATTCAGGTAAGCACTGTCCGGTTTTTTTTTTTAACCCCTGCATCGGGTTTCTCTCGCGCCGAACGGGGGGGCTATTGGAAAAAAAAAAACCCGTTTCGGCGCGGGACAACCCCTTTAACTGCTAGTTCTAACCATCCATCATGCCTTTTCTGGAAATTACCAGTAGGTTGCTTGCTTTCCATCATATTATCTAGAATTTATTTTTTCTGGACTAGAACTTTTCTGTCATATTTCAGTATATTTTTAAACTGGAAAAATAAAATATTCAATACATAAATTTCCTACATTGACAGAATTATAAAGAACAGCATATTTCAATAAAAGTTAACGTTTCAGCTCCCCTTACGGATCAGATCCGTAAGGGGAGCTGAGAATACTCGCCCCCCATCCTCCGCGATGTCCGGTGCATTCCTCGTCCTCCCCGGACCTGCTGCTGGCGTCTGCGCATGCGCGCCAGACGCATTACGTCACGCGCATGTGCAGAGGGCCGAGAGAAATTTAAAAACTCCGTGCTAGTATGAGTAGCCGAGAGCAGGGAGCTGTCACCAGGAGCCGCTGTATGCAGTTCCCAGTCACATGATCGCTGCTATCCAATGGATAATAGCGATCATGTAAAAGTTTTTTTTTAAGTTTTAAAAAGTGTAAAAGAAAAGAAAAAAGTTTGTTTCATCTCCCCTCATGGATCATATCCATGAGAGAAGATGAGATTAGGTACATAAGGCCCCTGGATTTATCCACAGACCTTACCCCGGCATCTGCACACACGTCCATCACCAAAATGCCGCAGATTGCCGGGGTAATTTAAAATCTCCCCGCACCTGGCTACTAACTGTAGCCAAGAGCCTGGAGATTTCATTGGGGATACAGTACGCAGTTCTTGGTCACGTGATAGCTGTTATCCAATGGATAACGGCGATCACATAAAAGTAAAAAAAGCCAAAGTTTTACCTCCCACCACGGCGAGGGCAGGTGAAATTACTTAACCAAGGCCACAGCGATGTCTCCCGACGGGATTCTTATCTGTGGACCCTTCCCCAGCTTTGGCGCATGCGCCCGTCACCAAAATGGCAGACGCAAGCGCAGAAGCTGGGGAGGGCAAGGTGAAATTGAAAATCTCCTTGCTCCTGGCTACTAAAAGTAGCCAAGAGCTTGGAGATGTCACGGGGGCCACGGTGAGCGGTCCTCAGTCAAGTGATCGCCATTATCCAATGGATAATGGCGATCACGTAAAAGTTAAAAGACAGTTAAAGTTTGATGCTCCGTTAAGTTTGGGCCCCAGTGTGCAGCCAGACAGAAGATTAAGGCTGACTGTCCATGGGCGTTTTTAGATTGCGTTCCCAGCGTTGCTATGGAAAGCGCAGCCCCCCTGTCCATGAGCGGAGAACCATAGAGATGCTCCACTGGCGGCCGGCAAATTGCAGCATGCTGCGCGGTTGCCTCCCCTCCCCTATCTGTCAGATAGGCTGACCGCGGAGATCCGCCTGCAGGCTCCTGCTTCCGGGGGGCGGCTGACAGGCAGCTTAAAGCAACAATGGGTATGTTTCTGAACACAGGACAAACAGGGGTATCTATTTTGGGATAAAAGTCTTCATTTCTATGTATGCTGTACAAAAAAAAAGTTAGTTTTTTTTAAATGACACAATTACCAAAAAAACTGCTGTATCTTGGCCAAAATCCAACTAATGCCTTGCATTAACTATCTATCATTCACATGCAGTGTGGCTTTAAAACTCCAGGGGAGCCCAGGGTGGCAGTACCAATGTGGTTCACTGTTTGAAGTGCAGGGCAACCTGCCGAACTATTATGGCGTCATTAATAGGTTGCTGGTCTGCATGGTGCACCACATGTATCAGAAGGTCTGCCACTTTGTATCCACTCTGTGTGGGAGTATACACCAAGCAGCCACCCCCCTCTACATTAAGAGGCTGTGGGAGTGGCTGTCTCATTGGTGTCCCTCACAGGTGTAATTCACTCCCTCATTTGGTAGTTTGCTACCTGCATGGTGAGAGGATGCAGCTATATGCACTCCTTAGTCAGTAAGTATATGGCCGTTTTCTGTGATTGCACAAAAAAAATGTTTTTAAAATGACATAATTGCTAAAAAATAAAAATCGTTATTTTTTACTTCTGCTTTGCTTAGATTCAAAAACTGTGGGGTCAAAATATGCAGTACACCCCTAGATGAATTCGTTAAGGGGTCTAGTTTCCAAAATGAGGTCATTTGAGGGGGTTCTCTGTTGTAATTTGAGGTAATTTGACGGGGTTCTCTGTTGTTTTAGCCGTTTAAAGGCTCAACAAGTGAGCAATGGGGCTTACAACACTTTCAAGCAAAATCTCTGATCTGAAAGCCACCGGCTGCTCCTTTAGGTTTTGGCCCTGTAGTGCATATGGACAGAAGATTAGGGCCACAATGGGTATATTTCTGAACACAGAGCAAACAGGGGTATCTATTTTGGCGTGCAAATCCTTCTTTTCATGTGCATTATAGAAAAAAATCCTGTGTTCAAAAAATTATATATTTGCAAAAATATAAAATGTTATTTTTTTCTTGTCTAAATTACATTAATTCCTGAAAAGAAACTGTGGGGTCAAAATATTCCTGACATCCCTCGATGAATACATTAAGGGGTGTAGTTTTTAAAATGTGGTCATTTGTGGGGCGTATCTATCATTCTGACACCTATGAGCCTTTACAATCTTGGCTTGGTGTAGGAAAACAAAGTGTTCCTCAAAATGTTAATAATTAATGGGGTTGTCTCGCGAAATCAAGTGGGGTTAAGTACTTCTGTATGGCCATATTAATGCACTTTGTAATATACATCGTGCATTAAATATGAGCCATACAGAAGTTATTCACTTACCTTCCCTGCGCTGGCGTCCCCGTCTCCATGGCTCCGTCTAATTTCAGCGTCTAATCTCCCGATTAGACGCGCTTGCGCAGAAGGGTCTTCTCCCATCTCTTCGGCCTGGCACGAGCGGCATTCTGGCTCCGCCCCCTTCTACGCGTCATCACGTAGCTCCGCCCCCGTCACGTGTGCCGATTCCAGCCAATCAGGAGACTGGAATCGGCACATGTGATGGGCGGAGCTATGCGGTGACGCGTAGAAGGGGGCGGAGCCAGAATGCCGCTCGTGCCAGGCCGAAGAGATGGGAGAAGACCCTTCTGCGCAAGCGCGTCTAATCGGGAGATTAGACGCTGAAATTAGACGGAGCCATGGAGACGGGGACGCCAGCGCAGGGAAGGTAAGTGAATAACTTCTGTATGGCTCATATTTAATGCACGATGTATATTACAAAGTGCATTAATATGGCCATACAGAAGTACTTAACCCCACTTGCTTTCGCGAGACAACCCCTTTAATGTTAAATCTGTACGTCTCTTAAATAGTTAAAAAAAAGTTTTTCCAATATGCATCCAGAATAGAGTAGACAGGTGGAAATATTTATCTTATAAAAAATTTCTATATTATGTTTGCACAGATTTGAGATATTGCAGTTGGAAATGTGGAAAAAAAAGATGATTTTTTAAAAATCTTCCAATTTTGGCGCTTTTAATAAATATATTATATATATATGTCAGAATCACTTGGATATGCAAAACCTTTACATAGTTATTCCATGTTAAAGTGACACATTTCTAAAATTTGGCTTGGTCATTACAGCGCAAAAAGGCTTGGTCACTAAGGGGTTAATGCTAACATTACATATGCCAGTCTTTATTGGCAGCCCAATAGGGGATAATGCATCAAACATATTAGGATGCACAAGCCTCTCTTAATACATTTGGCACATCTCGGGCTTTCAGCACATCAGCTCCTAGTTAGCATAGATTTTGGCTATAATCTCTGACAATTTCTGGCATAAATTAATGCAGATCTCTCAGGCCACGGGTTGCCCTGGCTTCTCTTGCTAGGCTCCTGACAATGTTTGCAAGATGGAGGTGCAAAAAACTGAAAATTGCTGCAGAGTTTTGCGCAAGTATTGCTTGCACCAAAATCTGATTACTTTATGCCGAAAGGCTAGTATATTTAATATGATAAATTCTCCCTATGATTTCAAGATTATTTGTTCATGTATGTCCCTTCTTCTAAAATAAAATATGTCAGGGACTTTTCAAGGTAAACAAGATCCCTAAACAATCTAATCTGCAAATTGCAAACATCGTTTAAGAAACTAAATTGAAAGGGAGTGTGCACCATAAAAACCTCTTTCCATGTCCCCCATTAGGGCTTATGGACATCCTAAGGAGCCCCCGTTTTCAATGCACTCTGTATGCACCAAAGCAGAGAGTTGAGACAAAGAGTGACTCTTCTATTGGTGGCCCAAGCCTGTCCATGCAATACATGGACAACCATTTAGTTTGTATTGTAAAACACTAAATACATAAGTTGACAGACTGAGTAGAAATTTGGTAAATTAAATTGAAGTGAAAAGATAAAATATGATGCACTTAGAGCACAGTTATAGTTGTATTGAATATACACGTTTATTAAAAGAAAGAATGGGGTATACTGGTTACAAATAAGCTATGCAGCAACACTCAATGTCAAGCAGCACTGTAAAAGCAAAGAAGGAAATAAAAGATAAAAATCTAGGATCCAATTATAATATTGCCCTTCTATAATTTTGTAGACTAGTCACAGAGTGCAGGATAGTCTAAGAAACTCTGTATAGCCCTTCACAGAGTGGACGATTACTAAAATTATTGCTTTATTAAATTTGATTAAAAAACACAAACACATAAGGGCACAGACGGACCCTAGAATGCACCCTCACTTGGGTAACAAGACCGGGGACTGCATCAACAGGGCCGGTCGACGACAACAAACTTAATATACACTCACACATCAACATATAAAGTTGATAAGTAGAGGACCAGTAAGTTGAGTACACTTTAATGACTTCCTTTACAGCACATATGTCAAACACAAGGCCCGCGGGCCGAATCCGGCCCGCTGCCACGTTTCATGTGGCCCGCGGCGTGCCGACGCTGCTCACCACTAAGCTATTACCAGCTGGGGTGCTGCAGCTCCCCGCTGGCATATTAACATTTTCCACAACACTTCTGCCCTATTCAGCAATTCTAGCAACCTGATTGGTTGTTTGGTGAATCAGCCAACCCAAACAATCAATCAGGTTGCTGGAACTGCTGAATAGGGCAGAAGTGATGTGGAAAATGTTAATATGCGGGCGGAGGGGAAGCGACGCAGACAGCAAGGAGGAGGTAAGTATGTGGTTTAGGGGGGCTAATGGTGGCTGCTGGGAGGGAGTTAATGTGGTGGCTGCTGCTGGAGGGGGGGGTTAATGGTGGCTACTGGAGGGGGGTTAATGGTGGCTGCTGGAGGGGGGGGGTTAATGGAAGCTGCTAAGGGGGAGTTAATGGTGGCTGCTGGAGGGGGAGTTAATGGTGGCTGCTGGAGGGGGGGTGTAATGGTGGCTGCTGGGGAGGGGGGATTAGTAGTGGCTGCTGGGGAGTGGCTAGTGGTGGCTGCTGAGAGGGGTTAATGGTGGCTGCTGAGAGGGGGGGTTAATGGTGGCTGCTTGGAGGGGGGGTTAATGGTGGCTGCTTGGAGGGGGGGTTAATGGTGGCTGCTGGGAGCGGGGGTTAATGGTGGCTGCAGGGAGGGGGGGTTAATGGTGGCTGCAGGGAGGGGGGGTTAATGGTGGCTGCTGGGAGGGGGGGTTAATGGTGGCTGCTGGGATGGGGGGGTTAATGGTGGCTGCTGGGAGGGGGGGTTAATGGTGGCTGCTGAGAGGGGGGGTAAATCGTGGCTACTGGGGGGGGTAATGTTACTACTGGGGCCACTGTGGGGGTCACTATTAGGGCTCGTTCACATGGGTATTTCGGTAGCACAAATACGCTGTGTATTTGCGCAATCAAAAATCGCTAATGCCTGTATATTTGGGCACGCCAAAAAGAACACAGATGGGCCCACTGTGATGGTGCCCAAATATGCAGTGAATACATAGGTTTCCTGCGCATTCACCACATATTTCTGCAGCTCATTCACTTCAATGGTCTATTGGGGTGCGTAGCATGTAACAAAATAGGTCATGCTGTGTGAAAATATACATCATGTGAATGAACTCACTGAAATCAATGGCTTCTATTCACGGCATATTATGTACGCAAATACGCTTGTGTGAACGAGCCCTTACTGTACTGTCTTAGTATCGGCCCTTTGAAAGTCACCATAAGCCTGATGTGGCCCTCGGTGATAATGAGTTTGACTCCTCTGCTTTACAGGATTCGGTGTTGTGTTTTAATAGGAAACGAGTCCTTAAAGACCCGTCTGATTTCCAGTAGGTACTGGTTCCTCTAATGCCTAGACCCGTAGAGACTGTCTTTCCTTAAAGGGGTTGTCCCGCGGCAGCAAGTGGGGTTATACACTTCTGTATGGCCATGTTAATGCACTTTGTAATGTACATCGTGCATTAAATATGAGCCATACAGAAGTTATTCACTTACCCACTCCATTGCTGGCGTCCCCATCTCCATGGCGCCGTCTAATTCCGGTGTCTTCTGGCTGCTTTAGACACGCTTGCGCTATGCAGTCTTCTGCCTGGTGAATGGGGCCGCTCCGGCGCGCTCGCGCCGGAGAGCTGGTCTGCGCGTCGTCATCGTAGCTTCGCCTCCGTCATGTGGTGCCGATCAGCCAATGAGGTGGCTGTATCGGCAGTGGAACGCAAGAGAGGAGAAGAAAATCCGCGGTGCACCGTGGGAGAAGACCAGCGGTGCCATCTTTCAAAGAAGAAAAGAAGAAGCTGCAGAATGGGAATGCAGGTAAGCGAAATGTTATTTTTAAAAATTATCAAATGCATTCTTTTTAACAGGGAATAATGCAGGGGTCTATCGAAAAACAAAATTTTCGATTTCGCGGCGGAACATCCCCTTTAAATAGTAGGTAGACGCATGGTCTAGGTTTAATATAGTGGCTGAAACAATTTAGGCTAAACACACTCGAGAGTTACCAACGCATGCCTAGACCCGTAAAGATGGTGTCTTTCCCTAGATTGTAAGTAGACGCCTGATCCAGGTTTAATACGGTGGCTCAAAAAATTTAAGCTAAAGACACTCGGAGGTTACTAAATTGACGCGTTTCACTGCTGATTTAGCGGATTTTCAGGAGATTGACAAGCTATAGAGTGTTGTATAAGCCAAAACAAAAAAAAAGAGAAAAGATAAAGACAGAAAAAACAGGTAATTTAAAGCCTGAGTATAGGCGTAGCAATCGCCAATGGTCCTGCAGGATTTATTGACTTGTAAATAACAATACATGCCGGAGATTGCGGCGAATAAGTTGAGTATTTAATATGGGTAGATGCCCATAGGGGCAAAGTCTCTCTGCTGGAGGACAATTTTCTGCTAATTCATTGGGAAGCAAAACTTCAGGTTTGTAACTCAATAATTTGATAAGGCGAAACGTATGACCATTAGATGCTGTATGGATACTGGGTTAAATTGCTGGTTCTAGCAGGTGTATATCTGCCTATGATATTATTGCTCAGGGGAAGCTGTAATAGTCAGTAACCCTGTTAGTAGTATCCTAAGATCAGGATTACTACTGGGACCTGGGTATCCATGTATGACTATTGTTCAGGGGATTCCTATGGATATAAGCGAAGTCCCAGAAAGCCCCAATATTGCCAGTTAATTCACGGATCGCTTGGAGGATATCAGATATACATAGTCATCTCTATGTGGCCAATAAAGAGCCCATCGTTGCAGGGCGATGCTAATAAAGCATACTTCCTAAAGTTGGAGAGACATTGTTTTCTAAATAGCTTTCCCTAAGCTAGAAGGCAAGAAAGTGTCTGCTCTCTAAGGTTGCATAGGCAAGATAGACCTAGTGTCAGATAACCCTAGTTGACCCAGTGAGTAGCAGAAAATAAAAAAGAGAGAGTGGTTTGACCCATAGCCTTGATGGTAGGCTAGGGTATGAATCAAAATCTTGAATATGGCATTAAGCTTGAGGCTTCATATTAAAAATAGGAGACTTGGAGAAGGTTCATGGCCACGCGATTACAGTAATAAATGAGGTGATAGGTTTCAGCTTATGAAGAGAAATGCATGGTTGGCCGTGGCTTCTCAGGAGATGACATCTGATCACTTGGGATTTCTAAAGCAAGCTTTAACCTCAAAATAAATTGTCTTTATAGGACAACCCCTTTAATGGCTTGTCTCTTCAATAATTTATTCAATACAAATTCCTGTAAACTCATTTTAACATGGCTAGCTGTGCACTGGTATTCTGAGTATTTCCTGGTATTTTTTGAAAAAGAATGATATATATTTTCAGAGTAGACAGCATTTAGTTTACAGGAAAGATTTGGTGTAATGTTCATGTCAGTATCGCACTTATCTGAAATCCCCCTGTAATGGAATAGGAACATATGTCAAAACCCAGTGTTTGTTAAATGGAACAGATTCAGTACACCAGAAGCTTCTATTATAAACATTTTGACTCTTTGCAATTTACAAAATGTTCTTTCAATTATACAATAAACCCCTTGACCCTATAGCTGGGTTGCAGGATTCTACCATTTACACGGAGGGAGGGGGAGACTGCAAGAGAACAGTTCAAGGAGTGAATTAGAAGTTCTTTAACTGTTTCTTTAGAAGAGCAAGAAGGATATTATGTGTGTGGCTTGTGTTTCCGTATCCACTTAGTAGAAGGAATGTCTGTGGGCAGAGTAATCACGAGCACAGCGAGTTGATCTCCTCTAGAATGTTGGGGAAATTAAGGGCCAACATGCCACTCCTGTAATCCGATGGTATTTTCAGCAGCCCTGGAAGCTATTCGTTCTTCATGGTCTTTGCAGAAGACAAACAGATTGATTCTGTAAATATAATTAATGGCTTTGGCCCTAGGAGATGTTCATAGATGTAACCAATCATCTGATATTTATGCAAAAGGAAGTTGTCATGAGCTCAGCTTTTGACTATGGATTTAATACGCGTACTGAAGGTTGATTTCCAAATCGCGTTTCCTAATGTGGTCCTTATTTAGCACTGCAATTATCTCATGAGACAAAAACTATTTTTCATCGTCTTGAGGTCCATTTTGTGAGTAATCGGAAAGCCAAGTATATTGAAAGACATAATTTTTCGAATGTCTCTATGAAACTTTAAATAATCCAATCTCTTGTGCTATTACGAAAGTTACCCAAAAGATAAGTTAACTTAGCATCAAAACTATGAGTTGAAAGGTTTATTGCACAACATTTTGCATGTCATTTTGGAAAATGCTAGACACGTTGGGCCTTTTTTGCTTTTCGCTTGAGCTTTCATTTTACCATAGCAGTTTCAGATATGAAACCTGAGTTCTGATTGGTTGCTGTAGACAGAAAAAACAGTTTTTATTTTAGACAGTTTTGATAGATGAGGCCCTTTATTTCAGGAACATCTCTTCATGACCACCGTCTTGGACTGCACTGTTTAGAAAAGAGAAGGCTTATTATATAGGAGCATTTTTGAGGATGTTTATGGTAATTGCTGGAATCATAGACAGCAAACATCTACTTCATCTTATGTTCTAATATTCCTTTATGGTATTCTGCAGTTGAAAGACTTAGTGCACCTTCCCTTCTTGAACAACAGGATAGGAGTATAAGCTGCATAGGGTCCAACAAAGGACAAAACGTTTTGTTCTCACTCAAAGGCTCAATCTCAAAGTCAAACCAAAAGACCAACTATTAAATACTATAAACCCTCATGAAGACAATAGAGCTATGTGGGACACCATGTGCTACCATCTGATGCTCTGTTATATGCCAAAATGTTTCAGTGGGTACACCTGACGCTTTACTGGTCAGCTTGCATTCACACATGTCTGTATATAAGGTCTCCTTCACACAGGGGACAAAGTCGCACAATTTTGTCGTGTTGCTACAATGCTACAAATCGCATGTATGTGAAGCTCATGCTTTCCCATGGGTTAATTTACATGTGCAATGTTTTCTAGCATGCAACAACCGGACACAAAAACCTTGCAGGTCCAGCGATATGCCCGCAACTCGGGAGGTTTTGTAGCCCATGTTTCCCTATGGAGCATTCCTCTCTGTTGCATTGCATTGCACGAAAATGCGATTTTCGTGCAGCGCGATGCAACTTTGACAGTAGGAAATCCTACTGTCAAAGCCATAACCTAAGCTTAGAAGCTCTCTCCAACGCCGACGCAGCTTATCCCCAAGATTTTTGCACTGCTTCTCTTCTTCATTTTCTGGCCGGGGATTGAAAAATCCCTGCCTTCTGGAAGCGCTGGCTGTGATTGGCTGATGCTTAGCCAATCACAGCCGGTGCTCGATGAATGGCTGTGATTAAACCAATCACAGCCATTCATTGAGCACTGGCTGTGATTGGCTAAGAGTAAGCCAATCACAGCCAGCACTTTAAGGAGCTGGGGATTTTTCAATCCCCGGCCAGAAGATGAAGAAGAGAAGCAGTATCGGGACCCGAGAGAAGATACGGCGGCGACCCCAGACAGTGTGGGAGAGGTGATGTATACTTTTTTTCTTCAGCTACAGCTTATTTTCGGGGTAGGGCTTATATTTCAAGCCTTCCCCATGAAAATCCTTGCATGTAATGCTACAAAGTCGCGGTATTGCCGCGAGAAGACACAGCGATATTGACGGACCAGCGATACAATATCACTGCGATTTTCTCGCGGCGATGCCGTGTCGCCCGTGCAAAGGAGGCCTTAGTCTCATTATTCTCAAGCAATTACTTCTATCACCATGAATAGACATGTACTAACCCCTTTAAAACCAAACCTGTTTATACCTTAATCACCAAGCCAAATTTTGAAAACCTGGAATGTGTCACTTTGATTTGCCACAGAATTTACAATAGCAGCAAAATGGATGATTTTTCTGAAAATCTCATCCATAAGCTGCGGAAATAGTCTGCACAAAACCTATGTGGGAATTGACATGAAGTGCGGAATTTAATTCTGCAGCATCTCAATTTTTATCACCATTTCCGTTTCGCAATTCACATCTTCTTAATGAGGGGGTGAATTCCAGACAGAAATATGCAATAAAACCCACTTCAAAATCTGCATCAAATGGTGCTGGTTTGGAGGCAGGCTTTCCATGGCTGATCTGCTGCAGAAAGCACCCGCTACAGACATTCCCCTGAAAATCAGCTCCCGTTTGGAGCCAGCCTAAGAGAGAAGAACTCTGTAAAGTTTTTTAGACATCCAAGCAATGCTGACACTGTTTTTTAGCCACACATTGATTTAGGTGCTAAAAGTAGACTGATACAATTTGCACACATTTATTAAAAAATACCAAACTTGAGGAAAATATTTAAAAATTGTCAATTTTTCACATCAAAGATGTACATACATATTGTACAAATTTTTATCAGATATATACTTTATTTTGGAAGCACATTTGAAAAATTTTGCATGTTTCTGAGCAATTTAGGAGATTTAGTAATTTAATATTAATTTTTGAAATAGCTTGTTTTTAATTTATATGTAATTTTTAATTCATATAAATGATGGCACCTGAACCACAGGCTGTTCGTAACAGTCTGTTTCGGGTGTTTAGCCTGCTTGGGGGGACGCAATCGTCTGCTGAGTAAAGAACATTCATGTATGTCCCTGCCACAAAGACTCCTATAGGCAACAACCTAAATCTACAGTGGGCAGTTCAAAAGTAGTTAATAGGCCAAGATGGTACAAAGTACTATCAATATGCCATAAGATGAATCCAGAAATTCTAGTATAGTGTACACATGTAATGCCATATCCTAAACTGAAATAGCTTTGGAACAAGCTGACAAATTTGCATATCCAGTGACCATTATTCTAATTCCCAGTGATCACATTATTAATAGTATTATTGCAATTGAACATAGTGAGACCTTGCTTTTCAAGCAAAGTGTAACTATATATCTATCAATCATTACAATACAATTATTTAGACTAGAGTTTCCCTTTATATTCATAATGTAAATTAAAGCATTTACACGGTGAAGGGAATGAACTGCAGTATGTCAGCCATGTGGAAGCTCGGTATTATAAACACAAGTCTAATATGCTGTTAGGGTTTACAATGCAGCAAGGGCCTTAGGTAATCATATGTCACAGTTTGATCTTCTTGGGTCCCACTCTATTAAAATAAACAGTACTACTTCCCCTGTAATGTTATATTCCATTAAAAGCCCTGAAATAGAGGGAATGTGGAGCAATGGTCACAGGCCTCCGGTATGCGCTATAAATAATAGCCGGATAAGTGGAATATTGGGGTATATCAGTGACAGGCCTTGCCACTGGCTGTTCATTTATTTTAATGACAAAATAGTCATTATTTAAGCTGACTTTACATGACACCTGTAGGAATGGAGACTAATAAGAGGATACAGACAGTCACTTTAACCTCAGACACTTGGGATTCATAACTAAAATTATATATTTAAAAGTAGTTTAGATTTTTTTAAAAACCAACTAATTATTTACAATGCTCATTGTTTCAATGGCCAATGCTATCAGGACGGAGGTTATAGCTGGCGACTAGGTATGTATATGGGTTTCAGCAGGAGCTTTGTACTCTATCTTGTCTTTTCTTCATACTAACATCTGTATACCAGTATAGGCTCTTCTTGGATATGGCTCCCAGCACAACGAATCTGTCAAGCAGACAGTCTTCTCCACTCACTGTCAATGAGTGATGTCGGTGGGTGAAGGAAACCTAATATCACCCATTGACAGTGAGTGGTAAAAATCGCCATTTGACAGAGCCAGGAGCTGGATATAAGAAGAGCCTACACTGGCAAACATGGGTGAGTATAAGGAAAAGACAGTAATATAGTCAGCAGGAACGCAGTGGAAAAGCTATGCAGCCGGCCCCGCTGAAATAGACACATGTCAGGTCATCTTTAAAACCTATTTTCAAATACCCTATTAGGATATTCTGATTTGATACAGGAGTCCCCTATTTCATTAGCAAGTGTTTTTGGAAAAGTTGTCCAGGGAAATTAAAAATTTTGGTTGACAACCCTGCATATCATGTGACATTCCCCACTGCAGAAGAACTGAACACCTGCTGATGGGCTCCCTTATAGATTGCTGAGGGTCTAAAGGCATGGTCTGATTTAGGAAAAGCAGGATTCTTCACTCGGGACCTCCGTCAATTAGGTGGAGCTGAGAGTAACTATAATGATTGTCACATTTTTTCTGAAGCACCCAGCATTACAGAGCATTAAAGAAACAGCTTATTTAAGAACTGTGCAATTCTTCATATGTCCTGTGGCGGTGCTGCTGGGTCTCATGACAGATAACAGCTGATCTTTGGGTTTCCCAGCAGGAGGACACTGTGCAATCAGCTTATTTTCTGGATGGACTCTTCTAACAAAATAGAATTTTTTAACATCAACAACCCATTTAATATTAGACAGATTCTTATTCAATGAACTTTCGTGCTGATCTTCCTCCATAAGGTAGCACATGGAATCTGCTGAATTTTGTGACTGCGCAAATTTCCAGATTACAAAAAAAATGTGACAAATTGCTTCATATCACTATGACCAATACCTTAGTACTAAACAAATAAAATAAAATTTTGGAAAGAAAAGTCACAAGTAAACACAAAACACAGGTATCTATTGTAACATCTCCCAGATAAGAAGTCTGAAGCATTTAAGTTGCAATGGCCACACTCTCTAGACTGCCCATTACAGATCCAGCCAGCTTCAGAAAACATGAGAAAAGGTCGCTGACTACCTTAATTAGGATTGATGAGTCTCCTTTGAGATTCAGATTAATGTTCTCCCTTAAAAGCAATCTGCTATCTTTTACAGGAATGGCCATGCACTACCAATTATATCATTACAATATCCAGTGGTAATTCTTTTTAGCATGTGTAGTCTGTAGCCATAGATAATACTATGTGATTATTGTTCTCCAAATGTGTGAATAATTGAGAGGTTATGCTATATTACATGGCTGCCTCATCAAGTTTCCTCCCTGGAACTTAAAAAACATTTTAAAAGAGCTCTTTGCCATGGTTTAATTATCCATGAATTACATGCAGAGAAAAATAACGTAATAAAGCTGTCAAAAATGCTTTTTTTTTCTTCCCTGAGTCTCCCGGGCTCCAATCATTAGAATGTAGCTCATTAGACAGGTTGATTCAATAACAAATCTTCAGTAACTCTCCCAGGTTCTTGAAGACAAGAGTTCCACTATTATTTAAGTGACAGTAAAACAACCTGTCAGGCTGACAGGGTAACTGTTATAAATTGTCTACTGAGTTAATTAAATCTTATTTTGAAGTCACACACGTAATATATCACACCCCACAGAGAGCACATGTTTCTATTATCAGGCCTTCCAAAGCATTGGGTCCTAGGCATGATTGAATCGAATTGCAAAGGTTAAAGAGCCGTTTCTTGGCGACTAAGCAAGACAGTATCCAACTTCCCATTGTAAAGCAGAAAACATTACACAAATAATTAACTGCAGAATGTAGTTCTTTACGCATTTTACATAGTCTTTTTAATCCAGACATTGTTTTCAGACCTAGCCTGCTGAGTGCGGTAATTATTTTCAAAGTTTCCTGTTCTCAAAGTTTATGGGACAATCCCAAACCACCAAGTGAAGATCTTTTTGCATTTCTAGAATATATCAGAAGAATTTCGTTTTTCAATAATGCAGTCATCAGAAAATCCACAGATGTATCATGAGCCATATTTACAAGAATCAAACTACTAATGACCAGTTGTCTGTATGTATGCATGTGAGTGATTCTTATGCTCCACCCCTGGTAATGTCATTGCTCCGCCCCTATGATGACGTCATCAAAGGTCCTACAATATATAGAAAACACCGAGTCTGACTGACAGAAGAACAACACAGTTAGGGCTCTTGGAAGGGGACAAAAATAACAAAATGAGAATACAACTAAGCCATTATTATCTAAGACGACACAACTCAGCAGTCCTGACAGAACACATTGACCTACAACCACCACAGAGATCCGGTGGGCTAAAGGACCTGTGGTGATGTCACTGCAGTGGGAGGAGCCAAGCTGTGTGATGTGTGGGAATCAAGCTGCTGTTTGTGTGATGTGTGGGGATCATAATGCATGTACCATGTAGCACAGCTGTGTGGCACATTGTGCCACCAGAAACACTGGTACTATAATTTCCTAATAATTACTAGTCAAACTACAAACAACCACTTGTCAATTAGTATGTGAGTGCTTCTCATGCTCCGACCCTGGTGACATCTACACTCTGCCCCCATGGTGACATCATCGCTCTGCCCCCATGGTGACGTCATCGATGGTCCTACAAGATATATAAAACACAGAGCCTGACTGACAGAAGAACAACACAGTTAGGGCTTTTTGAAAAGGGGAGAACAAAAATAACAAAATGAGAATACAACTAAGCTGTTATTATCTCAGACACAACTCAGCGGTCCTGACAGAAGACACTGACCTACCGCCATCACAGAGAGCCGGTGAGCTGAAGGATCTGCGGTGATGTCACTGCTGTGGGAGGAGCCATTGTTCAGTTTGGTAAAAGAGGTCTGATGGGCTGAAGGACCTGCGGTGACATCTCTGCTGTGGGAGGAGCCATTGTGCAGTTTGGTAGAAAGTACTGTATACTGGATAAACAGACAGCAGCTATTACCAGGAACTGTGATGGCTTCCCCATCATGTGATCACCTGTGTGGGTGGAGTCAGGAATCACATGACCAGGGGGGATTACTGTATCCAGGAGTCTGGTGATGTGTAAAATAGCAGTGCTGTGTAAAATAGCAGTGCTGTGTGATGTGTGTGAATTAGGATGCAGCAGAGCTGTGTGTGTCATGTGCTGTGTATGTGATGTGTGGGGTCAGGATGTATGTATTTGGATTTACAATGTAGCGGAACTGTGTGTGTAATGTGCTGTGTGTGATGTGTTGGGTCAGCATGCATGTAGTAGAGCTGTCTGTGTAATGTGATGTGTGTAATGTGTGGGAATCAAGATGGATGTAGTAAAGTTGTATGTGTAATGTGTGGGAATCATAATGAATGTACAATGTAGCAAAGCTGTGTGTGTAATGTGCGGGAATCAAAATAGATGTACTACAGCTGTGCGTGGCATGAAGTAGAGCTGTGTGTGTATTGTGTTGTGTGTGTAATGTGTGGGGTCAGGATGGAAGTAGTTGAGCAGTGTATGTGATGTGTGGGGATCATAATGCATGTAGCACAGCTGTGACAAAAACTGAAACACCAGAAATGCTGGTACTATAATTTCCTAATAATTACTAGTAAATTATATAGAACGACGGAGGGGTAAGATATTGAGACCTGCAGTACAGATCTGGTCTGTAACATTTTTTTGTGGCTGCTGGGATGACCATTGCTCGCGGTGGGTCTACGCTTGCCAGAAAATACAGGGTTTCTGTAATCATTCTCGGGAATTATGAGCAGTTAAACTTATATCGAGACTAGATAATCTGTTGAAACAGAGGGTGCCTATACTGAGGTCTCAAACTTTGCTAGTTGAATAGCTGAGATATTATAAAATATATACAGTCTATGGACCTGTAAGAGTTCCAACACGATACCCAATGTAAAAATAGAGAACCTTTTATTAAATTAGATTTTTGTTTACCAGTGTTAAATTTTGAGGTTTGTATAAATTCTACCATGTAATCCATTTCATAGTTAAAAAAAAATAATTTGGGGGGGGCGGAGCCTGACCGCTGAAGAAGATGGAGTGCTGAGCCCGGAGCTCCATCACACCGGCACCCGCGGGGACCCCATACAGCTGCTATAAGAAGATTCGATGGGGAAAATCGGCAGAGAGAGGGGGGGAGAAGCCCAGAGCACCCCCAGAGCGTACAAGGGACAAGCGGACATGCAGCGGTACCTCAAAGAACGGATCTCCCGCTCTCCCCGCACTCCCTCCCAGATGGCGCCGGCTGCAAAGATGTCTGTCACCAACAGTAAGGAGGGGGAGGACGGGGCTTCTTCGGATGGTGAGGAGGGAGAAGGCATATCGAGGAGCTTCATGAGGGAGCTTCTCTCACAAGCCCTGCAACCAGTCAAAACAGACTTGACTGAGATTAAAGAGGAGCTGAAGCAGCTGGGCGCAGAGTAGAAGAGCTGGAGACCACTACGGCTGCGATCACATCTCACTCCCTAGAGGTGGAAAAAACCCTGCAAGAGCACCACCTACAAATTAACAAAGCCCTCTTGATGCAAGAGGACATTGAAAACAGAAACAGGCGCAATAATGTGCGCATTAAAGGGCTCCCTGAGACCTGGGCTGCAGAGTGCTTACAGAAAGTCACCAAGGAGATCTTCAGCCAGCTGCTAGGAGAAGAGAGAGCTGCGACCATTTGTATTGAGCGAGTCCACAGGGCTCTTAGACCCCCTCCCCCACCCTCGGATCCACCGAGAGACATTATTTGCAAGATTCTAGCATTCCCAGATGCTTTGGAAATTCTGAAAGCTGCAAGGCAAGTAAACGACATCCGTTATGGTGACGCCTCTATACGCATCTTCCAAGATTTGTCCCCATCTACTCTGGCCAAACGCAGGCTGATGCGCCCTCTTCTGGATGTCCTAAAAAACAAGGGGATCAAATATGCATGGTTATTCCCCTTTGGCCTGGGGATAACCCACAAAGGCCGTAGGCTAAATATACGGTCCCCTGAAGATCTGCATCTTTGCTGGCAACTGCTGGACATTGAACCTCTGGATATTCCTAGCTGGCTCCCCCTGCCTGACCCGGTGCAACTGCCTACCTTTACAGCAGCAGGGATCTGGCAGCCGGTTGTCAACCACAAGTCCCCAAAAGGGAAAAAAAAGAAAACCAGAGAAGAAACCGAAGCAATGGACACTTGAAGGGCTAGCTGGAATGGTTCTGGACAGTCCACTCATGCTGCGTGTGCCCTGGAATACGCCAACCCTCTTACCTAAGGTTGAGGTCTATTTCGGTTCAAGGTTATCTGGTTGATGCAAGTGAGATGAAGGAGAAGCCGCAGGACTTTCTGCGGGCGGCGCTGCCGCCTTTGGAGGGACAGATGTCTCTTCCCTCTCTGCCTCCCCTTAGGAGTTTCTCTGCCTTCCCGGTTATATAGGCCAAAAAATGGTCTATATTGTTAAGAATTCTTTTTTCTCCGAAAACCCCTGCTTTTTGTTAAGCTTCCTGTTTGAAAACCTTCCCCTTATTAGAGGGGATCCCCGACCGTGCCTGTCAGGTCAGGCTGACTTAGTTCTTGTTCAGTTACTGAGTACTGCGTTGCTACACCTGGACGCAGTCCGTCCTCCATTTATTGAGATCTTTAGAAATCTTTTGACCCATATCTCTGAGAGGCAACTCCTGTTGTGCTCTCAGTAAGCACCTAGGGGTGCTCCACACCTTACCCATAAGTCTTCCATCCCCCGTCTTTCCTCCCCCTTCCTTGTCCCTACCCCCATTCCTCTGCTCTGGTAACTGTGTAAGCAAAGTAATGTCTATCACATATTGTACTTATTCTTGTCTTACCTCTCGCTTCAAGTAGACACGATGAACGATTTTAAGGTTACGTCATTCAACGTCCGGGGCCTCAACATGCCAGTCAAACGCCACAACACTGCCTGTATGATCAAGAAATACGGGACGAAAATTTTACTCCTACAAGAAACCCACTTCAAGGGGATCAGATGCTTCACGCTGCCTGGTAAGCAATTTCCACAACACTTCCACAGCACACACGCGATCTCCGCCTCCAGGGGAGTCTCAACTCTCTTCCACCAATCTGTTAATTTTGTATGCGACTCGCAGTACACGGATGGTGAGGGAAGAGTTTTGCTCCTGAAGGGGAAGATAGACAACACGCAGATCACCATCGCCAACTTGTATGCACCTAACACAGATCAGGTCCCATGGTTGATAGCTCAATTGGACATATTAAAAAATTTCGCGGTAGGCCAAATTATTCTTGGTGGAGATCTGAATCTAACCCTTAATCCCCTTTTAGACTCCTCCACCGGCCGCTCCCATATACCTCAAACGAAACTAAGAAAATTGAACAAAAGCTTACAAGAGCTGGGCCTGGTTGATGTATGGCGCCTCCTATACCCTGTAGACAGAGACTATACGTTCCTTTCACAGGTCCATCTAACACATCAAAGACTGGATATTTTTGTCTCCCCGGGGCTGTTAAAAGCTCTTCAAGGGGCGCACATAGATGTGGTGACTGTCTCCAACCACGCACTGGTCCACGCAACGTTTCTTCCCTTCAGACAGCCGCCTAGAGAGTGGCGTAGGAGATTGAACGCTTCATTGCTAGACTCTTTGGAAAATGTTTCCGCCTTATCCGCTCAATTGGAAGACTTCTTCCATTTAAACTCTGAGGGAGGGGTGAGTGAGCCGACAGTGTGGGAAACCCACAAGGCCTATGTTAGGGGCCTGTTGATTGCTATGGGCTCCAGGGCCAAGAAGATATCACAAAAAGAAATAGACGAAAAATTAACCCAAATTGCCATCCTTGAACAAAAAGTAAAACAATCCCAAGTGAAAACTGCTCTGCGAAAATTGACGGAATTAAGGAAAGATCTCCAACTTTGTCTTAACTCCAAATTCAATAAAAAAACATTTGTTTTGGAAACATATAATCTATATACAGGGCAATAAAGGAAGTAAATTCACGTCCTCACTAATCAAAAAAGCAAAGGCCAGAAATACAATTACCGCCATTAAAACACACACTGGGAAAATATCTATGGACACTAACGAAATAGCTAAAGAGTTCCAACATTATTATTCAGGCCTCTATAATCTGAGCAAACAAACCTCCCCTGAAGAAGCCCTGTTAGCGAAAAATAGGATTGAATCTTTCCTCCGTCAGATTCCTATACCGAGATTGAGCGAAGTAGATGCTAATTCCTTGTTAATTCCGGTCACACAATCCGAAGTTAAGGAGCTATTAGCCTCCTCTCCCCCTTATAAAAGCCCTGGCCCAGATGGGCTTTCTATGCCTTATTATAAGGCCTTCCAGGACATCCTGGTGCCCAAGCTGACGGATCTATTCAACTCTTTGCTCGGAGGGGCCCCTCTTCCCAGACAGGCTCAAGAAGCTCACATTACTTTAATTCCCAAAGAAAAAAGAGATCCTGCTCTTTGTAGCAATTATAGACCTATCTCCCTTATTAATTTAGATGTCAAGCTTTGGGCCAAGCTATTGGCCAAGAGACTCGACACATTTATTACCGACCTTATCAACGAGGAACAGGCGGGCTTCGTAAAAAGAAGGGAGGGCAAGGACAATTGTAGGAGACTCCTACATGCATCCCGATACACGCAGTCACAGAATATTCCCCTGGTATTTGTTGGAACCGACGCTGAAAAAGCCTTTGACCGGGTCAATTGGCAGTATAT
Organism: Eleutherodactylus coqui; assembly: GCF_035609145.1. Classification (NCBI taxonomy): domain Eukaryota; kingdom Metazoa; phylum Chordata; class Amphibia; order Anura; family Eleutherodactylidae; genus Eleutherodactylus; species Eleutherodactylus coqui. Next base: position 151,108,327 of record NC_089842.1, on the reverse strand, counting down.
GAAAACTACTCTACTAAATTACAACATCCCGGTCAGTTTTGTTGCAGCTATCTTTTCTCTGTACGCCGCTCCGCATGCCAGAATTAAGGTTAACGACATTCTGTCCCCCCCCTTCGAAATTAATAATGGCACGCGTCAAGGGTGCCCACTTTCGCCCTCTCTATTCATCTTGGCTCTGGAGCCCCTCTTAGTGCAGATCAGACAGGATCCAAATATAGAAGGTCTAACTGTTGGAAACTCCCGTTTGTCTTCCGCGGCTTTTGCGGACGACATTGTCTTTATCATCACTAACCCCGAAGAGGGTCTCCGCAGACTGGTCGAAACGCTGAATGCCTATGGTGAGTTATCAAATTTCAAAATAAACTTCGACAAGTCTACGGTCTTGAATGTCTCCGTCCCATATGCAGTCAGTAAAAACTTATCTAGCTCCTCACCGTTCTCGTGGTCGGAGACAGTCATGGACTATTTGGGAGTCAAAATCCCCCCAAAAATAGAGGATATCTATGCAACCAATTTCGTCCCACTTCTAGACCAAGTTAAAAAGCTTGTAAAAGATTAAGATCTACCTTGCATATCTTGGTTTGGTAGACGTAATATCCTTAAATCCTATATCCTTCCGATCATCCTTTACAAGATTAGAATGTTGCCGATCTATATACCTCCTAGCTTCTTTAAAACGATCCGCACGGTCTTTGCTGCCTACGTATAGAGGCAAAGAAGACCCAGATTAGCATATAGCTTAATGATCAAAAGGAGATCGGAGGGAGGTATAGGTCTTCCAAATATTTTGGACTATTACCGAGCAGCCCAGTTGAATTACTGGATGGACCTGACGTGCCCAGCAGGAGACAAGATTCTCCCTAATCTGGCATTGGCCCACACCAACAGTGGTTCTCAGAGGGACCTGTGGTTTCCAAAGAGGAAAAGATACCTTGCAAAGGGATTCTCTCCTCTTCTGAAAGGCCCTTGTGAAGTGTGGGATAAACTGAAGGAGACTCTGACACCAGAGCCCTCCCCGGTGGCCCCACTAAATTTAATACACAATTACCTGAAGTTACCAGAGGATCCCGCCACCACCTCGGTCTGGAGAAAATGTAATCACCTCACAGTAGGGGACCTTCAGGTGCTGGCTCACCTGCCGGCCGTAGACATTCTACAAACATTCCAGTCGGATTGGTCCCCCTCCTTTTTGGTGAAAGCCACGGTGACAAAGGTTATGGAGGACTTTCTTGAGACCTATAAATCCACCAGGCCCAAAACCCCATTTGAACGCTCCTTAATTGATCCCAACCCCAGGGCAAGAAGAATCTCGCAGCTCCGCTGCCATTTCATTGTTCCACATGCTACAATCAAACCAGCATTTATTATTTCCTGGGAAAGGGAACTGGGCATTTCGTTGTCACCATCAGACATCAAAGTAATATTGTCCACCTCTTGCGGCCTTTCTCCATGTATCCTAGCCCAGGAATCTCATTATAAATTACTCGTACGCTGGTACAAAACACCACAGTGGTTGGCTGCATACAAGTTGGCACCACATAGCAGATGTTGGAGGTGTGACGCCGAAGTGGGGTCCTACCTGCATATATGGTGGTCCTGCAAGGGACTTGAGACCTTCTGGAGGGGAGTGAGCGCGGTGTTGTGCAAAATCAAACAAAACTTTGTCCTAACGCCGGAGATGGTCTTCTTGTGGAGACCCTCCCAAGCGTTTCATCCGCTGAGAGACAGGTTGGTGGCCCATCTGATAGATGCGGCCAAAGCATTGATTCAGCTGTTTTGGCAGGCTGAAGCATCCCCCCTACTTTCACACTGGAAAGAGAAGGTAGATTGGATCTACCATCTTGAAGAGCTGGTGAGCTGGCAGAACAACACACATGACAAATTTATTATAATTTGGCATCCATGGCGTGATTTGAGGCTCCTAGACGTTTTTTCCCAATAGTAGGTGCAGTTATCACAAACCCCCCCCCCCCACACCCTCTCCTCCCCTTCCCCTCCTTCCCGCCCCCCACTCCCGTTAAGTGTTGTAAAACAGGTTCATAAGATCCACTGGTTCCCGGGGGCCCATAAGGACCACTCGGGCAGTGGATGCGCATTGTTCTTCAGTGCCCTGACTTCTCGTAATTTGCTATATTTAACGCTGTCACTTCAGGGCCAGTGTTACTTGTGTAAAGACTGCTGTATTATTTTTGTCCCTTTTTTTTTTGTTGATGCATTCCCATACCCTGTATGTATACAAAATTTAATAAAAACTGATTTAACAAAAAAGAAAAAAATATATATTTTTTTTTTTGATTATGTTCTCTAATTCCAGAAAAGTTGGGACGCTCTGTAAAATGTAAATTCATGTAAAGAAAAACAGAATACAATGATTTGGAAATCTAATATAACCACATTTTATGCACAACCTAACATAGAATACATATCAGAAGGTGAAAGTGAGACATTTTTTCCATTTCATTTACAAAAAAAATTTACTTTTTTAGAAATTGATGGCAACAACACATCTATAAAAAAAAAAAGTTGTGGCAAGGCCATGGCTACCATTGTGTCGCATCCCCTCTTCTTTTACATCAGTCACTGGGAAGTGAAGAGACCAATTGCTGGAGTTTTGTCAGTAACTGGCCATTCCCCACAGTAACACAGTTTCTTGCTATAGATCCTCCAATGTATATTTTATTGTAGGGTTGGATTATACTTTATCTATATCATCTAACCACATAGCAACACAGCTGTAATAATCCCTTTAATGATCGAAGAGGAAAGCGAAAAACAATCGGAATACTCCGTGTCCATTCTCTATTTCTTAAACAAACATTCTTCATCTCACTTAAGTATTCTTGGCCTTTTTTTTCTAACTGCAGGTGACAAGACTTGTTAAAATGTGAGTTTTAAAAATTATCTCCAGCAGATGGAGATGACATCAATCGCAAGCATGTAGGTGGAAAATCTTTGCTGAAGTCATTAGCTTTCCCGTGTGTAATACTACCTGTGTTAAACAGGGGTAGATCTGTTTTCTTACTGTGATTTGATATTGAGAAACATCTTGGAGCAGTAAGCTGTATTGCAGTCCTGGAAGTCTGTGTCACTGCTTTTAAATAAGACATGCAAGGCAGTCCATCAGATTTTTTCCGTGGAGAATGTTTTTCACATTTGAAAAAGGAGGAAAAAAAATAATATTCAGAGATGCTAATGGTTTTATCAACATGGAAAAAGAATGTAGTTTTTAGAAGGGATTTGCTTGTGATTTTATCTTTCGTACGATTTAATATGTAGTGGGTTAGCGAGCCAAAATGAATATGAAACGCCAGATTTAATACTTGTTCATTAATCTATCACACAGCGGTCTGGTTTTTGGTTTATGGATGGGATTTTATTTCATTAAAAGGGTTGTATGAGATTAGAAAAGCATGGCTGCTCGCTTCTAGCAACAGCACCACTTCTGTCCTCGGGCCGTGTCTGGTATTGCTGTTCAGCCCTATGAATGCTACAATACCAGACATAGCCCACGGACAACAATGGCACTGCTTTTGGAAGAAAACAGACACATTTTCCTAATCTTCTACAAGCTCGTTAAAACCCGTATTGATAAACCAGTTAAACCAATTACAAAATCAATAATGTACTGTAAATTTGTTTTCTGTTAGGCTATGATAGCTGAAAAGAAAGAATAAGTGACAGAATAAATAAAAACACTTGCATAGGAAAGAAATTATGCCGTTGAAAAACCTACAATAGAAAATATCCAGCAGGTTTGTCGCAACACTCAGGTGCATGTGGGTCTGATTAACGTCCACGTCTGAAGAAGAATCTCTCTGCAAAGTAGGATTTGGAATAAATATTTCCTTGCTACGTAGGCTTTGGATGGAGCAGAGTGGTGGGTTTGGGTCTGGCTTCAAAAAGAGCCAAATAAGGAAATAAATCCATGACCAACAATACAAGTAATTAATTGATACATTTTGAGCCTTCATTCAGCGAATACTGAACTTTACAAAGTATTTAGGAATATTATTAGTTTTGCATTAGGTTCCCGGATTGTTCCTTTTTAAAGGGGTTGATCCAGATACGCTGATTCTCTTTAATCTGCCTATATAATTAATTGTCATCCTTTTAAAGTGGCCCCTAACAAGTTGGATTTCCTGTACAGTGCTCTATGTTTATGCATAGCAAAGCTTAATATGTTGCTTCTAATATTTTATGTATTGACTCATTTATATAGAGCATACATATTCTGCACTGCTGTACGCAGATTCTCATCACTTATTTGGACCCATTGAGCCTCCCAAACTATATACACCTGTTAATATGTTTTTGGAGTGTGGAAGGAAATCGACACAAACATGGGGAGAATATACAAGCGACATGAAGGACTCCAGCATTACAAGGCAACAGTGATAATCATTGAGCTACCATGTTGCCAGTATTAATATGTGGATGGTGACTTCCTTCAGTTCTCTTTTGCATGTGTTTAACTCCTGCAGGACCAGAGATTATTCATTTTTTTATTTTCGTTTTTTTGTTCCCGCCTTCCAAGAGCCATAACTTTTTTATTTTTCATTGACATAGCCATATGAGTGCTTTTTTGGGGGGATGAGTTGTGTTTTTCAATGGTACTATTCAATGTATTATATGATATACTGAAAAAATCGTTACGATTTTGTTGCAAGGGTCCTTACAGATATGGTGATACCAATTTTTTATTGTGTTATAAGATTTTTAGTATTTTTAAAAAGTAAATAGAATTTTTTCTTATAAAAAAATGTTGCGGGGAGAGCTGAAGTTTTTAGTAGTATCATTTTGAGAAACATACATTTTTTGTCTTCCTTTTTTATTCATAATTTTTGTGAGCGGGGATAACGAAAATAAAGTAAATTCTGTCATACTGTACTTTTTATAGTGTCTGCACTGCACAGAATAAATATTATGACATTTTAGAAGTTGGGACTTTTACCTAAATGGCGATACTAAATATCTGGGGTCTTTCAATTTTTTCGATTTTTATGGGAAAAATGAGATAAGGGTTTTTTTAACAAAGTTTTTTTTTTATTCTTTTACTGTTAACAAAAACTTTATTAAAGTTTTTTACACTTTTACTTAGTCCCCACGGGGGCCTTCAACTTGCAATGATTTGATCGCTTGTAGTATATACATCAATACTTCAGTATATGTATCAATTTTTGCATGGTAGTCCTGGGAGCCTTTTGGGCTGCCTTGCTAGCCCATAGCAACCTCCAAACATGTTGTGTGTAGGTGCAGATGGGGCATTGGAAGGACTCCCCCCCCCCCCCCCCCCCACTTACTGTTTTGATACACAGTCAGTATTGACTGCATCAGCTAGACAGTGGACTGCTCAGAGCTAAGGGCTATTACATGGGATGATTGTCGAGTGCAGAAACGCCCAACAGTGCCCCAAGAAATTCTTGCTCCTGTACTTTCCCACAGGAGTGATATTTGCTCAGTGAATAAAGGTGTAGCGGGCAGGAGATCACTCCAGCTGCCCGCCTCCATTCACAGTAAACAGGCAGTTATTTGTAGATGAACAACTGCCTGTTTACACAGGCTGATCATTATTTAACTTTTATGCCTGAGCGGCAAACGATAAAAAAAACTAATTACTGTTCATCTTTCATATCGCACAAGCATTTAAACTGAAAATTATTGTTGAGATTCCTGCAATCCATCGAGAACCTGAACAATAATCATTCTGCATGAAAGGGCGCCAACTCTGATCATGGCAATTACCGGCTGTCAGAAACAGTTTATAGCTACCAGGTTTGGAGCTGATTTGGCTCCTGAGCCTGCTCCATACACTCTTCATGATCGCATGACGTATATTTATGTTATGCAGCCAGGAAGGGGTTAATAATATAAACAGTGCAGTAAATTGGCCTGTATTCAGTTTCCAGGAATGCTGGATTACAGGAGTTTTACTATTGTACGTGAGGTTAACTGTAGGATTAATAAATACTTTACTCAATGTGGAAAAGCCCTTTAAGTTTTCGGAGCCGTCTACAGGCATCTTTCCACAGGTGTTTTCCTTCCATGGGTCCTGCACACTGTATTAAGCCCTTGCTGCCTCTTATCACTCATGCGTTGCTTGGCAAAGTGAGGTTATTCTTGCAGATTTGACAGAGGAGTAGATGTAATCAGCCTATTCCCAGGGGTTTTGGAAAGCAGCTGGGTTCTGGCACATCGCATCAGTGGAATTGTTAACACAAGCAAAAAAAAAATCTCGGTAAAAGGAACCAGGCTTTTAAAATGCAGAAAAAATATTCACAAAACAAAACAGACAATCAAAGAAGCTTTAGTCAGTTCTGCAACAAAAGCTTTTAAACAACTGTTCTTTTAAACCTCATTTGAATAATATAATTTCTGATGGAGCTGTTTTCTTTGAAACCCTGGATAATGTAAATATCTCTTATTACTGTGTAAGCATTTGTTTTTATTTTGTTTAATTTTTTCCCCTCTTTTGTTCTTGGCAGTTGGTGTCTGCAGTGATGTAATCTATCAGGGGTTATGCGGCTGGTCTCCCTCTCAGCAAGGGGTTTAGGAGCTAAAGGGCACAGCGAACATTAAGTACAAAAAAATTAAGAACTTAATAAATTAAATAAAAGATAAAGCAGTTAATAAGATGCAGCAGAAGTACAGTTTATTCTGTCACTTCTTTTTCTGCAAACATGCAACTTTATGCGGTTTGTAAGGGGGCGTTCCCATGTGTGTCAGGAGCTCCGTAGGTCCAAAGCTTCTATCAACACTTCTGTCAGATCTGACAGCAAGAATAGGTTATCGTTCTTGAAGTCAAAATGCAGGAAACCACAAGGGAACACTGATGGACCCATTATAAGTCAATGAGGGCTGTAGGACGCCTAGGTATTATTGTACCTTGACGCCACCATAAAAGGTGGTGGTCCACAAGGGGAAGGCTGTTTGATAGCCAGGTGATGCCTTCATTGGTTTCTGATTGGATGCAGGGCGTGCTTCTCGGAGTCGGCCTCACAGGTCCCAGCACAGACTAACTGTGTTGTTACTTGTCACTTGCACACTGCCTCAGGGATCTGGTAAGGGGACATATCAGGCCGCCGTTGGCCACACTGGCAGCGCCACTGTGAGTGCACCGGCAGCTACACTCACAACGTAAGAGGACATGTTAGGCCACCGTCGGCCACACTGACAGCACTGGCAGCTACACTCACAGCAGCTGAAGCAGCAGCACGGCCGCCTCTGTAGAACATTATTCTTGCAGGGAGAAGTCCCCTGCAAGGGCGCCGGTGGCTACAGTCACAACGTGGTGAGTAGCAGGGGCGCCGCAGGACTTGGAACCTGTAGGCGCCTACTGTCACACCGGGGGCAGGAGCACGACCGCCCCAGCAGAACTTTGCGGTAGCCGCTACCAGGGCGCCACAGCCTGCACTGAGAGCGGGGGTGGGGGCAGGAGCACAGCAGCACATGCACGCTGTAGCGGGGACAATGCCAGCACCCTTGGGAGGGAAGATGGCCGCGGGACACAAACACATGACCGCCAAAGGCAGATGGCTGGCCGACAATGCGAGGTGGAAAACGCAGTGCACAGGACAAAGAACTTAAGCTAGCCCTGCAGCCAATCAAAAACAGGGGCGTCACCTGGCTGTCAAACAGCCTCACCCTGGTGGACACCCACCACTTCCGGTGGTTTCAACGTACAATAATACCGAATGCCATTGGGACCTATGATACAGCAAAGCAGCATAGCTTCCATTGTGGGCAGTACCCATAATACATATGTGAACATATATATTGGTTTCTACACTGACATATAGAAAGGGGTTCTTTACTGTAAGAGCAGTGAGACTATGGAACTCTCTGCCCAAGGACATGGTGATGAAAAATTTGATAAAAGAGTACAAGAGGGGCCTGGACGTCTTTCTTGAGCCATACAATATTATATGTTATAATCTTTAATTACTTCAGAAGGGTCGGTGATCCGGGGATTATTCCGATTGCCAGACTGGAGTCAGGAAGGAATTATTTTCTCTTAACCCCTTGAGTGGCAGGTTTCCTACCACCCTGTCGTGCCCACCAGGGCAGGTTTTTTAAAATGGTCTAATCATTGAATTTCAACTAGTTTTGCAGTTGCGTCTCAAGAGCCATAACTTTTTCATTTTTCCATTGACATGGCCATATGAGGGCTTGTTTTTTGCGGGACAAGTTGTGATTTTTTAAACAGGGGGGAAGAAAAAAAGAAATGGGGAAAAAAGAAAAAAAGGGGCCATGTCATTAAGGGGTTAAATAATGTATTAACTTCCTTCTCTGGGTCATTATGACACACACAGATACCACATGTGTGATTGTATTTTTGATTTTTTACAAAGTAAAGGGAGACAAGTGTTTTTTTTATTTTTTTTAATTATTTTTTTCCTTTTTTTTTTTTAATTTTTTTTAATTTTTTTTTTTTTTTGTCCCTTTAGGGGACTTCCACAGGGACCCATCAGGACCCCCTGATCACATTCCAGGGGTCTGATGGTGACAGCCCTTTACATGCTGCAGTGACAACCCTTTACATGCTGCAGTCACATAGACTGCAGCATGTAAAGGGTTAACGCAGCAGAGATCGGAGGTTTTCTCTGATCTCTGCTGTAAGAGCTGGTACCTAGCTGTCCTCTGACAGCTAACAACCAGCTCTCCCTGCCACAGAGACCATCGGCTTGCTTCTGACAAGCCGATGGTCTCTATGGCAACCTGTAAACAAAGCAGGACATTGCCGACATGTCGGCAATATCTTCTGCTGGTTTTTCAAAGCCCTTGCACTGCTCTGTGCGGGTCTGTGCAGGCAGAGCACACTGTCACTGCTTGTGGCATTGTGCTCTGCAGCTCCCATAGGGATACATAGCCCGGAAATCTTCCGGGCTATGTTGCTATGAGCAGTGGAGCTCGTCCCCGGAAATTTTCCGGGCGTGCCACTCAAGGGGTTAAGTGGGGAAAATTGACTTCTACCTTATTGTTTTGGGATTTTTTTTGCCTTCCTCTGGATCAAAATTGGCGGTTAATAGGCTGAACTGGATGGATATATGTCTTTTTTTGGCCTTACATACTATGATACTATGAACATAACCGTAAAGTGAATCTGTCACCACCTTAATGCTCCTATCACTGAGGGCAGTATAAGGTAAAGAACACAGACACCATGACTACAAGGATGTATCTGTTTTATGGATCTGTGAAATAATTTGTCAGAAACTAACATTTTATCAGTGTCCGTACACATATAGAGAACTACAGGATATCCTCAATAATCATGAGCTGCGGGTTAGGCCTTCCCACCTCTCCCTCCAGTCTTTTATTGGCTGCTATCTCCCTATTACTGTGCATAAGGAGAGAGCTGTCAATCAGTGGTTGGAGGGCGGGGTTGGGCGGCACTAGCCTGTAGCTGCATTCATGTTTCTGTCAATCACAGTTTGTGCTCATCATTGTTACCCTCCATATAAGCGCTAACACATTTTGGAAGCCTTGGACATGGTCTAGATGCGAGACTGTCTCTTATCTAAGAAGGGACAATATTTAATATAATAGGGATGCAACAATTTATCTTGCTTTAGCCATTTAGTGTCACCCTTTCACCTTCTGGTATTTGTTGCTACTCCTGTCAATTAGTTTTAGAAACAAATCAAACTTGAGGAACAGTCACATAGAACGTTTCACAAAGTACAAAACACAGTGTGCAATTCATAAATCATTTCCACAACAACAACACAAAATTAATGGGCTGCCCTTTAAGGTAAATAAACTTAGGGTTACTAATGGAAGAAATGCTAAATTAGACGGGGAAGGATGATCTTCACACTTTGGTCAATAACATGCTTGCTGTATTCAACTGTGCATCTGGTTTAGTGAAGGATGTATGGGAAGATATTTCATCTTCTCGGACACTGTTGGCCTTTCACCCAAGATTTTCTTTGGAATTAACATAATTCATCTGTTTTATTTTTTCTGCCACTGGTTTGAGACACTATTTTACTGCATGGCAACAACATAGTTATTCTGACACTGAATGCTGTGTGAATTTATAGGAAAAACTAAAATTTGATGCGGACACAGATAGTACTGCCACACTGTCCCTCTCTGTAAATGACGCAAGCACAGATAGTACTGCCACATTGTCCCTCTCTGTAAATGATGCGGACACAGATAGTACTGCCACACTGTCCCTCTCTGTAAATGATGTGGACACAGATAGTCCCGCCACACTGTCCCTCTCTGTAAATGATGTGGACACAGATAGTACTGCCACACTGTCCCTCTCTGTAAATGATGCAGGCACAGATAGTACTGCCACATTGTCCCTCTCTGTAAATGATGTGGACACAGATAGTACTGCCACACTGCCCCTCTCTGTAAATGATGTGGACACAGATAGTACTGCCACACTGTCCCTCTCTGTAAATGATGCGGACACAGATAGTACTGCCACACTGTCCCTCTCTGTAAATGATGTGGACACAGATAGTACTGCCACACTGTCCCTCTGTAAATAATGTGGACACAGATAGTACTGACACACTGTCCTTCTCTGTAAATGATGCGGACACAGATAGTACTGCCACACTGTCCCTCTGTAAATGATGTGGACACAGATAGTACTGCCACACTGTCCCTCTCTGTAAATAATGTGGACACAGATAGTACTGCCACACTGTCCCTCTCTCTAATGGTGTGGACACAGATAGTGCTGCCACACTGTCCCTCTCTGTAATTGATGCGGACACAGATACTACTGCCACACGGTCCCTCTCTCTAATGGTGTGGACACAGATAGTGCTGCCACACTGTCCCTCTCTGTAATTGATGCGGACACAGATACTACTGGCACACTGTCCCTCTCTGTAAATTATGTGGACACAGATAGTACTGCCACACTGTCCCTCTGCAAATAGAGTGGGTGCACACAGAGTAATAGTCTCTTCCCATGTGAGGATTCATACTGCAACCTCTCTCATTTATTTACACAGCTCTAAACAAGTGGTCTATTTATATAAAATACAGACCCCAATCCCTTGTGCTTACAGAATAGATGGCACAGGGGTCTTTGAACTTTGAGTCTAACAGTTTGCATTTTCTCCTTATATTAATGTGGATTTCCTATATTGCCCTGGATGCTATAAAAGACCTCTGGGGGACATATACTCTGTCATTTTGGCTTATTATTTAGCAGTTTGCCACTGTAACTAGAGCATCCATTAGAGTCTCAGTTTCAGGTAAAAATAGCCCCCTATCATGATAGTAGTCACTGGCAGAGCTGATCTGGGCCTGCTAAGACCCAGCAGCTATGCCATGCTGGGGGCATCCGGTGAGCTCATGATTGCTGGGTGTAATACAAGCACTGGCACCGCTATTTACTCTATAGTATCCATTAAGCACCATGTACACCGGAGAAGAGAAAACAAACGGTTATAAACCGCTTCTGTCTTCTCCTTGGGGTCCTCAGCTATCTCTGATAACCAGACCCTCGACCTGTTTCTGCTACATTGTAGGAACTAAGGATGAGCGAGTATGCTCGCTAAGACACTACTCGTTCGAGTAATGTGCCTTAGACGAGTATCTCCCTGCTCGTCCATAAAGATTCGGGGACCGCCGCAGCTGACAGGTGAGTCGCGGCGGGGAGCAGGGGAGAGCGGGCGGGAGAGAGAGATCTCCCCTCCATTCCTCCCCGCTCTCCCCCGCAGCTCCCCGCCCCGCGACGGCCCCCGAATCTTTAAGGACGAGCAGGGAGATACTCGTCTAAGGCACATTACTCGAACGAGTAGTGCCTTAGCGAGCATACTCGCTCATCCTTAGTAGGAACATTAAGCTTGGACTGTACATTTACAACAGTGCAGGTTTAAAATCCTGAACCCTGCGCTGTACATGATTAGTGCATGGTGGTAAACAGGTCAAAAATGATTATCTTGGGGTCCTTTTGTGCAGGATGACCTGTTGGGAACAGAATGCCAACAGTCATCCCAGCGGTGATCGTTCCTCTGCTTTTACACAGGAAAGATGATTACTCGGTGAATGGAGGCAGAGCGGGCCGTGGATCAATCTGGCCCGCCCGCCTCCATTCACAATAAAGAGGCAGTCATTCATAGATGAACAACTGCCTGTTTACATGGGTTGATTGTCGTTCGTTTTTATGCATGCATAATGAATTATCCTTTAGCGTTCAGTCGGTGTATGCAATCACACTGAGTGATAATCATTTAGATTCTCAATGGATTGTAGGAAACTGAACCATTATAATCGCCCCATGTAAAGGCCCTAAGACCAAATAGTTAAAGTAGAGAGGTTAAATTGTATTGCCTAACAATGTGATATCACTGACTTTGCAGCACTATGTAATTTGTTATTGTACAAGGAATAATAGCTATTATTCTACACTTATAGGGTAGATACTGTATCATAGTCAATAATGGGAGCACAGTGAAGCCCAAAAAGCTAAGTTGTTCTTGCAATTTACAGTATAGAATTGTTGGATTTGATTGATAAGGAAATGGCTCTTGCCCTTAAGACATTAAAGGGGTTTTCCCACTACCTAAAATTGCTTCACAGACACTCTGTATAGCCTGGTTGCTGCTGACCAGGACTGCTGCAGCCAATCGTTGCTTATAGTAGGTCACTGCTGTAGGTAGTGATTGGCTGCAGCAACCAGGAAGTACAGAGTAGCTACAAAGCAATTTTAGGTAATGGGAAAACCCCTTTAAATGGTATATCCACTTTTACAACTAATTTTTTAATTACCTTTCCAGTGTATCCGAAATGAAACTTGAAGCATACTTACAAATTCTTAGTAAAAAAAACTCCTATTGCTTTGTGTCTGCAGTTCCTATGCTGACCTATGTGTCTCCATTATAAACTACAAACCTTTTGTGCTTACATGCTCTCTTCCATCTGCTCCCTTCTTGCTAACCTACTAAAAACGTGTTGCAAAAAGTAGGGAACAGATGGAAGGGAAAATGAGGGGAAAGTGACTGCTGGATCAGTCTTTTACCATGGAAGCTGTGAACACACCCTTTAAGGCCGCCTGCACACGGGCGGGTTGAATTCCACATGCGAAAACCTGCAGCAGAATCTGACCCTATGCCCTGCCGGCATCCACGTGTACCTGTATTTTCTGCTTCTTTTCTGTACTGTGGATGGTGCACACGGCTCGCCGTCGGACATGCACAGTCCAACTTTTTTTTTAACTCCTGCTTTTCCCGCAAAATGCATGGCCCATCTGCAATGTCAATTGCGGAAAGGCCGTGGGTCGGACGGCTTCCATTGACTTCAATGGAAGCCGTCCTTGCGGAATCTGCAGGAAAATGAAGCATGCTGCGATTTTTCATCCGCAAGTAAAAAACTCAACTGGTTTCCGCTCATGTGCATGAAGAATCCCTTTTGCATTGCATGCTATGGGCGGTATTTGCTGCGGAATCCAGAGGCGGTTCTGCAATTCAAATCCGCCCGTGTGCATTCACCCTAACTCTAGATAAGCCCTTAGATCTTTTGTAACAACATTCATAGATTGCTACAAATGACGTCATCTTCCTCATCGTGAGCCCTTGTCTCAAATAAAAACCATAAAAGCTTCGGAGAATTTTGCTCAACCCTAAACCGAATAGCCTCAAAGATCCGCCATTGCAGTCTAGTCACTTAACTCATGCATTATTCATGCATTCACTATGCAAAGTTGCCGGTAATGGGACAAGAGAAAAAACATCCTTTAGCTGAAAACTGTCCCGGTCAAGGGAGCCATATGTTGCCCCTAGGGTAACCTGCTGTCCACATGGTACACACGGTTTTATTTATTCCATCTATGAGCTCATTTGATACAATATACCAGCGTATAATGAGGAGCATGAACTTCCTCTGCCTCCTATTACCATGGGGATTTGTGTCACACAGAGGGAGTCGAGAGAAGGAACAAACTGCCTTCTACTAGTTCGGATCCCTGCAAATTGTTAAATCTAAATACCAGTCTACATCAAAAGGTTTCTTCCATAATGCTAAGCAGTGAAGACACGGCGAGGCTGCTGAGCAGAAGCACTACTCATGAACTTACAAGAAGAGTCTAGTAACCTATTCCCATCAATTTCTGGCCCACCTCCACTATTGTCTGCGCTTACTTAATTAATGCACATTTATGCAAGATTAAAAAAAGTGCTTTTTTTTATACGTCTATCTCTCCCCAATTGCTTGCATATGTTGGTGTAGCGAGTAAGACTCATTTTAGATTCTTCCCAAAAACCATTGCCATAGATCTGAATTTCAATAATTATTTTTAGCATGCTGGAGATTGTGTGTGTGTGCGTTGCGTGGCCTCCAATTTAAAGGTTTTTGCCTGCTTCTCACATGTGAACTGTAAACAGACTGACAGATGGAATTCTTTTGTATAAACAGTTTCAGATACACTCTTCTTCCACGGTCCTGTCAGTTGTTTATAGATTCAGAAAGCCACAGATATGCCTACAAGTAAGGAAAATCAGCATTTCTGCCAAACATTTGCACAACAGCTACATGGAGCGTGTACCCGCAGCACATAGTGTTTGCTGATAAAAGGCAGTTTCTTAATGGGCAATGGGAAAATGTACTGTTCGATCAATGGGAGATGCCTTAGTACTTATTGCCATACACGTCCCAATGAATTCTTTTATTAACTGACAAGCGTTCTTTGTAGGGAGTGTTGATGCTACGGGTTGAAGGTAGGCTCCGTTGGACTGCAGAGATAAAATAAGAGAGATTTATCAAGCATTTATTAGTATATCCTCTAGGCCGTATGAAAAAGCCTCCTGCGCATTTCTTTATTTCTTACCCTCTATTGGTTGCTGAGAAGAATTTGTATTAGAAGTCTCCAGGTGGTTCAGTAAGGGTATCATCACTCCTTAAAGGGGTTTTGTCATTAAAAAAAATTATCTAAACTTACCTATTCCTTCCCTGTCTGTCTCCTTATCACATCTTCTCCTGGTTGAGCTTCTCCAGTGCCCCAGGTCAGCTCACTGCAGGCTGGGCCCAGCTTGTTATGAAGGCTGCTCATCACCAACTCCTTCCTGCTGGGTCAGTGAAGGTCACATCCCTGTGCTGTAGCTTCACTGCCTAGGAAGGAATTGTAATCTATTTCAGAGACAGATCGCATGAGCAATCTCTGAAGAAGATAGGCAGTCTTCCTGCTGGCCTGGGAGCTGTGACGTGAGGTACATTGGCAGACTGCCAGCCAAATGTATGTAACCTCACAGGAAGGAGAAGAATCAGGCAGCTGGAGGTAAAGTGACCCCCTGGAGTGCAGGAGACAGGATAAGATAAGGGAGGTGAAGATCTGGTAAGTAGACTGATGGGGGAGGAATAGATAAGTAGAGCATTTTTCTTTTTTAGTGACAGAACCCCTTTAAGGAGAGCACCTAGAAGATGGGAGGAACTTTATAAGGCCACCCATGCTCCTCTAGGAAATATGTAAATGGGAAGATGGAACAATACCTCTGCAGCGCCTCCTATTAGAAGGCAGCATGCCTGCAAGTCAATATCAGACTTTTTAAACAAGCCATATAACAATGACTGTGAATTGTTAGCCAAAGCGTGCTGCATATACTGTATGCCTAGTACTAGCCAAACCAGAAACCTGCTGCACACGGATGAGGGGCAATCACCCTGAAACAGCTGTCTGTGTATGGTTATTCTGTCTTTGGCTCACAATTCCCAGTCATTATTATAAGGCTTGTTTAAAAAAAATCTGACATTGACTTCCAGGAATGCTGCCTTCTAATAGATGGCACCGCAGAGGTATTGTTCCATTTTCCCGTTTGCAGAAGTCTCCGCAGCGCAGATATGAAGATTGCACTCGCTAACACAACAGGTTTTTTAGGACCAAGTAACTTTTAGCTCTTTACAGAAGCAGCATTGGTCTTGCCTTACTGGAGCAAGTGCCTGTACCTTACTTTTGGGAACTTCATTCGTTGCAGTCTGATATAGAGAAGAATAAATATGCACAAATAGCAACAATTGTACTGAATATCTGGCAATTACAATGGCTCCATAAATGCCTGCACTGTCTTCTTGCACACGGAAATACAAAGTACATTGTAACATGGTGGTGATCCACCGGTATACCAGGTATGACAAATTCCCTGCACAAGACCGCTCCTGCCAGCAGAATACCACCTCCCGTTCTTTAAGAAGCTGTATTTTAAACCAGTGGGGTTTTTTTGTCCTTTTTGCATGTAAGTGCTTTTTTTATGTTTAAAGGGGAATTGCATTTTTAATACAAATCATTTGACATGTTATTGACACGTAAGAAGATATTGGAGTAGGTTTGTAACCTGGAACCATCACAATGCGAGGAATTAATGAGCCACAGGAGTGGATTGCAAAAGCCACTGTAAGCTTATTTCATCTACTTTTTTCCAGTAAGTCTCATCTAGACATGTCCGCATCTCAAATATATTCACTTTATGGACATGGTCAAGTCAACTGTCATACAGTGGTTCCTCAACATACGATATTAATTGGTTCAGGGATGACCACTGTATGTTAAAAATATCAAATATTGAAACCATAACTCTATTGAAAACTGATAACTGTTTCCAAAGCTTCCAAAATGTCAACCAAAAGTAATCCAAACGATGACTAAAGAAATTTAAGCAGATAACTAGTACAGACAAAGCAAGTCCTTACATGGAACAGTCAGAAAGAGCTTCTGGAAGTCCTAAATCACTTTCTATGATGAGAACAGAAGCTTCTTCAGGGTCTGTGAAGTATAAGGGGACTTGTTATTTGTTTAGCGCCAATTTATTCTGCAGCGCTTTCAGGTCATTTATTACCCCCCACCAAACTGGGCACTCATTTTAACGACCTTGAAAAGATGGAAGGCTGAGTCAACCTTGAGCTGGTGACCTGAACCAATTGCACAATTTCTTTCTTTTTCTTTCTTTTTTGTGGAGGGGGGGCAAGTATTTTTACAGCTTTCATTGTGCAATTAAAATGACACTTTGTCTTCATTATGTGGGTCAGCAGACAGTGATACCAAATTTATCTAGTTTTTTTTAAGTAGGAATACTTAAAAAAATAAAATACCATTTTTATTGTTATCATATTTTACAAAATCTTTTTTTTAATCAAAATTTTACTTTTTCTTATCAGTCTCTGCTTGAACTTGCGATTGTTTGATTGCTAATACAGTATAATGCAATATTATGGTATTGCATTGGAATTGTATTTCAATAGGCTGCCACAAGCCACAGGCACATCTTTAATAGGCAAATGATTATGGCAGCCCAGGGCGTCTTCAAAAGGCCCGCAGGCTACCATGATACCTAAAGGGCAAACTCGCGATCTTATCAATGACAGCATGTCCTGGCCCTTAGTCAGTGAACATTTACCTTGCTCTTGTACAAAACTACGTACTCAAGTAACTTCACGCAGAATAGTGCAGAAGTTTAAACTATAGGCTGGATCCCGCTACTGGAAACCTGTGGTCCTCCATTGTTCTGACTACTTCAGGATGCAATCTGGAGGGTGGCAGACTAGAATAACACCAGTATTCTGCTACAGCCCAAATGATAAGAAATTCCTCCCAGCATTGGTTACTGGAGAGCTGGTCTCTACAGGATTGAATCTGTTCGTTGTTTCTAATGTGTCATCCTATAATAATGATATAATGGCACTTCACCTGCATTGTGCAGAGAGGCTTGCTGTAAAAGATTTCACTTTAAACACTCAAGTAGAAGCAAAAATAACTGAAGTCTATTAGCTGAAGAATTTCCAGTGGTGATATTGGTATGCACACGACGCTCCTTACTTAAGCGGTAATTCCCACAGAAATAGTACATTGCTGAGCCCTTATTCACAGAGAGCTGAATTTCACTTAAAAGGCCATTCATTATGTAGCTGTCCCCCTAGTATATATACCAGTCAGCTAATATTTCCTTCTATCTAAAACTCTTGGAGTCTTTCTCCTCGGATGGTCATGTGATCTCAATTCCGACCAGCTCAGATTTACTTAGATTTACAATATGTGTTCAGTTTCTAGTCAGTTTTCCAGTCAACATAATCCCTGTAATGGAACCCACCACATATACTCTGCAGAGGGGATAATAGACATTCCTATCACAGTTACTGCTGATGATTACACAGCTCCTGCTACACAGTTATAATAGAGGAGATCACAGCTCATCTTCCTGACTGTATACTTATGGGCTGTAACTTATTTAGTTGTATATAGCATACGGAAGATAATGGCAGAGTTGCAAAGACGGTATGATGCTGTACGGATGCATCATGAGAGTGTGAGTAGAGCATGGAGAAAGTGAGCAGGAAGAAATCACAGCATGGGGCCTGATAAGTATCAGACCTGAAGCTCCACTATAGGGAAGTGGCTGGGATACACAGAGGAGACATCCAGAGTGTGATAGCAATCAGGTGAGGGGGGGCAGGGATGCAAAAATATGTTTTCACCGGAGTGGCCCTATAAGAAATGTATTTTCCTTTGTTTTGTTCTTCTTGCAAACTTTATACACTAAATAAGCTGAAAAGGGGCTTGTTCACATTCGTCTCAAGGTTCAGTTAGGAACCTCCATAGAAGTTTTTGTTAAATTACCGGAAAAAAATAACTATTTTTTCCTGTAAAATGCTGCACACTATAACAGAAGCCGGATGGGACTCCATTATAGTCAATGAGGTCCATTGGGCGCTGTGGTTAACTTTCTTGTTCTGCTCCTAAAATGGAGTAGAGCAATGGAAAGTAGGAACAGGGATGTGAATGACCCCTAAGAAGTTGAAATCGTTATTTTGAATTTATAATACTGAGGAATTATTCCAGTGATGCCCAACCACGACCAGTGTAATGCCAATTATTAACCCTAGGAGGAGTGTTAACAGAGAATGGGGACCACATAGTAAAATATAACATGGGTCACTGGGCTTTACTTGCACTGTTGTGAAGACCACTTCTCAGGCCGGATTCACACAAGCATAAATGTATTTGGCTGCGTTTCTGCAGAATGACCATTGCTTATCTGGCCGCGCATCAGTGTTGTTTACTGTACTTTTGCACGCAACTCGTGCGCAATTGCGAGTGCGAAAAAATATGCTCTCAATAATTGAAATGAAGAATTAGTTTCATGACTTCAAAATGTTCTCTTTCCCTGCGCAAATGCACCAGAAAATAGAACATGTTGACGGAAATGCAAAGGCAAAAAAGCGCATATGAATGAACCCACCGAAATCAATGGGTTTAATTTTCTGTGTATTGTGTGCAGAAAATACCCTTGTGTGAATTTGACCTAAAACTGATGCCAAGTCCGGTTAGTGTTACACGGCGGCTGCAGCACTACCTATGCTGGGCCAGAAGCAGAATATTTTGTGCACAAGGTTTACATGGTTCCTGCCTCCAGCACTAAATAAATATAGGAATTACAACCTGGAAGAGGTGCTAAGCTCCCCACCCCCCACCCCTGCGTTGGATGTGCCCCATGGCTGGTGAACTAGCTGTATACTATAACAACCACTGCAACCACTAAAGTTTGGTGCTGCCACATAAATCGAAATCAAGAGACGCCCATTTAGCCCTTGGCCTGCGCATTGCATTAAAGTGCAACTTTACAAAATACAGACCAGATGTGGATAGCAGCAGCTGTCTAATGCATAGTTGCCAAGTGTTGCTAGGTTTGAGGTACAGTTCAATGCCTACAAACATCCAGGCTCGGACTGGCCATAGGGGAACACGTGAATCGTCTGGTGGGCCCTGAGCCAGGAGTGGGCTCCCATCCCACATGAGTAGTGCATGATGAAGTACAGTTGCTAGACTACTAGACATACAGGTATTGTAGGCAACATCCCAGCCAGCCAGTCTATATGTCCATGTATTAAACTGACTAGCTTATATATGTATATAGACACACAAGCTGGTTTAGATAACATCTAAGTGCATTAGCAGTCGCACACTGCCCATCATCCTTCCTTTTTCCCTAGGGATTTGCCATAAATGTCCCCTCTGGGATCTTCACCTATTGGATGAACAGCGGTCCACCAATTCCTGCTCCATATACTTCAATGGAGAGAGGGCTACATGCAAATGCTGCACTGTTCCATTGACATGTATGGTGGATGCAACAACTGGGAAACATACAAACATGAATCGGGTAATATCTGCATATAGGTGCACAGTGGGGCCCCAGAATCAATTTTACTGGTAGGCCCTGGCAGCCATAATTTTCAGTGCGTGAATGTATGTAAAAAGATCATTGATGGACAAAACAAATATGCATTGTAAGAATGTCCCAAAATTCTGCTCAGCAACACTGGAATGTATAGTGGTCAAGCCTTAACCCTTCCCAATCCACTGTCTGACCTCTGAAGACATTCTGATTTAGGGCTGTACAGCTCTGATGTTGTAAGACATCCGTCGGGGTTCTCTTACTGTATATTGCCAGCCTCTCTGCTGTTGAAGCCTATCCAACGTGTCACCTCATGCGGTACTGGCTTTAGCCAGCATATTCCGCCATTGTATAACAGAAGAAAAAGAGTAAACCCCCTAGGAAAACCAGGATACAAATTGGATTGGAAAGGGTTAAAGGATATTTCTGGGACTAAAAAATTGTTGGTCTATCAGATCAGTAGGTCCCAGCCACAGCACCATACATTTTGTAGTGGTGCAGCCTGGTATTGCAACTCAGTCCCAGTCCCATACACATAAGCCATATGATCCAAGAAGGAGATGTCACGGGCCAGAGAAGAGACCAAAGCACTCACTCAAGTGCCATGGCCATTTCAAACAGCTGAGTGCCAGGATGCGGCTTTCCAGCTATGTGATATTAGTGATATATTCTAAAGCTCGGTTATCATTATTTTAGCTCCATAAAAGCCCTTTAACTCTGATATCCTTTTATCCCAATATACTCTCTGCCTCATGGAGGAGTATATATAATATTCCACATGTCTAGAGTTTGGTTAGAACATACATAAGGCAAAAAAACAACTAAAATTTGAAGATGAACACAAGATGAGACTTGATGGCGGGCCGAGTAATAGTACAGTAAGCAAATAAGGGGAAAGCTTGTAGGGAAAAAACATGAATTGGTATTTTAAGATATCTTTAAGATCCTGAGTCTTCCTTCAGTTTGGGGATGTACATTTTCAGGTGCCTTTTTCTCATGGTTTAGCTACAATCACATTGTACATATTTTGTACAGCAGTTATCAGATCATATATCACTTATATACAGTAATCTACAGCTCCCTCTAGTGGCAATGTTATATATCATCACTAAATGTTGGAAAGAATTGGTAGTACCTGAATATTAAGTCTGTGAAGGAAATATGCAAGGCAGGAAAAGATTCCTAATGCAATTATTGCAAAAAACGGTCCACTTTATTCCCATCAGCGAGGAACAAAGCAGTTTTCAGAATTATTTTACACACATAATAAAAGATTGATCCACTATTAGTCCACAAGTCTATTGGAGAGCGCACGCACAGCAGTCTGAAAAGAGTCAGATTAAAGCGTTGTGCGCGGACTTCAGCAGGTGAAGCATGGGATCACCTCCGCTAACACAGAAATGCTATTAGCCATTAGTAGTTATGAAGCAATGCTGCTTTCCATTATTGTTGGAATATAACCTAATTTGTAGAATTTGAAGAAGCCGGTTACCAGCACTTTAGCCAATACACGAATATACGTATATATGTATAGAAGCAGCAACACGCAAAAATAGTAAATCAAGGATTTTCTGGGCATATGGTGACAGCTGTCAGAGCCCGTACCCTATCAAACTAAGGCCCAATGCCCACGGGCAGATCCATAGGGAAGCATGGGTGTCCGGAAAACAAATCGCAGCATGCTCTATTTCAGTGCGGATTCAACATGGACGGCTTTCATTGAAGTCAATGGAAGCCGTTCAATCCACATTCGGTCCACAGCTGACAATGAGAAACGCCGCGGCAAAGCAGGAGTTTAAAAAAATTTTAAAAAATCCACTGCGCATATGCGGCAGAGCGCCGGACGGCTCTTCTGCACACATCCGCAGTGAAGAAAATAGAAGACCCGGATAAGCACGCAGTAGACCCGGACGGGTAAATAGTGTCCTCGGCCGCGGGCAGCGTCTGATTCTGCTGCGGGCTTCTTAATGCAGAATCTGATCCACCGGTGGACATGAGACCTAACAGAAATCACTGACAGCTTGCTTGCTTTTCAAATACTTTATGACAGAGTATCAATTGGATATTAAACTTGTTAAAAATGTACCCAAGCGCACAAAGTCCATAATATTCAGCAGGCCCAAATTGGAGGCAGAAAACAGAGTATAGCCCCTGTTTTGTGGGCTCCTCCCCTTTCTTCAGGCCTGCTGACTACGATGGACTTTGAGCGCTTCGGTGAATTTTTAACAAATATGAAATGAAGAATTGATACTTTTTCATAAAGCATTTGTAACACAAGTAAGGTGCCCGCGATATTTGTTGTTAGAAGTAACAACATATCACTCATATTTCGGTCTTTCCATTCATGACCCCAAAAATCACTATTTTTCGGTGTAACGTACCACATGCAAATTAACAGCATACTCTCCTATGGGCGGTCACTCTTGTTTCATCCAAACCCCACCCTTTGCTTGATGATTGACACCTCTAGCTCAGAACTTGAGACACCATGCCATCCATACACCGAACTAGGCACATGTGCAGTGAAATTGGGCACCAGTCAAAGGGAGCGAACCGTCCATCATACGGTCCGCTACTAATCGGCATGCAGAGTGTCGGTGAATAAGCTTACGGTCATGAAAGGACTGACCGTGGTATGAGGGGTATGTTGCTGCTTCCATTCCTATCACCCATCTATGGGCAGGATTAGTTTACAATGTAGACTGCTGCTGACAGACTTCCTTTAAGCCTGCATGGTAGCAGGAATATCAACATTTTTGATCATTACATCCTTGCTTTGTTTCCTTTCTACTAGCTTTTTTACTCTGCAGAAACCCCAGCACATCACCTGGTAATACAAGTCATGTTAACACAGCGTTCTACTCCAGTACTGACAGCTGACCTTGTAGGTACATACATAGGCATCGGTTTTCTGAATTAGATCCATAAATCATAAATATATCATAGAACTGGCCAATGTGCAAACTGCACACAGGACAATCTGAAGAAACACCCTTTATATGCTCACCAGGAGTCTATGTACCATCGTTAATAGCCATTCGCCATATATTCGGATGCCCTGTTGGATACTTACATTTCTGAACTTCATCTTTTCAGAATAAACCATTTAGCTCCGGGTGGACTGACGTTTCCAAGGATCTGCTAATACTGTAGCAGCTGAGATGTTTCACTGGATCAGCTTTATTAGTAAATCTAAAATGTAATGAAAGGCATTTATTACGATTTACTAAGAGATGTAGGATGCTACAGAACTGCCCCACTTACTAATATCACTGAATACTTCTATACATTAACCCTTTCCAATCCACTGTCTAACGTCTTTCTACATTCTGATTGAAGCTTGCACAGCTCCAATGTCTGAAGACGTCCGACAGGGTATTTTTAACGTCTATTGCCAGCCACTCCGCTGTCGGAGCCTTTCTGGCTTTAGCCAGCAGATGGCACTGTTATATAACAGCAAAAATAGAAAGCCTTTTAGGAAACCCTGAATCCAAAATTGCATTGGAAACGGTTAACTCCAGCAATGTTTGTAGAAAGGAGATCTCCATTTTAAATGCTTCTCTAAATGATGCTAGGTTAATTATAAAGTTATTATGCTTCATTATGCATTTACTGTGCAATTCATAGATTCTCCTACAATGGCAAGTTGCTCAGATCTAAGGCAGCTAGGCATCTCCACACTATCACAGTGGACCATGGGAATCAGACTCCGACTGGTCCACCAGGAAGCTGATGAATCCCCGGAGAGCATTTAAAAGGGTATTCTATTCTCTGCTTTACGTAGCCGACATGGGAAACCACTGATATGGCTACTGGCCACTTGTCCAGAACCTATGTAAAGATCTTAACGCTGCACTGTTTCCGTAGCGCTTTTTGAAGTGAATGGGAGCTATGGACACAGCTTACCCTTTGTTTAACCCTTTATTTAAAAAAAATTGGTTTTGCCATCATATTTCTGTCCGTAACACGGGGTGAAGGCTTGTTTTTTGCGAAGTGCGCTATAGTTTTTGCATAAATATGACCTTATAGTTACTTATTATTATTTTCTTTAACAGGGTGCTCAAAAAACACAATTCTGGCATGGCGTATTGTTTTTAAGACATTCACCCTCCAGGATAGATAATGTAATATTTTAATAGTTCAGACATTTACAGGTGTGATGATACCAATGATATGTTTTTTTGCTTTTGCTTTGAAAAATTGGAAGAAGGATTTTTTGAATTTTAATATATTTTTCAATACTTAGAAAAACTTTATTAAAGTTACCTTTCCTTCTTCTTTTTGTCCTACAAGGGGACTTGAACTTGTGATCACATGTACAATATACTGAAATGCTTCTGTATTGCAGTACTGCCATGAACTTTGCCTTTTTTGCAGATTTTTATCCAGATGGCTCTACAATGTGAACAAATGTGCAAAGGTCCACTGCCTGCCAGAGGTGGCTGCAATTTTGAGCCCACTGACTGCCAGATGCATGAAGGTGTACCCAATCTATTAGGTGCTAAATGAGCCTCATGTGACACAGAGCATTAAAGCAGCAGAAATGCAGTCATAAGCTCTCGTTCATGACCTGAAGGTTGTGGGTTCAATCCCTGCATGATTCAGGTAGCCAGTTCAAGGTTGACTCAGTCTTCTATCCTTTGGTAGCTGGGGGGTAAAAAGATGACTGGGGAAAGCAATGGCAAAAACAGTCTGCCAAGAGAACATCACAGTGTGATATCACTCTAGGAGTCAATCATAACTCAATGCTTGCACCAGGGGACTTCACCTACCTACTCCAGCACACTGCTAACAAACATTGCAAAAGATTAATACTCTTCAGTAATATTTTTTTAGAAATACACTGAGAGGAATATTTACTAAGATCGGGTGACCTTATCGCAATGCCCATCACGCTAAGATTGCATCAAATTTATTAGGAGATGCACGCCTTTTGTGCACTGAAAAATCCAATCTGTGCCAGTTATGTGCTAACATAGATTTTGCCATAATTATGTTAGTTTCTGACATAAGTTATAGTAAATTTGTTCCCCACCTGCTTCAGCTAAGTTCTGCAAGGATGTCGGAAAAAGGGCTACATGCCACAAATTTTTAGGCAGGTGCCTTGCACAAAGATATGCTACCTTGTAACACCAAATTCTGGTGCACAGTCCTTCATAAATTGTTCTCATCGTATTGAGGTATGAGGAGTGCCTCTTACCAATTCACAGCCACAAGGTCATTTCTAGTGCAAGCACCAAGTCGTGGCCGACTCCTAGGGTGACGTCACATTGTGACATTTTCTTGGCGGACAGTTTTTGGGGGGTGGTTTGCATTGCCTTCCCCAGTCATCTTTAGGGTGCCTGTCCACGGGCATGATTTCACATTGCTATAGAAAGCAGCGGCACCTGTCCACGAGCGGAGAACCGCGGCCAGTCTATCTATCAGATAGGGCTGACTGGCGGAGAATTGGCGGCGGCTCCCGCAGAGGAGATCTGCCGCGGGACTTCGCATCGCCTGTGGACAGGGGGCCTTACTCCCCCACCAAACTGGGTGCTCATTTTACTGACCTAAAAAGGATGGAAGGTTGAGTCAACCTTAAGTTGGCTACCTGAACCATGCAGGAATTGAACCCGCAACCTTCAGGTCGTGAGCAAGCGCTTAAGACTGCATTCTGCTGCCCTAATGTGAAAGTAAAGGAGGGCAAACAGAAGAAAGCAAAAACACAAAAACCCCACACAACTACAGTAACTTTTACATGGGACAACAGACGTCCCAACGACTATATGTTTTTACACAACAGCGATAACTGTTTTGTGAATGGAGGTAGAATTGGCCGGAGATCTTTTCCAGCCACCGGCCTCCACTCACTGCAAACAGGCAGTCATTAAGAGATGAATAACTGCCTTTTTACATGGGCTGACAGTTGCTAAGTTTGTAGGTGAGCTAAAAACCAAGTGACTGACTAGTGAGAACACAGGACAACCATACCCTAATTAGTTGTTTCCAGTAATTATTCCAAGTGTAAAAGTACCTTATAGTGTAACCCGAACAGAGCAAAAATCAGAGCCAGTTTTAGACAAAGTACGGCAAAATTAAAAGTGGGTCCCCAAATTCTCAAATATTGTACATACACTTTCCCTTTCAGTCAAATCAGTAAATTAACAGTGTCCCCCCCCCCCTCAGTTTATTGACCTGACATCCACATTATGTGCATCCTGACCAGGAGCCGATTAAGACTACCATGCGCCCTGGGCTCAAGAAGATTGTAGGCCCCCCAACGTAAAGTTTTAATGATGATCTGATGCTTGGTGCATAGATAAAATAACAAAACCAAACTTACTGCAAAGATGTGATAACGGAATGAAGTCTTCCAGCAGAGATACAGTATAGATACAGTTCTTCCACTGGAACCTAGCTTACTACAGACAGTACCAGAACCGAGACTACTGCATAGATATGATAACAGAACCAAGCCTACTGTATATATATAGTTCCAGAAGCATGCCTACTGCAGATATATGATAACAGAACTAAGCCTAATGTATACAGTACCAGAACCTAGCTTACTACATAGATAGGGAAAATCCACAACAAATTTGCAAGCAATCTGCAGCATAAATCTGCTCAACAGGTCAATTTCCAATATAGATTTTCTCTGCAGTGTATAGATGGATTTCTTGAAGTCTCATGCAAATTTTTCCCACTCAATTCTGCTGCAGAAAATCTCCTGTAACAAAATCCCCACCCTGTGAGAACATATCTTTAGGGTACGTTGATACGCAGTGTATCTTCCTATGGGGGTTTGTGTACGGAAAATATGCAACGTATTACAGTTCAAGCAATGTGGATGAGAAACTAAACCACACGCTGTGCAGAAAATCCACAAATGAAATCGACCTCCGGTGTGGATTTTAAGCGCTCGGTCACACGGGTGCACCCGGGCGCCGATGCGCCTGTCTTCCTGCAGAATAAGACGGCCGCACTGCAGGTGCAGACGACTCTCCGCAGTGCCGAAGAAAGAACACATGTCCGGCAATGGAGCCGGTTATGTGTTCTTTTTCCGCACCTGCAGTGTGGCCATCTTATCCTGCAGGAAGACAGGCGCATTGGCGCCCAGATGCGCCCGTGTGACTGAGCCCCCAAAGCGATTATCAATTTATGCTGTGGATTTTCACAGCAGATTTCACGCCTTCAAATAAGGGGATGAAATTCGCAGAGAATCCCCAAATCCAAAATACACAGCACATCATATGGATTTTGACGATGATTCATTACAGACTTTGCTGCAGAATCTGCAGTGGACATTCATCTTGAAACAATTCAGAGTCGTGGACGTACACTTCTAGGGGTATTCCCATTTCAGATTTCCAGGCTGAGATGATAAACCCGTTGCTGTTTACCAACCACCACTCTGGCTGTAACGGAAACAGCCAAGGCAACAGCCTTATGGAGGCTTCAGGTGACTGTATGCGCAAATACACTCGCCTCAGCGTGACATATTTGTGCATGAAGGAGTCATTTAGTCACAAATAGAGCATGCCCTACTTTTTTCGTGCGCCAAAGATGTTCATGACAACAAACCAATTGAAATCAATGGGTTCTATTCTCTGTGTTTTGTGCGAGCATATTTTATACGAGCAAAAACACAAGCAAATACGGTCGTTGAAGACGCTCTTACGCTATTTTTGAAACTCCCTGCAAAATGGTCGTGAAACAATGGCAGGTTTCCCATCTTGGCCATGAAACACTGTGATGGTAATACACCTTTAAGAATACATATATACCCAGCATAATTTTACACGTATACACACAAATATAAATATACTACTGGTGCACCATTTAGTCTCATTGTAGGAGCAGCATGCAACCCACTCATGGAAAGAAGTGAGGCAGATCATGCAACTTTTTGATCAGAGTGCATCCACTGGCAGGAACTCACTCCCCTCCTTTCCATGTCAGCTTTTAGTGTGGCCAGTCACAGAGTAGTGATGGTAGCCCTAGTCTGAATACAAGCTGCATGACGCTTGTGCGGTCATGGCCCTCCTGGACGGCCCCCTCAACCACTACTAAGGGAATCCCCCATTGGAATCCCCAGTCCTGAGTTGGTCAAGTGCAGCAGCACATCATCTGGGCAGGGGCAGAGAATAAGTGGTTGGAGACAGAGTCCGCTACACAAGGTATCCTGCCGTGGTGCTGCCGCTTCCAGCTTCTGTCAGATGGTTAGCGTGAGTGACTATGTTCTTCCAAGGGTCCACACCTGACTCATCCTGCTTTTTTTTTCAGACCACTCTCTTCCAGGGACGGGCAGTGCCACTGCTGAAAGGTATAGTAGCAATACTGGAAGCAGGCAGGCGAATTTAGGAATGGGGGCCCTGGACAATTGCCCAGTTTGCCCCCACTAATCCCAGCCCTGGTGCTAGGAAAGTACTTCTCAAATTCAAGCAGGCACCAGCGGTTGGTGGGTCATAGCTATGGGGTAGTTTTGAGACCAGTGATTATATGCCAATTGCTCCTGCTGCATATGCCCTTCTCTGGCTGCAGAAATCTCTATTATAGCAACATAATTGACTAATGTAATTATTTATGTTATTAGTAGGGGAGAAATATACGCTAAACTGATTATTTGAGAATTTGTCGTGGATTGAACTACTGTCGAGGCCCAAATGTCACCATGTTCTGGTGGGTGAGGCCCTAGTAAAAAAAAAATTTGAAGCCCTGATATATGGTGTAGCTGTCTTGTCTGTCATAGGTACCAGCACTCTTCCAGGACTTTCTGTCTACAGCTGAACTTGTGAATCTTGTCGAGATCGGTCGGGAAAATAAAATTGGGACGATTTTTGTAAAGTCAGATCGGGTCAGCCTGACCTGATATTTAGTGAAAATTAGTTTCCCCATAATGCATACTGAACCAGGTCAGCATGCAGCCAATCGGCAGGCAGAGCGCCTTGATGATGTCCTCCATGTTGCATATGGGCAGAAGTTTCAATGGATACTGCATCACATGGCCCAGCCATATATAACATAGGCACTGTGTTACCAGCGCCATTTTACATCTCAGCAGAGAAGTTGTACAGTGTGGAGATACTGCAGTTACTGAAAATGTATATATGCCAACAGACCGAAAAACTACTCAATAGTGTATCTAGTATCCAGGGGCGTAAGTATAGAGGATGCAGAGGATGTGCTTGCACCCGGGCCCAGGAGCCTTAGGGATCCCATAAGGCCTCTCTTCTCCATATAGGTAACCCAGTACTATGAGTAAAGCATTATAGTTGGGGGCCCTGTTACAAGTTTTGCATCGGGGCCCAGAAGCTTCAAGTTACACCTCTGCTGGTATCAGATATCTTTCAAAGTTCTGTGTCTGCCGTATTAGATGTTTACATACATTACATATCTATCTGTGGTTTTTTGTAAACTAATACACCAAAAACAGGAAAAAAAACGATATACTCCTTGTTTCTGGTACCAGATATCTTTCAAAGCTCTGAGTCTACCATATTAGGTTCTTACATATGTTATGTACCCACCTGTGGGTTTTGTGAACTAAAGAAAAAACAGGAAAAAGACAAAAAGTATACTCTCTATTTTTGGTGAAACTTTTTTACTTCCATTGACTTTAATGGGAATTGGGATCAGGTCAAAAATCGGCCCGATCATTCCCAACACGATTATTCCAATAACCGTTCATCACTGCCTGTGAATAGTATGGATACTGCAGACTGTTAACAAAATCTAAAGTATCCCGCTGACAGGCAGTGAAGACCTGTGCTGTATTATTAAACTGGTCTGACAGCTAGAACAAGTGATTATGATAATAACAGTATATAAGGGAATTGTAGTTTAAGCAAGGCTCTAATATATTCCAAAATCATCAAAAGTGAACCTATACTTGAAGCCAAATGTCACAGCATGTACTCGCACCGGCAAACGCCCTATCCTTTCCAATTTCTTCCATTCTAAGGTACATTAAGTAATGTGGTGCGTCTGCGGACATGTACCTGCAAATAATAGGATCAAGCCAGCAGAACAAAGCAATGCCCCACAATCTTAATGCAGGTGTGAGAGACGGAAACCAGGTGGCTGAAAAGCTTCTTTGTTTGAAGCTGTCAGTAGACGAGGCTGATTAATCGTGTGCCCCATCACTAAACTGCCTTTTAACCATGTCAAGACATCTCCTCACATCAGGAAGTCTCCGCTGACATGGCTATGTGCTAAGCTCAGTTAATGTGGTCCTAAGTTTAAACACTTTAGGTTGAAAGTGGATAATTGGTGGTAGTGGATTTTAAAAGCTCACGCAGGTGCCTTTGAAAGGAGGTCAGAAGTCAAGTGCAGCCCCCCTCTGTGAGCAATGTTGAGCCTTTCCTTAGGAGATCAAAATTCTTTTTCACAAACCCCGAGGGTCTTGTAAGGACTGTTATTAATTTAGATCTGTATGTTCCAAATAATACAAAAACGATACCACATGTCTTCATTGCCTTTAACCTGGACATGTCCTCACTGTGATTCCTACCCCTTCTTAGCCCCCCTCCTCGGCTCGGTCTGAAGCGGAGATTTATACTGAGCCTCAGTGCTTAGAACCAGAGTGAAGGCGGGTCATTAACACTCCGCTTTAAGATTCATTAACATTCCTGGATTTCGGAGAAAGGCGTAGGTAGGAGTGGAGTCTCAGACAAGACACCCATCACCGGCACTGATCGCTAAATACGGTATACACAGGTGTTCTGACCTCTTTGGGGCTGGTCACATGTTGCAGTTTAGTTGCAAGTGTTTTCATGGATTTCTTTTCCATTTTAGTCAAAAGTGGGACTAGAACCTCAAGGGAGGAAATGAATAACAGAGAGCTTTGGATCCAATCTCAATTTTGGCTAAATAAAAACTTAATGTAAAATCAGCGTCAAAATGCAAAAAGTTTCAACTGGGCCTTAAAAGGGTTTTTGAAAGTTGTTATTTAAAAAAATAAAATAAAATAGGTTGTGAATGTTAAAGGGAACCTGTGACCTGTATTTAGCAGGTAAACCAACAACAGGCTGCCATTATGAAGTATGAGTCTGTCCCACATAGTTTTGGCTGTTGGTAAAAACATATCTGAATAATTGCAGTTTGTAAGTTTCCTTGGATGTATGTAAAATTGGCAGAGCAGTCCAGGGGGTGTGCTGGACCGTCCTTGATAATTGCCGGGTTTTCACAAAAGCCTGCCCCCCTCGCCTCCACTGATATGGATGGCACTGAATGCGTCATCCACCCGCAAGTAGCCGAGCTGACGGCTACCATGTGACCTTGTAGCAGTGTGGTGTAGAGTGGTATTGTGGCAACTGTGTGTATAAATCTGGTAGAGGAGCACCCTCATCATGACAGCAACACCAAGACCTATGGGGCCACAGCAATACTATGTACAATAAAAGTTAAGAAAGTTATAGGAATTAACTACAAAAGTTGCTGATAGATTTTTTTAGTGTTTAATATAAATATAAACACACATAAATTTCCCTCTTTTCAGATGATATGTAAAATATGCCTCCGTATCTCTCAGGGCTTGTTGATTCCATACCTCAAGGAGCAAGCTGTGGGCAATGTGATTTATATCTGCTGTCAATTTCTAAAGAATTCCATATCTTTCAATATTTCCGTTGGGTGTGTAAAGTGCACAGGAAAACAAGATAGTGCTGCAGATACCAGGAACTAAATGCCTTAAATTGATTACAGAGGGGAAATTATACCCTTATTGGATTCCTGATGTTTGCTATGTGGGTTTTCTGATCAGATCTTGAGATAGATCCAGCTAAATTCTTTTTTACTGTACTGCAAATTGACAACTTCGGCATTCTTTGTGACGTTTTTTGTACTGTAAGTCTCTCACTATTTAGGCAACTGCAATCACAGCATTTATTTATGCAGTTTACCTTGCAAAGTCCAAGTGGTTGCCCTATAACTAGAGATGAGCAAGCATACTCACTAAGGGAAATTGCTCGATCGAGGATTGCCCTTAGCGAGTACCTGCCCGCTCGAGAGCAAAGATTCGGCTGTCGGTGGCGGGGGAGAGCGGGGAGGAACGAAGGGGAGATCTCTCTCTCCCTCTCTCCCCCCCCCCCCCCCCGCTCCCCCCTGCTCATGGCGGTAACTCACCTCTCACCCGCGTCGGCAGCTGAACCTTTTCTTCCGAGCGGGCAGGTACTCGCTAAGGACAATGCTCGATCGAGTAATTGTCCGTAGCCAGTATGCTCGCTCATCTCTACCTATAACATTAAATGATATATAGAGTGCACTATAGCTTCGGTTTATTTTATGTTAATAAAGCTAAACAAAGACATAAGTAGCCATTAGACATAGGTTTACAAAGGGACCAAAAATACTCCCAGAACGTCACCTTCTCACCAGGGCAATATTAACAACGGCACCCACTATCCATGATAATATTCCAAAAGCCCAAAGTGAACAACAGTCATACAATGTCTCCGATGTGTGCCATAGAAGGTATAGCTATGGCTAAAACATCTAGACATGCACACAATTGCGCTATACATTGTTAAAATGCACTCCCAAAGTAAAGATCTATCTTGATCATAAATGAAAACAGAGCATTAAACTATATTCACACCTGGCATATATGGCGCGTTACTTTTGCAATGGATTACACAACTCATGCTGCGGAAAAATCTGCAGTCTATATAAATCTGCGGAGCGGATTTTGAACCTGCAGCGCGTCAATTTACAGCGTGGAGTGGTTGCAAGTTTGTTACGAATCTTCCGAGTTTAATTGCGAAACCAAAATTTGAAACAAATCCCAATTGTTGTAGATCCTGCTGCGGATGGATCTGCTGCAGTAAAACATGCAGGTAGGGACACTTGAAAAATAAATATAAAATGTACTCACCTTCACCCTACTCTATACAGATTCTTGCCTGATCCCTGCTGCTCTCTGTACCCTCACCACCATATCACAAGCTGATGCAGTCACATGAGTTGAGATGTCATTGCTGGAGGACAGAAGACCAGTGGATGAGCAGGCAGAACTCTGTATGCAGAGGGAAGAAGATGGAGAAAATTAATATTTTCTTTAAAAAAAAAAAACGAAAAACTTTCCATAGTGGCTAATGCACAAGCAAATCCGCACCAAAGCAGTGCAGATTTGCCGCAGAAGTTGGACTTTAAGGAGTTGTCCAGGATTAGAGAAATATGATTGGTTTGTTTCAGGAACAGCACCACACCGGACTGCAAGTTGTATCTGTGCATTGCCACTGAGCACCATTGAAATGAATGGGACTAAGCTGCAATTTAAAAAACAACACATTGACAGATATGGCACTTTTTTAGAAGGAAGCAGTCTCGTTTTTGAATCTTGGACAGCCCTGTTAAATATGGTTAAAAGTTGGACATTAAATGTTAGATCTTCATTAGCTAGATGTAATTAATATTTATTTGGAGATGAATAAATCAGATAATTTGGACATTGAAAGAATACATTTATCTACGCCCAAATTCTGCTGACTAAAACAGAAGTGAACCCTTTTTATATGGCTGAGCTACATGTATGGGAAATATGACTGACATGAAATTAGATCACGGCTGTGCAGATTTCCATGACAAGGTTACATAACAGGGTACTTAACGGTAATTGTCTAAAGTGTTGAATCTGTAGTAATGTATTTATGTTACCTTAAAGCATCCTGATTTTGAGGTAAAACAGCCCTGGTAGTTATAGTTCCGGAGGTCTCTAGAGACCTATTATTATCTTCAGTGGTACATTGGATTGGAGGAAAGATAAATATTCACTAGAGACCATATTAAGGAGAATCTAACACATTGCATTACTTTCTATTTAATTTAGGTCTCCAGAGGTGAAGCCTTGTTGTTTTAACCCCAATTAATGAAGTCATTAGCATACCAAAAACAATTAGGGTAGTGTTTTCCCAGAACAATCCTGGTGCAGTTTAGTTCTGACCTTCTTTGGTGCAGACGAATTATTGTAAGAACATAGACATAACATCAGTGCTCGTATTGGTGGGCAAAACTAAATGTAATAGTGAAGCTTTGATGTATATCAAAACATTATCTATGGAATTATCATTATTATAACTTGCAGGCCCTATAATTTTTCAAAATAGAGTTCATAGAATGGCAGAGTTGGAAGAGACCTCCAGGGTCATCGGGTCCAATCCCCTGCTCAGTGCAGGATTCAGTAAACCATCCCAGACAGATATTTGTCCAGCCTTTGTTTGAACACTTCCATTGAAGGAGAACTCACCACCACCCGTGGTAACGTGATCCACTTATTGATCACCCTCACTGTCAGAAAGTTTTGTCTAATATCTAATCTGTGTCTCCTCCCTTTCAGTTTCATCCGATTGCTTCTAGTGTTTGCTTGTGCAAATGAGAATAGGGCTGTTCCCTCTGCACTGTGACTGTTACCTCTTACCGGCGCTGTAATGTGCTGCAGGTGTTGTAGCCATGCTGGTCACTGAAGAGTAGTCAAGATAGCCAGGAGTTGTTGTCGGGAAGTCACGGTATGCAGTACAATGGGATGAGATGGAAGTGTAGTCAATTGGAAGCCAGAAGTCAGCAGCAGGAGGTATCGGTATGTGGTACAATATGATGAGACAGAATTGTAGTCAAATGAAAGCCAGAGGTCAGCAGCAGGAGGTATCAGTGCAAACACAGAAGAGCAGGAGGAAGAGGAGCTTGATCAAGACGGTGGAGCACAATATTCACGCATTGGATCTGAGGCACAGTCAGACTTTTATAAGAAGTCCTAATTAGTAGCAGGGCAGAGCCAGGACAGGCAGACAGGAAGTGGACTTAGCAAGAGCAGGGAAGCATAGAACAAGGCTGGGTTTCAGCAAAGAACTGTCCACATCCTGGATAGCCCAGGGGAGAGAGTGCTGGTGACTGGAGTGCAGGAGGTCCAAGGTTTGAGTCCTGACAGTGACAACCCTTCAGATATTTGTAGACAACAATTAAGTCTCCTCTTAGCTGTCTTTTTTGCAAGCTAAACATTCCCAGATCCTTTAACCGTTCTTTATAGGACATGATTTGCAGACTGCTCACCATCCTAGTAGCTTTTCTCTAAACTTGTTCCAGTTTGTTGATGTCTTTTTTTAAGTTGGGGTGCCAAGAACTGGACACAGTGTTCCAAATGAGGTCTGACTAAGCAAGAGTAGAGGGGGATAATTACTTTACATGATCTAGACTCTATGCTTCTCTTAATACATCCCAGAAATGTGTTTGCCCTTTTGGCTGCTGCATCAAATTGTTGACTCATGTTCAGTCTGTGATCTATTAGTATACCTAAGTCTTTTTCCCATGTGCTGCTGTCTGGCTCAATTCGCCCTATTCTGTATGTGCTTATTTCATTTTTCTTGCCCAGATGTAGGACCTTGCATTTCTCCTTATTAAATACCATTCTGTTATTCACCATCTGCTGTTCAAAGCTTGTGAAGATCTTTTTGAATCTCTCTTTTCTAGTGTTAGCTATTTCTCCCACCTTTGTGTAGCGTTTCAGAAACTAGGATGGAGTTTTTGGTGGTAGCCAGCAAACACGGGCAATGAGGTCAGATAAGCCGGGGTTGGTACATGGAGATGTAGATGCAGCACAGAAGTTTAAGCAAAGACATGGTCAGGAGACAACCCAGGGGTCAATATATGGAGGTTAATCTTCTATTGTCAGCAACAAATAGTAAAACCTTAGTTATAGGCTGGTAGACAGGTAAACATGCAAGGAATGAAGGGACAGGGCAGGTTTACATACGGAGCTAACTGGAGAAGGTACAAGATGCAGGGTGGACTGGGACAGGAAAACACGAAGCCAGGAACATGGAACAGGGGATGAGGAACAGGGGAGCTTATCCCACATGCTGAATAACTCAATCAGCAGACGTACTGCATGGCACACGAGAGGTCGCCGGTTCGAGTTCTGCAAGCTCTCGTCAGCAAATTTGACAAGTTTCCCTCAATTCACTCCTCCAGATCATTTATAAAAATGTTGAACAACACTGGGCCTTGTGGTACTCCACTTGACACATTCTTCTAATTGGATGTATAGCCACTTATGACCACTCTTTGAGTACGATCACTCAGCCAGTTGTGAATCCACCTAACAGTTGTCGATCCCATATTTGGTCTTTTTTTTCAATAAAAATGCTATGTGATACTTTGTCAAATGCTTTACTAAAATTAAGATATACTTTATCTAGCTAATTTTCCTGATTAACCCAGTCGGTGATTCTGTCATTGAAGGAAATTAGATTTGTCTGGCATGACTTGTTTGTTACAAACCCATGCTGGCTCTGGTTAATTACTCCATTTTTATCCAAGTACTGGCATATATGCTGTTTAATAATTTGTTCAAAGATCTTTCCCAGTATAGAAGTCAGGCCCACAGGCATGTAGTTTCCTGGATCCACCTTCTTCGCTTTTTTTAAAATAGGGACAACATTTTCTCTTTTCCAATCTTCTGTGACATCTCCTGTTCTCCATGAATTTTCAAAGATTACGGCGAGTGGTTCAGCAATTACTTCTGCTGCTTCCTTCAGTATCCTAGGATGCAATTCATTTGAACCTGTAGACTTGAATTCATTTAAGTTAGCCAGGTGTTCCCTCACCATCTCTCTGCTTATAAATAGCCTGCATTCTTTTATTCCTCCAATAGCACAGGGAAGACCAGTTGATGTTACATCTACTTTCTGAGAGAAAACAGATACAAAATAGGAATTTAAAATTCAGCCTTGTAAACATCATTTTTAACAAATTCACTATTTCCACCCTGTAAACATCCTTTAGCATCTTTGACTTTTCTTTTGCTTTTGACATACCCCAAAAATCCTTTTTATTGCTTTTGGCCTCTCTTTCAAGCCTTAATTCATTACTAGCTTTAGCTTTTCTGACACTTGCCCTACATATTCTGCAGACTGTATTATATTCTTCTTTAGATATTCCCCCATCCCTTGTTCCATTTGATAAATAGATTTTTCTTCCTTTTTAGCATGCATGTAAGTTCTGTGTTTATCCATCCTGGTCTCTTTATATGCTTCCCATTCTTCCTTCTTTTATGGATTGTTAATAGAGATGAGCGAGCACCAAAATGCTCGGGTGCTCATCACTCGAGTCGAACTTTCCGCGATGCTCGATGGTTTGTTTCGAGTAACGAACCCCATTGAAGTCAATGGGCGACCCAAGCATTTTTGTATATCGCCAATACTCGCTAAGGTTTTCATTTGTGAAAATCTGGGAAATTCAAGAAAGTGATGGGAACGACACAGAAACGGATAGGGCAGGCGAGGGGCTACATGTTGGGCTGCATCTCAAGTTCCCAGGTCCCACTATTCAGCTACAATAGCGGCAAGAGTGCCCCCCCCTCCCAACAATTTTTACTTCTGAAAAACCCTCATTAGCAAGGCATACCTTAGCTAAGCACCACACTACCTCCAACCAAGCACAATCACTGCCTGCATGACAGTCCGCTGCCACTTCTCCTGGGTTACATATTGCTAACCCCCCCCCCCCCCCACCCCCTGCATGACCCAGTGTCCACAGCGCACACCAAAGTGTCCCTGCGCAGCCTTCAGCTGCCCTCATGTCACACGCTGGCCTCATAGCCACACCACCCTCATGTCTATTTATAAGTGCGTCTGCAATGAGGAGGAACCAGAGGCACACACTGCAGAGGGTTGGCAGGGCCAGGCAGCGACCCTCTTTAAAAGGGGCGGGGCGATAGCCCACAATGCTGTACAGAAGCAATGAGAACTCCAATCCTGTGCCACCTCAGTGAGGAGCTGCAAACGTGGGCATAGCAATGGGGAATCCATGTGCCACACAGTATTCATTCTGTCAAGGTGTCGCATAGCTCAATCCACACTGCAAGGGGAAAGCCGTCAGCGCTCTGCCCCCTACCCAAGTCAGTCAGTGCCTTTGTGCCAGACAGGTCAAACACCGCAATGGGAACTAAGTTTGCACCAACAGCATAGGTGGGTCCTAGGAAACCCAAGACATGAACCAAAAATTGATCTGAGTGGCCAAACATGGCAGACTTGCACCGCGCCCACGGCATAGGCCTCGGCCCACAGATTCAGCAATCCTAGGCTGGAAGCGGACTTTCACTGCACCCAGGACATAGGCCTCTGCACAAACCCTCAGCAATAGCGTGCCTACAGCGGACTCCAATGCTAGCGTAGCTGTGCACATCTCATTAGCACTGTATTGATCCTGTAGTTTGTCCCAATACAGTGCCCCGGATAGTAGAGCTAATGTCAGATTAAATACAGCTGGGCTTTGGCCCGCACTGCATGCCCCAGTCCGACCGGGGTTCTTTATAAGTAGACACAGGCAGGTACAACTCCGTGTGGACCGATAGCATGGGTGGGTCCCAGGAAGCCACCGGCATTACATAAATAAATCCCATTGCATTGCCCAGCACAGCTGAAGTAACGTCAGATCAAATGCAGGTGGGCTTCGGCCCACACTGCATGCCCCAGTCTGACCAGGGTTTTTAATACATAGGCACAGGCAGGTACAAATGCCTAATGTGAAGTCTGTGTGGCCTCAAAGCATGGGTGGCTCCCTGGAACCCACCGGCGGTACATAAATGTATCCCATTGCAGTGCCCTGCTCAGCAGAGCTAACGTCACATACAATACAGGTGGGCTTCGGCCCACAGTGCATGCCCCAGTCAGACTGGTAATATGTACCTTAACAGTAACCGCGTTGGTGGGAATGTGGTGGCGACTGTGGACCTAGTAGCGCAGTTTTATTTAGTTGGTTTTTGGAATGTGGCCAGGATTAAGTGGGCCGTGGCGGGGGGGATGGTGGGGGGGCTCTCTTGTTGTGTCGTTAAAGGTGAAATTCTAGGACTGCCACCAGACGGACCAATGCAAAGGTATTTGCCAAGAATGTTTTCATTGTTGGAGGAGGAGGGGGATGTTTTTGAGGCACTACGTGTCCTCTCCACGTGTCCGTGGTTATATGCACCTTAACAGTAACAGCGTTGGTGGGAAATGGCCTCGCCGCCATCATGTCTTTGGGAAGCCTCCGTTTCCACACCCCAGTGACATAGCATTAGCAGCGGTATAGGCAGAGCCCAGAATTAGTAACATTTCAGCGGTAGCATTAGGGACAGGCCCCAGTAACATATCACTAGCAGCATTATAGGGGGAACACAGTATTAGTTCAATTTCAGTAGTAGCAGTCCAGACAGGCCCCAGTAACAATTCCGAAGCAGCAGCATAGGGGGAGCGCAGTCTTAGTTCCATTTCAGTAATAGTAGCACTCAAGACAGGCCCCAGTAACAATTCCGAAGCAGCAGTATAGGGGGAGCACAGTCTTAGTTCCATTTCAGTAATAGTAGCACTCAAGACAGGCCCCAGTAACAATTCCGAAGCAGCAGTATAGGGGGAGCACAGTATTAGTTCCATTTCAGTAGTAGTAGCAGTCAAGACAGGCCACAGTAACATTCCCATTGCAGCAGTTTAGGGAGATAACAGTCTCTTTCACATTTCAGTAGTTGCAGTATAGACAAGGCCCCAGTTACATTTATGTAGCAAAAGTGTAGGCCAACTCAACACACCTTGCTGTACCATGAGTGCAGGCTAAGCCCATAAAAATTACTAGGATTACACTATAGGCGAGGGCCCAAAAAAATTGGTGTACCAACAGTACAAATATACCTCAGAAAAATTGCCCATGCCCAACCATGAGGGCAGGTAAAACCCATTAATCGCTTTGGTTACTGTGGCTTAATTTATAACTAGGCCTGGAGGCAGCCCAGTTAAAATAAAAATTGGTTCAGGTGCAAGTTTCAACGCTTTAATGACAATTGAAACGTATAAACATTGTTTACAAAAGTAATATGACTGAGCCTTGTGGGCCTAAGAAAAATTGCCCGTTCAGCGTGATTACGTGAGGTTTCAGGAGGAGGAGCAGGAGGAGGAGGATGAATATAATACACAGATTGATGAAGCTAAAAGGTCCCCGTTTTTTATGGTGATAGAGAACGATGCTTCCATCCGCGGGTGCAGCCTACGTATTGTTTAGGTACCACTGCTGTCTGCTGGTGGAGAAGAGAAGTCTGGGAGTGTAAGCCTCTCGGCACTGTCAGTTGACAGGCAGGTACACTTATCCGTGATGATTCCCCCAGCCGCACTAAACACCCTCTCTGACAAGACACTAGCCGCAGGACAAGCAAGCACCTCCAGGGCATACAGCGCGAGTTCAGGCCACGTGTCCAGCTTCGACACCCAGTAGTTGTAGGAAGCAGAGGCGTCACGGAGGACAGTCGTGCGATCGGCTATGTACTCCCTCACCATCCTTTTTCAGTGCTCCCGCCGACAGTCTTGCTGGGGAGCCATAAAGCTGTCAAAGGCCTTGGAGAGTGTTCCCCTGCCTGCGCTGTACATGCTGCCTGATCTCCGCGCCTCCCCTGCTACCTGGCCCTCGGTACTGCGCCTTCTTCCACTAGCGCTGTCGGATGGCAATTTTACCATCAGTTTGTCCGCCAGGGTCCTGTGGTATAGCATCACTATCGAACCCCTCTTCTCTTCGGGTATGAGAGTGGAAAGGTTCTCCTTATACCGTGGGTCGAGCAGTGTGTACACCCAGTAATCCGTAGTGGCCAGAATGCGTGTAACGCGAGGGTCACGAGAAAGGTATCCTAACATGAA
Organism: Eleutherodactylus coqui; assembly: GCF_035609145.1. Classification (NCBI taxonomy): domain Eukaryota; kingdom Metazoa; phylum Chordata; class Amphibia; order Anura; family Eleutherodactylidae; genus Eleutherodactylus; species Eleutherodactylus coqui. The sequence continues at coordinate 151,067,568 of NC_089842.1, read as the reverse complement.
GTCAGCCATGTGTGCCAGGGTACTTGTACGCAACACATGGCTGTCCTCACTAGGAAGATCACTTTCAGGATCATACACGCTGAAAGGATGACAGGCAAGCAGCATGGGTACCCTCAGCATTGGGCCAAGCTGTCTCTTCCCCCTCCTCCTCATGCTCCTCCCCCTCCTCCTCCTCCTCAACGCGCTGAGATATAGACATGAGGCTGCTCTGACTATCCAGCGATATACTGTCTTCACCCGCCTCCATTTCCGAGCGCAAAGCATCTGCCTTTATGCTTTGCAGGAAACTTCTCAAGAGGCATAGCAGAGGAATGGTGACGCTAATGATTGCAGCATCGCCGCTCACGATCTGGGTAGACTCCTCAAAGTTTCCAAGGACCTGGTATATGTCTACCAACCAGGCCCACTCTTCTGTAAAGAATTGAGGAGGCTGACTCCCACTACGCCGCCCATGTTGGAGTTGGTATTCCACTATAGCTCTACGCTGCTCATAGAGCCTGGCCAACATGTGGAGCGTAGAGTTCCACCGTGTGGGCACGTCACACAGCAGTCGGTGCACTGGCAGTTTAAACCGATGTTGCAGGGTCCGCAGGGTAGCAGCGTCCGTGTTGGACTTGCGGAAATGTACGCTGACGCCGCGCATCTTTCCAAGCAGGTCTGACAAGCGTGGGTAGCTTTTCAGAAACCGCTGAACCACCAAATTAAAGACGTGGGCCAGGCATAGCACATGTGTGAGGCTGCCGAGCTGCAGAGCCGCCACCAGGTTACGGCCGTTGTCACACACGATCATGCCCGGTTGGAGGCTCAGCGGCGCAAGCCAGTGGTCGGTCTGCTCTGTCAGACCCTGCAGCAGTTCGTGGCCCGTGTGCCTCTTCTCTCCTAACCTGAGTAGTTTCAGCACGGCCTGCTGTCGCTTGCCCACCGCTATGCTGCCACACCGCGCGACACCGACTGCTGGTGACGTGCTGCTGCTGATACATCTTGATTGCGAGACAAAGGTTGCGTAGGAGGAGGAGGAGGAGGGTGGTTTAGTAGAGGAAGCATACACCGCCGCAGATACCAGCACCGAGCTGCGGCCCGCAATTCTGGGGGTGGGTAGGACGTGAGCGGTCCCAGGCTCTGACTCGCTCCCAGCCTCCACTAAATTCACCCAATGTGCCGTCAGGGAGATATAGTGGCCCTGCCCGCCTGTGCTTGTCCACGTGTCCGTTGTTAAGTGGACCTTGGCAGTAACCGCGTTGGTGAGGGCGCGTACAATGTTGCGGGAGACGTGGTCGTGCAGGGCTGGGACGGCACATTGGGAAAAGTAGTGGTGACTGGAAACCGAGTAGCGCGGGGCTGCCGCCATCATGTTTTTGAAAGCCTCCGTTTCCACAAGCCTATACGGCAGCATCTCCAGGCTGATCAATTTCGCTATCTGCACGTTTAACGCTTGAGCGTGCAGGTGCGTGGCGGCGTACTTGCGCTTGCGCTCAAACAGTTGCGCTAGCGACGGCTGGACGCTGCGCAGAGAGACATTGCTGGATGGGGCCGAGGACAGCGGAGGTGAGGGTGTAGGTGCAGGCCGGGAGACGGTCGTGCCTGTGTCCTGAGAGGGGGGTTGGATCTCAGTGGCAGGTTGGGGCACAGGGGGAGAGGCAGTGGTGCAAACCGGAGGCGGTGAACGGCCTTCATCCCACCTTGTTGGGTGCTTGGCTATCATATGCCTGCGCATGCTGGTGGTGGTGAGGCTGGTGGTGGTGGCTTCCCGGCTGACCTTGTCGCGACAAACCTTGCACACCACAGTTCATCGGTCGTCTGCACTCTCAGTGAAAAACTGCCACACCTTTGAGCACCTCGGCCTCTGCAGGGTGGCATGGCGCGAGGGGGCGCTTTGGGAAACAGTTGGTGGATTATTCGGTCTGGCCCTGCCTCTACCCCTGGCCACCGCACTGCCTCTTCCAACCTGCCCTGCTGCTGCACTTGCCTCCCCCTCTGAAGACCTGTCCTCAGTAGGCTTATCACACCAGGTGGGGTCAGTCACCTCATCGTCCAGCTGCTCTTCCTCCGAATCCTCTGTGCGCTCCTCCCTCGGACTTACTGCCCTTACTACTACCTCACTGATAGACAACTGTGTCTCATCGTCATCGTCCTCCTCACCCACTGAAAGCTCTTGAGACAGTTGCCGGAAGTCCCCAGCCTCATCCCTCGGACCCCGGGAACTTTCCAAAGGTTGGGCATCGGTCACGACAAACTCCTCCGGTGGGAGAGGAACCATTGCTGCCCAATTTGGGCAGGGGCCCGAGAACAGTTCCTGGCAGTCTGCCTGCTCCACAGAATGTGTCATTTTCATGGAGTGAGGAGGCTGGGAGGAAGGAGGAGCAGCAGCCAGAGAATTCAGAGTTGCAGCTGTGGACGGCGTCGAAGACTGGGTGGTCGATAGATTGCTGGATGCACTTTCTGCCATCCACGACAGGCCCTGCTCACACTGCTCAGTTTCTAATAAAGGTCTACCGCGTGGACCCATTAATTGTGAGATGAATCTGGGGACCCCAGAAACTTGCCTCTCTCCTAATCCCGCAGCAGTCGGCTGCGATACACCTGGATCAGGAGCTCGGCCTGTGCCCACACCATGACTTGGGCCTCCACGTCCTCTAGGCCTAGCCCTACCCCTCAGCATGGTGTATTACGAGTAGAGCAGAAACAGAATGCTGTAATTAAATGTGCCGCTTATTGGCCTGTGGTTGGAGGCGGACTTCGCGTACGGAACGCACAGCAGAGCCAGGAAACAATTATGCGCAAGGCTGGGTATTAATCAGCGACTACTACCCCCAGCAGAGACGCAGTAAACTGAAGACAGTGACAGGCAGGCCAAATATAGTATATTTTTACACTTTTTGGAAAAAAGCCCACTGCCTCTGATATACACTGTATTTTGATTTCCCTGTTGGAGGCTGACTTCGCGTACAGAACGCACAGCAGAGCCAGTGAGAAGGAAATATATATATATCCTTGTAGGTAGAAAAGAAAACACTGGAATATATACATTTATATAGATATAGTTATGTGCCATTCTTTTTATATGTATACTAACTTTATTCTCATATGTACTAACTCTATGAAAAAACGTAATACTTCGCCTTATACCAGATATTCCAAAGGCCTTGCCAGGCGAAGACAAAATGTACAGCAAAGAAGAACCAGACACAAGGCCGTGTGCTTGGCTGTTTTCCCAGAAGCGCCATATCTAGATGAAGACTGTTCAACTATGCATCTGAACTTTCACTGTCTCAGGCCGGAAATCCGGACTTCCCATATATGGTTATGTGGTGGATTTGAGCCAATGAGCTCATCACTCATTTCTAGTGATGAGACCAAAGGGTATAAGATCTCATGTAATCTGTAATAAAGTGCGCAGTTGTTTTTTCCCGTGTGAGGAGCTATACCAGACTTCCGTGTGTGGTGTTTCTTCTTTAACGTCGACAGCGGGACAAGTGGGGTGGGCCTGATTGGTGCTGTACTTAGAATTTCTCTGACAATTTGGTGCCGAAACCCGGGACGGTAAAACCGGAGCCGTACAACGCATTCCACCCGGATCCACGCCACGGGGAAGCCGTCCTGCTGCAAACCGAGCCTGATCAACTCACAGAACTCCAGGTAAGACCAGCATATATTTATGTTCTGTTTTACACTGCGAGTCTTGCAGCAGGAGGGACTATCTGTGTTTTGTGACCGGACGGGTTGGGTTAAGAGTTCTACACGGTAACTCGTGTGGGCTTCAGGTTTGCCGTCATGGACCACTGACCGTGATATGCGCACCAATCGCTCACCCAGGAACTAGTCTGTAGTCTATTTGTACTTTGAAGTCCGTAGTGTTTTTAACGATAGTGGAGATTGTTTGTTGTATCTGCAGAATTTTTTTCTCTTTCTTTTCATTTAGTCTCACAAGAGAAGGGACCCTCGGTTGTTTTTCCAGTATATAAGGGGCTAACAATTTGAATTTAAGAGGGATGCATCGATTTGATTTAAGAGGGATGCATTTTGTGAGACAGGTTTCATAAGAGGAGGGACCCTCGGTTGTTTTGCCATATATATACAGTATATCCCAGGCTAACGATTTGATTTAAGAGGGATGCATTTTGTGAGACAGGTTTCATAAGAGGAGGGACCCTCGGTTGTTTTGCCATATATATATATCCCAGGCTAACGATTTGATTTAAGAGGGATGCATTTTGTGAGACAGGCTTCATAGGAGAAGGGACTCTCGGTTGTTTTGCCTTATATATGGGGCTAACGATTTGATTTCAGAGAGATGCATTCTATGAGGCTGGTTCCATAGGAGAAGGGACCCTCGGTTGTTTTGCCGGTATATAAGGGGCTGACAATTTGGAATTAAGAGGGATGCATTCTATGGAGCGTGTTATTATTATTATTGTTGTTGTTGTTCTAATATGCGTAAGACCTTATTAAAGAAGACAGAGCCCCTCAAGGGCTGCCGCTGTGCGGATCAATTGATGGAGGAGAGACAGTAGGAGAGACAAGAGTTCCAATCTGTAAAATGTAAGAAAACTTATGAAAATGTGTAACAAGGACCCGCACGGTAGATTACAGCATGGTGTCTGGGAGGGAAGTCTTTAGGACCAAGAAGCGCGCCTTAAAAGACCAAGGTTTGCTAGAAAGTGCTGGAGTGAGGAGGAGAGAGAGACAGTCAGAGAAAGTTAAGTATGTACACATTATTTGTTTAAAGGTGTAATACTAGATAGATATATATATGTGTATATATGTATATACTGTATGTGCAAATGGTTAACTGAGCTTGCTTTTAGATGAGAAAGATTGTTTATGTAAAGCTGCAGCTTGTGTTTAGTTTTCAAGGTCAAGCGATAACAAAGCAGAGAAAATGAAATAATGACCCTGGAAAATATCTTTGCTTGCTTAAATGGAATGGAGGCTTATAATGAATTTAATTAATTATACTGTCTTACAAGGCAGGAAATATAGCAATTTCTAAGATATATTCTTACTTCTACAGGGGTTGAAAATGAACATGTTGCAAGGTCCCAGCATATGTGTTAATTATGAGTTCAAATGCAGGGAATACTTAAACTAAAACAACTCAGTCAGTGAATGCATATTCGGAGAGATAACAGTTGGTTTTACAAAGGTGGGGGCTTTCAGATTTCACTCCAAACTCAGGGTCACAGAAACTAAAATACTTCAGCGTTTAATACAGCATATAATAGTTTCAGTAAATAAGAAAGATAGAATGTCTCAGTCACTCAGCAAATTTTTTTCACATAATTTGTCATAAATAGTGCTCATTCACAATCTCATCTCAATAGAATCATGTACTTTATAACATTATAGCACTCACCTCAATGTTTTTCAACTGATGTTTGTTTGTCAAACTTTTTTTGTCCGTGCATCTGTATGTACTGGTACACCTTCAATAGGGGGTGACGGGGCAGACTTGAGCGCATGGATGGATGAGAGCTAGTGACCCGTGTTGGGGCTGTGGTGAGTGTGGAATGTGTGATGCAGATATTGACTAGGGATGGAGGTCCCCCCCCATGCAAGGGACTTTGCCTGGTTGTGATGTGGATGCTTAGACTGTTAAGCTGAAATGAAGCTGTGAAAAAAGACGCAAGGAGCCAATATCGAGGGGGTGGAGCTAGATGATGTAATAGTACGTAATGTTTCATCCCTCTTGTCCACGAGGGAGGGGGTGAGAATCTTGAGCAGCTAGTAAAAGTCTTTGGTTTTTTTTGTTGTTTTTTTTTTCTCTCTCAAATTTGATAAGACATTGCAGGCAGGAACAGATTAATAATGAATTTGCCTAAAGGAATATCACATTTCAAATATTAATAGAGGTTTGTAGAATATTCTGCCCCGAGATAACTAATGTCTCTGTTATTGGTGCTAACATCTTACAGGCCTTATCTGCATCCATCAAATCTTTTTACAATGTTGTACTACCTTGAAACCGGGTACTCTTGTTCCAATTGAGTACCCTGGTTAAAAGGGGGGGAGGAGAAGGCATAGGTGATCTAGGTATTGCAAATCAGCCATTTTTAAATTTTTTGCTACAAGGTTCTGATCTTTTTGAAATAGAATATCAGCCTGATTGTCCAGCATTGATGCAACAAGAAAATGTAAGTTTTAAAAAAGTTACTGAAAGCCCTTGTTAACAATGCATATTTTGAGTTGTTTTTTATAGATGGTACCCAGGGTGATTGACAACTCCACTCCGGTTATGCAGTCGTAACACAACATGACACGGTAAAAGCAGAATCTCTGCCTCCGCATGTCTCAGCACAAGAAGCGGAATTAAAAGCACTCACGGAGGCGTGTAGAGTGGCCACAGGTAAGACGGCAAACATTTACACTGACTCCCGGTATGCATTTGGCATAGCTCATGATTACGGTCTAACATGGAAGGCCAGACAGTTTTTTACCTCAGCAGGACAGCCAATTAAGAATGATGCAGCGGGCAGGGTCTCAGGGAGGCCCTACTTCTACCTGACAAAATGGAGAGCTCACGCCAATTCCTACACCGGAGAAACAAGAGGCAACGCCATCACAGACCACACAGCAAACGCAGCGGCCCTGAAGCCGTGGAAGAAAGAAGAAAAGAAGAATTTAACAAACTTTGGACTTTGATAAAAACCTTGGACTTTGATATGAACTTGGACTTTGATAATAACTTTGGACTTTGATATGCTAAAGACTTTACAGTTACAAGCCAGCAAGGAAGAAAAAGACAAATGGACTAAAAAGGGACGGCGTATGGTGAACAGTCAACAGAACTTGCTTACCATAGTCCCTGTGCCCCATGATGGCCCAGCTGACGCACGGAAAGACGCACCTCTCAAAGCAGCAATGATATCGACGCTTGAACGAGGGCGAGTGACTCCTGGGTTTTCTGTAGCTGCTGCATCATTTGTCCAATTTTTGCATGATCTTTGCCGTAAGCAACAGGGCAGAAGTAAATTTGCCACATCACACTTGCCGGGACCACTCTACCCATTTCAGGGATTGCAAATTGGCTACACTCAGCTCCTACTTGTTGGGAAGCATCAATATGTGCTTGTTATTGTTGATTTCTTTTCAGGTCGGAGACCGACCCTGTTACCAAAGTAAATAAGCAGGTAACCGCACAGAAGCTCATGAATGAGGTAATCTGCAGACACGGGGTACTGGAAGTGATTGAGTCAAACAAAGGTACACACTTCACAGGTGAAATAATGCAATACATCACGTCTGCTTTGGGTATATTCCAGGCTTTTCACACACCCTACCATCCGCGGAGTAGTGGGAAAGTAGATATAAAAGGCAATGAAGAAAACGGGCAAATCTTGAATTGAGTGTCTTCCATTAGTTTTTCTTTTTCTCCGGAGGGTACATGCCACAGTAGCTGAGTTTGGGGAATGATTTTCTTGTTAATTTTGTCATACGTCTCTCCAAGGAATTGTTAGTAATCCATTCTGCAGTCTCTGCTTTTCTCCCGGGTCCTACAGATGAGTGTCACAATCTGAAACCAGGTGACAGGGTCTATGTGAAAAAGTTTGAGAGAGAAACCCTGTTTGAATGTCCCTACCAGATGTTGTTCACCACCCCAACTGCAGTCAAGCTCAAAGGAAAGCCCACTTGGATCCACACTTCGCACTGAAAAAACTCATGATCCTGCATATCCTTTACATGCTATAATGTGGTACAATTTCACTAACACACACCTTTGACTACTGTACACTAGCCCCCTGTATCAGGGATCAGAACAAATTAATACAATCAAATGTGCAATATGAAGACTACAGTTAGGGTGAGAATCCAACACCGCATCATGCTAAGAGAGAAGTTGACGCTCCAGGTGACAGGTTTGATCCACATGTATACATAGATGCAATAGGAGTGCCAAGGGGGGTGCCAGACTAATTTAATTCTAGAAAGCAGGTTTTGAGTCCTTATTTGCTATTGTCACTGTTAATAATAATGTAGATTGGATGAATTATATCTATTACAATCAGCAGAGGTTTGTAAAGTACACCAGGGATGCTTTTTTAGCTGACCAGTTAGGGCCCACAGCATCCATGACGTTCCAAAATAGAGTGGCCCTGGATATGATTTTAGCAGAAAGAGGTTGGGTATATAACTTCCTGTACGTGTATTATCCCTTTGATCAAAAAGAGTATGAGTAAGGGACTGGATAATGTGACACCAAAATTTCCCTTGTTTGAAAAAGATGAAGAGCTAGTTCCGATAGTGCCAACCACGTACGTTACCAGAAGAATGGAGAAATGTACTAGTACTTCGCCCGCCTCGATCTCCTAAGATGAACTGTCAGTGGAATTCCCATTTGCCTAGGGATAGTGCAGAAGACCTTAGGTTCCGGCGAGGGCACACCCTGTGGGGTGTTAACTCGTACAGATAGAGGGTATGGATGCCCGGAAATAAGCCCAGGGAATCCATGGCCTCCTTCTGATGTGAGGTAGGGATCCCCCCTCCTAGGAGTAGGGACTTACGGGCAGTGGGGAAACCCTGACGCAAGGGAGAGGCGACCGAGGAAGAGTGCAAGGTCTGGTGCTTGATCTCCGTATTAAGTTTTTAGGGGGGTTTGAGAAGGAAATATATATATTCTTGTAGGTAGAAAAGAAAACACTGGAATATATACATTTATATAGATATAGTTATGTGCCATTCTTTTTATATGTATACTAACTTTATTCTCATATGTACTAACTCTATGAAAAAACGTAATACTTCGCCTTATACCAGATATTCCAAAGGCCTTGCCAGGCGAAGACAAAATGTACAGCAAAGAAGAACCAGACACAAGGCCGTGTGCTTGGCCGTTTTCCCAGAAGCGCCATATCTAGATGAAGACTGTTCAACTATGCATCTGAACTTTCACTGTCTCAGGCCGGAAATCCGGACTTCCCATATATGGTTATGCGGTGGATTTGAGCCAATGAGCTCATCACTCATTTCTAGTGATGAGACCAAAGGGTATAAGATCTCATGTAATCTGTAATAAAGTGCGCAGTTGTTTTTTCCCGTGTGAGGAGCTATACCAGACTTCCGTGTGTGGTGTTTCTTCTTTAACGTCGACAGCGGGAGAAGTGGGGTGGGCCTGATTGGTGCTATACTTAGAATTTCTCTGACAATAAGCTGCAGCTTTACAAAACAATTATGCGCAAGGCTGGGTATTAATCACCGACTACTCCCCCCAGCAGAGACGCAGTAAACTGAAGACAGTGACAGGCAGGCCAAATATAGTATATTTTTAAACTTTTTGGGAAAAAGCCCACTGCCTCTGATAGACACTGTATTTCGATTTCCCTGTTGGAGGCTGACTTCGTGTACGGAACGCACAGCAGAGCCAGGAAACAATTATGCGCAAGGCTGGGTATTAATCACCGACTACTCCCCCCAGCAGAGACCCAGTAAACTGAAGACAGTGACAGGCAGGCCAAATATAGTATATTTTTACACTTTTTGGGAAAAAGCCCACTGCCTATATAGCCAGTATACCTCTTTCCCTGCCTCACCAGTACTGCCCCTATACTCTGTAAAATGACTGCAGACTGAGGACGCTATGGTCTGCATGCCTGATATACAAAAAAAAATTGTGCAACACTGCTGAAAGCAGCCTCAACAGTACTGCACACGGTCAGATGTGGCCCTAAGAAGGACCGTTGGGGTTCTTGAAGACGAATATAACACCTAACACTCTCCCTATAGCAGCTACAGCAAGACAGCACTTTCCCTGATCTCTATCAGCATGCATCTGTGGTGAGCCACAGGCGGGGCAGATTTAAATACTCGGGTGTCATCTGATCTCCCCAGCCACTCACTGCAGGGGGGTGGGATAGGGCTGGAATGTCACAGGAGGAAGTTGTAATGACTTCCCTGTGTTTCTATTGGCCAGAAAAGCGCGCAAATTTCTTAGGGAAGGAAATGTAATGGAGTCGAGCACCACGTGGTGCTCGACTCGAACGAGCATCAAGCTCGGACGAGTACGCTCGCTCATCTCTAATTGTTAACAATTGTGCTTTGAGAATCTCATTTTTAGAGATGAGTGAGCCTACTTGGTAAGGCCGTTTACTTGAGCGAGTAACTCTTCTCGAGTAACTGCTTAGTGATCCGAGCAGGCTCGAATAACTGCTTTACTGAGTAGGGTCGCTCATCTCTACTCATTTTTCAATATTTCTTAAACTTCTTGGATATTTCGGTCCTTAAAAATATTCAACCATTGGATTCTTCCTACCCTCTTTCTGAGTCTACTAAAATCTGCCTTTCTGAAATCCAACCTTGAGGTCCACGTCTTGTTATCCAAAATTCAAGAATAGCATGATCACTGTCTCCTAAGGTCCTAGCTACCTCAACCATTTCCTCCCTGTTGGTAAGAGTTAGGTCCAAGATAGCAGATCCCCTTGTTTTCTCTTCCACCTTTTGGAATATAAAGTTGTCAGCAACAGCAGATAAGAATTTGTTGGATCCATTAGTTTTGCCTGAGAGAGAATCTCAACAAATTTCTGGATAGTTAAAAATCTTCCATGATCACTATTTCATGCTTTTTTGAGAGCTTGGCCGTCTGATGTAGAAAGAGTTAATCCATATCTTCTGCTTTGTGTCCTTTCTGTTGTTCTCTCCTTGTATTCTTACCCAAACAGTTTCTACCGAACTCCCCTGCTCTGAAGCTTGAATCTCTGTGGAGATGTATGCTTTCCTAACATACAATGCAATACCTCCTCCTCTTTTATTAGGTCTGTTTCTTATAAAAAGTTGTATTCTTTAAGCCTATCCAATCATTTGTATTATTCCACCAATTTTCCTGTAATTCCTATGACAACATATTTCTCTTCCTGTGTTAGGAGCTCCAATTTTCTTTGTTTATTTCCCATGCTCTGTGCAGATACATTTTAGTTTGTGATCGGTGTCTCTTACTCCTCTACTTTCCTTCTGAATTTTTTGCCTCTGTTATTTCTTTACACTTTTAATAGCAAGGTTGCATTAATTAGCTGTATATTTTTACCTGGCCTTTCACTTCCCTTCCCTTCCCATATTGATTAAAAGGTAACTTCAAACAAAGTCAAATATTAGCCCCTTACCCAAATTTTATAGCACTAAAGATCAGGCAAAGAAGGAAAATATAAAGGTACCTGGCACTTGTTCACACAGACATATTACAACCCCATCCAAGTGATCTAATCGAAGCTCTTGGTGTGCGTCCTAACATATGACATCATCAAGTCACTTGTCGAAAACTAACTTGCAACAAAAACATATTGGATACAAAATACCTACTGGAGCAAAAGTCAAGCATTAAGAAATTGAAAAAATATGCAACAATGTTAATCTCTCTGTGGTAGACCATTGCCAAAAACTGACAATGCGCATTCAAGGAGGGCTATAATTAAAATGGCAATCTTCTGCGGCTTAGATGGAGGAGACTATGCATACAACTATAGGCTTGAGGATCACCAAATACAACTCAATGAGGGAGTAAGGCTAGATTCACACAGAGCATTTTTCAGTCAGAAATGATGCAGGCAAGTGTTACTTAAAAACCTATAGTGAAATATAAAACACACTACATATACAAAGGGTCTTTGTTTCTGGCGTTTTTAGTCTTTTTTGTTCACAATATAGTATGCTCTGGGTATGGCGTTTTTGCTATAGAACTTGAAAAAAAGAAAAAAACGTGTTGCTGCAAAAATTAGTGTTGAAAGAATTTTTATTAAATTTCAATAAACAAATTTATTACAGCATTAACTCAAAACTGATTTACATCTGAAGTCACAAGCCAGATCTTACAGAGAAAAATGCCACCCGTATACCCCAAATCCGCACAGTCAGTGCCCCCACAAAGGTTGCCTGGGGGTCAGGTTGTCCCTTCCATAGGTCTCTATAGATGAGAAAACCGGAGATGATATGAGTGCTTCAAGACTTCAGAAACAATGTGTTATTATAACATATATAAGATAAAAGGAAGATGGGTATAGGAAAGAATGGGGGGGGGGTAGGAGAGGTGGGGGATCAACTGCAGCGACCAGGAGCTCCAGTCTACACCTCTATGGATGTTAACCCATGAATAGGACTAGGTGGAGAGAATACCTGATTGAAGCCATGTTTTTAGTTCTGTGGAACTCCTGAATAAAATCCAGGCTGTCCAGATTGTATAATATTTTTGCATTTTGCCCTCATCTGTTGCTGGAAGTTCCTCCATTTGGTTTATGTTAACAAGGGTCTCCAGCAACATGATCCTCGTGGGAGGAGAAGAGGACCTCCAAAGCCTTGGAATTATCTGCCTCATGGCGTTGAAGAAAAATCTAAGGGCACTTTTTTAATTTTTGAGAGGGGTCCCAGGATCATGGACAGCAAAGCAGATTCTGTTATAGGAATCATAGAATGCCTATATACCGCATTGTATAAATTGATAATCTCCTGCCACAGAGGAAGGACAAGGGGGCAGGACCACCATATGTGAATAAAATCACCTCTCCTTCTGGAACATCTCCAGCAGGTGTCGGGGGTCTGAGGATACATCTTAGGCAAACGGGTAGGAGTCCTGTACCATTGAGATAACATTTTATTATTTGTTTCTCGGAATTTTGATGATACCGCCAACGAATGGGTCAATGGGTTCACGCCTCCTCCTGGAAAGATCTCTGCAGCTCCCTCTCCCAATTCTCAACAAAACCCATTGCATCAGTGCAGGTATCTACTGTCAACAAGAGGCTATATAGCATTGAGATATTTGCTGCACTTGAAGTAGAAGGGATACAGTGTTGTTCAAAACTAGAGAAGGGGGCCAGAAGAGAAACCAAGGGGCCCTGGGATTGGAGGAAGTGTTTAATCTGTAAGTATGTAAACCACGCTCCAGATTGAGGGCCCCTGTCCCCCAGAATCTCACCCATTGGACGAAGTCCCAGCTCCGTTATAACATCTCTGACTCTGGAGGCGGAGATATTCCCCACCAAGAGGGAGGAGCTCTCCAAGAGGGCCAGGAGGTTGGGGTTGCCAACCAATGGGGTCAGGGGGCCAGGGTGCAAAACCAGGCCCGTTTGTGATGCAAAGCCATTCCAGGCGGCCAAAACCTGTCTCAGAAGAGGGGACAGCAAGGGTGCCCTACTAGCCCCTGTGGGCGTAAGCCAAAAGGAGCCCGTTACCAAGGCCCGAGATCCCTCGCACTCTATGTCCACCCAAAGCTTAGAGGACCCACTGTGTAGAAAATCTAAAACGCATCTACATATGGCCGCCTTGTAATAGAGAGAGAAGCTATGTAGTCCCACACCCCCATCTCCCTTTCTTCGAATGAGGGTCTTGAATTATGTTGCTGCAAAAATTCAATGCATGCCGTTTTTTTTTTAAATTAAAGTGTTTAAAAACCCTGTCAAATAGTGTGTGTGTGAGAATGAGGTCTAAAAGGGAAAAATTGTATATAACATCTTGACTAAAATCAGAGTAAAAACCAAAACCCAACAGAGAATTAATAGCTAGATTTAAAATATCATGCAGTTTTATTGAGCTAACAGTTATGGGGCAGATTTACTAATACTGTCTAATAAGGAAGTGCAAACTTAGACTAGACAGTCTTAACCCGTTAAAAAGGTTTTCTGGGCAAATTGTATTGATGAACTATCCTGAGGATAGGTCATCCAAAGTTAAATGCTGGGGACCGGGCACTTGGAATCCCCAGCAATCAGCTGAACGTCCAGCCTATTGTCAGTGCAGCAGAAGCCGGACATCATCATTCGGGTTAGAGATGGAAGCGTCATAGTGGGCTTCATTCCCATTAAAATCAATGGGAGCACTGCTTGCTATTACACTTCCACATCGGACCCCGATGTCGGAGGCAGAAGTGCTGCAAGGGTAATAGAAGGCTTCAGTTCCCATTGATTTCAAAGGGAGTGAAGCCCTCTATGATACTTCTACCTCCAACACCGATGACGATGCATGGCCCCACTGCACTGACAGTACCTTGGGTGATTAACTATTGATGAACTATCCTGAAGAGAAGTCTCCAATAGAATTTGCCTGGAACGTCCCTTTGAAAACCAAAATGTTTTGGTCCTAAATGAACAGACACTTTTAGGTGATTTTACGCATATGTTACTTTTATGGATCTATTTTCTTTTGGGGGGGCTATCAATATTACTTTTGCTGCACTTCTTTGACACCGCAGGCTCTCCCAGCATTTAAAGCCAGACTATTTGCTGCAAAAATAATGATAAATCTGAGGTATTGGTTAATATTTTTGCCAAAATACGCATGCTTGAAACTTACATCAAGGGTCTTCGTTTTCTTGCAAGTCCCTACACTAACATTACACAGTGTTAGAGCCAGTGTGGTTTACATTTGATGTGCATGGCAACCCACAGGGCTGAATTATATGTGGTGTCATTAATAGATTGTAAGCCTACATGGTGCATTACATGTATCAGTGGGATGGCAGGCTTTATACCTCTTATCTATATGCAAGTAAAATACTACGGTCATTCCCCCAGTTATATGGTAGGCAAATGAGTGGTTCATTATCAGTTTATTGCAGCTGTGTAATGCTTCTCCATATAGCCACCTGCCTGCCTGTACGATGAGGGATGTGGTGTCTATACATGCCCTTGTGTTTTGTATCAGTATACCAGTAAGTATGGCCGCATTCTGAGGTTTTTGTTTATAATTCTTTTACTTATTTTTGTATATATATATTTTTTAGCATATATGTCCTTCAGGATCTCTCATAAGACCTCTAGGGGACATTCACAATGTATTTTTTTTAAGTTCACAGTTTTCCATTGGAGCCCTAATTACAGGAGAAAACATCCCCTATAGTAACAATAGTCACAGTAGACCTGAGCTGGGGTCTGCTAAGACCCCACAGATCTGTCATACTGGGGGTCACTGCCGGGTCCAACAGAGGAAACTGCACTGCTGCTTCCTCTGTTCCCTACATTGCACAATTGAGCACTATGTTGGCTAAAAAAGAGAAGGCAGAAGCGGTTATAAACCACTTCTGTCTTCTCCTCGGGTCCCACAATCTGATTATGCTAGATTGAAAGAGCTTTAAATTTATGCTGTATATTTACAATTGCGCAGGATTAAAGCCCAGGACCAATTACTGTATATTTATAGCACTTGGTCCTTATCAGATTAAAATGTGCCAGATCTATAACAGTGACTCTTCTGGATGATAACTTTGACATATTTTTAGATTTTCTAGTGTAAGTTTAGAACAACTTGTAGACTTGTTGGCTACTATGCCCCATTTTTATGACAAGTGCGAAAAGTGTCCAAAAGTGTCTAAAACACATCATAAGGTCTTAGTCACACGGGCGTTTTTTCGCGCGATTTGCGGATCGCATGACGGATGCGCATCTGCAAATCGCGTGACCGGGGCTAAAAAATCGCCCGAAAAATCTGCTCCTAGCCGCGTTTCATTAGAAACAGTCCGGAGCTGTCCAGCGCATTGAATTCAATGGAGCCGGCAATACAGCCGGCTCCATTGAAAGCAATGCGCTGCGGGCGAGCGAGGGATGAATTGTCGGGAAGGGCTTAAATATATAAGCCCTTCCCTGCAATTCATCCAGAAATGTGTAAAAATAAAAAAAAATGTATACTCACCTTTCCGCTGCAATCTGATTGGTCCCGCTGAGCCAATGAGAGGCAGCAGTCACTCACCCATTCATGAATTCATGAATGGGTGTGTGAGTGAGATCTGCCTCTGATTGGTCAGGCTGTGACCAATTAGAGGCAGCTCATTCAGCACGCGGGGATGTTAAAGCCCCGGCTGCTGAATATTATAGAGAAGCAGTTCAGGAGAACTGCTGGCGGCCGCCGCTGAACTCCGGCTGCAGCAGAAAGGTGAGTATACATATTTTTTTTATTTTTACACATTTCTGGATGAATTGCAGGGAAGGGCTTATATATTTAAGCCCTTCCCGACAATTCATCCTGCGCTCGCCGGCAGCCCATTGCTTTCAATGGAGCCGGCTGTATTGCCGGCTCCATTGAATTCAATGGGCAAACATCGTTCTTCTCTGCCACATCTGTTACAGCTGTGGCAGAGAAGAATGATTTGTCTTCTATATGTTCTCAATGGGGTCGGCGCTGCTGCCGCCGGCCCCATTGAGCGCATATAGAGAAGAGAACAGGAATCGCAGATCACAGATAGGTGCGATCTGCGATTTCTGTTCTATAATTTATCGGACGAGCGCATAAAAAGCGCTCATGTGTCCGATACCATTGCAAAGCAATGGTTTTTAAAAATCGCCGGACGCATGCGCATGCGCAAATCGAGCGAAAAAACGCCCGTCTGACTAATGCCTAAATGTGGTGCAAAACATGTAAGACAGTTTTCTGTATTACATGTTTTTCAGAATTTTCAATAGTAAATATGCCCCTACATCTCCATTAATGTTGGAAAAGATTGCAGAGTCCTCATGTTCAAAGCTGATAGTGGCCTACCCACAAATACTAACTGTAGTCACAAAGACTAGTTGCCATCTATAAGAAAACAAATTCTGGAAGAGTCACGTGTATTCAACGGTCATAAGATTGTTATGCAAATGTATAGTGAGAATATATTAACAAGATATAGGGCAACAAAAATGTGGTTCAAGTCAACAAATGCTATCAAAGGGAACCTGTCGCATCCCTATTGCACTATGATATGGTGCTATTAGGTGATGTGACAGGGAGCCAGGTGATCTATTTTCAGACTTGTATGGGAGAGTGCACACATGATGCTATGGATAGAGTCAGATTCTCAGTGCTGGCGCGATCTTCAGTGGCGGGTACCACAGGAATCAGGGAACAGATAGGTATAAAAAATAGCTCAACTAGCATCCTCTCAACTAAGTTTATGATGCTGTGGGGGCATGACAGGTTCCCTCTAAGGTTGTCTTGCAACAATTATAATCTGAGCAGTTGCACGATAGGCATGTGTATGTAGCTTAGCCTAAATGTGCCCCAAAACATTAAAAGTTGACTAAAACCGCCAATTTAATCAAGAGCAGACAACTACCCAATGTATATGGTGGTGTTCGGACTCTCCCACTGACAGTAGATGTTGGAAGAAAGAAAGATTGGATATGGATTTCAATAAACCAGATCTTTTGCTCTCTGCAGAAGATAATTAAATGCCAGGGGTGTTGGCAGCTTATTTCCCTCCCCCCATTGAAAACACAGCTGAGCACATACATATAGTATATAGCTGGAAGAATGACTAAAGTGTGAAGGCGGCTTATGCAGCATAAACGATGAGCGATGAGTTTAACTATGACAGTGCAGTGTAAATAGCAGCCCTTCAGTATTGAACTGCCACTATGTTAACTGAATGGAGAAGGGCGGGGGGAGCGAGAACTGAAATTTGCTCCTGCCGCCCTGCTGTGAGCCAGCGATACAAGCTCCAGTGCAGGAGCACGGGAGCGTGTATGTGCGGGGACGAGTGACGGGCATCGTTTGCCCTTGTCCAACACTAACAGAAAAACTGCAGCACTCTCAATCACCCAGTTAAACTTTTCTGGGAGGCACTCACCACCGAGCTTACGATTGCATCGGATGTGGACCCACCATCAAGATGTTCACCGCATACATTCGTCCTGTCTAAATGGGGCTTAATTACTATTTGGTAGCACAACAAAATGTATAATTTATTGTAACTTTTTTCTTAAGAAGTCAATGCCAGATGGATGCGACTGTACAGGCATTAATATTCGCCTGCAGGAGGTTAAAGCTAGGATGGACAGATTCTTTACAAATGAAAACTTATCTAAACTACTGCTAGACAAACATGAAAAGTTTTCATTTGCATAGTACATGTTTGGATACATCTCAAGAAAAAGACAAAAATGGAAATCTTCATTTCCTCTTTAAAAAACAGTACCAACTGTATACTTTTTGACAGATGTATATTGTATATATATCTTAACAGTACATGACTATTGTGCCTTAACTTTTTCCCTGATGCCTTTTAATACCTCACATTTCACAAGACCTGAAATTCAATCCATACGAAGAATGTGATGTTAACATGGTATACTCAGTGAGGTAGGTTGCAAGATATTACTGTTTAATACCCTTTTATTTAGATTAATTGTGTCTGTCCTTGTGTAATAATCTCTGTGGGTCAAAGTTGCTATGTGCACTCAATTTGTCTTTGAGATTCCTCATTCATTTTCTTACTGTTCTCTGAAAGATCATCACTTGTATTCATCCTTTCTTAGAAACCAGGCATTATATGGGATAAGACCACACCGAGGTATCTACATATTGTCCTGTTGATGGATAAATGGATTTGACAATTTACTCCCCAGAAGCTCAACCTACAGTAAAACATATATTTACAGCACTGCTCAAAGTTTGTCTCTCCTAGGGAAAGCATTTGCACTGCATGAACTGTACGGTATTTGGGCAATATAAAGGAAAAACAAGGGTTAAAATGTTTTTAGAGATAGGACTAGAATAGTCACATTGGTGGTGATTTAGGCAGCACGCATTCCCACAAACTCAAGAATATGTAGGTCACCACCCCAGTGAAATTTGCTGCAGATACACAATTCATGGTCTTTTCATGCCGCATCTCTACCAAAGTGCTTCCTACAGTGGAACTTGAAAGTTGGTGAACCCTTCAGAATTGTACATATTTTTGTGTATATTTGACCTTTAACTACATTAGATTTTCACACAAGTCCTAAAAGTAGATAAAGAGAACCAAATCAAACAAATGAGTCAAAAATATCAGACGTGGTCATTTATTTATTATGGAAAATTATCTAGTATCACATGGCTGTGAATGTCAAAATTATGTGAACCTTTGCTTTCAGTATCTGGTGTGACCCCCTTGTGCAGCAATAAGTGCATCTAAACATTGCCAGTAATTGTTGATTAGTCCTGCACATCGGCTTGGAAGAATTTCAGCCCATTCCTCCCACAGACTGCTCGCTTCAGCTTCTTCCACACTTCTATAGGATTAAGGTCAGGACTTTGACTTGGCCATTCCAAAACATTAACTGTATTCTTTTTTAACCATTCTTCTGTAGAACAACTTGTGTGACTTATGTGCTTTGGGTCGTTGTCTTGCTGGATGACCCACATTCTCCTCAGATTCAGCTCAGAGACATTGGGACATCCTTAGAATTTGCTGGTATACATGAGGTGATACTTGGTGCCTGCATGAATTGCACATTAGGTACTGAATTACACCTCCTTCTGGTTCAGGGGTTGAGCTAACCCAGTTACTATGTTCCACATTTGGTGGTCTCTGTGTTATCTGCTTCTGGTCTAGAATTTATAGTTCAGCTCATAGCTTGCTTAATGTTATTCTTCATAGCAATCCGTGGATGGCCCTACTGCATCATGGTACATTAGCACTGGCTTGTAAGAAATTTTGCCTTTTTACATTCCTCCTCTTGGCCATAAAGCAAGCTATCGTACATTCCTGCGGGAGGTTAGAGCTAGGATGGATGGATTCTTTACAGATGAAAAATTATCTAGGATACTCCTAGACAAACATGAACAGTTTCTTAAGATTTGGCAACCCTGGATTGACTATGCTCAACCTCATCTCTCCTCCCTCACCTCAGCCTTGACATAACGCTCCATTAATCATTAGTCATGTCATGATGTGCTTGGTCCCCTTTGCCCTTACCCTCACTCCTTCTTTGCTCTTGCCCTCTTCTATACCTCTTCTACCTCACTTCCTTCATTATTCTCTTTCTTTTACTTCTTCTATACTCTATTCTTTCTTTTCTTTTTAATGTATTGGTTTTTTACTTTACGGTTTGATGCTCAATTGTTGGCATAAGTGGGTGCCATGTTAGATCCCATAGCGGTCCCCTGCCACTGCCGGTAGTACACCCCCCCAAACACAAAATAATTGTTCACGAGGATGTACTCCAGCAGCAACAGGGCAAACTGCTGGCAACCCACCATGAGGGTAGATGTCTCAAGACAACGCCTAACGGATGAAATGCCCCTCCCATGCCTGATGGACATGTACAGAGCAACCACATCAAATGTGACAAGAGTCTGTCACCGTGTAACTACCAATTTTACGCTAGGATTGAGTTTGAGCTCTCCTTCAGTTGCCTAGCAACTGCACGCTCTGACTTGTCTCCACCCAACAAGCTCTCGTGTGACTCCGCAATGCACTGTTCCACCACGGATTTCCAAGTGGTGACGTCACGCTGTACTCTCATGGGGCTTGCCTATACCCGCGCTTGCGCAGAATGCACAGGGTGACGCTATGGATGGAGCTCATGGCAGATGGAACGCACATGTATTACACCAATTTTAAACTATGTATATGGGTTTTTATGTATGTTATGTTTGTGATTTCAGCTGTCTGTACTAATTATAATTGGTGGAGGGAGTTTATGTGCTGCTATATATACTATGCATACAGATTTGTGTTTGAGAAAGACCTAGCTATACGTCGAAACATAGCAACTATCTGTATGGGGGAATAAAGCTTGAAGTTTTTATTGCATCTATCCATGCTGCCCCGGGTTCCATTTTTTTATTGCCATTATTTTGGAACTGAGGTCCGGGCTCCTATTGCAGTGGCTCTGCATTCTTCTTGTAGTCCTGCCCTGGTGGATCATGGAGTGGGTGCTGCTTGTACACTCTATTTTTCTACCTGGGGAGGATAATAATGGTCTTGAATTTCCTCCATTTGTATATAATCTGTCTGTGGATTGGTGAAGTCCAAACTCTTTAGAAATGGTTTTCCAACCTGATGAGAATAAAAAAAACTCTTCTTCTGTACGCCTCATCAATCTCTTTGGTTCATGACATGATACACTTCCAAAAACGTGCTGTGAAGATGAGACTTTGATAGATCCCTGTTCTTTAAATAAAACAGGTCACCCACTCATCTGATTGTCATCCAATTGATTGAAAACACCTGACTTTAATTTCACCTTCAAATTATCTGCTAATCCTAAAGCTTCACATACTTTTGAGACTCCCAATCGTGATATTGGATCATTTTCCACAATAAATAAATGACCGAGTCTAATATTTTTGACTGATTTGTTTTATTTGGTTCTCTTTGTTTACTTTTAGGAAAATCTAAAGTGTAACGTGCAGATTTTGATGCGGAATAGAAAATGGCTTAATTCGGTCAGCAATTACGCATCAAAATCTACATTTAGATCTGTGGATTTTTGTGCAGATTTTTCCAGATGGCAAATTTTGCTGCAAATTGAGATACATGTGAAATAGTCCTTACTGTCCCAAATGTTTTAATTTATGGTTCATGTAGTCTTTAAGGGCTCAGTCACACGGGTGCATCGGCACCCGTACACCGGCGCTAATGCGCCCGTGTGACTGACAGAAGACAGCCGTACCTGAAGACGGACATCTCTTTGCAGCGCTGATGAAAGAACACATGACCGGCAATGAAGCCCGTCACATGTTCTTTCCTCCGGCGCTGCAGAGAGACGTCCGTCTTCAGGTACGGCCGTCTGCTACCTGCAGTAACACGGGCGCCGATGCACCCGTGTGACTGAGCCCCCAGGTGTATTCTGGAAAGATAACATTGGGGGACCGACCACTGGTTACCCTCACCAATCCTGAGAAATAGGGTCCGGTTGGTCTCCAAGGAAACAGAAGTCGCACAAGCATACCGCCGCTCCCTTCATTTCAAAGACCGCACCAGGGATTGCCAAGTTCAAGCACTCGGCAATCTCTGACGCTCTCCTTTCAGTCTTTGTGATCACTTTTACCATATGTAGCATGTTTGATGTCGAAGGAATAGATATTATCACACCAATCCCCACCAACAAAAATCAGGGTGATATATTAATGCTTGTAATCTTGGTGATGAAAGCAAATATCTCTATGAGAAGACCAGTCAATAATCCAGTGATTTGGGCCATATTATGCGATACTGATGTGCAATATGAGGTTTTTTTACATATGCTTCCCTCCACTGCCACCAATGTTACTTTTGTTGAAAAATCCCTTGAAACTAATTTTAAAGTGAAGCATAACATTTTATTAATATTTTCTGTAGAGTCAGTAAACGTAAAACCAAACATGCATCAATGTCATCTATCATAACCACTTTAGGTTTTTTTTATTTCATTTTTTAAAAATTTCAAAATTTTTGTGCAATGTCAAAACTTAAATGAGATTGTCAGAGCTTCATGAGCAACAAGATGGTCCTGCATGAGACTCCACTCATCAGTTGTATATGGGTACTTAAAAGATAACTTTTCTTAAAATGTTACTCACTTTTATACTTCTGTGATAACGGATCCATCGTAATAGGCTATTGGCTTTAAAGAAGGATACATTTATTCAAATACTGGGTGGAGATGGATTTTAATTAGGAATAGTTAGAATATCTAGCATACAAGCACACTAGAAAGATAAAGTACATCATTCCATTAAAGTACTAGGGTGATTTATATGGTGTACTTTTTCCATTACTTCTCTCCTAAAA
The DNA here is from genome assembly GCF_035609145.1 of Eleutherodactylus coqui. Taxonomy (NCBI): domain Eukaryota; kingdom Metazoa; phylum Chordata; class Amphibia; order Anura; family Eleutherodactylidae; genus Eleutherodactylus; species Eleutherodactylus coqui. The sequence continues at coordinate 151,045,139 of NC_089842.1, read as the reverse complement.
TTCATTGAGCAATAAAACACTAGGAGATATTTTTAGAAGTTTTACTTAATCTCTCTAATGATAAGGCCGAATTCCTTAGTTATAAGCTATGGTAATAGTTCATGTATGCTTATTCTCTTGTGTTTAACATAATAAATTTCATGCTACCATCAGGTAAAACAGCGAAATGCAGAAATAACATGAGACTGATATACAGAGTGCAACTAAACATGAAAAGTATTTCTACCAATATTATTAACAATGATTGAGTAAATTAAATTACATTGTTAGGTTCCAGTGCAGCTCCACAGGTGGGAGTTGATTGAGCTAGCTGGGTGTGGAATTCTCCAGCCAGCCAATCCACCGGGTCTCAGACCCCTGTGTGTTGGGTGCCTGTGCCTCCGGAGGCCCATCTTTAAGGGGGAGGTACTGTTAGGGTGTGGTTGCTGGGATTTGTTGTTCTACATAGGTTTCCAGCAGTGCAGCCCCACAGGTGGGGATTGGATTGAGCTGTTTGGGTGTGGATTTCTCCAGCCAGCCAATCCTCCAGGTCTGTTGCTTATATATACTAACTCCTCTGCTAGAGGCTGCTGGGTTTTCCTCTGTTTGTTCAGTGTGCTCAGTGTAAATAGTGTCATGTTCCTGCATGTCTGTGCAGGGTGCCAGACAAGAGGTGTGGACAGTTCTGTTCAGGGTACATGGTGTGCTGTGTTGTATGCAAATCCCTGGCGTGTTGGTGTGAGCTGTGTTCAGTCCTGCTGTGTGTCATTTGTCATCTAGGTTTAGGTAGGTCCCTAGGTTCCAGCGCGGGGCCGTTCTTGTTGGGATGATCACCCGGTATGCAGGCAGGTTCCATGTGGAAGTAGCCTCGTTTGAGTAGGGACCCGCAAGACAACGAGGCCTTGAAGTGGGCTCGCGGGCTTAAGTATCTAGGCCAAAATATGAACCAATACCTCACATTGTATCTATTTACATCTGTTTATGTGTGCGGGTATGCTTGGTCATGCTTTGGGCAATTGTCGGTTAGTGTGTTACGTATGTCGGTGAGTTATGTCTGCTGTTTCCAAGTTCCGCAGGAGTAGTAGCCATGCAGGGCACTAAAGAGTAGTCAGATGGAAGCCAGGAGTTGGTAACAGGGAGTCTCGGTTGCAGTATAATGGATGAGGTGGGTAACATAGTCAGGAGGAAAAGCCAGAAGTTGATATTGGGAAGTCTCGGTGGCAGTACAATGGATGAGGCGGGTAACATAGTCTGGAGGAAAAGCCAGGAGTCGGTATTGAAAAGTCTTGGAGCAATAGTAGGCAAATAGAAGCTGGATCAAATGCTCTGGAGCAGAACAATCTCGCACTGAGGGAGTGGCTGGGCCAGGCTTATATAGGAAGTGAAATCAAAGACAGACCAGGAGGCAAAAGCTAGAGAACTGGGATCAGGGAACAAGGTGAGGTATGAAGGAGAACTTGCTCAGCAAGCTGGATAGCTCACTGGGAAGAGCTACTGACTGAAGTACAGGAGGTCAATGGGTTCAAGCCCGGACAGAGTATATTCTTTCTAATAAAACTGGATTACCTCTTAAGACTCTCCATCACATTTAACCAAGAAGATAGTGCTGCATGCAGCACAAAATCGCAGATATCATAGCGATCGTTGTCCATGACGGATCTGTTACAGCTTGAATTCCATTTTTCTGCCCTTATAATAGAAAAGAAAATATATATGGAGTATAGTACCACTTTCACATTGCTTTTTTTTACCTATACCAGTATAGAGGTTGCTGGGCAGAGTGCCAGCTATTTACCTTGAGAAGTGAGGACAGGAGTATGCAACATGGAAAAGCTCTTTTAGGGTTCTTCACACATAACGGCTTTTCCGCAGTTGAAAATCTGCACCAAAATCCACATCAAATTCCAAACCATCAGTACGGATCTTAATGTAGATCTTTACACAAATATACAGCAGACTTAAGCCCTTCAACTGGAAGGGTGAAATCTGCTGCAGATCCATGACAAAATCTACACCAAATAGTGAGGATTCTGACAAGAATTTTGGCGGAACTCCACATCAAAATCCACAATACAAAATAGGATCTCCTGCAAATGGCTAATTTAGTGATCACTACAATAAAGGGCATCCTTGCTGGTGTCAAAAGGAGCAAATGGGATCAAAGACCCCTTTGGTACAGGTGTGAAAGGCAGTTGAATGAATTTCGATGAGCTCTGCTTGGCAAGAAATACACTTAGACATCTGCGACAACCTACCAGTATCATTTCATCAGAGCCCTTCAATAATGTTTCTGTATGAGTTACTCTTTGTTGGTCTGATGTTCACTTTCACTTATTGCTAAGTAATCTCTGTTATTCATAACACTTGTGATTTTTGGAAACCTATTAGCAAGGTCATAGATATTAGCCACCCATTATTAACGTTAGCCTTTTGTTACCATCTCTAAATGCTGCACTACATTTTATTGTCACCTTAACTTCCAACAATGTGATGACACAGTCTCATCCTAACTCCTTGCTTGCCATTTTAGACACAACACAGCACAACTCTGCCTTGATTACACATGATGCTACAGCTTATCCCCATCCAACAGTCACATATGTATTAGGCCATCAATGCTAGCTATTTCTATCATTTCCAATAACATTCCACTAGATCACTTTGTTGCCTGCGCAATACTGCCCCCTTGTGCGGCTTATACCTCAGTGTAAACAACCCCCAAACAACCTGAAACCTATAAAATGTATTTAGAGTATAAAATAAATAAAACATGTCAGAATAAAGACATAGCTTGGATTTCCTGGTTGCTGATGCAATAACTCTACCTGCCCTCCATCTGATATCTATCTAACAATGTAGTGCCATGTAGAATCTGTATACAATATCTCCGGGTACCTTTATTTTTTGGATTTAAAAGACTGCATGCAAATAAAGAGTTTAAAAGGTGCTGAGTCTGTCCTCAAAATGGCGATCAAAGTAAATTGCCTGTGCATCATGGGATTCCCAGCGGACGTAGTTGGTGTATAGTAAAGTAGCAGTATACTGTAGATAGTAGAGGAATAGATTGCACTTGGGGCTGGGCCTTTAAAAACATAGATCCAAACCACTCCAATTGAAGGATCATGAAATGCTACCTTTTGGGGTTATTTTGTATGTGATGCCTACTTGCTGCAAACAATGGTTCTAATTTCAGTAGATGCTAGAATACATTGCAAAAACACATGTAGGGCATATGTATCATCGTAACGCAATCCATGAAATGGTTCGAGAACACTGTAAAAACCGCTGCTTGTATCATGCTCTACACCAGGGCTGGACTAAACAATATGGGCATTTGATCAACTACTAAACCCCTAATACTTGATCTAGCATAATAAAATACGTCCAAGGTGCACTTGTGTGTACTCTAACCCAGGGGTCCCCAACTCCAATACTCAGGAACCATCAACAGGTCATGTTTTCAGGATATCCTACAGTAAAAACAGCTGTGGCAATGTCTGAGGCACTGACAATAATTACATCACCTGTGCAATACTGAGGAAATCCTGAAAACATGACCTGTTGGCGGTCCCTAAGGACTGGAGTTGGGGAACCCTGCTCTAATCAACCAAGGGGTTGTGGGTTCCCTGGTCCACGTGCTCTTTGACACTGTCTTACTGCCAAATGGTCTATCCCGACCTATAGTTATTAACAAATTGCAGTGTCCCTGTTTTTCTCATGCAATTTTGATGTGTTTTTTTACTGTATCCAAACCCCCTTTACTGTTCTGTATGCTGGCAGGTAAGTAGGACTCTCACTGTCTTCTAGGAGATCTCAGGATTTATTCTTCACTCCAAAATCCTGCATGAAATCATAGTAACATAGTATGTTAGGCTGAATGGAGACAATGTCCATCTAGTTCAGCCCATTTCCACCCCCCTTGTTGATCCAGAGGAAAGCAAAAAAAAAACCAAATGAGGCAGAAGCCAATTAGCTAGAGATGAGCGAGCCTACTCGGCCACGCCCCTTTTTCACCCGAGTACCGCGATTTTCGAGTACTTCCGTACTCGGGCGAAAAGATTCGGAGGGCCCCGTGGGTGAGTGGGGGGTTGCAGTGGAGAGTGGGGGGGAGAATGTTCCCCGCTGCTACCCCCCACTCCATCACGCCTCCCCCGTCCCCCGGTGCCCCCCGAATCTTTGCACCCGAGTACTGAAGTACTCGAAAATCGCGGTGCTCGATCGAGTAATTACTCGAAACGAGTATATTCGCTCATCTCTACAATTAGCCCATTTGGGGGAAAAATTCCTTCCTGACTCCATAATGGTAGTCAGAATACTCCCTGGATCAATGTTTGAAAGTTCCTACCTGACTCCAAGACCCGGATTAACAACCCCGCTGGTTATTTAACGTCTATATTCTGTAATATTATAGCGCTCTAGAAACACATCTAGTCACCTCTTATATTCCTTAATGGATTTTGCCATCACCAGTTCCACAGTCTCACTGCTCTTACAGTAAAGAACCCCCTTCTGTGTTGGTGATGAAACCTGCTTTCCTCTAGACGTAGCGGATGCCCTCTTACCCTCATAGTCCTGGGTATAAACAGATCATGGGAGAGATCCTTGTATTGTCCATTAATATATTTATACATAGTTATTTGGTCGCCCCTTAACTGTCTTTTTTCCAGGGTGAATAATCCCAATTTTGATAGCCTCTCTGGGTATTCCAGTCTTCTCATTCATGTAAACCTATATGTCATAGAGCTCAGCTTCTCCCTCTCTGTATCCTGGCCAGAAGGTTTGCCTTAAACACTTTTTTGGTAACCTTTTTGCAATGCTGAGTGCTATACACAGAACACGCGTTTGACATTGCCTTTCAATCAACTGCACTTTAAATCTACAAATACACATCGATCTAGTGGGATATCCGTCGGCTAACATTTAAGAAGAATAGCATGTGTGCATACTAAAAAAACACAATAGCATTTGTTCTTAATAAAATATGTTTTTGTTTTTGCATTTTAGGCCTAGGCCAATTACAGAAAGTATAAAAAAAATGTTAAAGATCTCCAAGTAACCTTTTTCAACATGTGTTTTACCCACATCTTTATTGGCTTAGCACACAACCAGCATGTGCATTTTAATTAAAATGTCCTTAAATGTAATTTGATTTTTTACTTAATCATCAGAGCAGCGCACCACCTGACACAACAAATGCTGTCTACTTCAACATGAAAGTTCACAGTCAATTTAAATGCCTACAATATGGAAGAATTATTGCACAAATGAAAAGCCCTCAAAACACAATCTCTAAAGTAACTGATGCAGCTGCAACCACATGCTGCTGACTTTGGGCCTAAAACACCAAATGACCGGGGTTACAGTGGTTTAAAACAAATTAACCCAAAGAGCAGGAGCTCCCTTAGCATTCATGAGCTACATACAGATGACCTTCTCTCAGGCTTTGCTTCTTGAATCCCCAAAGACCTAAAAAGAATGTTCATCTCAATAGTATAGTGGTAGCATCAGTCTTAGTCTTCCCCCAAGGACTTAAAAAGCTAACTGCAGTACAAGCAGATATGTGCAGTTTGTCTCCTATGGGTGCTTTCAGGGATACATACCAATACAGGTAATGAAGTATCTTTATGCTGTTGAGGGACTCATATCTTCTGAACAGTGATGGCTGCCTTCCATTATACAAACATTGACATATTGCAATTTCGCAACATGTCAGAATACTTTCTCATACAATAAGATCACTGGACTAAATACGTGCCATTACTTACCAGGTAGACGTAACAGGAAGTGCAATAGAAGAATGTACGATCTGCATAAGCATATGCAAATTGCTTCAAAATTTGTTAGCAGTATGTAAATAAATATTATTATTATGCCCGAGTTGTCAGATTGCATATGATACTCTGATCTAAATCATGGCCATATGGGGCCCTAAAAAGATTCCCTACAATGATCCAAAAAAAGTTGTTATTGCAGATGGTTCAATACAGTCGGTAGGTGTGCCCAGGCATAGGACAATGTTACCTGTGGAGTTATCTGGCCATGGGGAAGATTCAATGTAGCTCCTGGGCAGCTATTCCAATTTAGGGTGGTTTCACACCTGAGTCATGGGTTCCGCTTTGTGGGGAGCAGGAAAGGGGAATCCGCTTGGCCTAACAGATCCATCTTAGGATGAAACCAAACAGCGTTAAACAGACCTCATTAACTATAATGGAGTCTGTCCACTGTTGTTCAACTGCAACAGATCCTCCGACTGGAGATTCCATTGTAGAAGTCAAATCAGCCTTTATATATACAGTTGGCAATGTTCAGGCAATATGTATGAAAATCAGCAGATTTCTTTGTCCCACTACAGTATACTCTACTTTGGAATTTTGGTTGAAATTTAGACTGTAAAGCGTGAATTTAAATAAAACTTGTACACTTCTATTTTTTATTCATTTTCGCTGTACTTCGAAACAAATAATCATTTCCAAGCAAGAGGGCAAAAATATTGTTTTCTATAATTAGCAGACTAACAAAAAGTTTTACATTCCAATGGTCGCCTAAACACTGGGTCAAAAATATACCAAAATCAATGGTCAGGTGACCATCAACACACTGCTTGTACTACATGTGATAGCAACTTGCATGTGGCTTTGAATATCTGGGACGCCACACTGTATTGCCTCTCTACAGCCACACATGTATTTAGACCCTAAATGTGAGGTCTACCCCCACCCCCTACACTTTGAGAAAACCCATATGTACATCCTGTACCCCACGAAGCAACAAAGGCAAATTACTTAGATAATAAGGTTTTTTTTGCACGTGTTCTTTGCTCAGTTTTGCTGTTTTCTCAAGCTTTTCATCTTATTATTATTTTTTTTAATGTTTCCATTGTGCTCACATCTATTTAGGACCTTCAGGGCGTTTGGATCCTGGCCATCCATATAGTGCAAAATAAATCTGCAGTAATAATGTGCAAATGGGTTACATGTTTCTGATTCTGCAATCTGATATGAAAGCAGTCATTTGCTGGTTCTCATTTTTTCTTCCCTCTCCAAGCCAAGACGAAGGGCCTTTCAGACCATGACCTTGTCAAAAGCGCATTAAGAGCCATATTGGTTAACATTATCAAAAATGCAGTTTAACATTTGGCAAAGACATACAGAAATTCAGACATTTTTTCTATTTTCTCTAGGGGGAAAAGTTTTTTTTCCCCATTTTTGGCAAATAATCTTGAAATGTTTGGATTCAGGTAGAAACGTCAACATAGCTTAGACTGCTGTCACTTATTTCATGTACATCTGACAGATGGTTAAAGGATTTATTAAGATTTGGATGGATTCGAGCACAGGTGTGAGACATAAAAAGAAAACCAGGAACAACGCTGTATGACAAGTATTTTCCATTGCATTTGTCTTTTTTTTCTGGCTCATTGTCATTCTGTTCCGATTTTGTAATCTTAAGATGGGACTTTAATAAGACTTTATCCTTGAAGTAGATTTCTGGGTAATGTTTTCATTTCTATGTTAGTTCTACAAGTGAACGTAGAAAGCTGCATAAGGAATATGGAAAGGCTGCGTGCGCATCCCAAGATACTCCGGGGAATCTTCTTCAACAGGAAGACTGTACATCGAAACCCATTCACCCGTGACTATATAGAATAACAGTATAATGCAAAAGTTTTAGGCAGCTGAGGGAAAAAATAATAAAAAAGTAATTAGTTAATAATTTTTTTTTGTCAATTAACAAAATGCATTGCACAAAACCTGCGTAAGACTATCGGTCCTGGAAATATGGCTTAATAGTTTATATTTGTCAATTAAAATACAAAGTGAATGAGCAAAACAGAAATATAAATCAAGTCAATATTTGGTGTGACCCCCCGACCCCCCCTTTCCTTCAAAACAGCATCAATTCTTCTAGGTACACTTGCACAAAGTCAAAGATTTTGTAGGATTATAGTCAGGTGCATGATTAACCAATTATACCAAACAGGTGATAATGCTCATCATTTTATATGTAGGTAGAAACATAGTCATTAACTGAAACAGAAACAACTGTGTACGAGGCTTTAAACTGGGTGAGGAGCAGCCAAAGTCTGATACAAAGGTGAGGTTGTGGAAGACAGTCTCGTGTCACAGGTCATGCACCATGGCAATACTGAGCACATCAACAAGACACAAGTTTTACTGCATCTGCCTGGTCTCTCACAGGTAAAGTGTTCAAAGGAGAATAGGGATTCAAGATATGCTGTTTAAGCTCTTTTGAAGTGGCACAAAGAAAAAGGCATGTTGAGGACTGTTAGATACAGTGGTCGGCCAAGAAAAGTTAGTAAGTTACTACAGTAGATAAAAGACACGTCATGCTTACTTCCCTTAAAAATTGAAAGATCTCCAGCAGTGCCATCAGCTCAGAACTAGTAGGAATCACTGGGATTGAGGTACTCATCTACTGTTCGGATAAGACTGGCCAAAAGTGGCTTTCATGGAAGAACCCCGGCCAAATAGCCATAACTTTGACATAGTAACAATCTCCAAGTAACTCAACTATGCACAAAAACATAGGAACTTGGGTGCAGAAAAATGGCAGTAGGTGCTCTGGACTAACGAATTAAAATGTTAAATATTCGGCTGTGAAAGAAGGCAGTTCTCTGAAGGTCTGGAGAGCGGTACCATAATGAGTGTCTGCAGCAGCAGTGATGCATGCTGGAGAATCATTGAGAGTTTAGGGCTGCATTTCAGCAAACGGGGTTGGGAATTTGGTCAAGATTAATGCTGAGAAATACAAGCAGACGTTTATCCACCATGCAGTACAATCAGGGAGGTGTCTTACTGGCTCTAAATGTGTTCTACAGCAGGGCAACAACCCCAAACATACAGCCAATATGATTAAGAACAATCTCCGTCATAAGGCCTTATTCACATGGGCTAAAAAAATCATGCGATTTTGTAGCGCTACAAAAACGCATGTATGTGAAGCCTATGGTTTCCAATGGGTTCTTTCACATGAGAGATGTTCTGCAGCCTGAAAGAATCCATTGGAAACCATGGGCTTCACAATCATGCGTTTTTGTAGCGCTTCAAAGTCGTGCGATTTTGTAGCCCTTGTGAATAAGGCCTAAAGAAGAACAAGGAGTCCTGGAAGTGATGATATGACCACAGAGCCCTGAACATGAAGAGACACAAGGATTTGAGTAAGTCTACATTCACAGATCTGTGGTTAGTTCTCCAAGATGTCTAGATTCATCTCCCTGCTGAGTCCCTTCAAAAACTATGTACAAGAGTACCTAAAAGAATTGATGGTGTTTTGAAGGCAAAAGGATGGCCACGTAAAATATTGGTTTGATTTACATTTTTCTTGTGTTCATTCACTTTGCATTTTGTTAACTAAGAAAAATAAACTATTAACACTCCTATTTTTGAAAGCAGTCTCATTTTTTCACACCTGTCTAAAACTTTTGCACAGTACTATATACTATACAATTATCTATGTGAATTTTAGCCAAGGTTGCAAGACTACATGTGCGGTGAGACATTAAATCTTACAGTAATAAATTGCTATAGCGTTTTATCGCACTCTCCTATACTCCTGAGTGATTACAAAGCAGCGGTCTTGGGAAGCAGCAGTCGCGCTGCGATGCCTAGGCACCTTATGAATGGGAAAAGCCGTAACCACACAGGGATGCGTCAAACATACAGTAATAATCCCTGATTACTAAAGGGTCAGGACTAGAGAAAAGCGAGCATACTCGCTAAGGGCAATTGCTCGATCAAGCATTGCCCTTAGCGAGTACCTGCCCGCTCGGGAGCAAAGATTCGGCTGCCTGCGGTGGGCGGGGAGCGGCGGGGGAGAGCGGGGAGGAACGGAGGGGAGATCTCTCCCTCCTCTCCCCCCCCCCCCCCCCACTCCCCCCTGCTCATGGCCGCAACTCACCTGTCACCCGCGCCGGCAGCCAAACCTTCTCTGCCGAGCAGGGAGATACTCGCTAAGGACAATGCTCGATCGAGTAATTGTCCTTAGCGAGTATGTTCGCTCATCTCTAGTCAGGACACTTACATGTTATAAAAAGTATACCCAGTGACTGCTCATTCACTCGAGAGATTCAATGGAGGAGTCTTGTGTTCAGAGTAGGGTGACTATCCAAACCATTCAGAACATAAGGGAACTGCAGGGATGAAAAAGTAATGGGGATGTGGCTACACAAACATCAGCCAGTAACTGGGTGATAAAACATTAATAGGGACGTCTACTGCTGCCTCCCCATGGTAAACATTTCACACACTTTAAAACAGGGTGGTCTGCATTCATGTGGGTTGGGAATATTTCCTTAACTACCGTCTAATTATCCAATTGTATTATGTCTAATTACCATTGGATAGCAGCTTATGTGATGTCCTAAATAATCTGGCTTCTTAGTGACCCTTGGAAATTGAGCATGACCCCTATAGTGGAGGATATAACTCATGTTTAAGACAAAAGGACCCATTAATGTCTTTAGAACAAGTATAGCTTTTCCTGTAGGGATTTGCAAGATTGGAGAGAGTCTGTAACATCCACTTTCCAGAGGTTCAAAGTGTTTTTTAAATAAAATTTGAAGACTAAGGCATAGAATACTTTTAAAGCTATGCTCAGTGTGCAGCTCGTTAGTCTCTACAATTGTATTACCCACAATTAAAGGAATGTATTGTCTATATTTGTTTTACCAATTATTTTCAAATTTTCTACGTTATACGGAAAACTATTCTGTGACCTGTGAAGGTAGGGAGAAGGGACGAGCTGTGTCCTATTGTGAATGGTGGATCCCATGTATATATTATTTACAGTATATACACCCATCCAGCCTGTAATGATAATGAGATGACTGCTGAAAAGTTTTCTCCGCCAAACAGGAAGTGCCCCACTATCTCAGGACTTGTTTATATAGATAATGACATGGAAAAGGCATTGGGCTGTAAAGCAATAACTCAGTTGGAAGACCTGTGATATTGACATCAGTAGTCTTGAATGGTGGTAAAAGAATCCAATGTTAGGGGAGCAAGTTCCATAGTAGGGGAGATACCCAGGAGAAATCTTAGTTGATCAAAGGAGTAGACACAAGAGGACACCAGAGAAGGTGAAAGGATTCGGACTGATTTTTTTTATAATAAAATTGACATACACTCATGGTCCTTTTGTCATAGTCATCATGTTCTTCTTAGGCCAGGCTCATATGGGTGGACTCCAATTCGGGAATCCAAGATCGGTGTCTTTGCGGAGGATCCATGGCAAAATGCAGGCATTGAAAGGCATGTACTATTGCTTTTACAAATTGCGTATTGCGCGAGTGGAAGAAAAATTGTAGCATGCATTTTATTGTGGACTCCATGCAGACGGCCTCCATTGAAGTCAATAGAGGCCGTCCAACACGCAGCCCATATGTGGTGCGGGAAATACAAATACTGGAAAAAATACCCGTACTGCGCATGACTGACAACAAGCCGCTGCGGTCATAAGCAATACAGCAATAACAGGTACGCAGGGCTGCCAGCCAGGCTCACAGTCAGAATCCGCTGCAGGCCTCCAACATGTATAATCCACTCTGCCTTAGGGTGTATTTAGACACTAAGATGATCGCTCAAAAGATGGCTTTTGAGCGATTATTTTGCATAAAACTACTACTTGGTACTAATGCCTATTAGCACCAATTAGTAGTGTGTGAGCCGCCAGGAGCTGTATTCACGGAACAGACCACCTGCTGATCTCTGAATAAATTCCCTTTGTTCTGCCATAGGGGTGACAGCTGAGAAAATGCAATCAGCTGTTATCAGCACTCCCCAGTTAGAACACAGAGTGCAGTCCGTCTTATCAGCTGTTCTGTAGCATGATGGATTTCATGCCGAACTGAAAAGTGAAAGATGGGCACATTTACACCCAACGATTATCACTCAAAAAATGGCTTTTGAGCAATAATCGTTGTATCTAAATGGGCCTTTAGTCTTCACTGTATTTTACTTCTAAGGGCTTAGTCACACAGGGGCGCATTGGCACCCATACATGGGCGCCAATGCTCCCGTGTGACTGAACCCTTACTGCAGGAAGAAGACGGCCGTACTTCAGGATGGACGACTCCCCACAGCGCTGAAGAAAGAACACAGGATCGGCAATGAAGCTGGTCACATGTTCTTTCTCCCGGCGCTGCAGAGAGACGTCCGTCTTGAAGTACGGCCATCTTCTTCCTGCAGTCACACGCCGATGCGCCCGTGTGACTAAGCCCTTAAACAGCAATTTCTGCGGCAGGGCTGCTCTTTACCTAATGTCATTATGGAAGGGATGTTACCACTAATCAATCATTATAGAATAGTGTGGATACTACCCGAAAGTGTATTTCCAGTGACGATTATGACCACGTGTTCTGCTAGACATTTAGGGCTATACGCTGTATACTACAGTATCAGCAAAGTAGATGAGATTTTAACAAATCTCAAGTACACGTGGTAGAGATTCTCCATACATACGTCGCCCTGCGGTGCAAATTTTGGAAGCCGGAGCATGTCACGTCTTTCTGCAGATTTTCACAGCAGATACCGCCCTTTACAATGTTGAGGGTAAACTCAGCAACAATATCCATATTAAAATCCACACGGATTTTGCTGTGGATGTACCGTGGAAAATCCACATAAAATCTGCCCCTGTGAAAGTACCATTGGAGTGACAATGGAAGTGTTAACCTAGGCGACTGTTAGGTTGCTTAAAGGGGCACCAAGTTTTCAGAAAACTTATGCAACTTACTAGCCTCCGTTAGTCTCTTCATTTCTGTAATATACTTGAATTAAACATTTTGCTACTTTACTACTGTAAATCACGTTTGACGTAGCTGCCACAACAGGTCTCCCTTCCAGCTTCTCTACAATCAACGATTATCGCTGGGATGACCTGTCGAGCCCAAAGTCTGCAAAGGAGCTCTATGCAAAGTTGCTTCATTTTTTTATTTTAGATGCACTGGCAAAGTAATAAATATAGTTACAAAATGTATGTATTCCTTACGAATTTGTGAGCAAAATATTGTTCTTTAGAGCTTTTATATATACAGTACTTTCAAAACTAAGCACGATTCTACACAGAACTGCACCTTTCTTGGGAAATGACCCTCCGTGACTCGATTCATGACTAGGGCTGAACATAATGACTTCTATCAAGATCTGGATTATGACGTACGCCTTGGATTTTTTCCAGTTTCTCTAAAATCCAGTTAACAACCTTCATGCCTCACAAGGTTCATTAAAGATTAGTTTGTGAGGTTTTCCCACTGGAAACATGTTGGGAAACTCAACTTTAAAGGACAGCAAATGCAAAATGGGATAGGTTTTTAAAGCTAAAAATATGTTTTAAGACCTGTGCGGATGAACACCACACCCTAGTTTTCTCAATCACTATATAGTTTCAAGCCCCTTCCTAAAATCCCACAGCAGGCTTACATGTCAGCTATTAGTCTTGTCTCAGCAGCTGAACATATTTAAGCATTTATAAGGAACGAGAACATTCTGAACTTAAAGTCATCACAAAGTATTACTCGTAAATGCAATCTGCATGAAAAATGCAAAATCCCTCTGCTCTGAGGCTTTTATCTGCTTTGCTATAAAATGGTCAAATCTTCTTTCTTCCAGATGTCTATCATAAGCATCGCAGTTCTTAAAATCTTTACTGGACATAACAAGATAGGACTTGGGCCACAATCAGAAGTGGCAGATTTTTTTGGCGGATTTTGGATGCTGATTCTGCCCCAAAGATCCACAACATTTAACCCATTGCAATCCAATTTTGGATTCAGGGTTTCCTAGGGGGCTTTCTCTTTCTGCCATTATTCAATGGCACCATCTGCTGCCAGTAATGCGGTATGGACATACTGGAGAGGTCCCCGACAGCAGAGCGGCCAGTATTCTACAGTAAGGATACCATGCCAGACATCTTCCGACTTCGGAGCTGTACAGCCTTCAATCAGAATGTCTTCAGACGTCAGACAGTGGATTGGAAAGGGTTAAAGTGTAACATATGAGGATGAGGCGTTCCAATTCCAATAATATGAGCAGATTTCAGGGTAAGCTGCGGACTTTCAAATTTGCAAAAAGAGGACTTTGACGTGGAATTGTCACTGATTTTCAGTGGATTTCTTCCTTTACCATGCAAAGATTGCACAGCGAAAAAAGCATGGCGCCATGTTAGGCTGGGCTCACATAGCCATATGCTTCATCTGATTGCGGATGCCTACAGCGGATTCTAGCTGTGACCCTGCGTATGTCTGCGTAATGTTCTGCATATGACCGCGTACTCACGCAGGTGGTCATGTGCAGTACAGAGCTTTTATTTGTTTCTATTTCCCGAGCTGTTGCTTAACGATGACGCGGGTAGCCGCAATGTAATTGCGTATGAGTTGCGGGTATAACCGCGACCATAGATATCGATGGGCTTTACTTTGCGGTTATCCACAGTGAAATAGAATATGCTGCGTTCTATTTTCCGTGAGTAGATTACGTAATTGCCACCCGCCAAGGTGAGCGGAATCATCTAATCTAATGCATTTGATTGATCCGTGTGTTACCACAGATCAAACGCCCGTGGAATTGGCAATTCCTATCTGTAAGAAGTACCTTAGCCGAAAAACAAGGGTATGTTGATAAATACTTCTGTGTAAGAAAAGACAAAAGTAATATAGAGGCGATACCTTTACTGACTAACCGGAAGAATTATATTTGCAAGCCTTCAGAGCACAGAGGCCATTTAACTGTTAACCAGCCTGATGAAGGGGCCTCTATGCTCTGAAAGATTACTAATATAGTTTTTCTGGTTAGCCAAAGAAAGAATAACCTCTATACTACTTTTGGCGTTTTTATATTTTTTCTACAGACGTATTTACCAGCACAATCAATGCAAAGGTTCAAAAACACAATAAAAAACTCCACACCCGAAAGCCCACTTTCTGCTTCAAAGAATAGCTTTGGAGCCATAGGGGGTGGGGGAGGGGGGGGCTTGGAGACAGATCTGTAGTGATCGACTGATTGTTGTTACAACTACAATAAGAAAGGGCTCATCTTTGATATAACATATATAATTATATTTCATTTACTCCAACTGTCCACTGCTAGACACTGCCAAAATAACTGCATTACACCATTGGGTGGCCGGTAGTTAACTATGTTCACACACACAAAATGCACACCAATCATGGTTTGGGGATCCACAACATTGTTATTGGCACTAAACTCCTCATAACAACGGAAGAGAGGGAAGTAGGTACAAGTGACAGAGGTCTCCTGTCTTTGCAAGCTCAAGAGTTGTAAAGGCAGCTATCGCAGTACTCTATGTGGCTACTGTGTATTGTATAGTTGGTTGGCTGTGAGTTTGAGTTCTTGTTGGCTTTAAATTATCTACATTTGCAAAACAAATTAAGTGAACCCTTTGGAATTAGTAGGATTTCTGCCTAGATTGCTAATGAAATGTGGTCTGATTGTTATCTGAGTCACAATTAAGGCCCATTTAGACACAACGATTATCGCTCAAAAGCCATCTTTTGAGTGATAATCGTTGCATGTAAATGTGCCCATCTTTCACTTTTCTGCTGAACAATGGATTTCAGTTTGGCATGAAATCAATTATTCTTCAGAACAGCTGATAAGACGGACTGCATGCTGTGTTCTGCCCAGGGGGCGCCGATTACAAGTCTCAGTTTTCAGCCCTGTGGCAGAACAAAGGGAATTTATTCAGAGAACAGTAGGTGGTGTGTTCCCTGAATACAGCTCCCAGCGGCTCACATGCTACTAATTGGTACTAATAGGCATTAGTACCAAGTAGTAGTTTATTTAAAAATGATCGCTCAAAAGCCATCTTTTGAGTGATCATCTTTTGTCTAAATGAACCTTTAGGCTAGGCTCGTATCTCCATCAGAGACTCGCTTCTCATCAGTCTACTACACTGTTGAATATTAGCACTATTGCTGCACTATGGTACAGCTGCATCGCTAACATCAGACCAGTACAGATGGGACAGTAGTCAGGGGCGTAGGTTAATGTGGTTGAAAAAAGGCCACACTATCCAGATCGTTACGCTGCATTATAATTAGGTTATTTGCATCCTCAGATGCCACATAATGTATATTATGGGGTTATAATAGTAGGAGATGTGGGACAAAGCTAAGGGGCTGTGACCATTTCACAGTTTGGCATGACCCTGGGTAGGTGTGATATCAGCTCTATGCACCCTTCGCAATGGTCATCTTGGCAGACCCACTACTATATACCTCGGAGACAGCATACAAGACAGATACAGTATAGACCTTTAAAGGAATCGCTTCATGCTTCCTTGTTCGAATTGCTTACGGACAGATGAACCCGGGGCAGTAAACAGTGACCTGTACATCAAACCATGAAAGACAACTTGCCGTGCGTTCCTCACGTGTTGCAGACTAATCAACAAGCTTTCCAAATAATTTCCAGAGAAATTAGAAACACAACATAACATCCCCATTTCCTGCAAACACACAATCTGCCTGAGCAGCTGCGTCTTGCGGTGGTTCTGAAGCTGCTTATCTGGGCTGGTTATCAAAGTGACATATTTTTTTTATCAAGCCATGGGAAACTGGTTTATGGAGCAGGAAGGAAATCATGCTCTATCTGACTGATGAAGTGCTCCGTCTATCTCATCTTCCCACTCTTCTTAAGTGTTCAATTAAGTTACACGTCCCCTGGGAGCGCTCATTTATCCCAGCGCTTGTGTTCACGGACACATGTATTTAATGCGCATTTGTAGGGCATACGTAGATAGAATTCTCCTAATTGGCTATACTAAACATCCGGCTGGGGTTGTTAAATATTCAAAGCAGCTCTCTAACAGCTCACAAAAAATTGAAATTTCTGGACTAAAATACATTTCCCTAGCAGGCAAAATGAGAACGACATGAGGAGGTGGAAGGTTTTCTGGAGTCTTCTTGGCAGCTTCCTTAGCTGATAAAGGGGTAAAAAATGTTATGTAAGGTGACTCAGGTGGCTTTACACGGTACAAATATCATCCAAATAGTTCACTAGGGCGAATGTGACAGCTGTTCCATGTAAACATGGCCACCGTCCAGGTGACAAGTAACAATCCCTTCTCTAGGTTTCAGCTCAACTACAAATAGTTGCTGGTTGATTAATTATTGCCTGGCGTTGAAACGCAATCGCTGTTTTTCAGCAACCAGCTAAGTTTGCAGGAGGTGTGCTGCCTCCCACTGAACTTCCGCCTTTTTTGAATATCCCATTCCTCCCACTTAACAATCACTGGTTCCCCAAAACACATAAATACATGAGAGTGATCCTCAACTGAACAGTCCTTGCCACTGGCATGTATTTATGTGCATTCAGTGGACTTGGCAACCAAGGACCATCGAAATTTCAACCACCGCCACCAAAGAACCTCTAACTAGTTGACGAGCAATGTTTAAGCCGGTTGAAATACTCCCATTGGTGGGGCTGACAGTCCTAATCCCCCACTTTCCATAGCTCCACAGTCACAAGACTGCATCTAAAAGAAATTGTATGGAGCAGTAGTGCTGATCCATTCTAAATCTATGGACACTGCCATGTACAGCGCTCAGCTGTTTCTGTCATTGCCATTGACTTTCAATGGAGCAGGAAGGCGCACAAGCCCAACTGTTGCTCCACACCCCCCTACTACCGGTAGCTGCACTCTTGTGACTGGGGGAAAACAAGGACCCAACGTCGTACTCCTTGTACCACTTGTTTATTACTTATCACCTATGATATAACACCTATCCAGTGGATGGGTAACAAATGCTTCAGGTTGGAACACCCCTTTAACTGTATATTTATGCAAGGGATATCCAAGCCTTATATCAGAAAACAGAGCTCTGACCACTATAATGATACATTAACCCTTTCCAATCCACTGTCTGACGTCTAAAGACATTGAAGGCTGTACAGTTTCCGATATTGGAAGACGTCTGTCAAAGTATTCTTACTGTATATTACTGGCCGCTCTGTTGTTGGGGGCCTCTCCAGCATGTCCAATACCACAGTACTGGCTCTAGCCAGCAGGTGGCACCATTGTATAATGGCAGAAAGAGAAAACCCCCTAGGAAACCCTGAATCCAAAATTGGATTGCAAAGGGTTAAAAAGTAACTCTGCACATCATTTATTAACATATTTAAATTAAAAATAGAATATTATCTAAGGGTGGGAAAAGATAATCATTTATACAGAATGGAGAACCAATTTTATATTATCTTTACAACAGGAAAACCATTCCATAACACTCCATGCTGAGTAGTGCATGTTTTATGAGCTGCCGAGACAAGTGGGGGAAGGTCAGCGACTACTACTCTTAGCACATCTCCGGCACAGGAAAGTGGTTCTCACGTTTCTACCCCATTTACATGTTAGCCCACCATCACTAACTACTGTGATACTGTCCCCTATAGACAAGGAGGAGAATATCTGATTATGATGACTCTTTAAATGCTGCCGTAAAAGCATTGTTGACTCGCCTTCACAATAACCGAATGCACTTTGCTACAAGAATTGAAGACATACCGTTGAATTCCCAGTAAACTGCATAAATTTGATAGTAGAATGGAGTAACTAGAAAAGTGATTGCGTTTATTGGCTTGCCTCTGTGGACTTTTACACAAGGTATTATTTCAAGTTTTTTTTTTAATTCACTTGATGATTTAAACCATATGCCGGAGTACCATAGAGGATCATTTTATCAGGTTGTGTTCGGTATGAAAGAAATAGTAAAGTGTAACATGTACATCTACACGCCCACTACTAAATCATTCCCCTCTCACCGCAGAACAAACTGCCATATTGATAAATGTGCATGTCACATCTATTTCACCCTGACTCACTCTGGGACTGAGCTGCGTTACAAGTATACTTTCTGTAGAAGTAGTGGAATGTGTTAAGCACTTAACAAATGGTCCTTTAATGACTCCATTATAAAAAACATAAATATGAATCTTTAACGCAGCAGTAATTGTGTATGAGGTCTCAGGTATGTTGCCTCAAATCACAGGAAATAACCAGCGTGCCTATGATATCTTAGTAGTATCTGTCAAACATTAAGGGCAGAAATGGAAAAGTAACTAGTTTGTCCAGATGTTGGTGAAGCCCAGTTAAGTGTTTTTCTACAAAATAGGTTAAAACGTCAGTGCTATTTAGCTCCTAGTTATATCTTTATAAGGGTCATTGCTTTGTCTTTTTAATGTGGAATTCCAAATTTCCTGCATAAACAGAATTAATTGATAGAATGCTGACTACTTGCATCCACCACTAGGGGGAGCTCACTGCAGACACGGATGTACTTTGAACTCAACAATAAGCTTGCCCTAGTGGTAGATGTGGGCAGCCAGAAGTCATTTTAGTCTATGATTATGGAGTGAATGTGAGTTCTGTATGAGAGAAACAAAGCTTCAACTAATATGGAGTGATAAGAGTAAACTGAATCCGCATCCCCATCAGATTGGGACAAATTTTAATATCTGCGACAAACAGGCTGTTTGCAATGTGCGTTTCTTATGCGCTCTAGCTTGTATCATCAGTTGCGTAAAGCATTTGGTGTTTTACAACAGGTTGTGCTCGTATTACTTCTTATGAGACTAGATTTCTGCCTTTGGGGGATTTTCATCACTTTCCAAACTATTTTTCCAAACTCTGCAGGGAGAGTACGGCGAACAAGGGGCATGTGCGTTTTGTTAATAACAGTAAACAAATTGCAATGTCTCAAGTTTCTTTTGTCAGTTCTGCATTCCATAAATGATTTTCTCTGATCGTTAGGAGGCCAGCAAGGACTAATTCTGGGAAAGGGGAAAAAAACTTAGTAATGATAAGAAGAAGCAAAGTTAGGATTAATGGCTGCATTACTGCTGTGGATCACTGCCTAACCAGGAGAGCAGGATCTTGCATGAGAGGCACTATCTTCCAGGTGAGTGATATACACATGAGGTGCTTCCTTTACCTGTGTGCGGAAGATGACACGGGACTGACGTGCATGCAAAAGTTCTGGGCTTTTCTGAAATATGGAAATATTTGAAGTAAAAGCTGAAGGTGTGTTAATCTTGTTCCTCTTCTTGTTCCAAGCTCGTTTTTTAGGAAGGGAGATGTACATTACATATAACAATAGGAGCCACCAAAATATCCTCAACATCAGAATGTGGATTCTACTAGTTTAGGCTGGATTCATACTGGTGTCAGGGTTTTACGTTCACCCGCCGGCACCCGCCGGCATCTAACATTTGTGTGCCCACTCAGACGGTCAGGGCCCAGCACATATACGCCGAGCCACGATGCCGTTGGGCTGGGGGAGAGCTAAACTGTCTTCCCCTTCCCTCCACCTCACTGTCTCTCGGCAAGGGGAGGAGGTGGGACGGGGCAGGAGCTAGTGTGCTGAGCTCCTGTCCTCTCTTAGCCCCTTGTTGCAGCCAGCAGTTGGAGGGGGGCGGAGCTTATATCTGCTCCCGTCCCACCCCCTCCCATTGCAAACAGCCTGCAAGCGGCGAAGAGGAGCAGGGAAGGGGGTGGGAGTTTAGCAGTCATGCTGCTAAACTCTCTCCCACCTCCCTTCTCCGGCAGCTGTCATAGGCTCCTATAGGAGTCTATGCAGCCACCGGCGGCATAAAAGCACCTGTCCAAAATGCATTATCTTGGCTGGCGGGCGCTCTTACGCCGCGGAAATACGCCCATGTGCACTGATGCATTGTCATTGTCAACCAATGCAACAGAGGGGCAGCGTATATCGGCTAAGGCGTGAAAATCCTCCCGATATATGCCAGTGTGAATCCAGCCTTATGCTGCAGATTTGTTTCAGTTCCAGGCAGACATTAATCTATAAGTGATGGAAACCTTTGTGACCTTTAAGAAGAAACTGTAAGAATCAGTGACAATCAAGCGCATCTACTGTTTCTAGTGATGCAGACCCAAAACCTTACCCTGAAGCACTGGCACACATTTGATGCGATGAAAATTTAACAGTGTAGACTGTGAAAAACAGATTGTGACTACGGGCCTTCCTAACCCATTCATTTTGTGCTTTTCACATCTGTCTGTCCAGCTGGCAGACCCAGACATCCCTGACTACTTTGATAAGGGTGGACATTATATCTGCAGCACTTGAACTAATACCGTATCCTTTTCTGAGCCTTCATCCACCCTTCCAAACGTAAAATCCTCCTGAATTAAAAAGCATAAATCTGAACACTAGAGGTCGCAATTTGCTAATTTTATTTCTAACCAGCGCCATCTCCCAGGCGGAGGAGAAATACTAACATTACCTGATAAACTACAGAAATAACATTTTTGTTTATCAAAGTGGAGCAAAGCAAGAAAATTGTAGAGGACTTCTCATGATTTAGTGCACAATGTTTGCAATCTAATTAAAGGTGCTTTCACACCTGTGCTGGGGGTTCTGCTTTCCTGCTCCATCCAGTGAGCAGAAAAGGGTAATCCCCGCGGCTGAACGGTTGGTTCCATCTCAGGATGGAATCAAACAGCACATGACGGCCCCCATTGAATATAATAGGTGCCATTTGGTTTTCGTCCAGCTGCCCGGCTTTTAAGGAAGAAAGAACAAGGTCTTCATCCAACGCAGACGGGAAATCGGCCTACCTGATTAAAATATTAGTAAATTTAAGGGCAGTCACACATGACCCGATTTAAATTGAGGATTCCGCGATCGGCATCTGTGCTGACTTTCTGCGGTAAAATGTGGGCATTACAGGCATGTACTTTTGATTTCTGCTTCACACTCGCAGATACAAATTGTGTATTCCCCAAACGGAAAGAAAAATGGCAGCTTGTTCTATTGAACTCAGAATTGTCGCAGACAGCCTTCCTTGATGTCAATGGAGGCACCCATTCTGCAGTTCATACGGAATTAATATTGCGTATGTACTGCGGGTACCCGCGTCACTGCTAAGCAATGGTACGGGAAATACAAACAAATTTTTAAAAAACTGTACTGTGCGTGACCACCGCAAGGCTCCGCAGTCATCTGCAATACAGTTAAGTGAGGTACACAGGTTCACCGGCCCGGATCACAGCCGGAATCAGCTGTGCGTCTCCCGCATTTTGTAACCGTCCCGTTTGTGTGAGCCTGGCCTAAAGCTTCATTGGGGATTCCACTTTCATGCTCCATTCGGGGAGCAGAAAAGGGGAATCCCTTGCTTGAACAGATCTGTCTTATGACGGAACCAAACATCACTGAACAGACCCAAGGACTATTATGGGGTCTGTTCGGTTTCTGCTCAGCTGCCTAACATTTTACCGGAAGAAAACGCACTGCATGCAGCGCTATTTCTTCAGGCACTTTGTGCTAGAACTACGAACGACCCTCCGAACTGAAATTCCAGCGCAGATGTGAAGCCGGCCAAAATATATTTCTGTACACTGGTTTGCTTGTTCATGTAACTCCTATAAAACGTGAGAGCAATGTGCCCGCTCGGTCTGCTCTCTGCTGCCACGCTGACTGACACAACGCTGTTCTCCTAGATAGGAAGGGGTACCACAGGTGTACCCCTGATGTATCCTATAGATAAGCCATGAATGTCTATGGTTAGAATATCCCTTTCATTTCTTCAGTATACATTAATACGTATACATCCACATTATGTTACTTATATTTAGTATAGTTTTATGGTTGATTTTCTATAGAGTCTGATGCACGTGACCATACAGACAATTTAGAGAGGAGAGAGGGCGCAGCGGAGACGGCAATAAAATTGAAATGCCGCAGCTTTGAATTCCGCGCGACATGTCAGTTTCAGCACGGCTTTTTGCAAATCTCATCCACTTTGCTGCTTTATCCCGGGATAAAAATCGCCGATGGAATTTCCGTGCAGAAAGTCTGCATGGAAATTCCACGGCAATTCCGCCCTGTGGGATCCCAGCCTTAAAGTAAAGGATTTTATGCATGCACCAAAACTGCACTGTGCGAACAAGGCCTGAACATTAAGATATTTTACATGTCATTAAAAAATGAGTTCGCTCAGAAGCAACTTGCAACCCAAAAACATAATTCATACTGTATGTAATCTGCAAACAAACAATGATTTAGTTATAAAGTATGGCTATAAATTATATAGAATGCTGTTTTTTGTTTTTTTTTCTTTAACCCATAAAGTGCTACAATTCCTAGTCGACCTTTCGCTCTGGGCAGTTGTCACTTCCCTTCCTCCACGCAGCGGTGTCTGTGCATGGAGGTGGGGAGCATTGGCTAAGGAGGTTTAAACACCGCACACCACTCCAAAACTTCATAGTCCCTGCTGCAAGTTGTGTCTCATCCAAGTATGCTAGTGAGAAATGTTCTAACTCATTCTAGAGTGATTTACAGAATCTCCCTTCGGACAACCTGTTCCATGACTTTTATTCTCCGCACAATGACTTTCGCAGGCAATATCCACAGTCTGCTTCAGTTCAGAAGTTCAAAAGGACAAAGCGCTGGTGACTTCCTGAGATGGCGCAAGGTGCAAAATAAGCAACCCTAATGAGTCTGTCATCTGGCTGCGGAACAGGGTCCCCGAGTCAGGGGGTACATGTGTTAGACAGAGAGATTAATGCTAAGCGGACAGACTACGTGCGGATATGGCCTGATATCCTGCTGGGTTTGGGAGGCAAAAAAACCCTGACACATAACCCATGACAGGAGATGGATATTCCTGCCGACATCTATTCTAGAAGACAACACGGCACATCCCTCAGGACCATTCTGCTTTTAACAATATTGTTCCCACCTCCCTGTCCAGGACACGGAGGATCTACTGCATGTTCCAGGACATATTTGCTGGCCTTGTCTACACATTGTGAACCTTGTATGACTGTTTATTACTAAGCAGACCAGCAAGGTAAAAAAAAACTGTTTTCTTTCTCAGAACGTAATGCAGCCAGTATTTCTCATTGCTGGGGTTTGTTCTGGAATAGAAATCTTACATTTTCCAGCAGCTTGTGATTACCCAGGTGTTTGAAGCTAAGAAAAGTAAATGACTAAAAAACTGACTAAATAGAATATTAAAGACGGGGTTATGCACTGTATCTGTCAACAACCCCGACGGTCCAGGGGTAGAACAACATTTCTAATCAGGACAGGCCTCTGTAGACTGGGGAAGGTTACAGGTGCCCTATTGCCTCTGAACTAGTAAAGCCAACCGTCATCAGCTATTTGGTGATCAGAGGCGGCATGGTGCTGTGGGACTTGGAATTAAAACCATACCCTTGTTAAAGTCCTCAAGTGGCTCTGAAGGTGAAAAACGTTTAACACGTATGGAGTCATTAAGGTGGTGTTGGAGCTGTACAGAGTCATGGAATTATCACTGTAGTCACAGCCATTCCTCTGTAAGGGACATCCCTCTTGACTGTTGTAGTTAGTGCTGAGGGCTTTGTAGTCCTGTTCTGCTCCCGTCACTAGTACATTCATGACATGCGCTCTGGCTTCTATGGTGTACTGTGCATGCGCTGAATCCACTGGTGTAACTATAGGGGATGCAGTTGCACCCGGGCCCAGGAGCCTTAGGGGGCCCATAAGCCCTCTCTTTATAATTGGGGGCCCTGTTACAGGTTTTGCATCGGGGGCCCAGGAGCTTCAAGTTACGCCTCTGCGTTAAGGGGTTAAGAAAAGTGGGGGGGCCCCAAGATAAACTTTTGCACCCAGGCCCATGAGCCTTCAGCTATATCCCTGGCTGAATCTGCAGGCCTTTGGAAGAGTGTTTTTAATTGTCGTATTAACAGTCAGAACAGCTCTAACCAGCACATGCGTGAGATTTCAGAGCTACTGGCAATAGTCACAAACGGACAAGGGGATGGCAATAACTCTGCATGGCCCCATCATCCCCCAGTGACTCCATGTATGCAGATTGTAAACAGCGCACACCGGTATTATATTATGTTTTCTGCAAAATCCAATCCACTGTTTGACGTCTGAAGACATTCTGATTAAAGACTGTACAGCTCTGATGTCGGAAGACGTTCAGCAGGGTATTCTTACTGTATATTACTGGCTGCTCTGTTGTCGGGGGCCTGTCCAGCATGTCCCATACCACAGTACTGGCTCTAGCCAGCAGATGGCGCCATTGTATAATAGCAGAAAGAGAAAGCCCCATAGGAAACCCTGAATCCAAAATTGGATTGCAAAGGGTTAAAGAAGTGAAATCTGCTGCGGATCCACACCAAATGGTAAAGGTTTCCTTGGATTTTTTCCACTGCACAGCAAAATAGCAACATGTACATACACCATGGAGCCAGTTATGTGTTCTTTCTTCCGGCGGTGTGGAGAATTGTTCGCACCTGCAGTGCAGTCATCTTATCGTGCAGGAACACAGGCGCATCGGCACCCATGTGACTGAGCCCTTTGAATGTATTCACACGGGCTAGTGTGATATCAGGCCGTGAATCCCGTCCCCATATCACACTCCCCATCAATGTGAAAGCCCTGAGGATGCAAGGCGTTCTCATGTGAAAACAGCCTTACATCACTTCAGGGATGTAGGGATCCTCCGGCACAGCTGTCACAGCCGCGGCAGAGGATCACAGAGTTCTCCCATTGCTTTCAATGGGGCATGCGATGCTGCCATCACCCCCAATGAAAACAATGGGACTGCGATGCGAGAGCATGCAGCCTGATAGAACATGCCACGATTTGTTTCCCACATTGCATTGCTTCGTGGTGCCATGCGGAAAAATCAATCAGAGCATTGGCTTTCTGGAGGCAGGGCATTCAAGCCCCACGTCCAGAAAGCAATGCTCTGTCGGCTTGGAGGAGGAAGCAACAGCCTGCAGCAGTGTCGTAGGAGGTGAGTATTGATTTTTTTTCTTCTACACCGTATTCCCTGCGTAAAAGTCGACAGTTGGGGGTTGTCTTATTAACCCAGTTGTCTTATACGCCAGAAAATACGGTATATTTCTGCAATGAGTGAGCCTGAGCACCTGCACTTTCAGGTTACTTTTTAGAATAAGCTGCTGTGTGTACATGAGGAATAACACTATTTTTGAACATTATATGACTTGTATCCTGTATTTATCACCAGTTTTCCCCACTGTAGGATGTATATCTAATTTTCGGGTCTCCTTGAGCTGGAGGGTGGAGACTGTTGTTATGATGTCTCTTATACAATTCTGGCTAAATATGCCCTCTCTGGGCATGTTATAGAAGCTAAACAGCGTATCTCTGCGTCAAATGATATTTCAAAACGGTTATCTCTATGAGACATGTTACATGTTAATCTCTATTATTAGTCAGTTCCACGTGGCCACAGTTTAGGCCTCATGCACACAGTAATGCTATGCGTGGTGTCTGTATGGCAACACATGGA
The DNA here is from genome assembly GCF_035609145.1 of Eleutherodactylus coqui. Classification (NCBI taxonomy): domain Eukaryota; kingdom Metazoa; phylum Chordata; class Amphibia; order Anura; family Eleutherodactylidae; genus Eleutherodactylus; species Eleutherodactylus coqui. The sequence goes on along the minus strand of NC_089842.1, from coordinate 151,018,851 downwards.
GTCCCTATGGTTCTATATTATGGAGCAATAGACAACCTGCCTCTGTGTGCCAATATATTCTGCTCTAGATGCAATGCTTATAGAGGAGAACGCCTCTATAACTAGTGTGAGACGGTGACCGGCAAGGTGCTGGAGGGCAGGTATATTTCGCCTAGGATGCTCTCCTATGCTGCTTTGGGGAGCGCTTGGGCAGATACGTGCCACCGAGCAGCCTGGGCTCGGTGGAGGAAGCCGGCAGTATGGTGTCAGTAACACTAAGTTACTGACACGTTGTAGCAAGTAAGTGGCTCCAAGCTGCATAATCCGGGCCGGCTTTTCCTGGAGTAACCAAAGTGAAGGGTGGGATGGTCACTCCCACGTACCAGGTGGGGCTGGTACCAGGCCTTATAAAGCCTGGGCCTACAGGGCCAGGAGGAGAGCTGAGACCTCTGCAGGTCTGAGAGTCCTGGCTGGCTGTGTGCAGAAGCCGTTTTGTTACCAGTGTGTAGACAGGGACGCTACATGTTTAGTAAGTGCTCGGACGAGCAGGATTTACTTTATGTTTGCCTGACGTTAAGGCCTGTATTTTGCTTTGTTTGCTTGGAAATAAACCCAGGCAACGCCTGGACTAAAGACTTTATCCCATGTGTCACTGTCTCTGACTGCTTATGCCCAGGTTGCTACCGATCCTAAACGCTAATCCCTCACACTAGGCATGCAGTGGAATATGTATGGCTTTGTAACACAGCTATAGGCATGAGTAAGGTAAGCTCAGATGTAGTGGAGAACATCTGCCACACCGAAAATCTGTAATGGCTGCACTCAACCGAATACACAATACGGTCCTGAATCTTAGGAGAACGATTTCAATAAGCCTAAAAATGACACATACTGCAAAGCCAAAAGGAGGCAACACATACATCTGTAGATGAAAGTCATCTGAGGGTACGAACGGCCATGCACTGCTAAGAGCCGCAGTAAGTGGATACTGCGCTTTCTAGGACCTGCATACTAGTCCATAATATTTAATTAACTGTTTTTTCCCTTGTTATTGCTTTGAGCTGACCTGAACACCATCATGTACATTCTGTCAATGTTAATACACGAGAAGGAAAATATAATTACATCTGTTTGAGGTAAAAGGCAGTATTTTTATTTGATTTTTTTTTTCATTTATACAATTGTTAAGTTCTCCTGTAGAGTAATCCCCTAAGCTGACTGATTTCATACTGGTGTCAGTAAAATGTTTGTGCAGCTGCTTTCAGGAACACTGCAATCTGAAAGTAGTTCAAGATACCCACTTTGGGCACATTTCATACAGCGCTTTTCCTGCCTTGTATTTTTTGGTATTAGGTCATTATGCGGTAAGGCAAGCTTTTGTTCTGTTTTAATGTAGGTGTTAGATGTGTGACGAATGCCAGTAGTATGTTTTTATTACCTTACGGATAATAATCAGTGGTGCTACACACTGCTTAAAGGGCTTTTCTTTTATTTTATATAGATCTGCTAATGGGATGAAATCTCTGTGGGGAGTCTCATCTGAGTCTGATGATCCAGGCCGATTTCCTTCACTAAAAAACTTGCAGCTAAGATCCCGTGTAACAATATACAGAATGTGTTAGCCGAATATAGGCCGTCTTTATCCCCAGATACATTGTTTTGCCAGCCAGAAATCCGTTAGTGATATATCACTGTGCACCTTTTTAACTCAATTTGTTAAAGCCTGTAATAATGGAAGACCTTAGTTTTATTGGGCCCCTGACCTGCAGTTGGAACTAATTGAAAACGCGCTCAGCATGGAAACCTGGAGTAGTTACGGTTCGGAGCGGCTGGCGCATTCCCTGACTTTCTTTCCTTATTCCAGGCAAAGTAGAATGAACAGAAGGATGTTTCCGTGTATCGCTTTCATATGGGAAGCTCTACAGATGGACACTCTTAAGATACAATGTCTTGTATGCAAGCTGCAAGGGCTTCATGGTCCACTGATAATTTTAAGGCCCAATGTCCACAGGCAGAATTGATTTGCGTAATCCGCACATAGGGAAGCATTGGGCATCCGCACTTCATTGAACACCTGTGGATTTGTCTTTATTTGATTTGCGGATGCCACGTGCGGATAATAAATTGCAGCATGCTTCAAACTGAATGACGAATGAAGAGCAAACAAATTGTTATTTAGTCACTGGCAGTGTATATGCTGAATGATTATCGTTCAGACTTGCATGATCCAGCAAGAATGCTGCGTTTTTTTCCGTGACACATAGGGCTATTTTTTAATATGTTTTTCACTGACTTTAAAAAAAAAAGGATTTTTAAAAATATTTCTAGTATTTTTTTTTTAATTAGTATATTTACGCTAAAATAAAGTATGGGAACGGGTTCCTCATTTTGCTTCAGATGTTTTGGATTACAGGGCGCTTACAGTAAACATTTTTTGTTGGTGTCGGTTCTGGGTTATTTTCTTTCTTATGTATATATTGTTGTTTTATTCTGTAATTTTGTTTTACTTGCGTATGTAATTATGTTTTTTACTATTTATGTCCCCCATGACGTCATACAACACCTCTGGGGAGGCATTCACATGTTTTTTTTTTATCTGACATTTTTCCACTGTAGCTGGGGCATCCATAGGAGCCCCAGTTACAGGGGAAACAACCCCTGTAGTGACAGTAGTCACTGGCAGAGCTGATCAGGGTCTTCTGGGACCCTGCAGCTCTGTTGTAGCAGGGAATCCCGGCAGTCACATGTCCCCCAGGATCCTGTAGTGGAAGTTACACTTCCACTTTTTAGTACACAGCGCTCATTGAATGTATTAGAGTCATGAACATGGCATTTAAGCATCAGAGCCTCCTGTCCTAGGTGGTTAGCAAAGTGGTGGTATCAAGTAGAACTTGAAAGGGGCCTACTTTCTATCATCACTATAGGGCTCCTCGCCCTCGCTGTAAGTCCCTTCTAGCAGTGTTACTTTGCTTCTTGTTGACGTGTGGGAAAATAAAAGCAACAGTTCTGACCACCATTTTCAGATGTCCCCTCAAGTTCTTTATAAAGAAAAGTACATGTAAAGCAATCTATCTTCCCTCAAGAAGTTCTCCTTTAATGAAGGAGACTAATGTATACCAAGGTAATTAATCAACTCTGCTGAACATTTTTGCGCTTACAGAGGTAAAGATGCAGCAAAATTTTAGCTTGATTTTGATAGCATTCGTGTCTAGAGACCTAGGGGTGAGCGCCTCAATCCCACTTTTGCTGTGGAGCAGCACACTCCTGGTGGGATGATCTAAGAGGCTATTACATATGACAGTCGGCCACCCCTAGTAGTGGTACGAGGGACAATGACAGCTCAGCGATATGTTCAGGACATCCTGCAGCCACATGTGTTCCTCTCATGGCGGCTTCCAAGAGGCATCTAGCAGGATAATGCTCGGCCGCACACACAAGGGGGTCACAGGAATGCCTCTACAACATTGCCACACATCCAAGCATTCTCAAATTCCCAAAACCATTGAGTTGTTCGAAAATTAAGCATGCCTCCGCCATTTTATTTGACTCTCTGATGGCTATATGGTGGCTTTAGCAATATTGCCACTACTGACATCTTTGGAAACAATGCAATGCTACATATTGCTGCCATAGCTCAATTCGAATTTTTAAAAAGGGCATAGAACCCCACTATTAAAGTGGTATATACATTTTTGGGGACAGTAAAGCAGCCTTACCCACTTTGGCCTTAACTCTCAAAGTATCTCTTTGTGCCATCCTTCCAACTGTCTTGCAAGAGTCCATTCTGGTTCAGGATTACACCATCAGGCCACCCCTCAGACCTGGCACTATAGCTACTCCCTAGTTCCTACAGACAACTGGGCTTATATCACAGCCCTGGCCATACCCAACTATAGCCTTCCTTGGCAAGGATCATGTTTAGTAGCTGTCAGCATTTACACTTAATGATTATCGCTCACATTCCCATGATCCAGCGAGAATAAAAGAGGTTGAGTGTTAATGCTGGCAGCGACTGAACAAGAAACAATAATTTGTTTGCTGTTCAGTTTCTGCAGGCATAAAAATCGAATGACGAATTGGCCTGCATAAACAGGCAGTTTTCACATATGAACAACTGCCTGTTTGCTATGAATGAAGGTGGGTGGCAGAAGCAAGTCGTCCCATGTAAAAAGACCCTTACCCATCACTCATTCCCTAACAAGGCTATCGACTTCCCAAAGAGAAACACTTGGGCTGACGCTGCAATTCAGCTGTCACTAAAATTAGAAGCATGCTACACAGAACAGTTGTTATCATCCCCAGACCACTAGTGGTCATTTTGTTAGCTCACCGTCCTCTTTGTCTATGAGATGCATGCCCAAGGAGCCATTTGGCAAAGCAGCCAATCTGCTTTCCTCTCATTCATTCTGCAGGTGATCTGCTTTGCTCCACATAGTTCTGCATCACTAATCTTGACATCCAATCAACACCTCTTCAACTGCAGCCTCCACTGCCTCTACATAAGACAAATTTGCTCTCTCAAGCTACCAGGTCTCAGATTATCGTAAGCACCTCTTGCTGATCATCTGCACTCTCTCCAGTGGCACAAACCTCCGCCTTTTATGGGCTCTCCACTGCCCCCTTCTAAATCCTTGTGAGCATATTGACAGTCCTCAGTCAGCACCAGGCCCTTCCATGGTGAAGCCAGTCCTCCGGACCTTCCCTGTCGCCCAGAAGAGTCTCAGTTCTTTGAAGGAACACAGTACCAGACCTGCAACAGTGCCACAGGCATCATGGCTGGCCGTCCAGCCAACCTGCAAGATAAAAGACACAAACATATATACACATACTAGCTGATATACCCGAGTTAATTTGGTACTGGTGTTTATCTGGTGTTCACACGGAAAATCTTATGAAGTCGTGCTTACTTTAGAGATACCGGAAAAACATATGTTCACCATTTTGCATAATTCTCTGCGTTACCCAGGAAACACCACGTGAAGGTAACCATGTGACGTTTACTTTATATAAAATGACATCATGAAGTGAGAGAATTAGATTACGTACATAAAATTTGGCCACTAATTCTTTTGCGCATAGAATTGAATAATCAAGTTGAGACCCATTAACTTTTCCTATTTATGACATAATCAATGCTCATGCCAAATTTCCCGTTTCTATGACACCGGAAAGTGAAAAAATTACATTCCGCACGTAAAATTTCGACACTAATTCTTTTGCGCTAGAATTGAATAATCGAGTTGGGACCTATGAACTTTTCCTATTTATGACATAATCAATGCTCGTGCCAAATTTCACGTTTCTATGACACCGGAAAGTGAGAAAATTAGATTCCGTACGTAAAATTTTGGACGCTAATTCTTTTGCGCATAGAATTGAATAATCGAGTTGGGACACATTAACTTTTCCTATTTATGACATAATCAATGCCCGTGCCAAATTTCATGTTTCTATTACATTGGGAAGTGAGAGATTTAGATTATGTACGTAAAATTTGGACGCTAATTCTTTTGCGCATAGAATTGAATAATGGAGTTGGGACCCATTAGCATTTCCTATTTATGACATAATCAATGCTCGTGCCAAATTTCCTGTTTCTATGACATCGGGAAGTGAGAAAATTAGATTCCGTACGTAAAATTTGGACGCTAATTCTTTTGCGCATAGAATTGAATAATCGAGTTGGGATCTATTAGCTTTTCCTCTTTATGACATAATCAATGCTCCTGCCAAATTTCACGTTTCTATGACACCGGAAAGTGAGAAAATTAGATTCTGTACGTAAAATTTCGACGCCAATTCCTTTGCACTTAGAATTGAATAATCAAGTTGGGACCCATTAGCTTTTCCTATTTATGACATAATCAATGCTCGTGCCAAATCTCCCGTTTCTATGACACCGGAAAGTGAAAAATTACATTCCGCACGTAAAATTTGGACGCTAATTCTTTTGCACATAGAATTGAATAATGGAGTTAGGACCCATTAGCTTTTCCTATTTATGACATAATCAATGCTCGTGCCAAATTTCGAGTTTCTATGACATCGGAAAGTGAAAAAATTACATTCCGCACGTAAAATTTCGACGCCAATTCTTTTGCGCTAGAATTAAATAATCGAGTTGGGACCCATTAGCTTTTCCTATTTATGACATAATCAATGCTCGTGCCAAATTTCCTGTTTCTATGACATCGGGAAGTGAGAAAATTAGATTCTGTACGTAAAATTTGGACGCTAATTCTTTTGCGCATAGAATTGAATAATGGAGTTGGGACCCATTAGTGTTTCCTATTTATGACATAATCAATGCTCGTGCCAAATTTCACGTTTCTATGACACCGGAAAGTGAGATAATTAGATTCCGTACGTAAAATTTGGATGCTAATTCTTTTGCACATAGAATTGAATAATCGAGTTGGGACCCATTAACTTTTCCTATTTATGACATAATCAATGCTCCTGCCAAATTTCGAGTTTCTATAACACCGGGAAGTGAGAGAATTAGATTCCGTATGTAAAATTTGGACGCTAATTCTTTTGCGCATAGAATTGAATAATCGTGTTGGGACCCATTAACTTTTCCCATTTATGACATAATCAATGCTCGTGCCAAATTTCACGTTTCTATGACACCGGAAAGTGAGATAATTAGATTCCGTACGTAAAATTTCGACGCCAATTCTTTTGCACTTAGAATTGAATAATCGAGTTGGGACCCATTATCGTTTCCTATTTATGACATAATCAATGCTCGTGCCAAATTTCCTGTTTCTATGACACCGGAAAGTGAAGAAATTACATTCCGTACGTAAAATTTGGATGCTAATTCTTTTGCGCATAGAATTGAATAATGGAGTTGGGACCCATTAGTGTTTCCTATTTATGACATAATCAATGCTCGTGCCAAATTTCCTGTTTCTATGACACCGGAAAGTGAAGAAATTACATTCCGTACGTAAAATTTGGATGCTAATTCTTTTGCGCATAGAATTGAATAATGGAGTTGGGACCCATTAGCTTTTCCTATTTATGACATAATCAATGCTCGTGCTAAATCTCCCGTTTCTATGACACCGGAAAGTGAAAAAATTACATGCCGCACGTAAAATTTGGACGCTAATTCTTTTGCACATAGAATTGAATAATGGAGTTGGGACCCATTAGCTTTTCCTATTTATGACATAATCAATGCTCGTGCCAAATTTCCTGTTTCTATGACATCGGGAAGTGAGAAAATTAGATTCTGTACGTAAAATTTGGACGCTAATTCTTTTGCACATAGAATTGAATAATGGAGTTGGGACCCATTAGCGTTTCCTATTTATGACATAATCAATGCTCGTGACAAATTTCACGTTTCTATGACACCGGAAAGTGAGATAATTAGATTCCGTACGTAAAATTTGGATGCTAATTCTTTTGCGCATAGAATTGAATAATCAAGTTGGGACCCATTAACTTTTCCTATTTATGACATAATCAATGCTCCTGCCAAATTTCGAGTTTCTATAACACCGGGAAGTGAGAGAATTAGATTCCGTACGTAAAATTTGGACGCTAATTCTTTTGCGCATAGAATTGAATAATCGAGTTGGGACCCATAAACTTTTCCCATTTATGACATAATCAATGCTCGGGCCAAATTTTAAGTTTCTATGACATTGGAAAGTGACAGATTCAGATTACGTACGTAAAATTTCGACGCCAATTCTTTTGCGCTAGAATTGAATAATCGAGTTGGGACCCAATTACTTTTCCTATTTTGGAGATAATCTATGCTTGTGCCAAATTTCATGTTTCTACGACATCGGGAAGTTGGAGAACTTTTGGCGAGTCAGTCAGTGAGTCAGTCAGTGAGTCAGTCAGTGAGTCAGTCAGTGAGTCAGTCAGTCAGTGAGTCAGTCAGTCAGTCAGTCAGTCAGTCAGTCAGTCAGTGAGGGCTTTCAGCTTTATATATATAGATGTATATAATTAAAATAAACAAACAAACATCTGAACCGTCTGCCTGTAATAAGGCTGGGTTCACACAGGGCTGATTTGTCGCGGTTTTGCCACGGTTTTTCCGTTGCGGTTTTGCCGCAGAAGAACTGCTTCTGCGGCAAAACGGCTTCCAAGGTTAATTTGGGTTTGCGGATTTTGCTGCGGATTTTCGTGTGGAAAAATCCGCAAGCGTTTTTTTCCGCAGCGCTTTTTACTTTTTGCCGCATATTTGGTGCGGTTTCAGCTGCGTCCATAGAGGTCTATGGACAAAAAAGCGCTGCGGAAAAGACCAAAGAATGAACATGCTGCATCTTTTAAAACCGCGCCGCAGTTGCATTTCCGCACTGCGGCTGTGCGGAAAAAATCCCTCCTGTGAGAACAGCTTTTTGGCAAATCTCATTTGTGCTGCATTGCACTGCAAACGCAGCGGTTTTGCCGCAGTGCGGATATGCAACGGCAATCCGCGGCAAAACTGCGGCAAATCCGCCCTGTGTGAACCCAGCCTAAAAAGTGTAGTCCATTTAAAGGAGCAGGAAACTAAAAGGAAACAAGTGCATAGTCTACAAATGTGGGTTCACAGTTCAGCCTCCCTATATATGGGCAATATTCATTTCTGAATTAGTTTGTTCATTCATTTATTCATTCTAGCATCCCACTTTTTATTTTAATCGTCATTCCCTTCCTTTTGTCATTCCCTTAATTCTATTGTAAGTTCCGGGCTAGCTACAAACCTCACAATGACTGGTTACTGCGGCAGAAGGCAGAACTGCCAGTTTTCGATACAAGATTGCATCTCTCCAAGAAAACTAATCCACCCTGTCATATTCACCTTTTCATCAAACACTGAGCGATGGCTGCAGCACACATCTGGAGAGGGGTCATTACTTGAAATTGTGAGTCTTGTTGTTAATGTACCCCATGAGGAACAAGCTGACAGGCTGCATATTTCTGTAAACTGTTCCCAGAAAGAGCCAATTTCCTGACTTCCATGTGGTGTCAATAATGTAGGCATGAGATGGAGCTGTACTTATGAAATATTAAATCTTCTGCTTAGAGAACCCGCTGTACGAAAATTCAGACCACCTGTGAGAGGGAGCGAGACTTTGCTGGGTATTGAGAGCTGGCACACTTGGACAATACACAGGAACCTATAATCTTTAAATCTGGCTTAATCTCTTTTAAATTTCCTGACAGTAGCCCCCCTAAAAGTGTGACCTTTTCTACATTTAGGCTGTTCTGCCATTCATTTTGCTATGAATTGTGGCTAAACATTCTATTATTGTTAAAAAGAAGTAATTAGTTCTGAATCTGAATACTAGAAAAATTAGTTTTATAAATTACTTTCAGCATCTCTCCTACCATGTTTCCCCCAAAATAAGACCTACTCCAATAATAAGCCCCACCCTGGTTTTTTTTTTGGGGGGGGGGGTTATTATAAGCCCTCTCTCAAAAGTAAGCAGTACTTACCTAGCTGCCGGTGTCTTGGTCCCTCACTTTGGTCTTCCCGGCGCTGTAGCAGGCAGCTTTGTCCTCCGTGCTGACAGGGGATTCTTTTCATAGTATGGGGGCTTTGAATACCCCAACTTCAGCAAGTGAGCGCTGTGATTGGATTGAGCGCAAGCTCTGATTGGATCCAAACACAGCGCTCACTTGCTGGAGGTGGGGTATTCAAAGCCCAGTTACCAAGAAGAGAATCCTATGTTACTGCGGATGACACAGCAGCCTGCCGCAGCGCCGGGGAGACCAGAGCGAGGGGCCAAGATGCTGGCAGCTTGGTGTGTATAAGACAACCCCTAAAAATAAGACACTGTGCCTCTTTTGGGGCAAGAATTAATATAAGACAGTGTCTTATTTTCGGGGAAACATAGTAGTTACAAATGGCGACCACAAGGGTCTATCTTGTGTTCTGTTCCTTGCAGTATCTTTGTAGGTGACATAGATGAAGGTGTAATAGGGAAGATTTGCCTATCTGCAGACGACACAAAAGTGTGTAATAGGGTTGATACTCCTGATGGTGTCCTGAACATGGAGAACAACTTAGCCATACTGCATAAATGGTTTCAACAATGAAAACTATAGTTCAATGTATCCAAATGTAAAATAATGCACTTGTCGAGAAGGAATCCTCTGTCTAAACATCATATTAGTAGTTCTGTGTTATCCAAGACTGTAGAAGAGAAGGATTTAGGGTTTCTGTTTTCTGACAGTTTCAAAATGAGTCCACAGTGTGACCAGGCAGTAGGGTTGGACATTCTCAAGCACTAAACTTGCCCTTGCAACCTGTCCTGGGACAAGTAAATGCATCTCTAGACTGGAGAGGGAAGGTGGTCTAACAAGGTATTATTGTATCTTGACGCCACCAGAAAGTACTGGTGGAGACAAGACTGACTGCCTGGTGACGCCCCCTGAAGCTCATTGGCTGGAGAGAAGGCTCGGCTGCAGGTCCTGGCAGATAACTATAATTATTCCGTCCCCTGTTAATATATCCCGTCCCCTGTTAATAGTGCTTTCCACTCCTTCATGTTTATCTCCGGACCTCTAATCCTGCTCCTGGTCTTCCATCCCGACTCCCTGGTTGTTAATACAGATCCCCGCCCGGCTGCACTTTGCTCCCCGGCCCCCTAATTCCGGCTCCTGCTATTTTGTCCCCGGCACTGTGGTCCCCACTGCTGCTCTTTAGTACCCAGCCCTGTGCTTCTGCTGCAGCTGTTTATCTCACCAGCCGATCTGCGCTGCTGCTTCAGATCATCACTGAGGCTCTCCGTTGTCTCCTGCGCAGCGCTATTGCTCCTGATGTCCGCGGACAGGCCACGTGACATCTCCCATCCCGGCTCTTCTCCGCGGCTCACCAGCCCTTACATCTGCTTGGCGCTTCTACTGTGTCTTCGGCAGCCCTTCGCCGCTGCTGCTGCAGATTACCGCTGAGGCTCACCATTCTCTTCTGTGCGACGGCCATGGCAGGAGATCCACGGCAGTGCAACAAGTATTGCCGCTTCCTAAGTATTGACTGTTGGCTGCCGTGGACGGTTAGGGTTAGGGATGATTTTCCTTTTAGGATTACATTATTAGTTGTATTTACATGTAATAATGTAAGGCTAAAAGGAAAATCATCCAATAATCAATACACATTGTGCTGCTAGGACCTTCGCGACATCAGCCTATGGGGAGCTAGGGGTGTGACAGGGGCGTTCCTGCATCCAAGCTCTGTCAAGCCACTAGCTTCCAGTGGCGTCAAGATACAATAATACCGTCTAACATCACACTGTTTGTATCTGTTAGGCTGAATGGTAAGCCTGACAGGACTGAACATTGTGGTATTAGGCTTTGCACACGGCCTCGCCCCTATCTCCCCAGTCTAGAGATGCATGCACTCTCCTTAGGAAGGATTTCTTGCAGGCTGCACAGACAACAGCCATTTTGTTGGACAATCCCTTTAAAGGAGATGTCTCGAGGAAGCAGTTAAATTTTTTTTTTGCCCAGTCCCCCCCATTAAGTACACATTACTAATTACCCCTGTAAATGACATTTCTAGCTGGTTCGTACTTACCGTTCCAGCGTTTCAGCAACTTATAAAAGTTTCCTCAAGATGGCCGCCGGCTCTTTCCCCGTCGCTCGCTGCAGCCCGACGTGCGTGCTCCCGAGACGCCGCCAGCTGTGTCTCCATGGCAACCGGACGCATCGCAGCCGCCGACCAGACGCCCCGCAGCCGCCGACCAGACGCCCACCGCCAGGCAGCAGGTAACCGGCGCTAGCCCCCGGCTCCCCAGCGCTAGCCCCTCAGCCCAGGTGAAGGCCCCAGAGCCCAGCGCTAGGTTCCGGAGCCCAGCGCTAGTTCCCCCGGCCTAGCGGCAGCCCCCCCCGGCCTAGCGACAGCCCCCCCATCGCAGCGACAGCCCCCCCGGCCTAGCGGCAGCCCCCCCCCCGGCCTAGCGACAGCCCCCCCATCGCAGCGACAGCCCCCCCGGCCTAGCGACAGCCCCCCCATCGCAGCGACAGCCCCCCCGGCCTAGCGCTAGTTCCCCCATCACAGCGGCAGCCCCCCCCGGCGCAGCGACAGCCCCCCCGGCGCAGCGGCAGCCCCCCCCCCCCCGGCGCAGCGGCAGCCCCCCCCCCCCCGGCGCAGCCCGGCGCAGCGGCAGCCCCCCCCCGACAAATCACTTACCTGGGAGGCTTCTCGGGGCTGCTGGGCTGGGCTGGGCTTCTCCGCTGGGCAGCTCCAGTTTCTGCACCTTCCTCTAACAGAGGAAGGTACAGAATGGCCGCTGCAGCGCGCTCCCGAGCAGTGACAGCTCGTCTGCGCATGCGCAGAAGAGCTGTAGCGGGGAGCACACTGAAGCGGCTCGTGCTGAATGGAGAAGACCGGACTGCGCAAGCGCGTCTAAAAAAGCAAGCTGCCAGCGAATTTAGACGGAACCATGGAGACGAGGACGCTAGCAACGGAGCAGGTAAGTGGAATAACTTCTGTATGGCTCATATTTAATGCACAATGTACATTACAAAGTGCATTAATATGGCCATACGGAAGTGTATAACCCCACTTGGTTTCGCGAGACCACCCCTTTAAGCAGACTCACTAGATGATTTATGTTGCTTGATAAAGACCCTGTGACAGGGTCGATACGTGGCTCGTCCACCTTTTACTATGTGGTTTCAATAAAGAAGCATCGATTGTGATGCATAGACTTTTAGCCACTTGTTGCTGCTCTCATTAGATCTATTTTGACTACATGGACTTTGGAACCCAGGAGTCGGGCTCCCACTTCTGAGCTTTGCACCAAGGACTTCCTCACACCAATAGGTGATTTACAAGGAAGTGCTGCTGGCATCTACAGTCTTTCTTGAGATTTATGTTGCTCGGTCTGAGCTCTGAGGTATATAACTGTATATGATTTGGAGCAAGATTTCTGAAGTTTATTTTAAAAGGGTTAATCTTGTAGATAGGATATCATTTAATGGCTAACAAAAGAGATGATGTTCTGGCGAGGTTTCAAAACTGCTGAGATTCTTCATCAGGCATGTTATAACAGGATGGATCTGAAGAAGCATATCTACTAGAGATGAGCGAGTATACTCACTAAGGCACATTACTGGAGCGAGTAGTGCCTTAGCCGAGTATCTCCCCGCTCGCCTCTAAAGACGAGAGCCTCCCCCGCTCCCCGCCACAACTCACCTGTCACCCGCGCCAGCCCCCGAATCTTTAGAGACGAGCGGGGAGATACTCGGCTAAGGCACTACTCGCTCCAGTAATGTGCCTTAGCGAGTATACTCGCTCATCTCTAATATCTACACATACACTTACAGAGAAACCAGATATAGCACTGTATGTGCATTATCAGAGGGTACAACATTTGTGAGAGCCTATGTTAAGAAAGAGTCCTGCTGCCATCTCAGCGATGTCAATGTTACCTAAACTGTCAGTGTCTGCCCACGTTTGTTACTCTTCTACTAGTGCTAATGTGAAGAAACCTAGGAGATTTAAGTAAGAAAAGAACACTTGGTCCATCTAGTCTGCCCTTATTTTATTTCTCTCTTAGGATAGATCCCTGCTTATTTAACACCTCAAGAACATGACCATTTTTCATTTTTGTTTTCTCCTCAACTTTGCAAAAAATCATGCATTTTTTTAGTCTTCCATTGAAATAGCCATCTGAGGGCTTGTTTTTTGCAGGACCAGTTTTATTTTCCAATGTTACAATTTAACACACCATATAATGTATTGGAAAACTTTCATAAATTTCTAACTGGGAATAAAAAATTAAAAATATGCAATGATACCATTTGGGGGAGGGGGGGTTGTTTTTATGATGTTCATGGTGCAGTAAAAATTACATATCTTTATTCTGTAGGTCAGTACAATTACAGGTACACCAAATTTATATATGTTTTATGAAGTACCATTTAAAAAATCAAGTACAATTACAAAAATTTGCTTTCTGTCACCATCTTTTGACCCTCAGAAGCTTTTTGTATTTTTCCATCGATAAGGCATGAGGGCTTGTTTATTGCAGGCAACCTGTAGTTTTTATTTGCACCATTTTGGGGTACCGTATTTTCCGGCGTATAAGATGACTTTTTAACCCAGGAAAATCTTCTCAAAAGTCAGGGCTCGTCTTATAGGGCAGATGCTGAAACTTCCGAGCCGGACTGGAGAATCTGCAATCGCCGCATACCGTGGGGGGAGCTCAAAAACGTCCGCGGACGCATCCCTGGCGTATGCGGCGACCGTATGAAAGCAGTAAGGGCGGCGCTAAGGCTCAGGGAGGAAGTCTATACTCACCTCCCGTGGCGTGTCATCCTCCTGATGCTCTGCGTCGCTGCTGCAGGCTGTCACTCCCTCCTTTACACTGACAGAGCATTGCTTTCTGAATGTGGGGCTTGAATGCCCTGCCTCCAGAAAGCTAATGCTGTGATTGGCTAACTCAGCGTGGTGTCAGCCAATAAAAGCCGACATCATTGAATGGCTGTGATTGGTTAACACAGCGCCGGCTTTCATTAGCTGATGCCGGGCTGAGTTAGCCAATAAATAATTCAATAAATTAGAATTTTAAGGATGCAGTGATACCATTTTTTTAAAAATTTGACAACTTGAAAGGGGATTCTTAGCAAAAAAAATATCATCTTTAACCCCTTAAGGACATCGCCTATTTTGGGCTTAAGGGCGCAACAATTTTTGGCAGATTTCCTTCTCCGTTTATCAAAAGTCATAACTTTTTTATTTTTCCGTCGACGCAGCCTTATAAGGGCTTGTTTTTTGCGTGGTGAACTGTAGTTTTTATCGGTGCCACTTTTGGGTACATTTGACTATATTGTAAAACTTTTTTTTTTTTTTTTTATGATAGCAGGGAGAGAAAATGCATTAATTCTGCCATAGATTTTTTTTTTCTACAGCGTTAACCATGCAGCATAAATGACACGATCCATTTTTTCTGCGGGTCGGTACAGTTACAACGATACCAAAATTCTTACATTTTTTTTAGGTTTTTCCACTTTTCTGCAATAAACCTTTTTTTGGAATTCTTTTTTTTTTCTAAATCGCTGCATTCAAAGTCCTGTAACTTTTTTATTTTTTGATGTACGGAGCTCTATGAGGGGTTATGTTTTGCAAGACGATCTGTAGTTTTCATTGGTACCATATTGGGGTATATACGGCTTTTTTGATCACTTTTATTGCGTTTTTAGGGAGGCAAAATGCTAAAAATTAGCATTTTGCCTCAGTTTTTTAGCGTTTTTTAAACGCTTTTTTCGGTGTACAGTCAAAAGCATGTGCAGCTTATTGTACACGTCATTATGGACGTGACAATACCAAATATGTGGGGTTTTAATTTTTTTTTAACCTTTTTTTATGCTAATATGAGAAAAAAGCATTATATCGCGAGAGCCCGGCAACTTCACAGAGGGAGCGCGCTTCCCATGCCTTGATCTACATAGATCGCAGGAGGGAAGGGGTTAACAGCGGTGGGCGCATCTCCGATGCACCCCTGCTGTTGCAGCGGGATGCCGGCTGTGACTGACAGCCAACTCCCGCTGCGGGATAGCACGAGTTCATACGTGATCTTGCGCTATCCCCAGGACGTAAGTTTATGCCCTGGTGCGGGAAGTACCCTGCTGCCAGGACGTAAACTTACGCCCTGGAGCGGGAAGGGGTTAAATTTGCTAATATTTGAAAAACTTTATTAAATTTTAATTTTACTTTTTTTAGGGGACTTGAACTGGCAATCATCTGATTGAATGTACAATACACTGCAATACATAAATATTGCGGTATGTCATACAACCCCTTTAGCCACTTCATTTCAGAACATATATTTTCTTTTTTATGTCCCAGCATTGTTAGCCATAACTTTTTGTTTTGTCATTAATGTCACATATGGATTCTTACTTTAACCAGTCATATTTATAATCCTTTAACCCCTTAGTTACGACCCTACAGTGTTTTTACGTCCTGCTGTTGCAGGACGTGTATGGAGGGAGATAGCGCTGCTATCTCTCTCCATACAGCATGGGCGTCAGCTGTTTATTACAGCTGACACCCGCGGGCAATTGCCGCAATTCGCCGTTCGGCCAATCGCGGCTTTTAACCTTTTAAATGCCCCGAACGATGTTCGGGGGTCCTGTACGGCCGTGCAGGTGTCATGGCTGCCGTGGGCCTTTTGAAAGGCCCCAGGGCTGCCTTAGCAGACTGCCTATCAAGCCATCCTCCTGGGGTGGCTTGATAGACTGCCTGTCAAAAAACAGTATGACGTAATGCTATAGCATTATGTCATACTGCAGGAGCGATCAAAGCATCGCTGGTTGTAGTCCTCTAGGAGGACTAAAAGAAAGAGTAAAAATCAATGAACTTTGTAAATAAAGTTTTAGTAATTATTAAAAAAAAGTAATAAAAGTTTAAAAAACCCTCCTTTTGCCATATTTACAATAAAAAAAACTAAATAATAAACCAAAAATACGTGTTTGTTAACGCTGCGTACGTAAATGTCCGATCTATCAAAGTAATGTATTATTTACTGCGCATGGTGAACGTGGTCCGAAGAAAAAAATAAAGAACGACCGAAATTCACTTTTTTTCTGTCTCCGAGAAAAAATGTAATAAAAAGCTATCAAAAAGTCAACTGAATGCAAAAATGGTACCAACAGAAATGACAGGACATCCCGCACAAAATGAGCCCTCACATAACTATGTCGACAGAAAAATAAAAAAGTTATTGTGCGCAGAATATGGACACATCCAATGCTCTAAGTCCACCATCAGGGCTATGGGCACTTTCTTATTTTTGAAGGGCACTTATTGGCGGGGTGGTTATTTATGAGAGCACACTTTCTGTGGTTTCTGTCAGTATGAAATGTAGGGCATATCAGCAACGTGATGAATATATGCACTATACAGCAGCTTAGGAAGGCTCTACACTTTCATCTAATCCTACTATAGCTGACTACTCTAGGAGCATTAAATGGGGACACAACTTTTGATCCTCTACAAATCAAACATTGTGCACTCTTAGCTACTGCACTCCTATTTGCTAAATTGTAGGAGTAGCAATTAGCTTTGCTCAAGACAGGAGCTTACAATTTCTAAGTGTTATATTATTAGTGCCCTCCCCTCGAATAAATATACTGTATATATCTCCATGTGCCGACTAACATACTCTCATTGAGTTACAGCTCGGTGCTGATCACACTGGCTGATATAGGATATACGAGCCTCTTTTATCTAGATATTTCATAAACATTCACTTCCTGATGATCCGTGGGATCCACGGGGAAACGCGTTGAAGCCTGAAGTCGTATAAAGTGAAAATATGCATACGTCTATAGTGACTCCATCATACGTATGATTAATGGGGTCCTGTTAATTTCCGAATCACAACATAGTACTATGCACCAGTGATCCTACGATTGATATGATCATTACTATTTGGTTATTTCCAAATCTGCTGCAATAATTAAAGGCAACTGACATAATATTCAGCCTATTGCATCAGGATATATTTCGGATTGAGTATCCATGCTGTATATCAATAGGACACCTTAAGATCTAATATACACTTAACAGGGATAAATCAAACACCGGCCGCCTCAGATTATAAGATCAATGTCGTTCTGATATTCCCTGTATTGCTGCACGAAGAGGAATGGCTATCTAGAGCATCTTATATTCAGTATTATACTGAAGATAGTATCCTAACAGCTTATTGAAGGATACGTGTGTCCGGTTGGCATTTCCAATATTATTAATTGTGGTTGCCAACTAAATTTAGTGTGCTACCCATATGTTCATTTGTTTTGTGTACTGTTGTGTTAGGTGTGCCCTATAGTGTTACATGTCTTTAAGTGAAGATCAATTAATATTATTTTAGAATCTAGTCTAAACTGTGAAGGGTATCTACTATCTAGCAATATATTGTGCATTTCAATGTTATGCTATTAAACCCTGCCACAGCGCTGAGCCAATCAGGGGGCAGGTCTGACTCACACCCCCTTCACACCCACTACAGGCCGGCCGCGCGGAACTCCGGCTGCCGGAGGCAGGTGAGTATATATATATTTTTTATTTTAACACTTTTCTGGATGAATTGCAGGGAAGGGCTTATATATTTAAGCCCTTCCCGACAATTCATCCCACACTCGCCCGCAGCGCATTGCTTTCAATGGAGCCAGCTGTATTGCCGGCTCCATTGAATGCAATGCGCTGGACAGCTCCGGCCCGTTTCTAATGAAACGCGGCTAGGAGCAGATTTTCGGGCGATTTTCGGGCACCGGTCACGCGATTTGCGGATGCGCATCCGTCATGCGATCCGCAAATCGCGCGAAAAAACGCCCGTCTGACTAAGGCCTTAGTTGGCAAGAATGGGAAACTTGAGTATATTTGCCAAAAAGTAATGTTGCAATCAAACAAGTGCAGCAGAACCATTCTTTTTAACAATCCACAAAGATACAATACCAGACAGTAAGTATTGCTCTTCTATGCGGAACCATTAATAAAAAGCTTTGATTATGTTATTATGCGCTTGACCCAGCTTAGGACAAAGGGTTATACACACAAAACATTGTTGAAGGCTTCATCAAATCATCTAGAGACCATTAAAATGAAGAATGTCTCTTCACCTGTTAATAATCCGGACAAAGTACAACGCATTTCAAGAAAATGACAGATTGGATGGAATATGAAGCTAAAACAACAGTATTCCCCACTCAGTCATTGGCGATTGAAATAAGAATCATGAAACATGGATAATTATACATAGATTCTTTGGTGTAGAATGATAGCTTCCATATGTACACATCTATAATATGGGAAGAACGGTCAGTTATTTGAGGGGGAACCTGCCCGTCCATGCACAACATAAATGCTAAGCTAAGTTCATTGATACGATGACAAAATAAAAAAGCTGCTTTCCATTTTCTGATGACATTATAGAACATAAATTATGGTTCTAAATATTGTATATATACAAATTCATCTGGACATAAAACATTAACACACAACATATGTATTGCTCAGGGGTAAAGCACAAAAATGTATTTTATCAAGCAAAGTACAATAAGTGAACATTTACGCTGTATTATGACTAGTGATTAGAGATGAGCGAGCGTACTCGCTAAGGCAAACTACTCGAGCGAGTAGTGCCTTATGCGAGTACCTGCCCGCTCGTCTCTAAAGATTCAGGTGCCGGTGGGGAGCGGCGGGGAAGATCGGGGAGGAACGGGGGGGGGGGGGAGATCTCTCTCTCACTCTCTTCCCACCGCTCCCCCCTGCTCACTCCCGCAACTCACCGCTCTCCCCTGCCGGCACCCGAATCTTTTGAGACGAGCGGGCAGGTACTCGCATAAGGCACTACTTCCTTGAGTAGTTTGCCTTAGCGAGTACGCTCGCTCATCTCTACTAGTGACTCATTTAAACACTAGTAGAATGAAGTTACTTAAGTAGCCACACACAAAATCTTTCTTGCTGTTTATTAATAAGTAACCAGAGGACGTCCAGAATGTAACCTCTTGGACTTTACTGTGAATATTTCCTGTGTGTACAAGTATAATAAACAGATTACAGTGCAATTAAAAGTGGACAAATATATACTGTATATATTATAGATGCCTGTGAGAAGCATTAAAATGGCTAAAAATTGCACACAAGTGTTGCATCTCTAAACTCCTAAACGGACTTTAAGGCCTAAATAATCAAAAAACTAACGACCACCTGTCTGTGAGTGATGAGTGACTGTGTGAGTTACATGTGATGATGTCACCGTCATGTGATCAGTCACCAGGGCTCTGTGCACTGCCCCTTGATCACATGACAGTGATGTCATTACAGGTCCTAAAACATGCAGAGGCGTGCTATGTTATATTAGTAAGTGGTGCATTGCGCCACCAGAAACACTGGTATTATCTTGACAAAGAAAGACCTCACAGTAGAATCAAAATGCTACCTTTGTGTTACAGTTGACTAAGCTCCAGCATCCTACCCCCACATGCATACTGTAAGGGTTTCTAGTGATCCACGTGTGATTACAGCGGATCAATGCAGTGTGTACGGCCACTTTTAAGAAGTGTCAAAATTGTTAGTCCTAGTAATTATATGAAAATGCAATAGACAGCATGCACAATTGTTCTGTTATAAAAGCATTGCATAATTGGGCCCATGTCCATAATGGATAATAATGAATAATTCATGAAAAGAAGTCCAATTGAATTTAAGAACACATTTTAGTTATAACTGCACATATTGTTATGTTTTTTTTATAATTAGGTTTTGAATTTCTACAATCTATAATAGATAGGTACAATGTAGTCTAAGGACACCACCAAGAAGCGTTCAATGCCATCTTTTATGACCCCATTTGCCTAAGGAACAGTGAATTCCATCCAGATGTTAGGACAAATCTAATAATGTTCTCTCCCTGCTAATTAAGGCTGAGCTAACAGATTGAGAATGTATTAATTAAATAAATCTGACATCACGTGCCAAACGTGGTCACACTTGTACTAAATGAAAACCATCAGGGGAATCATTATGGCAAAGCTGGCTTTTGGAGTGGAGTAATATTTGTGCGGCAAAACAGAAATAGCTTTAACTTTTAGTGTTTTCAGCCTATCGGTACCCTAAAAACTACCAACAATAATCCCTAACCATTCACTAGCTGACTAAGGTCAAATTCAACCATTGAATGTGAAAAGCAATTGTTTTAAGAGAACATGAAGACTCCATATACTTTAAACTACTTCCACACCCCACATACACATAAATGCGCTGCAGCTGACCGCGCATGTGTTCTCAATAGTGAAGAATAAGGATTGGGTACGTTGAACTCCAATTAACTTAACTCTTCTTTCCTGTGAGAGAGTCGGGACGCTTTTGTGAGGGTATATATATATATTGCCATATGTTTTTTTTATGCTTTATACCTGTATGCAGGTTTTATTCAATTCCAAATGAGAAAAAACTTATATGTCGCCTTACATCAGATATTCCAAGAGGCCTTGCCCGGCGAAGACAAAAACGTATCTTGAACAAAATGTATCTTAAACACAGCAAAGAAGAACCAGACATGAAGGACGCGTGTACTTGGCCGTTTTCCCAGAAACAAGATATCAAGATGTTCAAATGTACATAATTTTCACTGTCTTAGGCCAGAAATCCGGACTTCCCATATATGGAGAATGCTTGGCCGTTTTCTTAGAATTGAGTGGGTGATTCTTTGCACTGGAGTTAATTGAATACGTGATTTTCTGTACGTAAGCCAGAGGCGCCAGTATCAAGATAATGACTGTTATATGATTTTCACTGTCTCAGTCCGCAAATCCGGACTTCCCATATATGGTTATGAGCCCATCACCCCCTTGGGGATGGGACAAAGGGTATAAGATCTCATGTAATCTGTAATAAAGCACGGCGACGTGGGCACAGCTGAGAGCCATGTCCCGTGTGAGGAATGATACCAGATCCCTGTGTGGTGTCTCTTCTTGCGGCCGGCAGCGGGGCAAGTGGGGTGGGCCCGATTGGTGCGCTACTTAGAATTTTAACCCTGATAAATGGCGCCCGAACGTGCGGCGACAAAACCGGAGCTTACAACGCATTCCACCCGGATCCACGCCACTGAGAAACCGTCCTGCTGCAAACCGAGCCTGATCAACTCACAAGAACTCCAGGTAAGACCGGCATATATTTATGTTGTGTTTTACACTGCGAGTCTTGCAGCGGGATGGACTATCTGTGGTTTGTGACCGGACGGGTTGGGTTAAGAGTTCTACACGGTAACTCGTGTGGGCTCCGGGTTTGCCGTCATGGACCACTGACCGTGATATGCGCACCAATCGCTCACCCAGAAACTAATCTGTAGTCTATTTGTACTTTGAAGTTTTAATAATAGTGGAGATTGGGGTATCTGCAGAAGTTTTTTTTTCTCTCTTTCTTTTCATTTAATCTCACAAGAGAAGGGACCCTCAGTTTAGTTTAGT
The DNA here is from genome assembly GCF_035609145.1 of Eleutherodactylus coqui. Taxonomy (NCBI): domain Eukaryota; kingdom Metazoa; phylum Chordata; class Amphibia; order Anura; family Eleutherodactylidae; genus Eleutherodactylus; species Eleutherodactylus coqui. The sequence goes on along the minus strand of NC_089842.1, from coordinate 150,996,939 downwards.
TAGTTGTTAATGGTTTAGCAGAGAGGGATGCATTTTGTGAGATAAGGCTTCATAAGAGAAGGGACTCTCGGTCAGTTTGCCTTATATATGGGGCTAGCGATTTGATTTCAGAGAGATGCATTTTATGGGGCTGGTTCCATAAGGAGAAGGGACCCTCGGTTGTTCTGCCGGTATATAAGGGGCTGACAATTTGAAAATTAAGAGGGATGCATTCTATGGAGCGTGTTATTATTATTATTATTGTTGTTGTTCTAATATGCGTAAGATCTTATTAAAGAAGATAGAGCCCCTCAAGGGCTGCCGCCGTGTGGATGAATCTGTAAAATGTAAGAAAACTCTAATGAAAATGTGTGACACCGACCCGCACGGCAGATTACAAAATGGTGTCTGGGAGGAGGTCTTTAGGACCGAGAGGTGCCTTGGAAGATCAAGGTTTTCTAGAAAGTGGAGGAGGAGGAGAGAGAGAGAGAGAGAGAGAGAGAAAGAGAGAGAGAGATAGTCAGAGTAAGTTAAGTATGTACACATTATTTGTTTAAGAAAGTATCCGTAAGTGAAATGTTGAAAAGTACAGTAAGTGATCAAGAGGGCGTCAGGAGAGTGTCTATTAAAGGTTATATTGGCAGTTAGGTAGGGGAGAGAAAGTGCTGAAGGAGCAAGCAAGTCGATAAGTAAGTTACAATGCATGTGATTTGTTGGCAAAGAAAGGAAGAAAATGTGTATAATACAAGATAGATAATAGATATGGATATATATGTGTATATATGTATATACTGTAAGTGCAAATAGTTAACTGAGCTTGCTTTTAGGGGAGAAGGCTTGTTGACATGTAGCTGCGAGCTTGTGTTCAGTCTTCAAGGTCGGAAGATAACAGCGAGAGAGAAAATGCAATAACAACCTTGGTTAATATCTTTGCTTGCTTGCAATGAATTGAAATGAATTTAATTAGTTATACTGTCTTAGTAGGCAGGGAAATATAGTAATTTCTAATGTATATTCTTACTTATACAGGGGTTGAAAATGAATGTTGCAAGGTCCCAGGATATGTGTTAATTATGATTTCAAAATGCAGGCAATAGTTTAAGCTAAAACTTATTCAGTCTGTGTTTCATATTCGCGGAGAGATAACAGTCAGGGTCAAATACAGAGAAAGAGAGACAAGGGGGGTTGAAAAATACCCAGAGATTCTAAAACACTTCAGCGTTTAATACAGCATATAATAGCTTCAGTAGATAAGAAATATAGAATATTTCAGTCACTCAGCAAACTTTTTCACATAATTTGTCATAGATAGCGCTCATTCACAATCTCATCTCAATAGAATTATGTACTTTATAAGATAATAGCACTCACCTCAATGTTTTTCAACTGATGTATGTATGTTTGTCAAACTTTTTTTTGTCCGTGCATCTGTATGTACTGGTACACCTCAATAAGGGGGTGACGGAGCAGACTTGAGAGCATGGATGGATGAGAGTTAGTGACCCGTGTTCAAGCTGTGGTGGAATGTGTGATGCAGATAATTGACTGGGGATAAAAGTCCTCCCCATGCATGGGACTTTGCTTGGTTGAGATGTGGACGTGTGGACGGTTAAGCTGAAATGGAGCTGAGAAGACGGACGCAATGTGCCAATATCGAAGGGGTGGAGCTAGATGATGTAATAGTACGTAGTAATGTTTCATCCTTCTTGTCCAAGGGAGGGGTGAGGAGCGTGAGCAGCTAGTAAAAGTTTTTTGTTTTGTTTGTTTTTTTTTCTCCTGTCTGAGATTTGATAAGAAATTGCAGGCAGGATCAGACTAATAATGAATTCACTTAAAGGGATATCACATTTCAAATATTAATAGATGTTTTGTAGATTATTCTTCCCCGGTGTAACTCATGTTTCTGTTATACATGCTAACATCTTACAGGCCTTATCTGCATCCATCAAATCTTTTTACAATGTTGTACTAACTTAAACCCGGCTACTATTGTTCCAATTGAGTACCCTGGTTTAAAGGGGGGGAGGAGAAGGCATAGGTGATCTAGGTATTGCAAGTCAGCCATTTTTAATTTTTTTTGCAAGTCATTTTTACATTTTTTAATTTTTTTGCAACAAGGTTCTGATCTTTTTGAAATAGAATATCAGCCTGATTGTCTAGCATTGATGCAACAAGAAAATTTAAGTTTTAAAGAGTTACTGAAAGCCCTTGTTAATAATGCATATTTTGAGTTGTTTTTTATAGATGGTACCAGGGTGATTGACGACTCCACACTGGATATACGGTGGTTACACAACAAGATGTCCTAAAAAGCAGAATGCCTCCGCATGTCGCAGTACAAGAAGCGGAATTAAAAGCACTCACGGAGGTGTGTGGAGTGGCCACAGGTAAGACGGCAAACATTTACACTGACTCCCGGTATGCATTTGGCATAGCTCATGATTACGGCCCAACATGGAAGGCCAGACAGTTTTTTACCTCAGCAGGACAGCCAATTAAGAATGATGCAGCGGTGCAGTCTCATGGAGACCCTATTTCTACCTGACAAGGTGGAAAGCTCACACCAATTCCTACACCGGAGAAGCAAGAGGCAACGCCATCACAGGCCACACAGCAAAAGCAGCGGCCCTCAAGCCGTGGAAGAAAGAAGAAAAGAAGAATTTGATAATAACTTTGGACTTTGACTACACTTGGACTTTGATAAAAACTTGGACTTTGATAAAAACTTGGACTTTGATAACAACTTGGACTTTGATAATAATTTTGGACTTTGATTTGAACTTGGACTTTGATAAAAACATTGGACTTTGATATGCTAATGACTTTACAGTTACGAGCCAGCAAGGAAGAAAGGAAAAATGGACTAAAAAGGGATGGCGTATGGTGAACAGTCAACAGAACTTGCTTACCATAGTCCCTGTGCCTCATAATGGCCCAGCTGACGCACGGAAAGACGCACCTCTCAAAGCAGCAATGATGTCGACGCTTGAACAAGGACGGGTGGCTCCTTGGTTTTCTGTAGCTGCTGCATCATTTGTCCAATTTTGCATGATCTTTGCCGTAAAGCAACAGGGCAGAAGTAATATTTGCCACATCACACTTGCCTAGACCACTCTACCCATTTCAGGGATTGCAAATTGGCTACACTCAGCTCCCACTTGTTGGGAAGTTTTGAATATGTGCTTGTTGTTGTTAATGTTTTTCAGGTTGGAGACGTACCCTGTTACCAAAGTAAATAAGCAGGTAACCGCACAGAAATTCATGAATGAGGTAATCTGCAGATATGGGGTACCAGAAGTGATTGAGTCAAACAAAGGTACACACTTCACAGGTGAAATAATGCAACACATTATGTCTGTTTTGGGTATATTCCAGGCTTTTCACACACCCTACCATCCGCGGAGTAGTGGGAAAGTAGATACAAAAGGCAATGAAGGAAATGGGTAAATTTTGAATTGAGTGTCTTTCATTAGTTTTTCTTTTTCTCCAGGAGGGTACATGCCACAATAGCCGAGTTTGGGGAATGATTTTCTTGTTAATTTTGTCATGGGTCCCTCCAAGGAATTGTCAATAATGTATTCTGCAGTCTCTGCTTTTCTCCCAGGTCCTACAGATGAGTGTCACTATCTAAAACCAGGTGACAGGGTCTATGTGAAAAAGTTTGAGAGAGAAACCCGGTTTAAAGGTCCTTACCAGATGTTGTTCACCACCCCAACTGCAGTCAAGCTTGAAGGAAAGCCCACTTGGATCCACACTTCGCACTGAAAAAACTAATGATCCTGCATATCCTTTACATGCTATAATGTGGTACAATTCCTCCAACACACACCTTTGACTACTGTACACTAGCCCCCTGTTTCAGAACAAATTATTATAATCAAATGTGCAATCAATAATCCTACACTGAGGGTGAGAATCCAACACCGCATCGTGCTAGGAGAGACATTGACACTCCAGGTGGTAACTTTAATCCACATGTACACATAGATACAATAGGAGTGCCAAGGGGGGTGCCAGATGAATTTAATTCTAGAGATCAGGTTAAAGCAGGTTTTGAGTCCTTATTTGCTATTGTCACTGTTAATAATAATGTAGATTGGATGAATTATATCTATTCCAATTAGCAGAGGTTTGTAAACTACACCAGAGATGCTTTTGCAAGGGTTAATTGACCAGTTAGGGCCTACTGCAACCATGGCGTTCCAAAATAGAGTGGCCCTGGATATGGTTTTAGCAGAAAGAGGTGGGGTATGTAATTTCCTGTTTGTGTATTATCCCTTTAATGTGACCAAAATTTCCCTTGTTTGAAAAAAGATGAAGAGCCAGTTCCGATAATGGCAACCACGTATGTTACCAGAAGAATGGAGAGATGGACTAGAACTGTGTCTGCCTCAGTCTCATAAGATGGACTGTCAGTGGACTTCCCATTTGCCTAGGGAAAGTGCAGAAGACCTTAGGTTCCGGCGAGGGCACACCCTGTGGGGTGTTAACTTGTACAGATAGAGGGTATGGATGCCCGGAAATAAGCCCAGGGAATCCATGGCCTCCTTCTGAGGTGAGGTAGGGATACCTCCCTTTTAGGAGTAGGGACTTACGGGCAGTGGAGAAACCCTGACGTAAGGGAGAGACGACCGAGGAAGAGTGCAAAGTCTGATGCTTGATCTCCATATTAAGTTTTTTAGGGGGGTTTGTGAGGGTATATATATATATATTGCCATATGTTTTTTTTATGCTTTATACCTGTATGCAGGTTTTATTCAATTCCAAATGAGAAAAAACTTATATGTCGCCTTACATCAGATATTCCAAGAGGCCTTGCCCGGCGAAGACAAAAACGTATCTTGAACAAAATGTATCTTAAACACAGCAAAGAAGAACCAGACATGAAGGACGCGTGTACTTGGCCGTTTTCCCAGAAACAAGATATCAAGATGTTCAAATGTACATAATTTTCACTGTCTTAGGCCAGAAATCCGGACTTCCCATATATGGAGAATGCTTGGCCGTTTTCTTAGAATTGAGTGGGTGATTCTTTGCACTGGAGTTAATTGAATACGTGATTTTCTGTACGTAAGCCAGAGGCGCCAGTATCAAGATAATGACTGTTATATGATTTTCACTGTCTCAGTCCGCAAATCCGGACTTCCCATATATGGTTATGAGCCCATCACCCCCTTGGGGATGGGACAAAGGGTATAAGATCTCATGTAATCTGTAATAAAGCACGGCGACGTGGGCACAGCTGAGAGCCATGTCCCGTGTGAGGAATGATACCAGATCCCTGTGTGGTGTCTCTTCTTGCGGCCGGCAGCGGGGCAAGTGGGGTGGGCCCGATTGGTGCGCTACTTAGAATTTTAACCCTGATACTATTATACGCATTTTATGGTCTGTGGATTTGACTGATATTCACTGTGTATAGGCACTTTTACACCCATCCTAAAATACTTTAGCTACATATTAACTCCTTCCCAACAAGTGTTGTACATCTATGGTGCAAGTCAACTGTCATTGCATGAAACAGGCTCAGGAGGCAAGCTTGCTCAATGCACAGTGAGTGTCGCCCTGTCTTTGACAGCTGACCACAATGGCCAGCATTGGAAATAATGCCAATTGTGGCTATTAATCATCTAAAAAGCCCAGTAATGGAAGGAAGCTGTCACTCGGATGGCCTGCCCATAATAAGTTTGCAGGGTGATGTTTGGCTACCATTGCAATCGGGGGCCCTATGAAGGTCCACAGGCCTGCTATGCATGTCTGGCTATAAAGAATGTCTGCAAATGTATAATATACTGCAATATTTAAGTTTTATAGTATATTGCACATGCGATCAGATGATCACCAGTTCAAGTTCACTATGAGGACTAAAAAAAAAGGAAAATTATTAAGGTTAAAAATTTTTTTTCTTTTTATTAGCAAATTTAAAAAATATTAAGTTTTGAGTAAAAGTCCAATTTATTTATATATCACATTATTTATCCTGCACAGTGAACATCATAGGAAAAAAAGATATTGAATGCCTGAACTGTGTTTTTTTGGTCATCCATCTCCAGGAAAAGAGAGAGAACACGCAGAAAGTACACAATGACATGCGTACTTGCTCCATGTTGACAAACCCGTCTGCACCCGATCTAGTTTGAAATAGCCTTGTCCCCGAGGAGAGCCTCAGTAACCAGAGAGTCGAATTCCGTCCCACTGGAAGGATCATACCTAGTGCGGGCAAGACCTCACGAGTCCCGGAAGCAAGAGTCAAGCGGCCATTACTGATGTCTGGACTGTCTTCAATTATCTTCATCAACCTGATTAAAGGGGTTGTCCCGCGGCAGCAAGTGGGTCTATACACTTCTGTATGGCCATATTAATGCACTTTGTAATGTACATTGTGCATTAATTATGAGCCATACAGAAGTTATAAAAAGTTTTATACTTACCTGCTCCGTTGCTGGCGTCCTCGTCTCCATGGTGCCGACTAATTTTCGGCCTCCGATGGCCAAATTAGCCGCGCTTGCGCAGTCCGGGTCTTCTTCTTTTATGAATGGGATCGCTCGTGCAGGATGCCGGCTCCGTGTAGCTCCGCCCCGTCACGTGCCGATTCCAGCCAATCAGGAGGCTAGAATCGGCAATGGACCGCACAGAAGAGCTGCGGTCCACGGAGGGAGCAGACCCCGGCGGCCATCTTCAGCAGGTGAGTATGAAGACGCCGGACCGCCGGGATTCAGGTAAGCACTCTCCGGTTTGTTTTTTTAACCCCTGCATCGGGGTTGTCTCGCGCCGAACGGGGGGGGGGGTTAAAAAAAAAAAAACCCGTTTCGGCGCGGGACAACCCCTTTAAGTTAAAGGGTATTGGCGTCACCAACTCTCATTTAAGATTATTTGCAACTGGCGTGTATCCAAGCCAGGCCACAGCCAATCTACGTAGCGGAGCAGACACCACCCGTAACAGCCATCTTCTAAACCCCGCTGTTTCCCTCCCCCGTTAAGGTCTGCACTCGGTCACTACAATGGCTCTACAAGTGTGCAATTAGGCCTTGAATCTATTCAATTGTGCTCTGAAAGCAATGGGTGTTCCCCCCAGTATAAGTAGATTGGGGCTACAATGGGGGTTATTGCTGAACACAGAAGAATCAGCAGAATACAATTTGAGGTGCATCTCCTCAGTTTCTTTGCTTTATACAAAAAAACAACAGTTGCTGTCGGCATTTACACTCAACGATTATCATTCAGATTTCTGCGATTCAGCGAGTGAAAAGGGTCCTTAGTAGAGATGAGCGAGCGTACTCGGAAAAGCACTACTCGCTCGAGTAATGTGCTTTATCCGAGTATCACTGTGCTCGGGGCTAAAGATTCGGGTGCCGCTGCGGCTGACAGGTGAGTCGCAGCGGGGAGCGGCGGGGAGCGGGCGGGAGAGAGGGAGAGAAAGATCTTACCTCCGTTCCTCCCCGCTCTCCCCTGCAGCTCCCCGCTCCGTGCCGGCACCCGAATCTTCAGACCCGAGCACAGCGATACTCGGATAAAGCAAATTACTCGAGCGAGTAGTGCTTTTCCGAGTACGCTCGCTCATCTCTAGTCCTTAGCAAGATGATCGCGGCAAAGTTATCGGGCACTGTGGTCAGCTTGAAAAATAGAAGATTTTAAGATTTTATTTAAAAATATAGATTGTGACCGGAAAAAAAAAGATTAAAGATTCTTAAAAAAGGTTAACACAAAAATGTGATTTATAATATAGGTCATTTTTTGATGTCATGAAGATCAAAAGATGGCGACTAATGGCTAAATTACATAGATTTTTCCCATTTCACCTAAGAAATTTATAAAAGTTTTCCAGTACATGATATGTTAAATGGTACCTTTGAAAAATATAACTTGTCCCACAAAAAACAAGCCCTAATGTAGCTATGTGGCTGGAAAAAAACAAAAAAGTTATGATTTTTTTGAAAATGTAGATGGAAAAATGAATACAAAAAAAGGTTTCAAGGCTACGTACACCTTCACAGCCAATTTGTTTTATTTTCCCAGTGCAAACGTCCTATTGTTTTTTCTACAGCTCTTATACAAACCTAAGTGTCTTCATAGTAACAGACATCAAACCTGATCCTGCAACCATATTCCCTTCCATCTACCATCAACTTCTTCCTTGCACACATTTGGCTGTTCTAGCAAGTAGTAAGGAACAGAGAGAACAGAGCATGGCTACAGGAAGAAACTGCACCGGCTTTATTGTCTGTCTCTATGCAGATGCACAGAAGTTCAAGAATTAAATACGTGGGCACATTTGTAATCAAGACTAGAAGGTTTGTGTGTTGCATGAACATAATGGGGCAGATTATTGAAAATACAACAGTTTACTGGAGCAAATTGCAACACAATACATGCTTTGCACAACATTTATCATGTATTTCTAGACACTTTCAGACTTGTCCAAAAAAGGGGTGTGACCTAAATTGTGCCACAAACGGTGCCAAATTGCCACAAATTGCTCCAAAATTTTGGCACAATTTTTGGTGTAAATGATGGCAACTAACAGATGGTCCTAATTTATATTAGACAGTCTTAAAATTTCCCAGAATTATCATTCAGCAAAGCTGCTGTGATAAATATGGAGCATTTTAAGACTGCCTAGTCTGAGACCTTAGTCAGACGGGCGTTTTTCCGCGCGATTTGCGGATCGCATGACTGATGCGCATCCGCAAATCGCGTGACCGGTGCCCGAAAATCGCCCGAAAATCTGCTCCCAGCCACGTTTCATTAGAAACGGGCCAGAGCTGTCCAGCGCATTGCATTCAATGGAGCCGGCAATACAGCCGGCTCCATTGAAAGCAATGCGCTGCGGGCGAGTGTGGGATGAATTGTCGGGAAGGGCTTAAATATATAAGCCCTTCCTTGCAATTCATCCAGAAAAGTGTTAAAATAAAAAAAATATATATACTTACCTTGTCCCGGCAGCCGGAGTTCAGCGCGGCCAGCCTGCAGTGGGTGTGAAGGGGGTGTGAGTCAGACCTTCCCCTGATTGGCTCAGCGCTGAGCCAATCAGAGTCAGGTCTCACTCACACCCATTCATGAATCCAATAGTGCAGAGGGGCGGAGAGGAGGCGGGAGCTCAGTTCCTGCTCCTGGCTCTTCCATCCTCCCCCCCTGCACATGAGGAGGACGTATATCGGCTCAGCATGAAAACCGAGCCAATATACGTTCGTGGGAATGCAGCCTAAGGCCAGCTTCACACGACCGTGACGGGCTCCGCTGCGGAATATTCCGCAGTGAAGCCCGTCACCGCGCCCCCCAGAGACCCCATACTTACCAGCGGAAGATAGCGTGAAGACGCTTCCCCGCCCACCGCCGTCGCGTCATGTGACACGCCCACCGCGTCACATGACGCGGCCGGCCGTGTCACGTGACACGCCGGCCGCGTCATATGACGCGGCGGCGGTAGGCGGGGAAGCGTTTTCACGCTATCTTCCGCTGTGTTACAGCGGGAGATAGCGTGAACGGACGGCTTCCATTGCAGTCAATGGAAGCCGTCAGCACGTACACCCGCGGCAAATACAGCATGCCGCGGGTGAGGACGGGAGATTTCACGGTGCGAAATTCCGCGGTGGAATTCCGCATCGTGAGCATTGTGCTATTAGGTTCAATAGAACCTAATAGCAGGGGGCAACGCAGCGGATTTTTGCCGCGCATTTACGCGGCGTAAATCCGTTCGTGGGAAGGAGGCCTTAGTCTGCAATGTCTAACTTTTAAACGATATTAGTAAATAAACCCCAATGTATAATACTGGTCGACAAATTTAACGTTTTGTTTGCTTCTTTATGCTTTTTTATGATTTTGACGTGCTAAGTTGGAAAATGACAAATGAAAACCTTGGATTTGCTCAGGTTTACGAGATATATTAGCTATTATTAAAATACAACTACAAACATACATACGATGTAATACAGGCTACTTGAAGCACAGAAACTGTAAAGATATTTCTCCAATTATGAAAAACACAATGCACATGTAAAAACTCAATCACACCATTTCTTTATTGCCCTCTTGTTTGAATCTACAGGTGTTTCACATGTCATATTCCAACAGTAGTCTGCTAGCATTGAGTACGAAAATGTGGTGGCCTGGACAGCGCCTCTATATGTCTTGACCTGATGCACCTATAATGCTTCACAGATGGTGATAGTTGAAGCAGTCAAAGAGGAAACTCTGTCCCTAAGCAGGGACATCAGATGAGAGCATGCATGGAATAAAGCCTGGGGAGCCAGGAAGACCCCCAGAACAAATAACAGTGGAAATGGAATGGAGCTCCTGGAGCAGCGTCCTACAGGTTGTATTGTGCTTGAGAAAGGAGCCGTGAGAACTCCGAAACGCGTTGCACTACTTTGTCCTGTTCAATAAAACTCCACTTTTTCAAGTCATCACTGACAAGTGTCTTTACTTCATTTCAGAAGTTATTGCACTTAACCATACCCACATATGACCTTTTGACAAGGTGTTCTCTCCTAAGGTTACCCTGAGTGCAGGGATTTTTTATTTCTTTCCTCTGCTAGCATTGACACGGTCCATTTCCCTTGGCGTCTATCCATACCAGAGAAGTCCTGATGGAAACAGTCGCCACGCTCATCGCTTACAGAACCACAGTTGTCAGGGAAAAAGTCAATGTGGGAATTTAAAAAATGGACTTTTAAAGACATGTTGCAGCCCATTTTTTCATAACATGACAGCATATTGCCCAGCGGTTCTTTGTAATTCTCAGCTTTGTGGTTTCCAAGAAAATTCTTTACTACCATTCTGAAAGAATTCCAAGTTTCTTTTTCATGCCCACATAGTACCTCATTGAAAATGTGTATCCTTGAAGAGTCTGGAGATCTGTGGACCCACCAATATCCCCTCTTTAACTTTGGCTTCATTTACATGCGGAACCTTTTCTCTGAGATAACAAAATGCTGTGCCATACGGTCCATGGCCTTGACGAAATGCTTTATGAGTCCTAATTTTATATGCAAAGCTGTTAGTATGATAAAATTGCGGCAAACGAGGGGTGTATTTACAACATTCTTTGATCCAGGTTCCAGTGATGTCCTTTGTGGCCATTCTCTCCTTTTGAAATGTGCTACTGTCTCTGCTGTCCCATTCACAAAGGAAACAGTACTTTGTATAAGCTAGCTGAAGTCCAAGCACTATAGCTACAATTTTCAAATCGCCACAGACCTGTCATTTGTATTCTTCATAGTTGATTTTTACAAGAAGGTGCTTCATGTTTTGAGAGCATTCTTTTATCTGTTTTCCATCTCCTATAGGAAAAGAGGGTAATCTATTACCAATATGTAACAAAACTACTTTCAGACTCGTCTTGGAAGAGTCTATGAAGAGTCTTCATTCATTTGGTTTGTGACTAATATTAATAGCTGTCATAAACCCATTTACATCGTTACAGAAGACAAGATTGGCATCCATTTGGCAGAATTGATGTAAATGTTAATGACAAAAAATGGAACACACTCACTGAAACATTGTCTTCCAGGAGTATTACGGATTTAAAGAATGTGGATCCACTGGACCGACCCACCAGGCTGAGGCCAGTCCTTGAGAAGTTGGTAGCCGACTCCTCAGACTGTTGCCAGGAAAAGGGAGACTGACCCTTGGCTGCAGAGGGAATGGCAGACTCCTACCTATAAGCAAGGCGAATACCCCGATAAGGGCGGCCCTGCTCTGGAACCTCAGGACTAACTATCCCTGATCGTGTAACAAAAATAGAAACAGGCAGCAGACAGAGGAGCACAGAGATGCAGGACAGAGCAAGGCCAAATAATAAACAGGAATGGAAACTAACAGAAAATAAACGTACAGACAGGTCAGATATGCAAGAAGCCTCAGACAGAACAGAAGGCTTGAAATCGACCCAACACAGAGAGGCAGACAAGACACAGATCAGAGTGACAAAAGAAAACAGAGTGTCAGAACCTAAGACACACCAATTGTGAGGCAACCAGAAAGTGCATCAGCTGAGCTTACATAGGTGAGCTGAGAGCAGAGAGCTGGTTAACCTTCTCAGTCTTGGATAAAAGGTGACAGGGAGAGCAGAGTGATGGTAGCAGTTGCCCGGAACTGCATAAGGGTGACAGAAGACAAGCAGCGATCTTACAAGGAGATTCCATTGCTGTAACCTGGATCCCAGCAGCTCAGATTTATTTTTTGGCAGTTGGAGGTCATGTACCAGGTCATTAAGTTCAGTCTGAGTTATTAAATGAGGTTTTCATTCATTTGTTGCCGGAATTAAATCTGGATCTATGGATGTTGATGGCTCTGCACCATCATGAACTTCAATTACATTTTTTTCTTCTGCGGTTTCAAATTAATATGATTCTGGTGGCTGAGGAATTGGAATATCTTCGCTATGGGGGGAAAGTTCAATGTGCAGATTCAATATCGGGATAATTTATCATCCATTTTTTCTTCTTCGAGTAACCTTTAGTTATTGGAGGTACCAAGCAAAAATAGCAATTATTTACATGGTCTGTAGGCTCCCCACAGACCACGGGAACACCAAATTTCATGGAGCCCTTCTTTACTTTCAGCCACTTACAAAGAGTTGTTGCACAATGTTTACAATATATGTGTTATAATGGTTACAACATATATTATAAATATCTAAAAAATAATGTAAACTAAAAACAGGTTTATATGTAGAACATTTATTTCTGAAATTTTGAAAACTGGAGCAAAATTGCAATTTTTATTGTCAGATTCTTGTTCAACACCCTCAAATTAGTAATATTTGGCTTCTTTTGAAGCTTTTTAGCTGTAGACCAGTGTAATCAGACTGAAGGTAGGAACCTAGCCTAAAATTATAATGTGTGAGGGAGACCTAGAGAGTTCTGGCATTTCACATCAAAGGTATACATTGCGCCTTGCTCATAACAAAAGTAGATCACCTTAAGAAGGTATGACAGCATAGGCAGAATACGGGCAGCTATAAATGACAGCCTGTGATCTGCTCATTCATGTTCAGGGTAACAGTGGAGAATTTTAATATTCTGCTTTGTAAATAGATCCTTGATAAATGTAATAAATTACATATTAGGAGACTCCTGAACATATAGCTCCTTAATAAATCGGTATAGATTTAATAATTATTAGCGTAGGCTGTATTCACACTACCGTTATAAGTGGAAACCATGACACAGTGCTAGATCTGCAACACAACAGATACCAACACCCCAATGGACCCATCAACTTATAAAGGAGTCCTATGGGTTACTGTTGTGGGGACTATCATTTTGATAGGTAGAATAGCAATGCATGATGCACTATTCTTCGGTTACATATTTTAATATCATTATGTTCATCTAGCTCAGTGTTTCTCCACTCCTGTCCCCAGGGACCCCAACAGGTCAAGTTTTCAGGATATCCTATAGTAAGAACAGCTGTGTCAATGTCTGAGGCTCTGACAATAATTACATCACCTGTGCAATACTGAGGAAATCCTAAAAACATGACGTGTTGGGGGTCCCTGAGGACTGCAGTTGAGAAACACTGATCTATTCAACCAGTCAAACTACTAACGACCACTTGTCAGTTAGTATGTGAGTGCTTCTCATGCTCCGCCCATGATGATGTCATCGAAGTTCCTACAACATAAATAAAACACAGAGCCTGAGCAACAGAAGAACAACACAGTTGGGGCTCTTGAAAAGGGGAGGACAAAAATAACAAAATGAGAATACAACTAAGCCAATATTATCTCAGACACAACTCAGCAGTCCTGACAGAAGACACCGACCTACCGATACCACAGAGATCCGGCGAGCTGAAATACCTGTGGTGATGTCACTGCTGTGGGAGGAGCCATTGCGCAGTTTGGTAAAAGAGATCTAGTGGGCTGAAGGACCTGTGGTGACAACACTGGTGTGAGAGGAGCCATTGTGCAGTTTGGTAGAAAGTACTGTATACTGTATAAACCGACAGCAGCTAATACCAGGACCTGTGATGATGTCCCCATCATGTGATCACCTGTGTGGGTCTAGCCAGAAATCACATGACCAGGGTGATCACTGTATCCAGGAGTCTGGTGATGTGTGGAATAGTAGAGTTGTGTGTGTGTGAATCAGGATCTAGCAAAGCTGTGTGTCATGTGCTGTTTGTGTGATGTGTGGGGTCAGGATGGATGTAAATGGATGCAGAATGTAGCAGAGCTGTGTGTGTGATGTGTTGGGTCAGCATGCATGTAGTAGAACTGTGTGTGTAATGTGTGGGAATCAAGATGGATGTAGTAGAACTGTGTGTGTGATGTGTGGGAATCATAATGAATGTACAATGTAGCAGAGATTTGTGTATAATGTGTGGGAATCAAGATGGATGTATTACAGTTGTGTTTGGCATGTAGTAGAGCTGTGTGTGTGATGTGTGGGGATCATAATGCATGTACCACAGCTGTGTGGCACACTGTGCCACCAGAAACACTGGTACTATAATTTCCTAATAATTAGTAGTCATATTATAACAGGTGCTCTAGAAATTATATAAAGAGAATATCTGAATGAATCAACAACCTGGCATATGTATATGCACTATATATATATATATATATATATATATAAATAAAATCCGATGTTCTGGGATGACATTGGTACCATACTACACAATTCTTAAAGGGGTTGTCTAACAATATGCTATGGCTAGGTGATAAATGTCTGATCGCTGAGGATCCCTACTGTTTGGATTCTCAACAATTCACTAGAATGGTGGTTTAAAGCCCCCAGTTCCTCCTCCCTGCACAAACTCTGTCAAGAATATTTTGAATGTAGAGGAGGTCAAACATGTGCGCTATCACTCAGTTCAAAGCCCATGGGACTGATGGAGACATGCATGCAGTTTTTCACACGAATAATATGTGATGTTCAATTTGACAATCATAATCTAAAAAATACAAATATACAATAATAAAACTTTATTGACAAAAGACCGCACACACATGTAGTAATACTTGGATGCTAAATACAGCATGAGTTTCTCATTAACAATAGAATTACACACACTTACAGATATTGTGAATATGGCTAAATTAAAAATACTGAGAAAAAGGACAACTACTCCAAGACCCACACAGGCCTCTGTCAACCTCCAATATCCCCTCCCCTCTAATCACATAGGGTACATTTCTAAGTTTGCAAACTACAGCACAATCAGATCCTATATTACAGTATTGTTTGTCATCTAACATGAATCAAGATGTCATAATGAGTTATCTGTAATCTAAAGTAGGACTGCAAAGCAAGCTATTACCATGAAAACAAAAGAGCTGAATTACAAATTCAGCTCCGCTACATGTGCATGTATTATATGGAGATATAGCAGAGCTAAATATGATTTATACGTAAACTATACTGCATATCACTATGTCATGTGTGACTTGGTATTATGGAGTGCTAGCATTGGTTTTACCATAATACTGCAAACTAACCTCATAAAAGGTACAAAAAAAAGTTAAGGCGAAATGACAACTATTACTATGCCCGATCTGCATACACATATATGCACACACACAGTAATAACGTGATAAGTAGCTGTCAAATGTGGCTAACACAAATGTCAAGGACCTGAAGATCAGCGGCAATGAGCAGTTTGTTTAGGCCTTTGATCAGACTCATGAGCTCTTAAGTTGCAGGGAGTCCAGGATTAGATCTGATTTTACAATAGGATACCGACTTAAACAGGATTTGACTTCAAGAAAAGTCCTTTCTGAATACGCTGGAGCTGACTGCTTTATCTTATGTTTTGTTACTTTTACCTACTCTAATGGGGGTCTCTAATCTGATGTTTAGCAACAGATTTTGCCCGTCCTTCAACTGAAAGGCTCTTGAACGAAAGCGGGCAATGACCCATACGGAATCACAGTCAAAATGGCCGTTGTGAGGGTCATTTAAGCTGTAGATAAGTGTTGACAGTTCTAAGGAGAGGTGAGTGCTTTCATTTCCTTTGTGAGTCATTTGGAACAGAATTGGTAATTGTGGAGAAGAAAAAAAAACAAATAGACTAATACTTTCATCATGTGTAACACCACTAATGAGTGTAATGGACCACATTAGGGATTTCCAGGAAAACTGAAATATTTGTGTCTAGGAGTTTTATAGATAAACTATGTAAATCTCTCAATAAAGCGGCATTGGCAGAAAGGCAGCTACCCAGGGATGGGTGCAGTAAGGCTGGCCATAAATGAACTTTCCTAACTAAAAAGATTATCCAATATTTATTGATCTTCAGACCTGCTTCAAATATTGTGAACCAATAAATGTAGCAATGAAAAATATTTGGCGCAAGGTTGGTCACCTGCTGAGACACAGATATCCGACCCGTCAGACAGCTAAATACTGTTCATCATCACAGTAAAACTACATAGTAAATTTACTGAATCATTCAAAGACTTCATTCGGTCTTTGTATGACTGTGGTATAAATGCAAAGGGTAACTGCAGCCATAACCCTTTCCAGTCCAATTTGTATCCTAGTTTTCCTAGGGGGCTTACTCTTTTTCTGCTGTTATACAACGGCGCTATATGCTGGCTAAAGCCAGTACTGCATGAGGTGACACGCTGGATAGGCTCCGACAGCAGAGAGGCTGGCAATATACAGTAAGAAAACCCTGATGGATGTCTTCCAACATTGGAGCTGTACAGCCTTAAATCATAATGTCTTCAGAGGTCAGACAGTGGATTGGAAAGGGTTAAAGGAGTTGCCCAATTTAGATAAAAAAAACATGTGCAAGCCACAACCTCATTCACGGCTTCCATCAAGGAATGGCTACTCTCCCCCTGGAGGAACAGTCATGACTTCGCATTGCACATGGACCACTTGGTCTCTACAGACAACCAGAATTCTTTATGTGGCAATCAACACTTGGTGTTGGTTCCTCTAGAGATTGCAACCAGTTACTTCGGGTCTCAGCAATCATAATCTTCTTTGGGGGAGATTCTACTAACAAAAGTGGATTTAAAGAGTGGGGAACCCCATTGATGAGGAAAGGCATTAAATATCTTTAGGTACCACCAGTGAAGTCAAAGAGGGTTGTCCAGTTGTAAACTACAGATAGCCTATCCACAGGAAAGTCCCTTCATTGTAGATAAGCCATGCAGGACCCCCGCTGATCAGCTGTTTGCCAGGCTGGTGTGCTCATGCACTGGGCTGATTACTCCTGAAAGCAGACAGCACTATTCCCACTGCAACTGGCCAGGCAAAATACTTGGTATTATAGGCAAAGTTCCTACTGAAGTGAATGGGAATTTACGAGTAACACCAAACTGGGCCTCTGCAGTGGGAATGGAGCTGTCTGGATGGCAGACCCTTACCGATTTACTATTGATGGCCTATCATAAGGATAGGTCAGCAATAGTTTACAACTAGACAACTCCTTAAATCACACCCATATAGCTTACTGTAGCCTATGGAGCAGGTGAAGTGTAACATTTCTTTAGCTGTCGAGACAAAAAAAACTTGACGAAGTTCCATGATGAATGGTGGGTATCTCAATCCAAGCACACTTGCTCTTTCTTTTGTCTTTTCCTGGTTTGGGCTCTCTGTAAACTTACTTTTGTGGGTTAAAAAAAAATCATGAAAAAGTAGTCAATTTATTTTTATCACACTCATTGATGGACATATTTCAGACCTGGGTAAAGGTTAACTATTTTGGTATTGGATGCAGATTTGCTTTTGATTCCAGAAATACGTTTCTCTAGACATGTTTTTTTCCTCTGAGTGTTCTATACTTTTGCCAGCTATTTAGGTTTCTACACTTGCTTGTGTTGCAAAGTCAAAAGTGTGGAAGCCAATGACTACAAAGTTAGTGAAAGTGGAAGATCAGGATCTCTTAGTTTTGCTTTTTCCGTTTGGCAGTGACCAATGTGTAATAGGTGAATACCAAATAAATGGTTTTGGAGGTGATCCCTGTTTCCTGCTTGCTTTCATCACTCAGCCCTGAAGGAAAACCAGAAGCAGCAGTGTCTATTTCTTTTATTATTGACTCGTTGGCATACAATGTTATTCACTTCTATTAGGGAGGTCGAAAGTGAGAGAAATCTTTTGAATTGAAGTAAAAGGGAATGTTAGGTGGATTTTTATGAGCCTTCAGTTTTGCCAAAATCTTGTCTTTGAAAAACTTCTTGGCTACATAGCAGTCTATAGGACCAGCTGATGAATTCATTCCTGGAGCCCTGCCATACCTGCTGCTTCTGCCTTGCCCTGACCAACAGTAAACCAGCCTCCCTGAATGTACTTTCCATTTCTATGATCTGCATGGGTAAACATTACAAGAATGCTACTGCCACAGTTCAGTCTTGCACTAAATCCTCTACACGTTTCTTTCTGCTATTCACCTTCATGGTAGACATATATATATATATATATATATATATATATATATATATATATATTGTGAGGGATTAGCGTTTAGGGGCAGTAGCAGCGTGGGCATCCGCGGCCAGAGACAGTGACACCGGGCAACAACGTTCTTTAGTCCAGGCTTATTGCAGCAGAAACAAAAATCAAAACGGAAATAAACACCTGCTCGTCTGAGCTCTCACTATACATATGCTTGTTCCTGACTACTCACTGTCAGAATACTTCTTTCTTGCGGCACACAGCCAGTCCGGTCCTCAGACCTGTGGAGGTCTCACCACACCCTCCTGGGTGTTGAGGTTAGGGGCATCACCCTGTCAACCTCGCCTTTTGGCTCTCTCAGCCCACACGCTGGGCTAGCTGGGCTCCTTGCTCCACAGAGCCCTCTCTCTGGCTCTCAGCCAGACGCTTTCTCTCTGGCTCTCAGCCAGACGCTCTCTCCGGCTCTCAGCCAGACGCTCCCTCTCTAACCTGCAGGCCCAGGCTTTATAAGGCCTGGTACCAGCCTCACCTGGTACGTGGGAGTGGCCATCCCACCCTTCGCTTTGACCACTCCAGGAAAAGCCGGCCCGGACTATGCGGCTTGGAGCCACTTACAAAACTACAACGTGTCAGTAACATAGCATTACTGACACAGAAATGCTGGCTTCCTCCACCGAGCCCAGGCCGCTCGGTGGCACGTATCCCCCCTCCAGCACTTTGTCAGTCACTGTCTCACAATATATATATATATATATATATATATATATATGGCATCGGATGTGACTTTGGACCAAATTACTATAAGTAATACCCCATTGACACAGTACGAGCTGTCGGGCAAATGATGGCTGGCAGCTTGTACCAGTGTTACTCCTTCCTGTCCTGTTAAACAGGAGTGAGTATCACTGGCATCACTGAAAGCGCTGCCGGCCTGGAGGCGGGGCGGCTGGGGAGCGTTCTCATACCGCCTGCCTCCATTCACAGCAAGCAGACAGTGTTTCAGAAGTGAATGACTGCTGTTAGCATTGAACGGATCGTCGTTCAGTCACCGCATGCGTTCACAAGTTATGATTATCGTTAAAATTACCGCAGGAGTGCGGAAATCTGAACGATTCTGAATGATATCATCCCGTGTAAATGGGCCTTAACACTGGTAGAAGTGCTTATGAACTTAGAAATAAACAGCAAATGCAGATAACAGATAAACCGCATATCAATCTGACAAATGTCAACTTAACGGAGCGGATGTTTATACTTTCAAATTATTCAAATCCTATATTCACTACTGACTGCACTCAGGTCACAGTCTGTAAATACCTCTAAATATAAATGATCTGCTGAAAACATACTTTGCTTCCAAAGGTGGATTGTAACAAGCAGATATGACCAAGCTCACTGGTTACATGGGGATTATATGCGGTATGCAGTTGGAGATTGAAAATATCAATTAGCAAAGCCGAGGAAGAAATAAATGATATTTTCCGAAAAATGAAATCGACCAGTATGGTCTTGAACTCTTGATATGTTCTACAAGAGAGCTCAATACTGACATCTTGTGGTGAAACAAAGTATAACTAATCAGCCCGATCACATAATCAACTGAAGTTAAAATGGGAAGAGAACAGGGTTGAGCTGCAGTACAAAACATAGCATGGTAGGGATGAGAGCTAAGTGACTGCTGGTAACATGAGAAGAGTTTAGTACCATGTTAGCCAGTAGAGCAAAATGTGATTGTTCGCAGCAAGAGAAACCAAGTAATCTTGTAGATATGATACCTTTTAATAGCTAACAAAAATACATGATGTTATTGCACACTTTTTGAATGCCTAAAGAAGGATTCTGAGAGGATCCAAAAGCTTGCAACAACATCATGTATTTTTGTTAGCCATTAAAAGGTATCATATCTACAAGATTACTTGGTTTCTCTTACTTTGCTGGTAACATCAAACACATTGGAATTTTGCGTTTTAACCCCCCTACATTTTACCATGAACAACACTCATTCTGCAGGAAAAGGACAACACAGTTTTGGACAAACTGGGTTCATTTTATATCAAATGGCTGAAGCCTCAATTCTATCAGTGCAACCCACAAAGTTTTGGTGTCATTTTAAGGCTATCCGCTGATAAAACACAAACTACATCTATTTGAAGTTGGGTTGGGAATAATGAATTTACAGCTATTGGGGTGCAGTGGGGGATGAGCAGGCAGCATAGAACGATCTGTGATATTCCCCTGTCTGTCCCGAAGATAGAAAGGCAAAAATGGACTTTTCTTTATTTTAACATCCTCTCATTGATCTGAAAACATATTTGCTCTCTGATTGTCACATGAGAGTTTTTTTTTCCAGAAAAGCTGTAAACAGATAAGCAATTGCTCATCTAATGACTTCTCTATGCTGTTGTTCATTGGAAGTCATTCTATTTCAGACAATTAACTGTTGTCTGAAATTCTATAAGGAGTTTACCAAGTACCTAATTAATAATATTTTCATACCTGCGACTAATTGGTTCCGGAAGAAGTTGCGTGTCCAACTGAAATGCATCGAACCATTCAAAATACACTTTATTAAACGAACCATTCAAAATACACTTTATTAAACTGTGAAAAAATTACATAAATCATATCTTATTAAGGTCAGAACTGTATGTGAACCACTATATAGAGACATTAGTAGACCCCCAGAATTACGGGGTTACTCATCAAGACTTCCAGATATCAGAATCACTCATTTTTTGCTTAGGCTATTAGTTTACAAGTCCTGCACCCAATAAATAAGGTGCTAGGGCTGCCTATTTATGCTTCATCATAGCCGGCCCACCTCAAAAAGATAAATGTACATTTTGGGCCGAGCATAAATATCATTGAAGTTCTGTACCTATTTGGTTCCTTTTTTTGTTCTACTTATGGGTATTTCTGATTTAAGAATTATAGAATTTGAAACTGTGCCTGATATCTAGGACCAGTTGTCAGAATCCCCCAATCACGGACACTAGTGGTGTTGTCTTGTCTTCTCTTAACTACTGTCTGTTTCTCTTACTGTCTGTCGTAAAGCCCAATGTGTGTTTTTTAAGGATATTAATAATAAAAGTTGATTTTAGGGATTTTCTGTGACTAGGGCTTAATTATTAAGTTTCCTCTGCCTCAGTGAATTTCTATGCTGTTTAACCCTTTCCAATCCACTGTCTGACATCTGAAGACATTATGATTTAAGTCTGTACAGCTCCGATGTTGGAAGACGTCCGTCGAGGTTCTCTTACTGTATATTGCCAGCCTCTCTGCTGTCGGAGCCTATCGATTGTGTCACCTCATGCAGTACTGGCTTTAGCCAGCATATAGCGCCGTTGTATAACGGCGGAATAAGAGTAAGCCCCCTAGGAAAACCAGGATACAAATTGGATTGGAAAGGGTTAAACTTGCAGATGCTGCAGTCATTGCGAAATCTAAATTTTTTTCTAGATAAAAAAAATGTGAAAAGTTTTTTCTCCTTACACAATGCTTTAAATCTTGAAATGAAAAAAGAATAAACAGCTACACATAATTTGTATCTTCAAATCTATAACAACCCATACTATATTACACTATTTCAGCATGGTAAATTACATTTAAAAAAAAACTAAAAAAAAATGCTAAAATTGACATTTTATGTTCATTATGCTTCCTCAAAACAGGAATGAAAGGTAATCAAACAATCGTTTCTACATTAAAAAAGTACAAATAAAAACTACAACTCATCCTCCAAGAAACAAGTCCGCATACAGCTCTGGTGACAGAAAAATAAAATCGTTTTGGTCTGGGAATGTGGTGACACACACATTTTTGTAAAAAAAAAAAATGCTTAGATTGTGCAAAAGTAGTAAAACGTAATAAAACCTAAATACATGTGTTGTTTTCATAATCATAATGATCTGTAGAACAAAGTGTACATAACATTCATACCACATGGTGAACACCGTAAAAAGAAATCGCAAAAAACAATGGAGAAATTGTTTGGGGTTTTGTTCTTTGCCCGCAGCAAAAAATTAGTAAATGTTATTCAATACATTAGATTACGCGAAATTGGTTCCTATAAAAATGAGAACTCATCCCACAAAATACAAGGTCTCATATAGCTGCATTGCTGAAAAAATAAAAAAGGTATGGCTGCTGGAACACAGAAGAGGGAACGATTTACTGGTTTTTAAGGCTAAAATTAGTTATGTCACTAATGGGTTAAAAATGCATTTTAGACGACTGAGTTCTGTACCAAATATATTAACATGACACAAAAATTAGAAACTTACAATAAAAAAATTAAAATTTCCAGGAGGGTTTTTCCAATTTTAATATGACTGTTTAGGGGGTAAATAGGAGCTTTAAAAAAAGACATATCATTGCCAACTACAGAATTCAACATATTTATGAGAACCTAGAAGTTTTACTGACAACAGAACCCATACGACAAGTCAAACCAGGTGTACAGTCTATGCCAATAGAGAAGAATTTCGAAACTAGGAACATTTTGAAATATTATGCCACGGCCTGAACCAAATTACAATGACAAAATAGTAGCAAAGATTTTCCCTCCAAAAGTATTTAAATGTTTCCCAGAAATTGGACTTTCTTGTCAGGATGAGATTTAAAGCCAATGTAAAAGATGACTAATAACTGTATTGTTTTTTGTAGCGCCTGCAGAAAACTCACACAAACATATGGACGCCATGCAGCTGCTACAATACTACTCAGTGACCCACACAATCTAGAAGGGGTTGTACACTAACAATGACCCATTCGGCGATCACATAGTTGAAATCTATGTCAGAAAAACTGCAAAATGGATTTCAATGGAAATCAATGCATCTCACCAACACAGATTTGCTTTGTCTTCTGTATCTAATTCCGCCATGTGGCCTTAGAGTACCAAGGAATCATTCGAGAGGTCCATGCTCTACCATTATAAAAGGCTCCTAACAGAGGCGTAACTTGAAGCTCTCAATGCAAAACCTGTAACAGGGCCCCCAACTATAATGCTTTATTCATAGCACTGGGCTCCCTATATGGAGAAGAGAGGCCTTATGGGACCCCTAAGGCTCCTGGGCTCGGGTGCAACCGCATCCCCTATAGTTACGCCAGTGGCAGCTAATATATTGGAACCCCAAAGTTTCAGCAGACGACCCTTTCGAGGATAAGTCCAAGTGTGCAATTATGCAGTTAGAAGTGGACATACACATGTTCTATATGGATGGATTGTGCACCTTTAGGCTACTTGCACATGAACATATTTTACATTCGATTTTCAGATTGAAAAAAGAAACAGTCTGAAAATCAAATGGAGATAGGATCCGTTCATTTGAATAGGTGTATGCACATGGCCATTTTTTATTACATGGACTGATAGTCCGAGTAAAAAAAATAAATCGCAGCATGTCCGTTTCTTGTCCAACTCTCAAACAAAAATAGCACATGTCAATGTGCGGTGTCCGGTACATCAGACAGCACGCGGACGGGATGTCCATGAGCTGTCCTATGCGAGTGGCTCCCAAGAAACTCAGGAGCAACGTTTTATCACTCTGTGTGCATGTATCCTTAGGGTAACTTACTCCGGTGTGTCCTAGAAGCCGGAGGCAGCATTGTAAAACATATCTAAAAAGTGTTTACATAGTGCAAGCATGTGGAGTCAATGCTCATATAAATCCATAGCCAATATCAATATTTAGTCTTCCATAGTAAATGTAAAAAGGCTGTGATTGGCCGATTCCAGTTTTCTTTTGCAATTCTAGGTTCTTGAAAGCATAATATCGCATTGTGCTCCATAACCTATCACACTCATCTATATTGTATGAAACCCTAAATACGGCAAACGTTTGGTAGCATTGTGCCGTTATAAAGGTTGACAACCTACGTGAATTCTAATTCGAACCTCCGCTGCAATCAGAGTTCTCTTTCCTTCACTGCAAAGGATTTTTCGGTTGAATACCTTGTCCTGATGTTGACGCTCTTATTTTCATTTTAAATTAAATCGGTCTTGCAAGCTCTTTTTGGAATGCTTTAAAAACCACTTGAGATTTACTCGAGTTTCAAGCTTGTGAACATGAGCCGGTGGTTGCATCATCTGACACATGCTGTTTGAGGACTTTTCTTCATAAAGTGACTCACTGAAACAGCCGCTTTTAAACTTAAAGAGGCCCTGGGCAACAAGCTCATCGACATCCCCACGCCTCTCCTGCCTGCGCTGTAGTGTTATTGTTGGATGTGCCAATACTCAATGGATATGACTGAACAGTTTGACTAAAGCCTCCACGCTTAAGACGTGTGACAGCTGCTGTTGTGCCGGTCCACCATTGGTCAGCTTGCATTATGATTTCATCAATCAAAGAAACCCTTGGGGTGGCTTGTCTTTTTGCTCTGCTAATTGTGTGAATATTTATAAAGCTGGTTCTCATTTTAATGGCACAAGATGACACAAAACTTAAAAGGAAATATGTACTTCTAAGAATGTGTAACAAAAAAAAAGAGGTAAGGAACTTGGCTTGGTCATCAACATGCAGAGGGATTTCCGTTATGACCAATAAAAACTATTGATCATGAAATATTATTTCTAGGACTCTGTTACTCACGGAAACATTTATTCAAGATTGCCATGGAAAATAAAAAAACAAACATTCCAATACGCCCTGGAAAAAGATGTATGTTACACCATAATGCGGTTTAAGAGACCGGAAGCTCGTACATGCGCCTTAGCCTTGACAGCTATGCGATATAGGACAGCAGCAGCGGCGAGGAGGAAGATGTCAAATACCGCAGGAGGTAAGTTTAGAAATCCTTACCTTTCCCCCTCACGTATGTTCCCCTCTTTGACTTATGGGGAAATTGTTAATGGATTTCCCAAATGTTGGAGGGAGCATGTCAATTTTCCATTGGTTCCCAAGATCTATGCTCTGAACCAAAGGTTCAAGTGTAACGAGCACATCCAGCAGATGTCTCCACTCCTCTAGTGCAAGCTTAATAGCCAGAAACTCCCTGTCACCAATGATATATTTCTTTTTCCACTGTGGAAAAGGCCTTAGAAAAGAATAATAATAATGTTTATTTATATAGCGCCAACATATTCCGCAGAAACCACAGGAGTGTAATAACTCACCAATAATGACACCACCAAATCACCTGTGCATGGAGAATCTTGGAGCAGGGGTAGAGTAGATCTAACACAGTCTGGCACAGGCATGGTAGGGTCTAAAACCATATCCTTTATTAATGCACAGCATGAATATCCAATGCAAAGTACAGCCAGCATGCTTACAAGTTTCGTCTGAATGCCAGTCGAACGATGGTTTTTAAGCTAAACTAAAAATCATTGTTCATCAGAAAAGCAAGCGATGGTAGCATTTACACGCAATGATTATCGCTCAAAGGACAGCGTTTGAATTTTTAGCGATAATCGTTGTGTATAAATGAGGCTTTACTTACAGCATAAAAAGGATATAGTTTTAGGATTCACCATGTCTAGCACTGGACTGTTTACAGTAAAGTAAGATCTCTCTTGGTCATTCTCAGTAAGTGGACAGTTCCAACTCCTACAGACGCATCAACTTCAAGGAAGAAGGGCTTGCTTGGTGGAATCAAGCCTGTGGAGTACTGTGGCTGAGGAAAAGGCTCGGTTGAACTTCTGGAAGGTCTATTCTGCCTGGTATTTGCCCTTTTGTCAGATGAAGGAAGAGATTGGTGGCCCTTATGATGCAAATTGAGCAATGAACTGTCTATAATAATTAGCAAATACAAGGAAATGCTGGATGGCTTTGAGACCTAGCAAACAAATCCATTTGAGCATGGCTGACAGTTTCTCGGGATCCATCTGAAGGCTGCAATCAAAAATTATGTACCCTAAGAATTGCGATTATGACTACTAAAATAAACATGTTCCATTTTGACATATAATTGATTTTCCTCAAGTCACTGCAGGACAGTGTGGTCATGCTCGTGACAACAACAGATATCTGGGAAAAATATGAGAATATACAAGTAGACAACAACACAAACATGAAGGAAGATATCACTTAGAACTTCTTAATCTGAAAAAAAAATTGGAACCATGTTAGCCAGAAGAGTAAAGTGTGATTGTTCTCAGTGAAAGAAACCAAGTAATCGTGTTTATTTTTGATTATGATTAATATGATTAAAAGGTATCATATCTCCAAGATTACTTGGTTTCTCTCACTGAGAACAGTCACACCTTAGAAATTCTTGTAACGCAGCCAAGGAGCTGCTGAGCCCAAAACATATGACTAGATACTGACCATCTCGAGTGTTCAACGCTATCTTCCATTCATCACCCTCTTGTATTTGAGTCAAGTTGTAGGCACTACAGAGAGTAAATTTTGTGAAAATCAATGCCCCTTGTAAACGGTCAAAAAGATCAGAAATTAGGAGCTGTGAATACTTGTTTCTGACAGTCACTTTGTCCACGATAGTTTTTGCAGGGATACAGCAGGAGAGGAGGACCTGCAAGTAAACCCTCTGTACAAGTTCTTTTTAATATACAGAGACATGACCTCTGCTTCTAGACGAGAGAAAAAATAAACTCAACCTCGAAGAGATGTGGTACCAGGATGCAGAACAATGGCGCAGTCCTAAAGCATGTGTAGCGGAGGA
This sequence comes from Eleutherodactylus coqui, assembly GCF_035609145.1. Taxonomy (NCBI): domain Eukaryota; kingdom Metazoa; phylum Chordata; class Amphibia; order Anura; family Eleutherodactylidae; genus Eleutherodactylus; species Eleutherodactylus coqui. Next base: position 150,969,979 of record NC_089842.1, on the reverse strand, counting down.
GTTGTAGCCTGCTTTTTCCTGAAGACGTCAGAGAACTCCGCATAAGGTTTGGGTAGGCTCAACAAGGGTTGATTTTCCTGGCTAGAGGAAGGTGGATGAATAACAGGTAGGCATCGAGAGTGACAAAAGTTACCCCAACGAATGACTTCTCCGGTAGTTAATATCTGGGGCAGCCATGGAATACCCAAGAGTAGTGCACTTATAAACCACCATTAGACAGAAAAAGTAATTTGCTCTTGATGGAGCACATCTATTTGTAGGGTCATTGTTAAGGTATCAAAATGAATACAATCAGCAAAACTACAACCTCTAAAGGGCCACTCTAATAAAAAAAATGTAACAAATCCTCCAAGATACTATATGAAAGTTATCAAATATTACCTTATTTAATTATTGCTTTCTATCTGAATATTCCTGAATACATTTCTTCCCCTGGGTCATGTGAGATCATTGTGACCACCTGAAATTCACTTGTCTTTCTGTTTTTTCTAGGAGTCACTATTATAGTCACTAGTACCTCCTGAAACTGCACGGACTGTACTACACAAGGTTTTCTAAGGGGGGGCACAGAAGCTCACAGTTATTACTGAATGAGATCACAGTTCAGCCTCCCTGACTGTATACTTATGGTCAGGGGCGTAACTATAGAGGATGCAGGGGATGCGGTTGCACCCGGGCCCAGGAGCCTTAGGGGGCCCATAAGGCCTCTCTTCTGCATATAGGGAACCCAGTACTATGAGTAAAGCATTGTAGTTGGGGGCCCTGTTACAGGTTTTGCATCAGGGCCCAGGAGCTTCAAGTTACACCTCTGCTTATGGTCTTTAACTTATTTAGAAAAATATAGTTAGAGCTCATTCACACGAACGTATTTGAATTACATATTGCGCGCTAATTTACGTGCAAATAATACGCTGTACATTGCAGAAATGCGCATACATTTATTTTGACATGTCCCACTCACACTAGCTGTTTTCATTGCGATAATATGTTTGTAAAACAGAATACAGCATGTTCTATTTTACCACATATTATGCGCGATATAGCCATACTTCTCTATGGGTGTGTATAAAACACTGTACATATGCAATTACATTGCGTATGTGCAGCTTTTATAGGCACCTTCGCTAAGCAACAGTGTGGGAGATTTTGAAAAACACTGAAACCAGGAAGACTACGCAGGACAGCGTGCATGAGGCACGCTGCTATACGCAAAGATACATTGGCTCAAACAGCTGTAAAATGCTGCATAACACACGCAGCGTTTTACGCATACGCTCATGTGAATGAGCCCTAATGATAATCACGCTGTTCTCCCAGCAGACAGAGATGATACTGGCTCTAGCTACTCATGTCATGTTGTGCTGATGCTTCATGGAATTGCTAACCCAGCACAGAGGAGAAAGCAGGGAGAAATTTTAAAATGAAGATGGTGTCTGATATGTATCAGACAGGATGCTGCACTGCAGTGGTTACAGGAATCGGAGTCTCAGTGACCAAGTACTTAAAGTTCTGCTCTCATCTCAGCTTTTAATGGCTAAGATGGGAAAATCTGTCCCTCTGTTTCTGACCACCTGTCGGAGACAGCAGAGAGCTTCAGCACAGCGCTGTTTGTGTCGCTTTTATTTAAGTTGATGGTTTCCAGGAAATTTTTAAAAAATTATTAGTGTTTAAATACTATAAATTGTAACAGGCTGTATACTATAATACAATAATATACTATAATAAGAAAGTAAATCAAAGAATAGTCTTACCACTCCTCATGTCAACTTGTGTCTGTGCATTAAAATGTATGCGGTGGTAGTACTGTATTGTAATATTAGCCTTAGGGTTCATCTAGCAGCACCTGCAGGAGTAATGGGGACCAATATGAAACACTCATCCTACTACTCTCTATGTGTTGTAACACCTTAAAGATGGGGGAAAGCATGGTATCTGCCATGACAAGTGCGAGCCTGAAGTAATAGCCCTTTTATGGAGATCTTAAGATATCCCTTAGGACATCAAAAAGACCTGTACATGTGTTTCATCGACTACAGCAAGGCATTTGATTGTGTCAAATATGACAAGCTTTGGAAGTGTCTGAAGCAAATGGGCATCCCAGAACATATTGAACAGCTTATAAACTCGCTTTACAACAACCAAGGAGCAACAGTCAGGACAGCTTATGGAAACACGGATTGGTTCAGAATCGAGAAAGGAATATGGCAAACCTGCATTCTGTCACCAATCCTTCTCAATCTGTACACAGAAACGATCATGAGGCGATGCAATCTGGACAAATCAGAGTCAAAATTGGTGACAGAAATGTCAGCAACCTCCGATATGCAGATGAAACCACCCTGCTCGTGGAAAGCGAAAAGGACCTGGGATGCCTTATCCAACGAGTGCAAAAGGAAAGCGAACTCATAGGATTGTATCTCAACAGCAAGAAAACGAAAGTCATGACCACGGTAAGCAATGTTACAGTGAACCTAAAAATTAACAACAAAGAAGTCGAGACCGTCCAAGATTTCATCTTCCTTGCATGCAAAATCGATTGCAATGGGCAATCTGGACCTGAGATCAAGAGCTGGTTACACTTGGTAGGAATGGAAAAGATCAGGAAAAGCAAGGATATTAGCATTGCAACAAAAACCAGACTGGTCAATGCAATCGTCCTTCCCATAACGATGTATGGTTGTGAAAGTTGGACGCTCAGGAAAACAAACAGAAGGGAAAATGATGCGTCTGAAATATGGTGCTGGAGGAGAATGCTACGGATACCTTGGACTGCCATGACAACTAACAAGGTAGTGTTAGATCGTGGCAAACCAAAAATATCACTAGTGGGCAAAATCATCAAACAGTAGCTCTCTTTCTTTGGACACGTGATGCGCGATAACTCACTGGAAACAGTACTAATGCTTGGCAAAGGCAGTGGAAAGAGAAGATCAGGACGACAAAGAACAAGATGGTTAGATACAATCAAGGCCACAACAAACATGTAAATCCCTGAATTGAAAGAAGCGGTGAAAGACAGAAACGCGTGAAGAACATTGATCCATGGAGTGGCCGAGGGTCAGATGCGACTGAACGGATAATTATCATCAATATGTCCCTAGTGAGTAATCTGTGTTACCACTACTTTTCTCTACACGCCCACTCAATTTGTGAGGACTCATCAGACTCATGTACAAATTGCATTCGGCTGCATGGGATACAAAAAAGTTCTCCTAAAAGAATGAAGTATAAGTTATTACCTAGTAATTGAGTGTGGCAGTGTCTATATAGGGCCATGTGCAGCAGCTCACCTAGAGCATCTATCATGGTCAATTATACCTGCTGGTCCACTCCTGTTTCCACATCAGTTCCAGAAATCTCAGGATTAAAAGCTGTGTACTGACTGTGAATTTATGTCATCCAGGATTTACGGATTGTGCCTTACCTTCCTTCACCGCCTGTCAGGGCCGGCACTTTGGTTCCCTCAGTTGACTCAGGATCTGTCCAGTTTGCCATCTTCTTGTGCTTCTTAGGCGGATGTTTTTAGTAAGAAAGAGGTTGGGACATTTTCTCCACATCGAGCATATGATTGCGCCATTGAACTGCTTCTTGGTACAATTACACTAAGAGGCCAAGTATATCTTTCTCTTTTCCAGAGATAAGGCTGATTTAGACACAATGAGAATTGCTCAAAAGATTCTTTTGAGTGATTCTTGTTCTGTCTAAATGCACTGACATCGTGCAGTTTTCGTGCACGAGTCGTTGATTGCTGAATTCTAGCTTGCTGCGCTGATAAGATTCTCTGTGCCTGTGTCCTGCTGTGAATTTACAGTGGGGCACGGGCTGTAAGCGCAGAGAACACTACAGCTGTTTTCTTATGCAAAACAGCTGTAGTGTTCGGCGAGAGATAGTGGCAGTGTACCGCTACGCCTGCATAGCTGTATAGTAGCTAATTAGCTACTATAAATTATGCAAAAATGATTGCTCAAAACTGTCACTAAAACTATCGTTTGAGCGACTTTTGAGCGATTATCTGTCAGTGTAAATGGGGTAAGAGAGGCCATGTCAGCTAACATCAAAGAGAATCTGGAAAGGCGTTTATCTTAAACGCTTCGCCTCCCACTTCGGCAAGGTTCTCTTCACCAAAAAGAAAGATTTGCCCATGTTTCAATTACTGAGGCCTCAGTGTAGTGATGATAAGTATCCTTTGTCCCTAATTATGAAATTATTTGATCCCCATACCCAAAACTTATCAAATCAATACAATCATCATAGCGCTGGACTGACGCTTTGGTGGTCTGATGCCATGGCATCTGACAGGTGACATAACTCAGCCAGAAGGCTTGGTGACTTGCTGTAAATCTGTCCTGTGGGCTTCTAATGATGACATCCCTGTCCAGCCTGCAGAAGACTGAAACAGTGATAAGGAAGTGCAGAGAGTGCAAATACTTTGGAGGTGAGAGGGAGCAAGATATCTTCAGAAATCAGCTGCTGTTTTGGATGAGAAAATGCTGCGAAATTTTCAGCTGTGGAGATTCCGCAGCAATTCCGCTACGTGTAAACATACCCTTAACCAGAATTACAAAGTATATGTTACGTGTGCTGCTGGGATCTGTAGTGCTAAGCTTCCTAGCAGCACAGGCCTCACAGGGTTAATTGATTAAGCTGGCTGGGTGTGGTACTTCCTGCAAGCCAATCCCTTGGGTCTGTGCTCACATATAAACCCAGCTCCTGGTCAGTCTGAAGCTGGTCTTGTACTGTTTGGATGTATCTGTGACCTGTGTCCTGTTACCTGTTCTGTTGCAGCTTGCTGTGTGATCTGTGCCTTGCGGTTCATGTCCGTTTGTATGTTTATTTTGTGTCAGTTTGGTTTGCCGAGTTTGTTTGCTATGTCTGCGCTAGGTTGGCCCCTAAGGCCCTCTAGTAGATGTGTCTTGCTAGTGTAGGGACTGCGAGATACGAGGGGCCTTGCCGGGGCTTGCAGCTTAAGTTCATTGGCCAATGTACGAACTAACACCTCGTATTTATATTCAGCTTATCATCTGCTATTAGTGTTTGCATTGTGGCTGCTGTATGCTATGTATTCTGGCTCTGTGAGTCCTGTGGTTCAGTCCCTGTCATGTGGCATGTGAATGCATCCTGTTTTGGTGCGTGGCTCCTAGGATCAGCTAGGGCCCAGATCCGAAGGCCGCTGGGCTGCCCTTATTGGGGCAATGTCCCCGCTTAGGTAGGGCCATGCCATTCCTCCCCTGTAGCATAGGGTCAGTTTGCCAGAAACCCGTGTCCGTACCCAGTCCGCTTTGGTCACGATCGTGTGGGCCCTGTGCTTAGTTGTCCACACGATCCTAACAGTATACAATGCAGAATTAGACTCTGATTTCATTAAAAAGCAACAGAAAAAGATCCATGTTTCCTTGTGCTAAAAAGAAGAGTTAATAAATGTACCTGGGCATCTAATCTAAGCTGGTATTACATGGCATAACAACATACTGCCGTGACAGTGGCACATTGCTGGACTTGCCAGCTCTTTCACACTAACAGATACTAGATAAACACAGTGTGCAATTCTGAATGGAAACTTGAGAAGGAAGCGTAATTTAATATGTCAGCCTGCAAAGCCTGAGGAAGCAAAAAGGAAAAAAAAATCATTGTGGATCTAATAAATACAATATGAACAATTTAACATAACATGTCATCATGTGACAAGGTAGTTATTCTTCTAAGCAGGTGCACTGCAATTTTAGGAAAATGAAATCTTCAGAGGGTTGTGCGGTACAATAGATGGCAGCTTGATGGGATTTGGCAGCCTTTCAGATGTAATGGTATTTTTTCTCCCTCCTTAAAACCTTCCATCAGTGAGAAAGGGTCGTTGCCGGGACCTAAGACCCAGCTCTGGATACAGAAAGGCTCAAATTCACAATTGGGGCACACTGCCAAGACTTTACAAGACCCAAACTGAAGACAACTGCTACATCAAGTTCATTAAGCAAAATGAATAAATAAAATACTAGAACTCTTTTAAATGAAATGGAAAAAAATAAATCTACATTACGCTGGATTAAGTGCAGAAGTGCTAAGAAGGTGGCGGGATCTGGTTGGCCTTCTTTGTTACAGCGGGCTTATGAGCTAAACTTATACTGAATATTGTGCCTATTGATTTTATTTAATTACATTTCCTTAACCCTTTCACTGGCAGGAATGATGTAGAAGGACATTTATTTTCTTTTATCTCAGTATCTTTTAATTCATCAATTCTATCAGAGATACCTGATGTACGCGACCCCCAGGAAATATACTGATGATCAAGATGACAGAGAATTGTTTGCTGTAATGGGTTTCCCACTTTGTTTCAGATGTTTTTTTAACCCCTTAAGGACATGGCCTATTTTTGGCTTAAGGACGCAACGATTTTTGGTGGATTTTCATCTCCGTTTTTCAAAAGCCATAACTTTTTTTACTTTTCCGTCGACGCGGCCGTATAAGGGCTTGTTTTTTGCGTGGCGAACTGTAGTTTTTGATGGTGCTATTTTTGGGTACATAGACTATATTGTAAAACTTTTAATATTTTTTTTATGATAACAGGCAGAGAAAACGCATCAATTCTGCCATAAATTTTGGGGGGTTTTTTTTGTACAGCGTTAATCATGCAGCATAAATGACACAATACATTTTTTCTGCGGGTTGGTATGGTTACGCTTCCAAAATTCTTATATTTTTTTTAGGTTTTTTTCACTTTTCTGCAATAAAAACCCTTTTTTTGGAAATCTTTTTTCTTTTTCTAAATCGCTGCACTCAAAGTCCTGTAACTTTTTAATTTTTCTATGTACGGAGCTGTATGAGGGCTTATTTTTTGCGAGACGAGCTGTAGTTTTTATTGGTGTCATTTTGGGGAATATACGGCTTTTTTGATCACTTTTATTGCATTTTTTGGGAGGCAAAATGCTAAAAATTAGCATTTTGCCGCTTTTTTGCGTTTTTTTTAAGCTTTTTGTCATGCAGAATAAAAATCGTATTCAACTTATTGTACACGTCGTTACGGACGCGTCATTACCAAATATGTGCCATTTTAATTATTTTTTACCTTTTTTATGCAAATTTTTTTTTACACAATTTGTGTCCCTCTGGGGCACTTACAGTATAGCACTGATGATCACTGTGATAAGGCATGGCAGGGCTACTGCCCTGCCATGCCTTATCGCTTATACAGTGATCATAGGCTCTGGCAACACAGGACACCGGCATCTGGCGTCCTGTTGCCATGGCAACAGGCCAGGCTCTCTGCAATTATATCGTGAGAGCCCGACAACTTCACAGAGGGAGCGCGATCCCTCTGTGAACCCTTCGCATGCCGCGATCTACATAGATCGTGGCAGGGAAGGGGTTAACAGCAGGGGGCGCATCTCCAATGCACCCCCGCTGCTGCAGCGGAAGGCCGGCTATCACTGACAGCGGGCTCCCGCTGCGGGATAGCGCGAGCTCTGTCATGATCTCACGCTTTCCCTATGACGTAAGGGTACGTCATTTTGCGGGAAGTACCCCGCTCCCATGATGTCATGGGGAGGGAAGGGGTTAAATACATTTTGTATAATTTGTATAGTCTCGGATTACAGGGCAGCTATGTTGATGGTTTCGGTTGGTGTGGGTGTTTTTGTTTTTTTGTTTTATTCTATAGTTTTTTAAAACTTATTTTGGTATACATTTTTTTAACATATATGTCCCTCATGACATCATATAAGACCTCCGAGGGACATTCACAATGAATTTTTTTATTTTGCAGTTTTCCGGCTCACTTGGGGCATCCATAGGAGCCCCAATTACAGGTGAAAACCAGCCCCTATGGTGACAATAGTCACTGGCAGAGCTGTGTCTGCTAAGAGCCAGTAGCGCTGCTATGCCGTTGGTGTCAGTGATCCCCTGATCGTCACATTCAATAGAGGAAACAGCGCTGCCCCCTCTTCTATTCTCTACATTGCACTCATTGAGCACTGTGTAGGCTGGAAAAAAAATAGATAGAAGTGGTTATAAATTGCTTCTGTCTTGTCCTCATGGTGCATGGGTGTCTCCGACAGCCAAGCACCCAACCTGCTTGACTGCAGAAGTCTTAAATCCAGGCTGTATATTTATAATGGTGCAGGTTTAAATCCCAGGACCAAGCACCACATATTTTTTGCACTTGGTCCTTATCAAGTAAACTGTCTTGATAGATACTTCCTTTAGGCTGGGGTCACACGGGACCGAAATCCTGCGGAAATCTCGCAAGATTCCCGCAGGAGAAATGCAGCTTCAAAACCCGCAGCCTTTTGCCAGGGATTTTAAAGCGGCTATTTCGCTTGTATTCCGCTGCGGCCATCTCTCTCCATAGAGAGAAGGGCGCCCACTGCAGAAACGGGGAAAGAATTGACAAGCCGCGTCTTTGAATTCCATGCGGCATGTCAATTTTAGCGCGGCTTGGCCACAATGGATCGGCCGCAGTGTGAGGGCGAGATTTTAGCAGATTTGCTAGCCATCCCAGGATAAAAAGCTGCGGACGGAATGTCCATGCAGGAAGTCCGCATGGACATTCCGCTGCAATTACACCCCGTGTGAACCCAGTCTTAAGGTAGCAATACAACACTCATCCAGCTGACAACTATCTCTCCCAAGCCTCTCATACACACTCAGCGAAGCGTGTGTATGTTCTCAATAGGAAAAGGAGGACAAGCTGCTGCCAGGCACCTCTACATTCATACTGCATAGCTGTTTTAGCATTGATTTCAATAAGAGCTGCACTTGCAATTACAAGTGCTGGCCACTACACAGGGGTTGGAGCAGCGCCTCCGCTCCAATACCGGTGTATCCCGGCGCCCGCTTCCTGGATAAACCCTTTAACAGAGATTGACTGCACATGTGTGGCCTCTTTTTTACCAGTAATAGGGTACACGGCCTTTCATCATGATGAGTGGGGGTCCGGCTGTTAGATCCCTAGCTGACTTTTTTGCTCTTTGCAACTGAAATACAATTGGTAAAGCTCTAAATTTAAATGGACAGAAACATAACAGCTAATCAGCTGGTAGACATGACTGCTGCAGTATTTCAGGAAAGGACCTGCCACTGGTGATTACGTAAGGGAGGCCATGGTTGTTTGTGGCAGAGCTTCACCATGTTAAATGATGTACATGGAGACTGGTGATAAGAAGGGGGCACAGAGTATGGAAGGAAATACCCTGTGGGACGTGGTAGGGACCCGTCTGCACTCTGGGAACGCAGGGCTGCCTATGACAGGTGTATGATCAGTATATAGGATGCAGAGCAGCATAAAAGGGATAGCAACAGTATTCAAACCAGTCCGAAAATAGTAGCAGTTTCTTTTCTTATCCTTCTCAAAATGTGAACTTCCTTTCATGTGACGACCAATAATTATATTACCTGATTAATAGCAGACTGCTGCAGCATCACAGGCTTAGATTATATGGAAGTCGAACTCTGTCGGATAATTGTCTAACAATGTATCAGAAGCCTGGAAAATGATTAACTGGCCTCAGTGCATTAACCAAGAGGAACATTCAGAGGCCCTGCACAATTCAAGTAAGCTGGAATTAGAGGCCGTCAGGAAGGAGAACTAGCCAGGAAGGAAGCACTGAATATGAGGTGATACGGCAGGCAATTACTAACAGCAGACAGCAACTGGCCTCCGAAGGTTACTTTATAGAGAATGCATCGTGGAAAGCTAGCACGCTTTTATATGTGCCACGTCTTCCCTATTAATGTCAATACACAACTGAACAGTAATAGAGGAGTCATGTGGCCCTTTTGAAATGGACCGCTCATAGATCTTCAGTACTGGGATGGATTTCTGCCGCCATTAGGGCTCCCACACACTTACGTTTTTTTAACGCGAATGACAATGGGACTTTCTAATGTTATAAACACATCGCTAGTTTGTGATTTTTGTGCAATGCGTTTTTAACATTAGAAAGTCCCATTGACATTGGCGTTAAAAAAACGCAAGTGTGTGGGAGCCCTTAAATCGCCTACCCACTAGCGATATTTTTTCTTGTGATGCAACAGCGAGTGAAAACGGAAGCCTCGCAGTGCTAAGAAAATTGTGCGATATCGCTCATTGCTTTAAATAGGGCCGGCGGCAGCAGCACCAGTCCCATTGAAAGCATAGAGGGTACATCGCGGACTTTTGCCATAGCTGTGAGATTGTTGTGGGGGTTGCCCGCAACCTACTGCTTTCAATGGGGCTGCAGCAGCGCCAGCTCTATTGAAAGCAATGGGATAACATTGTTACAGCTGGGGACCGTGGCAATGAAGGAAGCCCCTGCCACAGCTGTGGCACAAGTCTGTGATGTACTCCCTATGTTTTCAATGGGGCTGGTGCCGCCGGCCCCATTGAAAGCAATGAACGATATCGCAGATTTTTCTCTACGCTGCGAGGCTTGAGTGAAAAATCGCAAATGAGTATGAAACCATTGGTTTTATAATCGTGCGTTTTCACTCGCTCTCGCATCGCAAGAAAACATATCATTAGTGAGTAGGCCCCCCTACTTTTGGAGTGTTTATAGAAAAAACTGTTGTAGTCCAGCACTCCCAAACAGTCCCTATGGAAAACTACACACATCTAGATATTCTCATAGCAGTAGAAAAACTGTGAGAAAACCTACAGGTCATTCTGCAATTCGGAAACCATGGCCTTTGAAAGTGGTATCATTAAATCTCCATTCACAACATTAAAAAGTTCAGCTCTTCTGTAATTTCCCACAGCAGCAGAAACGCAGAATGTTAACACACCCTTATTCTGATGACAATGCCTGCAAGACAACCCTTGAGTATATTAAAGTGACGCTCCAGCTTCAGGACGAAATTCTGTCCCAGGCCCGGAGGAGTAAGGAAGTTACAGCGGTTCTTCGCTGTCGGCCCGTTTTTGAAAATCCAAGATGGCCTACGTAATCTTCAGACTACCTAATGCCCATAGTGTTGGTAGTGTTAGACTACCAATGCACAATATCTGCTCTCTGATTGGCCAAGGCTGCTCATGTGATCAGTATTACTGTAATCAGAGCAGTGCACAGGTAGTTGGAAAATTGTTGTGACTACCTTGGATAGACAAAATAGGATACAGAACTGGTGGATCAGAATGACAGTAGAGAAAACAACTGCAGGAAATACACCCTCCTCTCCCTGTGGTCCCGGGGCAGAATTTTGTCCCAAAACTGAAGGTTTGCTTTAATTCTTCACAGGCGTACAGGTTATTATTGGCTCAGGAGGAGCAATTCTAATAATGGCATTATAGTAGAAAAATGTTCATGATATGATTTCCTAATATAATAATGTTTCTCTAACGGAAACGTAGGATTTCCTGGAACAATTTTAAAGAAAAATTCTGACAAAGGCAGTTTTGCTTTTGTCCTTTCAGTGAGGAAATACTGCCACACAGTGGTTGTAAGAGGAATTTCATTTAGAACTTTTTTCCCATTAACTGTTAGATTAAAATAATATTTATTTATATGGCGGCAAAATATTCTGTAGCACTTTACAAATCAGAGGGAACATGAGCAGGCAAAATAATACAGTATGACACCAATAAGCAATTTAAGAAATAGGAGTAAAGGGCCCTGGTCGCAAGAGCTTACAAGCTACGGGGATACAGAGGAATTAACAACGTTGACTAAAGACTAAATTAAATGGTATTATTTGTGAATGGTTAGATAGAAACATGTTTAACAGGAAGGTTAACATCCTTTCGTGTTTTTTTTTTTTTTTTTTTAAAGCTTTCCATTAAATTGAAGCTTCATACAGAAAAGATCACAAAAGTGATGAGTGCTGTGTATTAAATAAATGGGAGATTTGACTTCCCCCTTGTGCCACTTAGCTCCCATATATAACCATACTGCACAAAACTTTGTCCAACACTTAATTTATGCAATTTGGTTTTAAAAAGTACAGCCTGACACTAGTCCCCCCTCCATAGCACTGTGATGCCTGACAGGAAGGGGAACACATCCAGGGGACTACTTCTTCCCCACGAGTCCCATAGAAGCCACAGGACCTACCTCTGTGTCACCTACTTCCTATAGGCCCCCTGCACACGGGTGGAAATTCCGCGGCAGGATTTCCCGCAGAATTTCCGCCCGTGCCCGCCTGCATAGGATTGCATTACAAGACGCAATCCTATGTAGACAGCAGTGATTTTTCCGCGTGAAATCACACGCGGAAAACAAATCGGGGCATGTTCTATTTCTGTGGGGGTCTCGCAGAGGCCCGCACAAAAATGTCACTTAGGACGTGCTGGCTCTGCTCTGCGCATGCGCCGGCTGGGCAGCAGCCAGCACATCACAGAGAGGAGAAGACGCGGAAGCAGGTAAGCAGCAACTGCTCCCTGCAGGGGCGCAGGTCAGATCCCGCTGCGAAAAGTCCTGCAGCGGGATCCGACCCGGCTGTCTGCAGGCGGCCATAGTGGCAGATTTCTATAGCAGCAGGTGAGCTCTACAGCATTCTACAGCATTCAAATCACATTTGCCTTCTATAGGTCAAACTATGGTCAGATAAATAAATTATCAAAATTAAAAAATAAAACTGTGTATTTTAGAAAAAAATGATAATTACTGCTTTAGCGATACATTAAAACCAAAAAAAAAGCTAAAAATATGTTTAACAGCGGGAATGCAAAGAGTAGAGTGAGCTGCTGCATTATTTGAATGGGCATTCATTATTTACACCTATAAAGGCTAGATAACATCGCATTAGGGCTCTGTTAGCGCTGTTCCGTTTTCAGAGCAGAGAAAAAAGGAAATAAACGTTTCTGGGGAGTTTTCTCACATTGATTACAATAAGACTTCAAAAAGAAAGCTGTCAGTTTGCTTCTGTTTAGCATACTCGGTAAGGCAAACTACTCGAGCGAGTAGTGCCTTATGCGAGTACCTGCCCGCTCGTCTCTAAAGATTCGGGTGATGGCGCGGGTGAGCGTGAGTTGCAGGAGTGAACAGGGGGGAGCGGGGGGAAGAGAGTGAGAGGGAGATCTCCCCCCCCCCGTTCTTCCCCGCTCTCCCCCACCGCTCCCCGCCGGCACCCGAATCTTTAGAGGAGAGCCGGCAGGTACTCGCATACGGCACTACTCGCTCGAGTAGTTTGCCTTAGCGAGTACACTCGCTCATCTTTACTTCTGTTTCATTAGTTTCCCTTTTTTAACAGAACAAATAGCGCAATCTGCAGCGCTGTAACTTCTGTTAAAAAGCAGAAACATAACAGAATGGAAGTAAGCTGTAACTTACCATTCTTTTGAAAACCCATTGAAATCAATGGGAAAAACAGAAACATTATTTTTTTTTTTAAATTCCACTGCTCCAAAAATTAAACATGGGTATGGAAAGCCCTAACGCACAACTGAATGGTGTTCTGTTTATATAGTATATGGATAAAGTATAGCATGGTCTAACCTCCCATCACCTCGGACCTGCTGTATCAGAGCAGCTGTAACATAACATGCTGTACGGGAAGCTCTGCATGTATTGATCCCGCAATGACTTCATTAGGTCATAAACTGAAGCCGCTCTGCAGACACATATATCACTATAATGTAATGTACCAATGATGACAGAGGAATCTTAGGTCTAGAAATAAATCGTAAGGCTTCTCAACAGCTCTAGGGGCATATACTTCCATCTACCAGGTAACAGAGAGGATGGAGGATCAATGATAACAGGTCTATGTTGTCATCCTGCCAGTCAGCTAGTTACATAAATGCCTTAAGGCCCTTTTACACGCAACGATTATCACTCAAGATTCGTTCAAAAGGACGAAAATAAGTGATGGTTTTGCTTTCAGAGATGAGAGTTCAAACCTAATGATTATTGCTAGAAATGGACGTGGCGTCTGGGCACTTCAGCCGTTCGGTGTGTCGATTAGCAGCGTTTACATGTGAAGATAAGTGGACGATTGTTTGATAGGACGGTGTGTGCATTAGTGATGGAAAAAAAAATTGTTGTTGTGCAAGTGTGGATTGGCCTTTGAGAGTAAGTGGTGCTATAGGTGAGTATAGCTTGTGTGCAAAAAAAACAAGCTTTGTGAATTGACATTTTAAAGAATCTTTAGGTGTCAGGGTAAGGCCCAATGCACACGGGCTTCCATTGAAGTCAATGGAAGCCATCCGATCCGTGGCTCATCCACAGCTGACACTGCAGATGGACCGCGGAATCCGCATCATTGCCTATCATTGTAGCTTCTATGGTGCATGTCAGAACGGCCGGTGATTTACCAGCCAATGGTGGAGCAATAGGATGGCGTGTAAAAACATTTTCTTTGTTGTCCCGACAGCCAATATCTGTGCCTTTTTGGATGCAAGCAAGTACGCCCTGCCAAATGATAACCCCTCCCCACGAATCGCTGAATGATTGTTATTTCAACCAAGTGAAAAGCGAACAGCCAAACAATGCTTTTTATGCAGACTAAAAGTCAGCGATGAATGAATAATGAATGAAAAATGCATGACTGCCAGCATTTACATGTAATGATTATCACTCACTTTCGGACATTTGAACAAATTTTTAGTGATAATCATTGCATGTAAAAGGGCCTTTAGGCTATACGTGCAGCCAGTGGATGGGCTGTGCCTTTTCACTGCTGATTTACATCTGAAAAATAGGCAGTGTATTCTAGTAGGGGCAAAGTGGGTGGGATGCACAGTATGGTGGCTCAGTGGTTAGCTCTGTTGCCTTGTAGTGCTGGGGTTCTAGGTTTAAATCTGTTTATAAGTTTGTAAGTTCTCCATGTGTTTGTAAAAGGGACGCTCTCCAGTTTTTATGCTAAAGGGGTTTTTAGAGTTTGATTTTGATGGCCCGACATTATTAAAGTCCCGGAATATGTCTTTAATCATTATCTTACAAAACTGCTTATATTTTTATGATAGACCTCAAAAGATGTAATTGGAAACAAGCCTAAAGGCCCATTTACACTGGATGAGTGTCGGGCAAATGATGCCCGACACTCGTCCCTGTATCCCCGCGCTCCCATGCTCCTGCACGGAAGCTAGCACAGCTGGCTCGCACACATAGCGGTCAGCAGGGGGGTGGGGCAGTGCAGGTGATTTCTCTCCTCTCGCTCCCCTGCCCCTCTCCATTCACATAACACAGGCGCCATTCGCTGTTGAACGGCATATGTTTAAACTGCATGAAGAGCGATGGTCTTCATCGCTCATCTTTTGTGCTGCTAAAAGATGAGTGATGACTTAGTACTAACTAACAAACCGGACCAAATAATGGGGGTGCAGGTTGAGGGGCACTTGAGAAATAGTGATCACAATATAATTAATTTCCAGCTGTCATTCATTAAGAAACCTTATCAGGGAGCGACAAAAAAACTAAACTTTAGTAAAGCAAAATTCGATCAGCGCAGAACTACAATCGGCAACATTAATTGGGACAACATCCCCAAAAGTAATAGTACAGGCGACAAATGGGAGAAGTTTAAAAACATCCTAATCACCTCATGTGAGCAGTTCATTCCCTTTAAAAATAAAAGAACTACAAGTAGAAGAAAACCAATGTGGCTCGACAAGACTGTAATGGGGGCAATAAACAAAAAAAAGAAAGCGTTTAAACTACTAAAACAAGAAGGCAGCGAAGAAGCGCTAAAACCATACAGGGAAAAAAAGTAAATATGTAAAGGAAAGATCAAAATTGCTAAGGAGGAGGCAGAAAGACTGATTGCCAAAGAGAGCAAAAATAACCCTAAATTATTCTTCAATTATATTACCCTTTGCAATCCAATTTTGGATTCAGGGTTTCCTTGAGGGCTTTCTCTTTTTGCCATTATACAATGGCGCCATCTGCTGTCTAGAGCCAATACTGCGGTATGTGACATGCTGGAGAGGCCCCCGACAACAGAGTGGCCAGTAATATACAGTAAGAATACCCTGTCGGACGTCTTTCGACATCGGAACTGTACAGCCTTCAATCAGAATGTCTTTAGACGTCAGACAGTGGATTGGAAAGGGTTAACAGCAAAAGTATTTGCACTGCGAGCACTGGCCCTTTAACAAATAATGCAGGAGAAATAGTTGAAGATGATGGGGGAAGGCAAATCTATTAAATGGTTTCTTTTCAAGTGTATTCGCGAACGAAAAGGAAATGTCACACGAGATGCAGGCGAATAAAACAAACCCCCTGCAAAATATTGCATGCCTAACACAAAGAGGATTAAAATTGATAAATCGCCGGGCCTAGATGGAATACACCAAAGGGTTCTAAGGAAACTAAGTAAAGTGATAGCTAGACCGCTATTTCTAATTTTTATGGACGCTATCAAGATCGGAGTTGTAGAACTGGATTGGCACATTGCCAATGTAGTTCCAATATACAAAAAGGGGTCCAAAAGAGAGCCTGGAAACTACAGGCCGTTAAGTCTCCAGGTTCATGATGGGTCGATTATGTCAGACCAATCTGATCAGCTTCTACAATAAAGTAAGCTCTAGGCTGGACCTGGGAGAGTCTATTGATCTCGTATATCTGGATTTCTCTAAAACATTTGACACTGTATAATAGGTTGGTATATAAAATGAGACAGCTCGGTCTGGGTGAAAACATATGGATCTGGGTAAAGAACTGGATCAGAGATAGAAAGCAGGGTGGTAATAAATGGTTCATACTGTAATTGGGCCACCGCTGCTAGTGGGGTGTCACAGGGTTCAGTATTAGACCCCATTCTGTTTAATATATTTATCAATGACCTGATAGAGGGGCTGCACAGCAAAATATCAATATTCGCAGACGATACGAAATTATACAAGTTAATTAATACAACGGAGGACAAGATGCAGCTACAAAAGGACCTACATAAGTTGGGGGCTTGGGTAGAAAAATGGCAAATGAAGTTCAATATTGATAAATGTAAGGTTATGCACATGGGCAGGAGAAAGGGGTGTCACCATTATACACTAAATGGGGTACTGCTAGGGAAAAGTGATATGGAAAACGACCTGGGGGTACCAGTGGATTGTAGATTTAACTGGAGCACCCCAATGTCATGGGGTGCATTAAAAGAGGTATAGGGTGAGGGACGAGAACATTATTCTCCCCCTCTATATAAGGCACTTGTCAGGCCTCATATGGAATACTGTATACAGTTCTGGACACCGGTGCTCAGGAAAGATGTCACAGTGCTTGAGGTGGTTCAAAGAAGGGCAACTAAATTAGTAAATGGAATGGGAGGACTGGAATACCCAGAGAGGCTATCAAAATTAGGATTATTCACCCTGGAAAAAGACAGCTAAGGGGTGATCAAATAACGATGTATAAATACATTAGGGGACAATACAGGGATCTCTGCCTTGATCTGTTTATACCCAGGGCTGCGTCGGTAACAAGAGGGCATCCTCTATGTCTGGAAGAAAGCAGATTTCATCACCAACACAGAAGGGGGTTCTTTACTGTAAGAGCAGTGAGAATGTGGAACTCTCTGCCTGAGGACATGGTGATGGCAAAATCCATAGAGGAGTTTAAGAGGGGAATAAATGCCTTTCTAGAGCGTTATGATATTACAGGATGTAGACATTAGGCAACCAGCGGGTTGTTGGTTCGGGTCTTACAGACAGGTAGGAACTATCAAAGGGTTTGATCCAGGGATTATTCTGGCTGCCATTATGGAGTTGGGAAGGAATTTTTCCCCCGATAGGGCTAATTGACTTCTGCCTCTTAGGGTTTTTTGCCTTTCTCTGGATCAACAAGGGGGTTTAAACAGGCTGAGCCAGATGGACATTGTCTTCATTCAGCCTAACATACTATGTTACTGTGCCGCAAAGGTAAGAAGGCCTCTTACACGGTACATACTAGGAAAGCTTGTGGTGGGAGCCACCCTTTATGTACACACAACAAAACAGGGAGCCTGACCCAATCATGGCACACTGCCCTCCCAGGAAAGGTGGCTGGGCTCACCTTCTGTCCAGCCCCGAGGCTAATCAGGTTACTTGTACCCCAACTACTGTCCTCACTGTCAGTGGTGCACCTTCACCCTCCCCCGGGCACCACTTTTCATGAGGCCCACACGGGCTCCTGCGTGGCTTCCTCGACCGATGAAGCTTTGCCCTTGTCAGCAGTACTGCTCCCTCGTGAGTCAGTCTGGTCATTTTTAACCCAGGAGTAGCTCCATTCCGACTCCTGGCTCTGCGTTAACAACACTATTGCCAGGACTTGTGAGTCTCCATTGTTGGCCCCATGCGTGCAGCGCCCCGCGGCTGCAGGCCCTGTTCCAGTAATGAGTAAGAAAACAGGCAGTGAGTTGGAGGAGTGCAAGTGGGTGAACCTGCCCCCTTGGGTTGACTGACCTCCCCCCTTTGGGTCACCTTCTCAACCCCCAGGGAAAGGTCTGCCCCCTTTTTCTACCTTCACCTTCCTGCCCTGCCAACCCATATCCCGACTTGCTACCCTCCTAGGAGACATGGGCTGCCCAACTGGGGAGGCCCGGACTACTCATTTCATCATCCCCACTTACCTTTGTGATCTTCCCTCACCAGGCCTGCCCCTTATGGCTCCTCCTCCCTATGACAGTGCCCTCGTTGCTCCTAAAACATTTATAGCCATCTTCCTATTCAGTCTGTAAATAACATAATTTACCTCAAAACACTGTAGAATTCCCTTTTTGTTAGGATTGGTCTTTACCTCACAGCTCCTCTCAGCCGCCATTGTGTCACCCGTTTTCTCACCAGATGGCTCAGCCTCTCTCCTTCAGGCAGGGTTCAAAATCCCCCATGCAGTTTCTAGTACCTTGTTTTGTAACTCAACAAGGTGCACCCAACGGCTTAGATATTGTGGGTGCAGATCGTTCACATCGGGGCGCTCCTGCCTGGGGAACCCCATCAACCCCCATAAGGAGAGTCCACAGAGACACCACATGACCAACAAGGAGGACCAGCACACTGGATAACTTTACTTGGAATGCTTGATAAAGACCTATGATGTGAGGTCGAAACGTCGCAGTCTTTTTTATGCTTTTATACTGGGGAATAAAAGAAGATTTTTTCAAGTAAAGTTATCCAGTGTGCTGGTCCTCCTTGTGAAATTTGCTTGCCTGGTGTGAAGGATCTACAAGTCCGGATCCATTGGTGAAGAACGTGCACCAAGGTTATATCCACATTTATTCACTAAAAAAGGTTGTGCTGCTTTCCATTTTTTCTGTTTTATCGACCACATGACC
The DNA here is from genome assembly GCF_035609145.1 of Eleutherodactylus coqui. Taxonomy (NCBI): domain Eukaryota; kingdom Metazoa; phylum Chordata; class Amphibia; order Anura; family Eleutherodactylidae; genus Eleutherodactylus; species Eleutherodactylus coqui. The sequence continues at coordinate 150,950,833 of NC_089842.1, read as the reverse complement.
AACAATCACTGCGTGCTATAATAATGGGCATCCACCATGAACACCAGCGATTAGCACTGTGCAAAGAAGTACACGTAGGAGGGCCACAGCAGTGAAATGGTGCACATGGAGAACATTTGAAACTTTTTTAAATCTCATCATTATGGAAACATGACCAGGATTGACAAATTTCAGAAAAACATCTAACACCTGGAATCAGAAATGCACTTTTGGTGACAGTTTTTGGTTCTTTTTTTGAAGCAGTTTTTGGAGTCAAAGCCAGGAGTAAATCTGAAAGGAATAGAAAATGTAACTGCAGAATTAATACGTCCTCTTACTGCTGGATCCACCACTGCGTCTAACCATAGTACCACATGGCCAGTTACAATGACACTGCTTTTAGATGCAATCAGTTTGAAAATCGCTCCAATCTCCATGTTGACGCTCGGAAGCACATAACGAGTAGTGCTTCCAGTACTACCCCATTTCTCTGAAAATAAGATCTACCCCAAATATAAGCCCTCACATGATTTTTCAGTGTTTTTGAGGATGATTAAAATATAAACCCTACTCCTACAAAAATAAGCCCAAGTTACAGTTAATAAAAAAAGTCAACTTAATGGTGTCCAGACAACTATACATATGAAAAAATTACATCTTTTGGAGCAAAAATTAATATAAGACCCTGTCTTATTTTGGGGGGAACCCTCAGCAGTATAAGGCCTCTCTCACACAGACGCTGTCAGAGGCTCCCATTGTTTTTTCTTACTGGAGCCTCTCACAGTCTCAGACAGTCGCGTATTTCCGCAACGTAAAAGTGCCCAGGCTTTTACTTCAGTGGCGGCAGCTGCATTGACTCCTATGGAAGCCAATGACAGCTGCAAGAGAAGGGAGCTGGGAGGGAGTTTAGCAGCGTGAGAGCTAAACACCGTCCCCCTTCTCTTTTCCCTCCGCCCCTTGCAGCTGATATATTAGATGTGTATATTTGGTTGTGCTATGTTTCAAATTAGTCCACAGAGTAGTTGTGATTGATCCAAAAGGAAATGTGGTAGTAAGCATCACACAAACTTCATGCACATGGTGGACCGTTTGTAACTTATAAGGACTCATTTCCACTGCCATAGGCGCAACTACGCTTGGCAGCACGAAGCATAGTTGCGCCTGAACGAGGGAAATTCCTTCCTTTTTGCCGGCTTTTTAATCCCCGCGCCTGAAAATTACCATGAAAAGACAGGTACAGTACTGCCCGACCTTCCCCACATGTAGTTAAATATTTGACGGCCAGGAAAAGAGCTATTGAAAACGAAATATCCCTACAAGTATACATACATACATGTACATTTGTATTGGTTAACTGTCCAAGCTCCCCCTTAGGCTTCGAACACACTAGTGCTTTTTTTTTTATTTGTGTGTTGGATGTGAAAAAAAACTGGCTATATACGGACAGCATACAGACCCATAATATGCAATAGAATTAGCACCTGCAAATGCATGTCAGGGCTTATTCCAACGTGCGAGGGCATATAGTTGCGCCTGAAAGAGGGGAATCCCTTCCCTTTCGACGGCTTTTGAAATTCTGCGCCAGACCACAGGAGTTTGAAAAAAATGCAGGAAGACAGTGCTGCCCGATCTTCCACGCAGGTAGTATTCACTATGTGCAGGAAAGATCCTGTCCTAATAGTGAAACCAAAACCACTGAAATCCATTGATATCAGTGGTTTAGTTTTGTCCCATTATGCGGCCATGATTATCATGCCCTCAATGTCGGCCAGTCTATGTATTGGGCAGACTGTCTGTATGGTGCCCAATGCAATTTGTACCTGAGCCTCGTGGGTGCAATGTGTGTCGGAGGCCTAAAGGCTTTGTCCACAAAGGGAGGCCATCCTCAGCCTACGGGCCGCATAGCAGCGGTATGGTCAGCCTCAATTGGATATGTCACTATACAGATTGTACGCTCTGAATAACCTCTCTCCTTGACATGAGGTCACATGGCAGTAATAGAAGGTGGTCTTATATTAGGGAGCGACTAGTTATGTCTATGTATTACTCCCTAGAACATCACTTCTTGGGGGATCCTCCAGCAAGATAACAGGAGATCCTATGGGAGTTCATGTGATCAGGTATTTAACTAGGAATCTTCCTCAGTGACAGATCCATAATGTACAATTCTTTAAAAGTCCTTTTACACAGGCAGATAACCTGCCCGTACTATCGTGTCAGTCAGCGCTCGTTACCTCGTTTCCACTGGGGAAAAGCCACAGTAATTTTTCCATGTGTGAACTAACCCTAAGGCCTCGTTCAGATGAGCTTACTTCATATTCATATTTAATCCATGTTTGCGGACTGTAACCCAGAGCTAATGAAAATCTAAGAATATGCAATATTTCAAAAGCGCAGCATGCACCAGTTTCATCAATTTTACGTATGTGGTATGGCGATTGAAGTCCCTGGAGAGTGATTGTTAAAAATACAGATGTCTCAGTATTACACCCGTATTCCATCCATCAGTTTTTGTATTCATTGGTATTATTTTCTGTTGTGTAAAACGCGTCTCTTTTTGCCCAGAAGCAAATAAAACCAATATAAACAAATCTGGATGTAATACTAATGACATACTGATACAATTTCATCTGTAATACAATCGTATTGCGGATCCGTATTAAAGACATTTTCAAATACGCTTGTCTGTGAAAAAGACCTAAAAGTACTTTTATAATGGACTGTCATAATAATAAAATAATAAAAAGTTTTATTATTTAAAAATAAAGAAAAAGTGATAGCAATAAATACCAAAAGAAATTTATAAGATGCAGACAATTGATAGCTATGTAAAGTACATAAAAAATATGGTAATTACATGAAACATAAAGCAATATGAAAACAAAAAAGTATAATGTAAAAATCATGTTGTCGAAGTAATTGATGCATAAAACTAATAGATACTCTTCTTTTTTTGGTTTAAACATTTAATAAATAAATAAAGGATGATAATTAGAGATGAGCGAGTATACTCGCTAAGGCACTACTCGCTCGAGTAATGTGCTTTAGCCGAGTATCTCCCTGCTCGTCCCTGAAGATTCGGGGTCGGCGGGTGGCAGGGAGCTGCGGGGGAGAGCGGGGAGGAACAGAGGGGAGATCTCTCTCTCCCTCTCTCCCGCCCGCTCTCCCCCGCAGCTACCTGCTGCAACTCACCTGTCAGCTGCAGCGGCTCCCGAATCTTCAGGGACGAGCAGGGAGATACTCGGCTAAAGCACATTACTCAAGCGAGCAGTGCTTTAGTGAGAATATTCACTCATCCCTAATGATAATTAGAGATGAGCGAACGTACTCGGTAAGGCCGATTTCGCAATCGAGCACCGCGATTTTCGAGTACTTCACTACTCGGGTGAAACGATTCGGGGGCCGCCGGGGGGCGGGACGTAGCGTGGTGGAGCGGGGGGTAGCAGTGCGGAACAGGGGGGAGCCCTCTCTCTCTCTCCCTCTCCCCCCCACTCCCCTCTGCAACCCCCCGCTCACCCACGGTGCCCCCCGAATCTTTTCGCCCGAGTAATGAAGTACTCGAAAATCGCGGTGCTCGATTGCGAAATCGGCCTTACCGAGTACGTTCGCTCATCTCTAATGATAATATATTATTTCCAAGGACATCATATGATAAGATAGGATCAATAAAATAAAATAATGCCCATCTGTATAATAGTAAAACTGAATACAAATCATAGAATGCATAGTGTATAATAATAAAAACGGACAGCGGTGGAGCAGAGTTCCTATCAACCAACCACAATTTTTTTGTGCATAGGGAAAAAAATTGCATATACAGTATATATATATATAACATACACACATAAAGAAATGAAATAAGTAATATTGATTCAAATGGATATTGTTGCCATTAATTTGAACATTAGTATGAATAAGCCTAACATTCCGCTAGTTTACTACAAATTAAGTAATATAGTAATACTAATATTAACTCCAGTGTGTATTAGTAACATTACTTAGTGTAGGACGCTGGGCAGTGTCTTAGATTTAAAACTTATCAAGGTTGAATGTGATTGGTCAGTTACTGTTTCAGGGCAGTTGGTCCAAGATTTCTTGTTCTTTCATACATTTGTCCATGGAAAAACTTGTTTTTAATGAGAAACCTAGAATCGCATTGCAGTCACGCGTACCTGGCTCACCATGCAATGCTTTGCCAGCCCCGTTGAAAATAATGGGTGATGCGTTCCATTGCCTTTCAGCAATGGGGTTCGGGGTTCATATTTGCTTGTGTTTTTGTGAGTTTCCTCCTGCACTCCAAAGACATACACATAGGTGAATATGGATTGTGAGCCCCCATGGGGACAAAGCCCAATGTCACTGATGACAAACTGTGTGCAGCACTGTGGAATATGTAAGTGCTATATAAGGCCTTAGTCAGACGGGCGTTTTTAGCCGCAATTTGCGCATGCGCATGTGTCCGGCGATTTTATAAAACCATTGCTTTGCAATGGTATCGGACACATGAGCGCTTTTTATGCGCTCGTCCGATAAATTATAGAACAGAAATCGCAGATCGCACCTATGTGCGATCTGCGATTCCTGTTCTCTTCTCTATATGCGCTCAATGCGGCCGGCGGCAGCAGCGCCGACCCCATTGAGAACATATAGAAGACAAATCATTCTTCTCTGCCACAGCTGTAACAGCTGTGGCAGAGAAGAACGATGTTTGCCCATTGAATTCAATGGAGCCGGCAATACAGCCGGCTCCATTGAAAGCAATGGGCTGCCGGTGAGCGCTGGATGAATTGTCGGGAAGGGGTTAAATATATAAGCCCTTCCCTGCAATTCATCCTAAAATGTGTTAAAATTAAAAAAAATTGTATACTCACCTTTCCGCTGCAGCCGGAGTTCTGCCGCGGCCGCTGTCAGTTCTCCTGAACTGCTTCTCGGCACTATTAAGCCGGCGGGGCTTTAAAATCCCTGCCTGCTGAATGATCTGCCTCTGATTGGTCACAGCCTGACCAATCAGAGGCAGGTTTCACTCACACACCCATTCATGAATTCATGAATGGGTGAGTGACTGCTGCCTCTCATTGGCTCAGCGGGAGCTGCCCCTGATTGGTCCCGCTGAGCCAATGAGAGGCAGCAGTCACTCACCCATTCATGAATTCATGAATGGGTGTGTGAGTGAAACCTGCCTCTGATTGGTCAGGCTGTGACCAATCAGAGGCAACTCATTCAGCAGGCGGGGATTTTAAAGCCCCGCCGGCTGAATAGTGCCGAGAAGCAGTTCAGGAGAACTGACAGCGGCCGCGGCAGAACTCCGGCTGCAGCGGAAAGGTGAGTATACAATTTTTTTTTATTTTAACACATTTTAGGATGAATTGCAGAGAAGGGCTTATATATTTAACCCCTTCCCGACAATTCATCCCGCTTGCCCGCAGCGCATTGCTTTCAATGGAGACGGCTGTATTGCCGGCTCCATTGAATGCAATGCGCTGGACAGCTCCGGCCCATTTCTAATGAAACGCGGCTAGGAGCAGATTTTCGGGCGTTTTTTCGGACGATTTTTCGGGGCCGGTCACGCGATTTGCGCATGCGCATCCGTCATGCGATGCGCAAATCGCGCGAAAAAACGCCCGTGTGACTAAGGCCTAAATGTGTGCAATAGATTTTCATAGTTTATGCCACTCTCTGTTGTAAACTACGGTAAGTGTGATGCCCCCTGCTGGTAAACCCACCCATTTTTTTAAAAAAAGAGCCAAGGGTGGTAGAACGGTCTAAAAAGTCGCACATTTATACACAAATTTGACGTGCTGAAATGTTTGATTATTTTACATGATAAATTCCCCCTATATGTGATACAAGACAATCGCTATATGATTTACTATATATTACTACAAACACATGAGATTCCACAAAACCACCATGAACTACTTGGCCGCTACCTGGTAGACTTTGCTTCTTCCTTCACCACGCTATCCATTTACCAGACAGAAACATATTTAAAGGGGCCGTCTGGGACTTTTACTATTGATGATGTATCCTCAGCATAGGTCACCAACAGTTGTTCATTGGGGGCTCAACGCTCGGGTTTCCCACTGATCAATGGATTCTCTGTCCGTGTGCACAGCGCTGGAAGCAGATAGCGCTGTCAACTTAGTAGCGGCCCAGGTTAGTACGACAGGTACAGCTCCCGCTGATTCAATGAGAACTGTGCCTGAAGTTACAAACTGGGCCACTACAATACAGACCGCACTGTTTGCTTCCAGAGCTGTCTACACCAACAGCGGACCCAGCGATCAACTGAAAGGTGGGGATCCTGAGCTAAATTCAGCTGAGCCCCCCCGAGTACTTCATAGCTGTTGACCGTGGTCTGCCAAGCACTTACGGAGACTCTCAAAGGGCCAAGTGATGCAGCATTAGCAGTCAAGGGTGTTGCTAGGGTCTTATAGGGAACCTGTCATCACCTAGGTGTGCCATATACTAAGTTATGGCATTCATAGAATAGGTCCCAAGGAATCTGGGGATGGGCTTAGAATGCTTCCCTGGCTCCCCATCCTCATGCTGTCACCTGTGGAAGTTGGTGTGTGCACAGGGCATCGGACTCCTGCCTGCAGGCTATGCAAGCGCACTCCCATAGAGAACAATGTATGAGCGTACTGACTACAGAGAAGACCCCGATGCACTTTTTCTATTTTCAATTTTCCTCCGCTCTTTTAAAAAATCATTACTATTTTATTTATCCATCCATGTCGCTTTAGAGACGAGCGGGCAGGTACTCGAATAAGGCACTACTCGCTCAAGTAGTTTGCCTTAGCGAGTATGTTCGCTCATCTCTATTAAATACCTATCATTCTACGTTTTACTGCCGAGAAATCCAGTGAAGCCCGTTTCCACGATTGGGCGATGATTTGTTTTGTAGCTAGGAAAAAAAGGATATTAGTTACCTGGAGGCTGAGGGGATGTTCTCAATATGCTTATTCAGTGAAGCCTCCCAGGGATTCTTACGTATATTGCAGTAGGTTACTGTGTATATATAGTAGACTCTGATACAAAGTCTTTTATCTCTGGGGCAGGACCACCAAATGTGGAATGTGTCACCTGGGGATGAACAACCACGAAAGTAGTTTGGGGAGTAACCTGGCACTGCATGAGCTATTCGGGTGGGAGCCAAGTGTCAACGTAATAAAACTTTAAATGATGTTTCCAGCATTAGTAAGTTACGGGCACTTCTATTGGTGGATTTCCAGATCCAGGACCGGTCTTCATCAGAGAGGGCGTTATCTATATCTTTTTCCCAGTGCGATACTTATGTTAATTGTGCACGAGATGATGAATGGACTAGTCCACAGTATATCTGTGAGATAAGGCCCTTGGCCTGCGGGTACTTGAGGCAATAATGGTGATATTGGGTCTGTGTATTGGTGGGGTCCATAGAATTGAATCTATAGTAAGTGGGTTGACTTTGGTTTCCTCTAAGGACAGCCAAAGTGGGGCATTACTAGTTGTGCGGAAAAGAGCTAACTGGGCTATCTGTGCTGCCTGATAACATTTTAATAAGTTTGGTACACCCAATCCTCCTTTCAGTCTGTGCCTATATAATTATATAGATTCTTTTAGTATAAATATCGCAAAAGGTTTTTTTTTTTTACTTTTATTTCTTTTAATAATTAAACTGTTTTAAACTGATTTTTACATTTTTTTAGTTTCCAGAGGGGACAAAAAGCTGCTATGGTTTAATTGCTCCTGTAGTATGATGTAATGCCATAGCATTAAATTATACCACAATCTAATAGGAAATCTATCAAGCCATACCACAGGCATGGCTTGATAGGCACTCTGCAATGGCAGCCCGGGGACCTTTCAGAAAGCCCCCAGCTGCCATTGCCATGGCAATCGTATCACAGTGGGCAGTGTGGGACCCCTGGACATCGATCGGGGCGGTGCTGCTTATTGGAGCTGTTGCAGACAGTTGTCAGATGTAATAAACAGCCGGCACCCACATTGTATGGAGCAGGATCGATCCACAATTCACTTTCACTTGTACAAAATCGCTTCTGCTAAGTACAAACAATAGAACCCATTGATTTAAATGGGTTTCCTTACATGGAGCATTTTTGCACTCACATTTCGGATGAAAAAATATGCGGCATGCTTTATTATTGTGCGTATTTGCGCACCAAAGGCGCACTCTCTCGCACTTAACAATAAGCCTTGCTCTCTGGTTCTAGATCCCCGTCACTCCTATCCTCCCTGTTGGGCCCTGTCTATGTAGCGTGTGTGGAGTTGGGCATCAGCTTGGGTTCTTGGTGGCTAATGTACTCTGACTTCCATCCACTGTTCTACAAGTGAATGAGTAATGGTGGATAATGGTGGTTGTAGTTCGTGACGCCAGTCTACAGCAGCCCAGAGTGAGGGGTAGCTTGGTGGTTACACTCCCACCTGGCCATGCTAGGAACAAGGTTTATGGATGATGGGGGTTGTAGTCCACGCTCCTGGAGGGTGGTGTAGGACGTCACGTAGTGCAGAGTTTCCTAGTGACCAGGAGTCGGGGTTAGGGTGGAAATGCAAAACTTACTGTTAGGGTGCCTACCCACTAGCGTTTTTTTTCCCTGCGAAATTCGCAGCATTTTTTTCTCTGCAGGGGTCTATGGGACTTGTAATGTTAAAATTGCGATCGCGCAAAATCGCAATTTACCGCGAAATCGCGATTTTGCGCGGTCGCGATTTTAACATTACAAGTCCCTGCAGAGAAAAAAATGCAGCGAATTTCGCAGGGAAAAAAAACGCTAGTGGGTAGGCACCCTTAGGGCTCCTTTCCACTTGCGATTGCGTTTTTTGTTAACGCGATTGTCAATGGGACTTTCTAATGTTAAAAACGCAACGCAATGCACCAAAAACGCAGTTGCGTTTTTTACAATAGAAAGTCCCATTGACAATCGCGTTAACAAAAAACGCAATCGTAAGTGGGTGGGAGCCCTTAGGGTTTAAATACATGAACGTGTTTTTGTCCAGTTTTGTGACTAAGAAACCATTGATTTCAATAATTTTGTTCCCAAATCGGAAATCTTGTGCATTAATACTACGTGCGAGAAAAGATAGGGCAGGATCTATCTTCCTGCTTTTTTTTCCAAACTTGCACGCAATACAGCGGAGTTTAAATAGTTAGAACAAAAAAAAACACTGGTGCATGCGCTAATATGCTCTGTAGCAGCGAGCGTATTAGCGCATGCGCCCGTGAGTTTAAGCCCTAACCGCAATTCCGTGCAAACAATCAATGTCTAATACAGTCCACTTTCCGTACATCAGAATCAAGGGCTATTTCTGAGGGCCATATTTGCTTGCGCAAAATTTTCACGAGCAATACGTGGCGAATAGAACCCATTGATTTCAATGAGTTCATCCTCATTTTCATATTTTGCATCCTTGGAAAAAAATAGGACCTGCTCTTTTTTCTTGCATATTTGTATGCCGTATTCTCATCTGACCTTGTGAGCCCCTTCCAATCTCTAATCTCCACTTCTATTCATGAAGCCCCACCAGATCCACTGTGGATTAAAGTCAAAGAATAATCCAGTGAACTAGTCAGAAACTAGGGGGGCACCATGCCTGCAGGAGAGCGGGGACAGCCAGCGTTCCCCAGAGGCAGCCTGAGATAATCAGGCCCAGCGGACAGCACACAGCAGGGCAGCGGGTGCAACAAGGATAATATATAAAAGAGCTATAATGCCCAACTATAAATTAAAATTGTTCCAAAACAGCAGAATTCCCTTAATTGTGTAACACATATTAGAAATATCATCACTTCTGCTATTATGTTCCCTGTTAGGAGGACCCAGCAGTGTTCAGCCAACTGGCTCCAGTAGCACTGTCTCTACAAACATCAGAGATAGACTGCGGTTTCATCATGTGCTGGGCCAGGGAGCCTACGGGAGCGTCGTGCTGGCAGAGGACACCGCCACTCGCCAGCATTATGCAGTGAAGATCATCTGCAAGAGCGGCCTGCTTGCTGAAATCGATTTGCGAGATGTGATGGTGGAGAACCGCATGTTGCAGCTAACAACTGGCAGTCCCTTCCTTGTCCAAGGACACTTTGCATTTCAGACCAAGGTATAGTTATCACATGTCACCAAACTCCACCGCTATGTGCACCATAGATGTGGACTTTGTAATATTATAACGCTATAATTTCATTAACCAACCTCCTTATATATCTCTTTTTTTTACAGATGCACATTCTGCTTGGACTTGAATATCTCAGCTGCGGGGACTTTGACAACTTCTTGCAATCAAATGGACAACTAGACATCACAAGTGCAAGGTGAATATTTGAAGAGGTTTGATACGGGCGGATGATCACTAGTATGGGAGGAACGATCGTTACGATGATCCTTCATCCACATACAGATAGAATTGTTAGCAGTACATCACGCTGTTTACACGGGGAGATGTGCTGCTGATGAGCGAACACTTTTATCCCCGCATAAAAGATCTCATTGGTCAACGAACAAGTATTTGCTAGTCAGTCGGCTGATTGTGGGCCTCTTATTTTCTTTCTGACAGATTCTACGCTGCAGAGATGGTCTGCGGCATCCAGCACCTCCACGCCAAGGGCATCATCCACAGAGACCTGAAGCCTGAAAACATCTTGGTGGCTGAGACAGGGCATCTGAAGATCACCGATTTTGGTCTCTCCTTGGACAACATGCACGGAGACCGAACAGCCACCGACTACGCTGGAACTGAAGGATATGTCGCTCCTGAGGTGAGAGGAGAAGAATCGGTCCAACATTTGTTGGGTTGTGGATCGTAGAAGTTTTCAATGATGTAAAACATATTTATGCACTGACTGTTTTCTCTCTATGGCAGATTATGGCCGAAGAGGAATATAATGCTGGAGTAGACTGGTATTCGTTTGGTGTCATCGTTAACGAAATGATAACTGGAGTGCATAAGTACTATCCAACACTCTTCGATCGGTCTACATTCAGCGCGATGAGCATCGTCATACAGGTAAGTGCACTATGTTATGTTTTGTGTTACTAATTTTGTAAAAATAAGTTTTAATGGTTCTATTGTCTTTTTAGTCAGATTATTGTAATTAAAGTTTGTAAAGCATAAATACATTTCTCGTTTCAGCTCCTCCAGAGAGATCCGGCCAAGCGCTTAGGAGTCCATGGTAACATCCGAAGACACTGCTTCTTCCAGCCTATAAATTGGGACTCTGTGGAAACCCTGAGGATGGCCCCTCCGCACATCCCTGTGCCAGCTAAGCCTGAATTCCATCTGCAATTCGATTTGGACACCGTGGAAGCAGAAGAGGCCAAGCAATTCCACCTGTCACCGGAAGACGAGGCCAAGTTCAGAGGGTTATCATCCTCCAACTTGAAAACCCTCTTAGACACTGGCTCTACAACCACCTGAGCAAGCGGCCCTCCTGAGCCCCTGCAGCAACATTGCAAGGAAGGACGGCGATGGACCCCTGAGGAGAGAGCCAGCAGTACCACCCAGCTGGCGGTAAGTACAGGCGCCACAACATCTGCGCCATGTAGACTCATAGACATGTGCTGTATCTAAAACCCTTTTTTTTCTTACCAGTAAATGGATTTTCCCAAACCAATGACAGCAGCAGCTGATGGTGCTGTCACAGGTGCAGGGAGACACATTGGTGCGTAATGGCCGGCTATTAAGGGGTGGAAGGAGGCCGGATTTTATTTTTTGCTTAATGCCATCCTAGCATGTCTATGATTATTTTGCATTTACTGGTAATTGCATTTCCTCACGCCCACAACAGTATAGTAATGAGCAATGGGGAAATGAGGTGAGTGATGGCCGGCTATTAAGGGGTGGAGGAGGCCAGATTTTTTTTTTCACCCATGGGCACATCTGTTGTACATGTATGGTGGATGTGAGATGGGGTTCGTATGAAGCGGTCTGGGAAGCCAAGCCCGTTCCATACACTGAGGGTGTTGGCTAACTGACAGCTCGCACTTGGCTACAACAGCTGCGATTGGAGATAACTCTAGTTGCGCCTGTTCAACATTTAAAAGCTGATCTCAGTTCTGACAGCTTATAAAGACCCTCAGGACTATCATGTTTTTCTGCCTATCAAGACATGCCTGTCCTAATAGATTGTCTGCAGAAATAGAATATCTTGCAATATACTGTAGTATTACAGTATACAGTATAAGCAATCAAACAATTACAAATGTAATTACAAGCTACCTTATGGGACTAAAAGAAACGTTTTTTAAAATTACAAAAAAATAAATATCAAAAGTTAAAAAAACCTTTCCCCATATATATCATAAAATAAAACAAAAAAAACATATCTGGTAATTCTGAGCTTATAAAATTCCAATTCATTAAAATAAGTGTGAAGCAGCTCACAGAAAGCTACATCGTCAAAAAATTTCCTAGACCCCAAGCATCAATTAGGCCATAATTTTCCAAATATACCAGAACATTGGAGTGCGCTCCTCATAAAATCTAGCGCCCCCTGAAGCCCTCCTCTTGTCCCTAATTTACTGTTGTCCCACCTCCAACAGTGAAAATCTAAAGAGATTAGCCTTGACGTGGCAGATGGGCTCACATGTTTTGATCAAAATGTGTGCTAAGAATCTCACATCTTTATATGTCAGTAAATATAACAATAATGTGATTTAAATTCAGATATCATATGCTTGGAGTAGTGCTGCAGCCGCTTGTGTTTGCTTGTATTGTTGCAGCCATGAGCCATGGTGGACGCGCACCTGTGCATTTAATCCAGAGATACAGGTCTGAACGCTGATGGTATATCTGGCAGAGAATATTCAGATTTGCTATAATATGAATGCAGGGATGTAGCTTAGCTGTTAGGCCCACAACTGTCACATGCAATGACTTCATACCATATGTGATCTCCATAGTCTACACAAGAGAAGCATTTATCTATTTAGTACAATATTGTGCATCAAACATCAGTAGTACTCCTCTATTACATTACTGATCTTTTATGTGCTGGCGGGGCACCATGTCCCAGATATAACAACTCTGCATCCTAAAAATTATGCCATTACATTAATTAGATAACTGATACCATGAAGGGAGAAATCCATGACGCTACTGGGAGATTCAGTGATACCTTGTTGGGTTCAATGTGTTTTGCTATCCCTCGGTCCCTCAGGAATTCTGTGGATTCCACCTTTTATCGCATCCATTATCTCTCTGAGATGGAGGTGCCTGCAGCGTCTGACTGCAGCTGACAAGCATTCTAGCATGCTGCGCCGCATGCACAACTGCTTTACATGAGAGTTTTATTGCTCTCTACCGTCCCGTATCTTCAGGGTATCCTGCACATGCTGCGCTCTTTATCTTTTTCCCTAGATTAGGGCTTTATACCAGTATTTAGTCACCTGCAACTTGTGGTTATGTTGATGCATTAGTGCAACTTTCATGCAACCTCAATGCTTTCCCAATATGGGAAAAAATTGCTGCTGATTTGTGAATGGTCACCCAGCTTTTTCATACTCAGCCATTCCCGGGTTATTTAAAGCACCTCCCCTCGCTAAAACGTGCTTGCACATAAGGTTCCTAGTATTCCAAGTGAAGGTGTTCCTTATTTATGATTGCTACTTAGTTTTGACTCTTGTCAGTTTAGCCAGCTTTCCCTAACTCTTTGTGTCCCGACTCCCGACCTTCGTGTGTTTGCTGTCTACATGCTTGATTCACACTTACTCTAAACTCCAGCCTGACTTACCATATTGCATGAACTTCACCTGCCTTGTCCTTGGCCTGTTTACTATGTCCTTGCCTATCCCCTTTAGCACCATGCTCTGCTGCCTCTTGACCCATATGGCTCAGGTGTCACTGTACTGAGACTACTTTTGAGAAAGCAACCTGGTGGTTTTCAGCAAAAACCATATCGCTCAAAAAGGGTTAAAAGGTGAAGACCAAGGGACCCCTTAGAGCAGCTCTTAGGCATAGCCCAAAGCCAAAACATTCTCTCCCACTTTAGCCATACTTTATATGGCTTGGTGGGAAGAATCTTATATTTTCTCTATATCTAATCCATTCATTGACAGCGTGGTGTGGTATGCCAAATACTTGGATGACATCATTATTATTTGGAGACAGGGATCTCTCCATTCCCATAATGCCACCATTTCTGGTGCCCACTCAGAATTATTAGAATTCCTGAGTTATATCAATAAGAATAATTGCAACTTACAGTTTACCATCAACAGTGATCAGAACAAAATTAATTTCCTGGATCTCCTATTAGAGGTCAGTTGCTCTAGGGACAGTATCAATGCTTCAGTATACCGTAAACCTAGCAGTGGCAACACGATACTTAAAGCGACTAGTTGTCACCCCCGACATACAATTAATGCTATACCACTTACGGAATTCATTAGGGCAAAACGTATATGTACCAATACATCAAGCTATAATATATCAGCAAACCAAATCTGTACCCGCTTGGCGAATAGAAGTTATAACTCACAAACTTTGAATAATGCTAGGGACAAGGTTAACAAAATGGACAAAGACATTATTATATAAGGATAAAGACTTATCTGATGGTATATCCAACAAAATTGTCTTCACTACACCATACAGTAGGGAATTCCCACAGATAAGAAAATTATTTTTCTCCTATCTTCCAATTTTAAAACAGGATGACGATTTAAAATCTATCTTAGACAAAGGCGTGTTATGTACCTCTCGTAGAAATCGTACTATTGGAGACAGGGTATCCAAGAATTTCATATGTCAGAAACCCAAAAACAATTGGATTAATATTAATGGATTTTTTAAATGTGCTGACCCACGTTGTGGTTGTTGTCAGTACACCCTTAATAAATCTAGGGAATTTAATAACCCCCAGAACAACAAAAAATACAAAATCAATAGCTTTATTAACTGTAAAACTAGTGGAATAATCTATATAATAGTATGCACCCTATGTAATTTACTTTATGTAGGATGCACCTCTAGGAGATTACATACTAGAATAGCAGAACACCTGAGGGACATCCAAAAAAATCTATTAGGAAAATCAGGGGTTGCAAATCACTTCATTCTAAAACATGGTGGTGAAACAAAAGAATTCTCATGTTTGGGTATAGACAGAGTTTGGAAAAATAGGAAACAAAAAGTAGAAATGAAGGATATTCTTCGCAGGGAAGCGTATTGGATTTTGGAATTAAATACTAGATTCCCATTTGGTATGAATTATAGAACGGATTTATTCTGTGTTTATTAACAAACAGTAAGGGGGGAGTATAGGTAAAAAAGAGAGAAGAAAATGAAAATAACTTCCCAATCCCAGACTAGCCCTGACCCTAGTCCTGTCAGCACTGCATCTAGCTCCTGCTCACTGTCTGTACTCAGACCAGCGACAGAGGAAGAAGTCTCCAAATTGCTCTTCTCTGCTCGCCCCACCACCTGCACTAGCGACCCTCTCCCCTCACACCTCCTCCGTTCCTTCTCCCCAGTGGTCATCTCCCATCTCACCACTATATTCAACCTCTCTCTGACCTCTGGCATCTTTCCCTCTTCTTTCAAACACGCCATCATATCCCCACTGCTAAAGAAACCGACTCTGGACGCGACTGATGCTGCCAACTACTGACCCATCTCAAACCTCCCCTTCATCTCCAAACTACTAGAACGCCTGGTTTACTCCCGCCTTGTAAGCTATTTATCAGAGAACTCTCTCCTAGACCCCCTACAGTCTGGCTTCCGACCTCAACACTCGACAGAAACTGCCCTTACTAGGGTATCCAATGACCTACTGACAGCCAAATCGAGGGGCGATTACTCCCTACTGATCCTCCTCGACCTTTCTGCAGCGTTTGACACTGTTGACCACAAACTCCTCCTCAGTATGCTACGCTCCATTGGCCTAAAGGACACTGCCCTCTCCTGGTTCTCCTCTTACCTATCTGACCACTCTTTCAGTGTCTCCTTTGCTGGCTCTACCTCCCCTCCTCTTCCCCTTGCTGTTGGGGTCCCCCAGGGCTCGGTCCTTGGCCCCCTTCTCTTCTCTATCTACACAGCCCCTATTGGACAAACCATCAGGAGTTTTGGCCTCCAATACCACCTGTACGCTGATGACACCCAGCTATACACCTCTGCCCGTGACATCTCTGCACCCTTCCTCCAAAACATCACTAACTGTCTGTCCGCTGTCTCTAACACCATGTCCTCTCTCTACCTAAAACTAAACCTCTCTAAAACTGACTTACTGGTATTTCCACCCTCCACTAACCGACCTCATCCTGACATCTCCATCTCAGTGTGTGGCGCCACCATAACTCCTAGACAACACGCCCGCTGCCTTGGGGTCATATTTGACTCTGATCTCTCTTTTGCCCCCTACATCCAATCTCTGGCCCGAACATGTCAGCTGCACCTCAAGAACATCGCAAGAATCCGCTCTTTTCTCACTGTGGAGACGTTAAAAACGCTTATTGTCGCCCTCATCCACTCCCGGCTCGATTACTGCAACTCGTTGCTGATCGGCCTCCCCTGCACCAGACTCTACCCTCTCCAGTCCATCCTGAATGCGGCAGCCAGGCTCATCTTCCTGTCCAGCCGCTACTCGGACGCCTCTGTCCTGTGCCGGTCACTGCACTGGCTGCCCGTTAAATACAGAATTCAATTCAAACTCGCTACCTTCATCCACAAAGCCCTCCACAGTGCAGCACCACCCTATATCGCCTCCCTCATCTCAATCCATCAACCAGCCCGGGCTCTCCGCTCTGCTAATGAAACCAGACTGAGCGCCCCTTTCATTCGAACTTCTCATTCCCGCCTCCAAGACTTCTCCAGAGCAGCACCGGTCCTCTGGAACGCACTACCAAAGGCTACCCGAGCAATCCAGGACTCGCAGAACTTCAGGCGTGCTCTAAAAACGCACCTCTTCAGGGAGGCATACCGCATTCCCTAAACAAACCTCTCTGTACTCCGCCTGATAACATGCTCCCTGACCTACTGACTGCAATCCCTGCTAGCCATCATAAACCGCTCCTGCGTTCATACCGTTTCTGCCGTCACACGGCTAAATGTCTGACCATTGTCTATGTGTAGAGCATCGCTCACTCTCCACCTCGCCATACCGTGCACATCTCCAGCCCCTTTACCCTCTGTATCACCCCATTACTTGTAGTATGTAAGCTCGTTGGAGCAGGACCCTCACCCCTATTGTTTCCATCAACTGATTACTATATGTAACCGTGGTTCTGTAATGTTTGTATTTTGTCTTTCTGTATTCCCCCCTGTCTATGTAAGCGCTGCGGAATATGTTGGCGCTATACAAATAAAGTTTATTATTATATATATATGTGTTTTTTTGGTTTTTTTTCTCTTGACTTCTACTCTGGTGAATTTATATACCCTGCAATCGCTTTATGATTATGCGGAAACAGCTTGTGCAACTATATATTTGAAAAAAGAGATAAGAATGGGAGAGAAAAAGAAAAGATAGATAAATTTTTTTTTTCTTGACTTCTACTCTGGTGAATTTATATACCCTGCAATCGCTTTATGATTATGCGGAAACGGCTTGTGCAACTATATATTTGAAAAAAGGGATAAGAATGGGAGAGAAAAAGAAAAGATATAAACATTTTTTTTTTTTAAATAAATTTTTTTTTTAAATAAATATATATATATTTTTTCTCTCTCTTTTTTTCCCCTTAGATTCTTTACCTATTTATCGTTATGTAAATGTATTGAAGTATTGTTTCCCAGATATCCACATGCATACTTGTTTCTCTATCTGTCTGTTTTGAATCCTCCTGCCACAAATCTCTGTATGCTGGTCGTAACATGTGTTGTAATTAGCTCTTGAACACACCCTCTATACCATCCCTCAACCATTTCTCCCCCTGACAAACTAACATACACAGGTATCTCTCCTTTGATTTTCATTTGTATTTGGTCTATAAATATCTTATGCACTCCATACCTCATAGCTGTTGACAAAGGCTTTTTGCCGAAACGCGTTCAGCGTGTACCTGTGAGCTGTATGCTTTGTTTTATTTAATAAAGAAGAAAATTTTTAACGGTAGTAGCTCCCCTCCATCTCTATTTTCTGCTCATATGGAATCTGGCCGTTTGCCGTCGGCTACTTGAGGATGGAGCTCCTGTTGGATTTCAGACCTTCCTACAACACTGAAAGTTACTGCTGGTGAGGTGAGCCCACATCTTTCTTTTTTTTGGCCAAAGCCAAAACACTCAGTGGCACAGTAGGTCCACATCCACTGCTTTACATGCACAACCTATTAAAGCAACCTTGCACCTGAATCTTTATAAACGTAGCAAGTGGATAAAACTAAATTAATTGCAAAAAAATGAAGCTAACCATAATGAATTCTTCCATTTGCTTTTCATATAGACTTTCAGAAATGTTAGGCCCTTTTGGAAAATTGTTAGTAAATTTTCATTCCCAACTTTTCTTTACTCCTAGTCTCTTTTTTTTTTTTTGCTTAATTACAGCCCAAAATAATTGTCTCTACCATAGGTTTATTGGATATCAACGAGATATGCCTTAAAAGTCTAATTATTATTGGAGGACTAACTAATCCTCATAAATTCTGAAAATGACGATGACCAATTCTGACAGAGGAGTGACCCTGTCATTCTTCCCTAGTGTGAATAGGAGATGCATCCATATCCATTATAAGGGCATTCCGGGTCCTACAGTTTGCACCTTAAAATCTTGCCAGTATAACACAAAAACATTACCATATACAATCACTACTTGCTCAGCATGAATCAGCATCACTCCAAGCCAGTCACGTGGTACTGCAACCATTCTATTTCCAGTCTTCTGCTGACCACACGTCCATTGGCTTGATGGGCAATGACATCAGCAGTGCTGTCAGTTACTGGTGCGGAGGGACAGGACCCTATACTGGACTACATTCAAGATGCTCTGCCCCACATAATTCCTGTAGTATGACATGAAGATATATATATATATATATATACACACACACACACACACACATATATACAGTACTCATATAAAGCTCTGCTCATTCTGGGGTTAGGAGTCCAGTGGGCGGTCCTATCAGAAATCGACAGCCTTCCCTGTGTAAGTTTGCATACAGAGCTATCTGTTAATCACTTATTGAACTGCCCACTGGACTCCTAACCTCAGCAATAACGGTGTCTACAGTTTGGACAAAATTTTTGCTGTGATGTTTTTTTTAATGCATTATGAAAACACACTGCCTGTCAGTGCATTGTGTGGGGGCACATGTATCAGACACTCTGGGGGTATTCTAGACGGAAGTACTGTATGGTATAATCTGAGGCACTTCTGGAACAATTGTTGCTGGCAGACTATCAAAGACTGACAAAGAATATCTATGACTGGCTTTCTGGAAGGCATCGTTGTGACTAGTACTCTGAAGGAATCATTGTGACATTTACTTTTGGAGGGCTTCAGAAACAGGGGCACTGTATGGGACCATCTGTGGTTCTTGCTGAATACTTGGTGCTGGCACACACAGTTAAAGATGTTGTGCCAACATGGAAAGTTTACCCCTGTCCACAAGATCACACATTATCCACAGATACCAACCACTATGACCCCCACCGATCCCAAGAATTGGGATCCTGAATTTCCCTACAGGAATTGGATCCAGACAATGAGGAACCCAAAGTTTCCCATAGGAATGGAGCAGGGGTTGACCAAGTGTACCGATATTGCATTCATTTCAATGACAGTGGCGCTGTTGCAGATAGTCGAGTTCAAGTGCTTGGCCATAGATAGCAAAATTGAATCCCAACATTATAATTTGCTGCAACAGGTTTTCTTATTTTAATATCACAAAGGTAATTGAGAAGCTACTGAAAAGTCAAGAAAAAGTTATTTAATGCATTAAGTGCTACATTTATATTTCCGGCAGTCTCATTGAAAAAAATTAAGCTGCAGGCACATGCTGTTCATTAATATTTATTCAGGGATCTTTATGATCCCTATTCTCAAAATTAATGGGGGTCTCAGTGATCGGATCCCCACTGATCAGAAAATTATTCCACCAGCTGAAGATACAAGATAGCTTTCCTTATTGCATGAAACATTTAACCCCTTCAGGGCCAGAAATTTTTAATTTTTTTTATTTTGGTGTTAAAATAGGTTTAAACTTGTCAAGTCATCCGGATTTCCAGGGGGACATCCGGCTTTCACACCCCCTCTCCCACTCACCTGGTCACCTTCCCCTTCTGTTGCTGTCAACCTCCTATTGAGACAACATATGTAAGTAACTGTACAGTAAAGTTGCTGCAAGAATTTACAAGTGCATCAGCCTGCCTTCATTGCCATGCCATCCCATAAGCTGCTGTTTTTGAACTTTATTCTCTGATGCAAAAAAAGGCAGATTTTTTTACAGGGTATATAAAATGTGCAATAATTGCCTTGATTCTAAGTGAATGTTTAGACTCACCTGACTCTGTATAACAATATCTTGCTCTTTATTCCCTTCATCTGCATTAATATCTTCATTTATATCGGTATCCTAAAAAATCAACAATTGGTGTTATTCATTAGAAGCAGTATTCATTATAGACACATTGGAAGCAGTTTTTAAAAAGTTTTTTTTTTCCCCCAGAAACTTTGGCATCTTAGAGATGTTCAATGTGGATACCTTTGGTGATATGGTAGATGAAGAAATCAGCTTCACTCTTTTTGAATCGCCCTGAACCATATTTTTTAATATATTTATACCAGAAAGCTCTATCCATCCCCTACTTATTGGCGTGTACATACGCTCTGATTACTCCCTTACTCGGTTTACGTATCAGAATCATCTACGTGATGCTCCTTATATCCGTTAGAGTTTATTAATACTGGATACATCTGATGATCCTGGCAGAATGTACTGCATATAACTATCCTTAAAATGAATCATTATATTCAACTCTAATGGTTTACATCCACGAGTATTGTCCCAGCAGCGACTACCAGTGATCTTGTTTCGCCACCACAGCATCATTTTTATGCTCCGAGATATGTACACTACCGTTGCCATGGCTTTGTCTCCAAGTACGCCGCTGCCGTCACTTAGTCCGCCTCCTTGGGTGTCACATGACGCTTTCATCAACGTCTAGCGTCATGTGACCACCGGCGCCGTCAGTGGAACCACGCCTCCGTGGTCCTCATGCGGTCCGCCCCCTCGGGTATCATACGATACTGTCAGTGACGCTCGGCGTCATGTGACCATGACGCGGTCGATGGCGCTTAGCGTCATGTGACCTCCGGCGTCGTCAGCGGAATCACGCCCCCCGCGCTGACGTCGCTATGCCATCTACTATACCTCCGGGTTACGGAGCTAGTAGCGACGGTATAGCGCGATCGGTTTGATACATCAGTCACACATTACAGCAGCGGTTGCTGGCCCCCTTCCTTGCACCTGTTATCCCTTTTTTTTTTTTTTTTTTTTTTTTTCAGTATGAAACATATGTTTACCTGTTACCTAGGTTACATAGCATGAGTGGTACGCCTCCCACTTTGCCTCTCATTGGCTCAGGGGATACACACCCATCAAAAGGTGTTCCCTAATGAACCCTATTTAAAGGAGATGTCCCGCGCCAAAACGGGTTTTTTTTTTCTTTAAACCCCCCCCCCCCGTTCGGCGCGAGACAACCCCGATGCAGGGGTTAAAAAAACCACCCGCACAGCGCTTACCTGAATCCCGGCGGTCCGGCGTCTTCATACTCACCTGCTGAAGATGGCCGCCGGGATCCTCTGTCTTCATGGACCGCAGGGCTTCTGTGCGGTCCATTGCCGATTCCAGCCTCCTGATTGGCTGGAATCGGCACGTGACGGGGCGGAGCTACACGGAGCTACTCGGAGCCCCATAGAGAAGAGAAGACCCGGACTGCGCAAGCGCGGCTAATTTGGCCATCGGAGGGCGAAAATTAGTCGGCACCATGGAGACGAGGACGCCAGCAACGGAGCAGGTAAGTATAAAACTTTTTATAACTTCTGTATGGCTCATAATTAATGCACAATGTACATTACAAAGTGCATTAATATGGCCATGCAGAAGTGTATAGACCCACTTGCTGCCTCGGGACAACCCCTTTAAAGCTCCTTGGACTAACTCACCATTATGCTGTCACTCCACCACAAGGACTGACATGCCGCCGTTTTGTCTTTATTTTCTTTGATTTTAAGTTCTTTGTCCTGACCTAGGGGCTAGTCCCCTTCAGCTACTCACTCGAGTTGCATTTTCAGTCTATTTAGCAACTTCAGATAGTTTCTTATCATTTAGGTAGCTGCAAATCTATCTTGAGGACTTTAACTCCTTCCCGCTCCTGGACGTACCTGGTACGTCATGGCAGCCTGGTACTTCCCGCAACATGACGTACCTGGTACGTCCTGGAGATAGCACGGGATCACATGTGATCCCGCGCTATCCCGCAGCGGGAGCCGGCTGTCAGTCACAGCCGGCGTCCCGCTCCAACAGCGGGGGGACATCGGAGATGCGCCCGCCGCTGTTAACCCCTTCCCTGCCGCGATCTAAGTAGATCGTGGCAGGGAAAGAGTTCACAGAGGGATCGCGATCCCTGTGTGTCTCCGGCCGGAACTCGCGATGTTATCGCGAGAGCCCGGCCTGTCACCATGGCAACAGGACGCCAGACACTGGCGTCCTGTATTGCCTGTGCCTATAATCGCTGTACAAGCGATAAGGCATGGCAGAGCAGTAGCTCTGCCATGCCTTATGACAGCGATCATAGGCACAGTGATGTAAGTCCCTCAGAGGGACTCAAATAGTATAAAAAAAAAAGAAAAGAAAAGTGAAAAAAAGAAAAATGTAAAAAAAAAAATGTAAAAAACCCCTTTTTTATGCTTTTTCTAATATTAGCATAAAAAAAGGGAAAAAAAACTAAAACCCCACATATTGGGTATTGACGCGTCCGTAACGACGTGTACAAAAAGTTGAACACGCTTTTTATTTTGTACGACAAAAAGCGTAAAAAAAAACGCTAAAAAACAGAGGCAAAATGCTAATTTTTAGCATTTTGCCTCACAAAAAATGCAATAAAAGTGATCAAAAAAGCCGTACATTTCCCAAAATGGTACCAATAAAAACTACAGCTCGTCTCGCAAAAAATAAGCCCTTAAAGAGCTCCGTACATAGAAAAATAAAAAAGTTACAGGACTTTGAATGCAGCTATAGAGAAAAAAAAAAGATTTCCAAAAAAAGGGGGTTTTATTGCAAAAAAGTGTAAAAACCTAAAAAAAATATAACAATTTTGGTATCGTTGTAACCGTACCGACCCGCAGGAAAAATTTAGTGTGTCATTTATGCTGCATGATTAACGCTGTCAAAAAAAAAAAAAAATCTATGGCAGAATTGATGCGTTTTCTCTCCCTGTTATCATTAAAAAATAAAAATAAAAAATTTACGATATTGTCTATATACCCAAAAGTGGCACCGATAAAAACTACAGATCGCCACGCAAAAAACAAGCCCTTACACGGCCGCGTCCACGGAAAAATAAAAAAGTTATGGCTTTTGAAAAATGGAGATGGAAAAATACCAAAAAATCGCTTGGTCCTCAACGCCAAAATAGGCCATGTCATTAAGGGGTTAAGGGCTTAGGTTATTGATAGCATCTGACGGCTTATATATCTCTTTTTGATCTCATCTTGTACTTTGAGGATAATTTTGTCCTCTTAATGACCATTACCGTGACCATCATTGCCACGACATAGGTCATTCTTTTCTGATTTTTGTAAATTGCGGTGCACTGGAATTCTTTGCTGCATTGCATTTACATTTAGAGACAGATCATTTTGGCGACCACTGGTCCATGATTATCAGTCCTGGACTATGTGTGGCTTCCACACTTTATAAAAATTTAGCCACAATCCAACCTTTTGGTTGGAACTAGCGCATTTTAACCCCTGAGGAACCCACCAGTTGGGAGAAACGCGTTGGGTAACGCGCAGTTTTGCTTTAAGAGCAAACTCCTTATGTGCAAGTCCTTCCCACTATACGACGCACATTAGGATACCAGATTTAGAGTGATTCTACTTTATTTGATCACTTTTCTGGATCTATGATCAATGTTGTACATCAATTGAGCTTCATCACATGACTCGATTTCCCATTGTTCATATTTCAGAAGTGGCGGTTGCTGTCGTTTTTTAAGGTTGAGTCCTATTATACGACTCCAACCTGTTTGGTCACTAGTCACTAGTGGCCTTCTTAATCCTAATCTTCCCCTTATTTGTTTGTATTTGTTTTGTTCTTCTTTTAAAGGAATTTAATAAAAGGTATTTTTTAATTGTATTAGTTTGGAAGGTCCTAGTAGTAAATTTCCCAAAGTTCTGACTGGGATTAGCTGCCCTTGTAAATTGGCATCCTACAAAATGTAAGTTAGCAAAAAGTAGGGGACAGATGGTATGGAGCATGAAATCACACTCTATAGCAGTGTTTCTCAACTCCAGTCCTCAGGACCCCAAAACAGGCCATGTCTTCAGGATTTCCTTAGTATTGCACAGATGATGTAATTGTTGTCAGTGCCTCAGACATTGCTACCAGTGATCTTACTATAGGCCATCTTGAAAACATGACCTGTTGGGGGTCCTGAGGACTGGAGTTGAGAAACACTGCTCTATAGGATTTGCTTGTTATCTCGAACCATGAGGACACATTTTTAACTTTGAGTATTTGCAAAAATTGCTTTGTAATGTTATGTAACATTCAAATAAGTAATATTTGTTCATTTTATATAGAATTCTAAATTTAATTGCTCAACTTTAAAAGAGTATTCCCATCTTCAAGCGGTTGTACAATGATTAAAAGCATATCCGTATCCACAGGATAGGGGATGAGTGTCTGAATGATGGGGGCTGGTCCGCTGGAACTGCCATGATCATGGGAATGGGGGCTGCCGGGTCTCTCTGAATGAATGGAGCCGTGGTCTTGCACGCATACTACCATTACATTCATTTTAATGGGACTGCCAGAGATAGCTGAGTACAAGTTACCATAGATACCTATTGTGAAAATAGGAGTCTTGGGTTCTTCCTTCCATACATCATGAGTCATTAGACTCACCATAGTGTTCAATGGAGCCGTGGACATACTTTAATTGTAATGGCTGCACACAAAAGGGGAAAAATCTATATTGAATTGTAGGGAGTACGGGACAACAAATGGCCATGGAAGGGGAATCACTGCATAGTTGAAGCTCCCAGAGGTAGGGGGATACATATGTAAGACATACCCCTCTCAGTTAAAAACATCATCAGAATATACTTCATGACTAAGGATAGGGCGCTCAGTGAGGTTATATGGGTTCTTACCCTTCACAGTTAGGATTAATTTAAAACATGCAAGCTTTATTGAAATAATTTAAAATAGAGACACTAGTGGGCAACGAACATAGATATATTTCCAATATCCCACTGGATAGGAAAAGATGCAGGGAGCATGTTTACACAGAACAACACATGTTATGCTAAAGAAGCTGATACTCAGGTGTGTGTATTTTTACTCAACGATAAGATTCTAAAAAACTATGTTTCTAGATTGAACAGTTATCCATCGAAGTGGCTAGTAGAAATGCATTAATGTCTCAAGTTC
Source organism: Eleutherodactylus coqui (assembly GCF_035609145.1). NCBI lineage: Eukaryota > Metazoa > Chordata > Amphibia > Anura > Eleutherodactylidae > Eleutherodactylus > Eleutherodactylus coqui. The sequence goes on along the minus strand of NC_089842.1, from coordinate 150,925,268 downwards.
CTCGTAGAGCTGACTTATTTCATAAACGCTCTAGAGGGAAACATAATAGCTCATTGACCAAAAATGCATTGACTTCTCTGATATGAATTACTGTAGAATCGAATGTGATGATGAAGTTTCCTCCTCAGAGCGAAAAACTCTTATTGAGGTTGAACTTGATTTTGAATCACTCTTATGTGTTTGATACGCAAAAGTTTTTTAATATTTGTTTTAACTCGTTAACTCAATGCGTTTCTCCGCAAGATGGCTGCGGTTCATCAGGAGTCTATAGTTTATAACTTCAAAATCAGAGGATATATACTAGAATGGTTCGTTAAACGATTGGACTGGACTGTTTGCATGAAGGTATCCACAGTCACCAGTCTGTATGACCTAATCAAGGTGGTATCATGTGTCAACATAGATGTCTGGAGCCTAGGGTTATATCAATTTTGAATTCTGTTGAGAACTTGATTGGAGTACTGCTACTAGACGAGGTCACTAGTGTTAGTGAGGGAGGATACCTCTCAGGTAAGCCTTATCTTGTAGGGTGCTTTAAGGGAAACTAGCACCAACTACCTTGCTGCTTAGTTAGTGACACTCTTACGTAGCTACTCAAGCCTCAAGGAGAATAAAAATACATGCTAAATAGAAACTCTGTTAACCAGAGAAGCCACTAGGATAAGTATGGAATCCTGGCATACAGAGTTCAAATCGGCTGAGGCTCTAAAATATATGCACCACAGGGTAATGAGGTGTATAGGAGTTAAGGCTAAGGCTAAAACCTGAAAAACCCTCAATGCTCAGTGTGGAACTTGTAGGAACAAGCAGAACGAACCAAAATAAAGTTTGCTCGGTTGGCCTTGCATTAACCCAAGACCTCGGATGGTTGGCCCATAAGGGTTATTTTATGGCAAGAATGTGAGCAATAAAAACATAGTACAGAGAGCTAAGAGCAGAGCCTCCGGCCTGGATGGTAGGCTGCCTGGATATACCGTCTCGATACCATAAAACCTAAAGGGTTAAACGATCACTTAGTGTTTAGCTGCTTTTTGTAAGACCAATGTAATTGAATTGGAAGACAACCTTTTACATGTTTAAGTCTCATACCCAAGAACCCCTCCTTGTCCAGTATCATCATCCATCACTAACCAACCAACATAGATCTTCATTTAGGAATTACCCTACGAGTCGTCTTATTCGCATCAGCTAAGTAATCTGATGAGTTCTATCACATACCTACCATCATCCTCCGACGCTCATTTTCGATCAGAAGGGCCGACTCGCCATCCATATTGCTTTGGGAGGCGGGCAATGGCCTCTCTGTTATACCCACTGTACCCAGGTACGTCTTTATTAAAGAAGATGAAATATATAAATACATTTTTTTTAAAAAGTGGAAAGAAAGGACGATTTGTAGATTTTGTCTGTCTTCGCCTCTCATAAGGCCCAGAGGCTCCCTGGTATCACTTGACTGACGCGGGACATGTCCACTGTCGGCCTCAGTAATAGCTTCCCAGAATGGACAGCTCCGCTTTTGCTAACAAAAGGTCTCTCCCTCAACCAAGATGGCCACAGACAATCTCGGGTCATGTGACCTCTGGAGATACAATTCGCCAGTATGCTTTGTTGTTACCACCCCGCTTTACTCCAGGGGCGCGGCCACTACCACGCCGCATCAAAGGATTGCCCTGGCACTGCCTCTATCCCAGAGGCTCGACCCTGTGACATCACAGATTAGGGCGTAACATCGGCATGTCACATGGTGGGCGTGGCGTCGCGACGCCACACATCGAGGCGGACCCTCAGGGCGTAACATTGCCACGTCACTTGGTGGGTATGGTGTCGCTGACGCCACACATCGGGGCGGACCCTTTCACGGCTCCCTACACGGCGGCGCATATCAGCCGCGATCATACCATCGGGAACCGCCGTCTTTGTCTCACCCCAAGTAGCGGCACTCCTCAGCCCGCTCTCTCTCTTTTCCTATGGTGACTATATCCAGCACCATAGATTATTATGAGGGACCGTTTACCTACGTGAATCGCATACAGGGGCATGCCCAAAGGGGACGTCACATATGGGGGCGTCACCTCTTTTCCGACATACACGTGTCGGCTCTCCCTCTGTTTTTGAGATCGCACCCATATATCTCAGCGATCAGACACCAAAATGAGCGGCTAGTAACATCATAACACAAGACGATTATTCGATTCATACAGAAACTTACTTATTGTGACAGGTCTATGAAAAGTGGTGATTGGCTGATACTGGAACACTCCCCCGGAGAGGGAGGGGCTCCAGACACTATTTAACACAGGCTTGTTAGCCTCTGTCAGTATGCCCCATCCTACCATCCAGGCCGGAGGCTTTGCTCTTAGCTCTCTGTACTATGTTTGTATTGCTCACACTCTTGCCATAAAATAACCCTTATGGGCCAACCATCCGAGGTCTTGGGTTAATGCAAGGCCAACCGAGCAAACTTTATTTTGGTTCGTTCTGCTTGTTCCTACAAGTTCCACACTAAGCATTGAGGGTTTTTAAGGTTTTAGCCTTAGCCTTAACTCCTATACACCTCATTACCCTGTGGTGCATATATTTTAGAGCCTCAGCCGATTTGAACTCTGTATGCCAGGATTCCATACTTATCCTAGTGGCTTCTCTGGTTAACAGAGTTTCTATTTAGCATGTATTTTTATTCTCCTTGAGGCTTGAGTAGCTACGTAAGAGTGTCACTAACTAAGCAACAAGGTAGTTGGTGCTAGTCTCCCTTATAGCACCCTACCAGATAAAGCTTACCTGAGAGGTATCCTCCCTCACTAACACTAGTGACCTCGTCTAGTAGCAGTACTCCAATCAAGTTCTCCTATTTTTGGGCTAATACCCGTTGGTGTGTTCCCAACAGAATTCAAAATTGATATAACCCTAGGCTCCAGACATCTATGTTGACACATGATACCACCTTGATTAGGTCATACAGACTGGTGACTGTGGATACCTTCATGCAAACAGTCCAGTCCAATCGTTTACCGAACTATTCTAGTATATATCCTCTGATTTTGAAGTTATAAACTTTAGACTCCTGATGAACCGCAGGCATCTTGCGGAGAAACGCGTTGAGTTAACGAGTTAAAACAAATATTAAAAAACTTTTGCGTATCAAACACATAAGAGTGATTCAAAATCAAGTTCAACCTCAATAAGAGTTTTTCGCTCTGAGGAGGAAACTTCATCATCACATTCGATTCTACAGTAATCCATATCAGAGAAGTCAATGCATTTTTGGTCAACGAGCTATTATGTTTCCCTCTAGAGCGTTTATGAAATAAGTCAGCTCCACGAGGAACTTGAGACATTAATGCATTTCTACTAGCCACTTCGATGGATAACTGTTCAATCTAGAAACATAGTTTTTTAGAATCTTATCGTTGAGTAAAAATACACACACCTGAGTATCAGCTTCTTTAGCATAACACGTGTTATTCTGTGTAAACATGCTCCTTGCATCTTTTCCTATCCAGTGGGATATTGGAAATATATCTATGTTCGTTGCCCACTAGTGTCTCTATTTTAAATTATTTCAATAAAGCTTGCATGTTTTAAATTAATCCTAACTGTTGTGAGGGGACAGCGTTTAGGATCGGTAGCAACCTGGGCATAAGCAGTCAGAGACAGTGACACATAGGATAAAGTCTTTAGTCCAGGCTTTGCCTGGGTTTATTTCCAAGCAAACAAAAGCAAAATACAGGCCTTAACATCAGGCCAACATAACGTAAATCCTGCTCGTCTGAGCACTTACTATACATGTAGCGTCCCTGTCTACACACTGGTAACACAAATGGCTCCTGCACACAGCCAGCCAGGACTCTCAGACCTGCAAAGGTCTCAACTCTCCTCTAGGCCCTGTAGGCCCAGGCTTTATAAGGCCTGGTACCAGCCCCACCTGGTACGTGGGAGTGACCATCCCACCCTTCACTTTGGTCACTCCAGGAAAAGCCGACCCGGATTATGCGGCTTGGAGCCACTTACTTGCTACAACGTGTTAGTAGCTTAATGCTACTAACACTATACTGCCGGCTTCCTCCACCGAGCCCAGGCTGCTCGGTGGCACGTATCTGCCCAAGCGCTCCCCAATGCAGCATAGGAGAGCATCCTAGGCGACACATACCTGCCCTCCAGCACCTTGCCGGTCACCGTCTCACACTGTGAAGGGCATTTGTAGTAAAGAAAATTCTGGGATTCTCTCTGCCTCTGTGAAAAAAAAAAATGGCTTCTTACCACTGTTATAACCAGGTTAACTATTCCTGTTGGTCACCTTTTCTCCCTAAGTCTCCTTTTTGCAATTTGGGTACGGTGTTTTTTGTGTGTACTTCTTTTTTTCTCCTGTTTTTTTTTAGGTCACTGGATCATGGGCTTCGATCTATAAAGCAGCTTGAGACTGGACTTTATTAGAAGTTGCATCTTTATCACATGCTTGTCCTATGTGTGAGGACCAGCTTGTGTTTGGAGTAACACTTCTTGTTGAACCTGGATATCTGTGGACTTGTTGCCAACAAGGCTAGAAGATGAGCGCAGCCTCATTATTTCTCTTTCTGAGACCTATAATGCTCTGACTCCATTTTCTCTATTTTTAGGGCTTATTCACAGTGCCGTAGGCGAACTATGCACAGAGTGTAGTTGTGCCTGAACGAGAGCAAGATCTTCTTTTTAGTTTAGTTTAAACTTCCCCGGAAGTTTAAACTCCGCACCAGGGCGCAGGAGTCTGAAAAAAGAGGCGAGAAGTTAGGGGCTGTCCAGTCTTCCCTGCATGTAGTTTAACTATGTGCGGGAAAGATAGGGCAGGTACTATCTTTTACCGGCCATACAAATCACGGGCGGGTAAAGAGGTGGTGAAAACGAAACCACTGAAACCTCATAGATTATAATCTAGGTCTGCAAAAAAAACTTTTTTTAAAATTGTTTTGATTTTGTTAAATCATCTTTATGTAGTTTTTTGCACAGATTTAAAAAATGACATGGGTTTTTTTCTATCACGTAAGGCTTGCCTACAAAATAAAGTTGAAGTATTTGGAAAAAATACAAAAAACGGAAACATTTTTATTTGTTTTTATTATTTTAACATAAAGTAAAAGCAAAAAAACAATACCTAGCTAAAATAAGCATAATAGTGATACACATGTGTTGCAAAGTTATTATAAGTCTTTGTAAAAACGTTTTCTTTTTCCATCAAAGCTTCTTTTGGTACTTTTTCGGCTGTGTTCTTGTGAATTTTCCCTTTTTAACATCCAACAGTAGTCTGCCATCATGTTGACATTCCATCGACCTTGGTATCTGCGCTCCATTTCTTTTAGATCTTGATGGAAACGTTCTCCTTGTTCCTCACTTACAGCCCCAAGATTTTCTGGAAAGTAGTCCAGATGTGAGTGAAGGAAATGGACTTTGACACTCATGTTGCAGCCCAAGATTGTGTAGTTTTGTAACAATTCAGCAACCAAAGTTTTGTAGTTTGGGTGTTTTTTATTTCCAAGAAAGCCTGTTACAAGAAGTTTAAATGAATTCCAGGCATTTTTTTCTTCCATTTCCATTTTAGTGACAAAGATTTCATCTTTTAAAAGTTTTCTTATGTCAGGCCCAACAAAGACTCCCTCTTTCAGCTTAGCATCTGATAGACCAGGAAACTGTTCACAAAGATACTTGAAACACTCTCCTTCTTTGTGTAATGCTTTCACAAACTGTTTCATTAGTCCCAATTTGATATGAAGTGGTGGAAGTAAGATCTTTTTAGGATCCACTAAACTTTGTCATTTTTAACTCCAGGAATAAGAGCCTTTCTGATTGGCCAGGTCTGCTTGACATAGTGTTGTTTCCTGTCACGGCTATCCCATTCACAGAGGAAACATGGAAACTTTGTGTAACCACTTTGTTGACCTAGTGAGAAGGTACAGGCTCATAATATGGAAGAATCTGTCTCAAAATGGCCGCTAGATACAAAATGGAGCATTAAAAGATGTAAATAAGCTTGTGCGTAGTGAAAGAATAATTCAAGCAGAAATAACTTTAGAGCATAAAATTCGGTGCAATGTCTAATGATTTGTTTCTATTCATCCGAGAACATTTGCCTGGTACAGTCGCTATCAGAAGAGACTCCCCCACGTCCTGAGCTTTGGGAAAAGAGCAAATCGTGCTGATAAGACGCTGCGATCATCCAAACTCACAAGGGATAACGTCCGGGAGGAATAAACATTTGAAGGACATTTCACATAGATTCTCTCACTATGCTGTAATGTTTTTTTGTTTTTTCTAACCCAATGAGATTAACGCAGTGACTAATGACGTATTCCTTTCCGGTATTAGAACTATACCAAAGTGAATAAAGATTCAGTGTACGCGCCTTAAGCAGAGTGGGCTGTATACTTGCCGCGGCTCATCTCTACGTATCTGTGGGAACTAATTACTATAAATCATATAGTTTTTGGCCTCCCTGATGCATCCAGGTACGAACTAATTTGGAACCCAAGGCTTGAAAGGTTAATGTGACCGGTCATGTGTAACGGTCCTTAACACTAGTAACATGGAAATAACTTTCAAATCCCCACAAATGGTCCATTTATGGTCAGAGTAGCTGAGCTTATTAAGAACAAACCCAAGATTTTCGTAGCATTCTTTCAAATGGACTGAGTGTCCAACAGGCACAGAAGCATATTGGTTACCATTGTGAAGAAGTACGGCTGTCAAACTCCTTTTTGACGAATCTATGAAAAGTCTCCATTCCTCTGGGTCATATGTTATGTTAAACATTTCCATGATTCCAGGTACATTGTTGCAGAAAACTAGTTCACCCTCTTGTGTAAAAAAGGGGACAAATTCCTTTTCTCTAAGTCGGTACCATGAAAATGAAACACCGGAGGCTAACATATGTCTTTCTTACGCGTACCGAACCTGAAAAACCCTGAAAATAAGAAACTTTCAGGTGAAATTTGTGATTTATCTAGGGGTGATGGAATTTTTTCACTATTTTTACCGTAATCAGCACAAAAAATGCTGTTAAACCCACTAATTAAATATGCTACAATCTTTTCATCGCAGACCTGTTGTCACAGCTGTATAAGAGGAGAAAACCATGCTCGTCTGAAGGAGCTACCAAGATTAGGCAATATGGTTGCTATAAGCAGTCCTACAGGACAGACCCTAATTTTATCGCACGAGTTTTGTGCATTGCAAGACACACAACACTCGCACAAAAATAGAACCCATTATTTTTCAATGGGTGTATTTACATAAGCGATTTTTGCTCACGGTGATGCAGCAAGATAGAAGAATGTCCTATTTTTTGGGCGCCATTATGCATTATTTTTTATGGAAGCCAAAAAAGAAATCGCATTACACTTACATGCAGATATGATATCATGTGAGTGCAATGCGATTTTTATTTTTCCTATTGAAACAACATGCAATTTTCGTACCCATGAGAATCAAATGTGCAGAGATGCGATGCATTTTTCTCGAAAACACATCGCAATCTCAGGGAAAATTGCACACTCGCCTATGTAAATCCAGCCTAATGTTGACTTGGGACAACTATCATCACTCGAAATAACTGCTAAGTGAGTTGATAGCGAACAGATGAGTGTTGTTCGTATGCTTTTATGCAAAGCGACTACAGAAGCGCTACAGATAAAAGCTATATAAATCAATACCTAAGTGAGCGTGCGAGGCTGTCTTCTAATACTTCATTTACACAGAATGACTGTCGGCTAAACGACTGCACGGTTGCTGACATCACTACTAAGTTGAGCTGAGCAGGAAGCGTTAACATGCAACGAGAAGTCAGCGATCCAGCGTTGATTTTTATGCTGGTTCAAAATGAGCGACAGATGAAGAGTAAACAAATGGTAAACATGTTTTGCATTCAGACTTGATGGCTATCACGCATTTTCATCTGTTTGAACAAATTTTGTGCGATAATCGTTCCATGTAACTGGCCCTTTACTGTACTGTGTTAAGTGTATTGTGTCTTAAGTGTGAGACCTTGGAAGAGTAACTTTTTAAATCATTTCTTATTTGAAAATTTTCCATATAAATTTTTTATCTAATCTATGTGCATAGACCCCATTTAGAATGTACTCCATGATTGACAATGCAGTGGAAGTGTACATCTTGTGCCATGTATGCAATCCTTGAGCAGCCGTTCGAGGGTGCATACTAGGACATAGCAGGAATAACTGAGGCCTGGTTGGATGAAAGCTGTGGCGGTAAACTAACAGGGTTACAGTCTGTTCAGAAAGGATCATAAAAAAACAGAAAGGTGGAGGGGTTTGTCTTTATGTAAAATCCTGTTTAAAATCCACTTTACAGGAAGATATACGAGACGGAGATGAACCGCCATGAATGTGGCATCTCTATCGGTGGAAATACATGGGGAGAAAAACAAAAATAAAATCCTCATAGGGGTTCTCTATAGACTACCAAATATAACAGAAGCCACTGAAAATCTAGTACTAAGGCAAATAGATGAAGCAGCAAATCACATTGAGGTCATTATTATGGGAGTCTTTAACAATCCGGAAAGCACTACTCGCTCGAGTAATTTGCTTTATCCGAGTATCGCTGTGCTCGTCCCTGAAGATTCGGGTGCCGGCACGGAGCGGGGAGCTGCAGGGGAGAGCGGGGAGGAACAGAGGGGAGATCTTTCTCTCCCTCTCTCCCGCCCGCTCTCCCCTGCTCCCCGCTGCGACTCACCTGTCAGCCGCAGCGGCACCCGAATCTTCAGGGACGAGCACAGCGATACTCGGATAAAGCACATTACTCGAGCGAGTAGTGCTTTTCCGAGTACGCTTGCTCATCTCTAAATAAGAGCAAACCAATGTGGCTCAATAAAGATGCAAAGGGAGCAATAAACAGCAAAAAGAAAGCATTTACTTTACCAAAACAAGAAGGCAGTGAAGAAGCAATAAAAACCTATAGGGAAAAAAATAAATGACGTAAAAATCAGATAAAAGCAGCAAAGATGAAGACAGAGAAACTTATTTCCAGAAAGAGTAAAACCAACCCTAAACTGTTCTTTAACTATGGAAATAGTAAAAAGATTAATACTGAAAGTGTTGGCCCTTTAATAAATAATGTAGGAAAAAATGTAGAGACTGATGATGAGAAAGCAAATCTATTAAATAGCTTTTTCTCTAGTGTATTCACAGAGGAAAATGAAATGTCAGATGAGATGCAGAGTCATAAAATAAACTCTCTATTTAATATCACCACCCTAACCCAGGAAGAAGTGCAGAGCCGCCTAAAAATAAACAAATCACCAAGTCCAATAGCATACACCCCCGGGGTTCTAAGGGAATTAAGTAACGTAATAGACAGACACTTGTTTCTTATATATAAGGACTGGATCTATACCACTGGATTGGCACGCAGGCAATGTGGTGCTGAGATTTAAAAAGGTTTCAAAAAGTGAAACTGGAAACTACAGGCCGGTAAGTCTCACTCTTATACTGGGTAAAATGTTTGAAAGATTTCTAAGAGATGCTATCCTAGAGGACCTGAAGAAAAATAGCTGTAGCAGGCCTCAGTCACACGGGCGTTTTTTCCTGCGATTTGCGGATCGCATGACGGATGCGCGTCCGCAAATCGCGTGACCGGGGCCGAAAAATCGCCCGAAAAAACTGCTCCTAGCCGCGTTTCATTAGAAACGGGCCGGAGCTGTCCAGCGCATTGAATTCAATGGAGCCGGCAATACAGCCGGCTCCATTGAAAGCAATGGGCAGCGGGCGATCTCACGATGAATTTTCGGGAAGGGCTTAAAAATATAAGCCCTTCCCGGAAATTCATTCAGAAATGTGTAAAAACAAAAAAAAATATATACTCACCTGGTCCCGGCAGACGGAGTTCAGTGCGGCCGGCCGGCAGTTCTCCTGAACTGCTCTGAGTAGTATTCAGCAGCTGGGGATTTAAAATCCCCGCCTGCTGAATGAGCTGCCTCTGATTGGTCACAGCCTCACCAATCAGAGGCAGCTCTCACTTACCCATTCATGAATTAATCAATGGGTGAGTGAGTGCTGCCTCTGATTGGCTCAGCGCAGGGACCAATCAGGGGCAGCTCTCAGCTGTCATTCAGCTGAGAGCTGCCCCTGATTGGTCCCTGCGCTGAGCCAATCAGAGGCAGCACTCACTCACCCATTCATGAATTCATGAATGGGTGAGAGCTGCCTCTGATTGGTGAGGCTGTATTGCTGGCTCCATTGAATTCAATGGGCAAACATCATTCTTCTCTGTTACAGCTGTGGCAGAGGAGAATGATTTGTCTACTATATGTTCTCAATGGGGTCGGCGCTGCTGCCGCCGGCCCCATTGAGCGCATATAGAGAAGAGAACAGGAATCGCAGATTGCAGATAGGTGCGACCTGCGATTTCTGTTCTATAATTTATCGGACGAGCGCATAAAAAGCGCTCATGTGTCCGATACCATTGCAAAGCAATGGTTTTATAAAATCGCCAGACGCATGCGCAAATCGCGCAAAAAAACGCCCGACTGACTGAGCCCTTACTGCCCATTCCCTTCCCAGGCCCTACAAGCACATATTGTCGTGATACCCAAACCAGGGAAGGACCCTCTGGCATGTGGGAGCTACCGCCCCCTCTCACTGAATAACTGTGACCTTAAGATCTTTTCCAAAATGATAGCAAACAGACTGAACCCCTCGATCCCACATCTTATTCACAATGATCAGGTGGGATTCGTGCCGGGGAGGGAGGCAAGAGACAACTCCACTAAAACCCTGTCCTTGATCGATCGGGCAAGGAGAAAGGGAGTGCCGCTCTGCCTGCTCTCTGTCGACGCCGAAAAGGCGTTCGACAGAATCAGCTGGAAGTTCCTGAAGGCGATGCTGGGGAAACTGGTAATGGGACCCAGAGCCTTATCATGGGTAATGGCTTTATACACAGGCCCCTCGGCCCGAATCAGGGTTAACAGTAGCTTGTCCGCTCCCTTTGAGATTAAAAACGGAACGAGACAAGGATGCCCCCTATCACCAATTTTATACATCCTGGTGATGGAAACACTAGCAAACGCTATCAGGTCCAATCCCTCTATAAGAGGAATGCTGGTAGGGAAGATTGAACATAAAATATCACTCTTCGCGGATGACTTGTTAGTGTACATCACCGATCCCCGAGTGGGTCTCCCTAACATCCTACAGGAATTTGCCATATTCGGGAAAATAAGTAACTATAAAGTTAACACGCAGAAGTCTGTAATCCTTAATATCTCTTTACCCCGGGAGGTCGTCAACGACCTTTCCTCAACCTTCCCCTTCCATTGGAAGCAGAACTCAATCAAATACCTGGGGATCCAGATCCCGACAGACCCAAATGCGTTATACGAACTAAACTACAAACCCCTGCTAACAGCCCTCAAGCTGGACCTGGAGAAGTGGGAAGGAGTCCCAATATCCTGGTTTGGTAGGATGAGCGCGATCAAAATGGATATACTCCCTAGGGCCCTTTACATATTCTAGGCAGCGCCCTGCAGCCCCCCGAAAGCCTTTTTTGATAAATTATGTAGCCAAATCCTCCATTTCATATGGAAGGGAGGCTCCAGGAGACTAAGCCATAAGAGTCTAACCAAATCAAAAGAAAAAGGCGGGGTGGGTCTCCCCGACTTTCACCTATACCACAAAGCGACAATAGGGACCTTCATACTAGACCTGTTCCATCACAAGACAGATAAACTTTGGGTACAGATAGAGACAGACAGTAATAACTTCGAGACACGGGGGGCGTTCTGGATCCCGGGTTGGACAAAAAAAGAGAGGACGGAAACCTCAACCTTAATGAACTCGCTCTTGGAGGCATGGCGAGGGGGATGCAAGATATCAGTCCCGGGGCCCCTCACTCCACTTGCCGGAAAACCACAACTTCCAGCAACACAACACACACGCAGCCTGGGGTTTCTACCCCATGGAACCGAGGCCAGGGTGGGGGAGGTGTTGGAGTCTGGAGGGCTAGGGGACATGGTGAACTTACAGGGGACGTCGACACCTCCCCTGGGCTCATGGATGCAATTCCTACAAGTACACAGTTACCTAGAGAAAACAAAACCAGCCCAAGGATGGATCACAAACCTCACTCCCTTTGAGACGCTACGTTGTTCCCCGGAGGCATCTAGACACACAGTCTCGTTGCTTTACAACCAACTTCTAGGCGAAAGGCTAGATGACCACCGTCTCAGATGGCTGGGGGCATGGGAGGAGGCGCTGGGTGAGCCGGTCCCCGGAGAGCTCTGGACAAAGGCGTTTCAGCACACTCACAAAATGTCCATCTCAAGTAAGCTCCAGGAGTTAAATTTTAAAATCCTGGCCAGATGGTATATGACCCTGAAGAGGCTCCACAACTTCTTCCCCTCGACATCAAACAGATGTTGGCGATGCCAGACCAGGATTGGTACAATGATGCATATTTGGTGGGAATGCCCTATGGTCATGCCCATATGGCAAGACATTAAGAACCTATACGAGCACACCTGCAGGAACCACCTAACCCTGACACCAGAGCTGGCGCTCCCGTCGATCGCCCCCAACAACCTATCACTTAAAAAAGGCCTCCTAAAATTGTTCATCATGGCTACCCGCCTAACAATTCCTAGATTTTGGAAACAGAATAAAGAGGTCCCTAGACACGCATAGGTGGGAGCGATGGACGAAATTGCCAGGATGGAGAGGTTGAGGCTGAACGACGACCCACAGGGTTACGACAGCCACTACAAGACCTGGGCAACGTGGATTGACACACGCGATACACCCACGTTTGCTAGATGGCTACAAACTGGATCATGCGCATAAGAGGTGCTGCCCTCAATCAATACAAATATAACCAAACCACATACTTGGTACCCCCCCCCCCTCTTCCTCACTCCATACCCACCTTTTTCCCCTTTTGTTACGTTTCCTTCTCCCCCATGTAAGTGTATGTTATAAAATAATAACCTAGCATGACTTCTTCTAAAACAAGCCAGAAGAGCTTACGTTTAACAAGCATAAGTCAATGCCGTTGTTTAATTGCTAGACAACACAGATATTTTCAATCAGAGGCTGGAATCGGCACATGTGACGTGGGGGAGGTTCGCGATGACGTGTACAAGGGGGCAGAGCCAAAATGCCGGTGATGCCGAGCCGAGCCGAATGGAGAAGATAGATCTGCGCAAGCGCGTCTAAAAAAGCAAGAAGACACCGAAGTTAGACGGAGCCATGGCAACGGGGACGCCAGCAACGGAGCAGGTAAGTGTATAACTTCTGTATGGCTCATATTTAATGCACGATGTATATTACAAAGTGCATTAATATGGCCATACAGAAGTGCTTAACCCCACTTGCTTTTGCGAGACAACCCCTTTAATATATATATATTTGTTTCTATTAACGCAGAAGTACAAATCAATCTTGTATTTCAAAATCAAATAATTAGAAATTATTGAATTAAAATAATGAATTTAAAGATGCACGGTATATAATACATACAAATCTCATAGAATAAATAATATACATAGAAATGAATTAGCTTAATATAAAAAGTAATAAATTAATTAAATAGTTATATATTACATATATTAGAATAAAGAACAAGCCAATAATTAATTAGCAACATGATAATTTATTGAGATATATAAATTGACAATAAATAGCTCATATTTAATAACACCATCAATACAAAATTCAGAATCAAATTAATCAATATAGAAAAATCATAAAGCATTAATCCAATTGCATAAATAACTGATTCTGTCATAGAAATTCGGGGAGATCACAGAACATAGAGGGCACAACACGTGTAAACAAACCAAAAAACACAATTAAAAACAAGATAAAATCACTTCATATCAGAGATGTAATAAGAGGATTAGCGCACAATCAGATAAATAGCATACTATGATAATCCATATTTAAGCCATTAAGTGCTAATGTATTCAATGTATAAATCCACCTAAGTCCTTTCTTTTATAGCATTGCTCTACGATCCCCACCCCTAGGTGGTGGTGGTGGTACATCATCAATAACTCTAAAACGTAACTGACGGAATGTATGCTTCAACCCCAGAAAGTGCTTGGGAATCAGTAAATCTTTGCACTTATTCCGAATCGTACTTTTATGCTTTGTGATACGGGAGCGCACCTACATTGCCGTTTCACCGACATATGCAAGGCCGCACGGACAACTGATCAGATAGATTACAAAAGAAGATGTACATGAATAACGGTTTTTGATCATATATCTTTCACCTGTAAAAGGATGGAAAAAAGTGTCGCCTTTAGTCATATTGCTCAGCAAGAACAGCTACAGCAAGGAACATTACCTCGTTTCAGAGGAGCCAATAGTGTCTGGAAATTTCTCTCTTCGTTCAAAAAATAAGACTTGACCAATTTGTCACGCAAATTGCGTGACCGACGATATGCTAGAATTGGTCTCAGTAAATTCGGGAACCTTTGTGCAGCCTTTACTTAAAGGGGTTGTCCCGCGAAAGCAAGTGGGGGTATACACTTCTGTATGGCCATATTAATGCACTTTGTAATATACATTGTGCATTAATTATGAGCCATACAGAAGTTATTCACTTACCTTTTCCGTTGCTAGCGTCCCCGTCTCCATAGTGCCGTCTAATTTTCAGCGTCTAATCGCCCGATTAGACGCGCTTGCGCAGTCCAGTCTTCTCCGTGTTGAATGGGGCCGCTCGTGCTGGAGAGCTGCTCCTTGTAGCTCCGCCCCGTCACGTGTGCCGATTCCAGCCAATCAGGAGGCTGGAATCGGCAATGGACCGCACAGAAGACCTGCGGTCCACCGAGGGTGAAGATCCCGGCGGCCATCTTCGCAAGGTAAGTAAGAAGTCACCGGAGCGCGGGGATTCGGGTAAGTACTATCCGTTTGGTTTTTTTTAAAACCCCTGCATCAGGTTTGTCTCGCGCCGAACGGGGGGGCTATTGAAAAAAAAAAAAAACCGTTTCGGCGCGGGACAACCCCTTTAATATAGACCAATGTCTATTAATAATGCTTGCAATCGTACACTCTGAACAATAAATGTGGATACAAACGGAATTCGTTTAGAATGTGGTTTCTTTGTATCAAATGATAATAGTCTACTATGGTCAATTGTACGAATCCTCCCAACTGCATCATCAATCAAACGCCTGGGATGCCCTCTGGATATGAATCTGTCGCACATTTATTCCAGTCATTTTTCTAGATGAGCATCATCTGTTACCCTTCTCACCCACAGTAACTGGCTCCATGGTAGAGCTTGAACCATGTTGCGGGGATGGCTACTATCATAATTATAGATGAGCGAGCATACCCGCTAAGGGCAATTGCTCGAGCGAGCATTGCCCTTAGCGAGTACCTGCCCGCTCGAGAGACGCGGGGGAGTGGTGAGTAGCGGCAGTCAGCAGGGGGGAGCGGGGGAGAGAGAGGGAGAGAGAAATCTCCCCTCTGTTCCACCCCGCTCTCCCCCGCAGCTCCCAGCGCGCCGCCAGCACCTGAACCTTGTCTCTCGAGCGGGCAGGTACTCGCTAAGGGCAATGCTCGCTCATCACTAATCATAATGTAAGATATTATTTCTGCTCATAGGTTTAACATAAAGGTCATTTGTTAATCGCTCTGTTTCCTTAATGACCAAAACATCAAGAAATTGTATATGGCCGGATAAAAAATTCAAGGTAAATTGTAATTTGGGATTCTTGCTATTCAAATATTTCTGGAAATCTAATAATTCAATAGAAGTTCCTGCCCAGACTAAGAACACATCATCTATGTAACGTGTCCAGAGTTTTACCCTTGACCAAAAAGTAGAGGGATACACGAAATCTTCTTCAAATTTACGCATGAAAATGTTCGCGTACGTAGGGGCGACATTCGAGCCCATGGCAGTGCCCTGCTGCTGCACATAAAACACACCCCTAAAAATAAAATTATTTCTGGTGAGTATGAACTCGAGCAGCGACAGGGCAAAGCCAGACCGACCCACATGCCATTCAGCAGAATCCACAAAATGGCTAACCTCCTCTAAACCTCTAGTGTGTGCGATACATGTATAGATCGATACAACATCAAAAGATGCTAGTATCGCTGTATCTGAAATCGCCAAAGCATTTATTTTTTGCAAAAAAATCACTGGTGTCCCGACAAAACGATGTCGCCTGCTCTGCAAAGGTCCTAAGAATTTTGTCCAAAAATGTTGCCACATTACCAAATATAGAGTTGCAACCAGACACTACTGGTCTCCCTGGTGGATTACATGGATCTTTATGTATTTTTGGCAACACATAGAAAGTTGGAACAGTAGGGTGAACTATATCTAAATAGGAATTCAGATCAGAATTAGAGATGAGCGAGCGTACTCGCTGAGGCAAACTACTCGAGCGAGTAATGCCTTATGTGAGTACCTGCCCGCTTATCTCAAAAGATTCATGTGCTGGCGGGGGAGAGCGGGGAGCGTCGGGGAAGAGCGGGGAGGAACGGAGGGGAGATCTCTCTCTCACTCTCTCCCCCCAGTTCCTCCCTGCTCACTCCCGCAAATCAGCACTCTCCCCCGCCGGCACCCGAATCTTTTGAGATGAGCGGGCAGGTACTCACATAAGGCACTACTCACTCGAGTAGTTTGCCTCAGCGAGTACGCTCGCTCATCTTTAATCAGAATCAATAATATCACTTGCGGCTGCATCATTAAGTATCATCCTTAGCTGCACATTGCTATATCATTATCTACAAGAGATATGAATGTCTCAAGACAATGTTCTGTTTTCTATTGAGTCTCTACTGCGCCTGCTCTATTGTGATGGCTGTGTGTTCCACCTAGGATCTGCGAGACTTATGCTAGCCTTGCGCATGCGCAGCAGGTCTAGTTGAACGCCGCGGAAAGGAAGGAGCTATCCGGAGCATGGAAGTCGGCACTTCACTATGGAGGTAGTGTGGGTCACACCTGTTTATTGTTTGTATGTAATTTTGTAGTGGGCGGTTTCTCTAAGCCCATTTACTGTGTGTTGTAAGTGTTTTGTATTTAAAGATGTAGTGTATGTTTATGATCAGGTTTGACAAAGACCTTTTCAGGTTGATATGTTGCCCGTTCTTTTTAGAATATGGAACAATAAAGGTTGGACTTTTATTTAATATCACCTTTGAATGCTGCCGGTTTCTCTTGCTTAGCTGAGACAATGTAATCAGCAGTCCCCGGACAGAACACAGCGTGCGGTCCTGCTTATCAGCTGTTCTGCCAAACGATGTCTTTCATGCCGAACTGAAATTCATGGTTCAGCAGAAAAGTGAAAGGTGGGCACATTTACACACAATGATTATCGCTCAAAAGATGGCTTTTGAGTAAATTTTGAGCGATTATCATTGTGTCTAAATGGGCCTTAAAGGGGTTTTGTCATTAAAAAAAAATTATCTAAACTTACCAATTCCTTCCCTGTCTGTCTCCTTATCACATCTTCTCCTGGTTGAGCTTCTCCAGTGCCCCAGGTCAGCTCACTGCAGGTTGAGTCCAGCTTGTTATGAGGGCTGCTCATCACAAACTCCTTCCTGCTGGGTCAGTGAAGGTTACATCCCTGTGCTGTAGCTTCACTGCCTAGGAAGGAATTGTAATCTATTTCAGAGACAGCTGGCATGAGCAATCTCTGAAGAAGATAGGCAGTCTTCCTGCTGGCCTGTGAGCTGTGATGTAACGTACATTGGCAGGCTGCCAACCTAATGTACGTAACCTCACAGGAAGGAGAAGAATCAGGCAGCTGGAGGTGAAGTGAGCCCCTGGACTGCAGGAGACAGGAGAAGATAAGGGAGGTGAAGATCTGGTAAGTAGACTGATGGGGGAGAAATAGATAAGTACACAATTTTTCTCTTTTAGTGACAGAACCCCTTTAAGGATAGGCCATCAATAGTTTTCAACTGGACAAACCCTTTAAAGGGGTTGTCTCATGAAATCAAGTGGGGTTCAGCACTTCTGTATGGCCATATTAATGCACTTTGTAATATACATCGTGCATTAATTATGAGCCATACAGAAGTTATTCACTTACCTGCTCCGTTGCTGGCGTCCTCGTCGCCATGGATCCGTCTAAAATCGCTGTCTTCTGGCGATTTTAGACGTGCTTGCGCTGTGCAGTCTTCTGTGCGGTGAATGGGGCCGCTCATGCTGGAGAGCTGGTCCTCGTAGCTCCGCCCCGTCACGTGTGCCGATTCCAGCCAATCAGGAGGCTGGAATCGGCAATGGACCGCACAGAACCCACGGTGCACCATGGGAGAAGACCCGCGGTGCATCGTGGGTGAAGATCCCGGCGGCCATCTTAGTAAGGTAAGGAAGAAGTCGCCGCAGCGCGGGGATTAGGGTAAGTACTAAACTTTTTTTTTTTTAACACATGCATTGGGTTTGTCTCGCGCCAAACGGGGGGGCCTATTGAAAAAAAAAAAAAACGTTTCGGCGTGAGACAACCCCTTTAAGTACACATCTCTAATTATATAACTTACAGTGCTATTGCTACACAAGTACATTTATGTCATCTACTCTAATGACGGTCTTAATATAATTTTCAACAGCGCACAATGCAGCACATATATGAAGAGTTGCATGCCTTTTCATATCTTAGGCACGTCTTGACTCCTCCGTGTATCTACACAGAAAGCTACACTAGTTAAGAGCGGGCGTAGATTTCTGGTATAATTTACGTCATTTTCTGGCTTAAATGATACCTGAATGTGTCAATCTGGGGTGGCCACGCTCCTTCCCAACAAGTCACACCCCCTTTGGGGAAAGTACTACTCAAAAAGTTCCACAATTATTTGCACATGTGGGTCTGGTGCCAAATTGCGCAACATTTTCACGCCAGAAATGCGTTGAGAAATCTTCCCCAATGCTTCTCTTGGCCAGATACACAGATGTCCAAATAAGTCACCAGGGGAAAATGTATAAAACTATTTAAAATAATAACTGTCTTTGTCGCCTATAGCAACCAATCACAATGCAGCTCTCATTTTTATAAAGCAAAATGCGAAATGAAAGTTGCACAAAGATTGGTTGCTATGGGCAACAAAGACAGTTTTTCTTTCAGGCAGTTTGGTAAATATGCAGTTAATTATAAGAAATATCAAACTCTGGTGTTAACATGTTCTCTGCTGGAGTAAGAATTGCGTAATGTATTAAGGTGCGCTAGTCTCTTAATAGATTAAAAACATCTTTGGTTGTTCGAGCGCCTAAAAAACTATATCAGTTAGACTGCCTTCACACGGGCGAGAAAATCGCACGGCTTTTGTGCATTGCGAGATGCACAAATCTCACACAAATATGAGCCCCATTCTTTTGAATGCATATAGATGCATCCTCCTCTCACCATGCAGGTAGCTGACTACCAAATGGAGGAGCCAATGGAGTTGTTATTGGCTCCCTCATTTGGTAGTCAGCTACCTGCATGGTGAGAGGAGGATGCATCTATATGCACTCCTCACTCAGTAAGTAATGACTATTTTCTGTGATTGGATCACAGAAAGGGAAATAAAAAATTACCGTATATACCGGCGTATAAGACGACTTTTGAACCCCGAAAAATCTGCTCTGCAGTCGGGGGTCGTCTTATGCGCCGGTAATACAAAAAAAAAAAAAGTGTAAAAAAAAAAATTTTATTACTCACCTCCCACGGCGTTCTGTCGCGCTCCGGCAGGATGTCGCTCGCTCCGGCAGGCTGTCGCTCGCTCCTCGTCCCCGCCGCAGCATAGCTTTCTGAATGCGGGGCTTGAAATCCCCGCTTCCAGAAAGCTAATACACACGCCGGCAGCCATGACAGCATTGAATGGCTGTGATTGGCTAAAGCACACGTGGCTTCAGCCAATCACACTATTCAATGACATCATTGAATGGCTGTGATTGGCTGAAGGCGCACGTGTTAGCAATCACACCCATTCAATGATGTCATTGAATAGTGTGATTGGCTGAAGCCACGTGTGCTTTAGCCAATCACAGCCATTCAATGATGTCATGGCTGCCGGCGTGTGTATTAGCTTTCTGGAAGCGGGGATTTCAAGCCCCACATTCAGAAAGCTATGCTGCGGCGGGGACGAGGAGCGAGCGACAGCCTGCCGGAGCGAGCGACATCCTGCCGGAGCGCGACAGAACGCCGGGGGAGGTGAGTAATAATTTTTTTTTTTTTTTCTCCACTGAATACCGGCGTATAAGGTGACAGTTGGGGGGTCGTCTTATACGCCCCGTCGCCTTATACGCCGGTATATACGGTAAAAACATTCTTTTGAATGGTTCATACACATGAGCGATGTTTTCCCGCATGGCACCGCAATGTGATGTGGGAAACAAATCGCGGCATGTCCTATCTTTGTGCAACACAAGTAATATAATATAAATTAACATAAAATGCCAATTTTCATGACTACTGATTTATCCAACCCCTTCAATAGAATCCAAGCATACATTGATGAGTGAGTGTAAGGGACAGCGTGTAGTTACATAATTCATACACTTGGGGGCAGAGTAACAATAATACTAAAGGCCCATTTACATGCACCCATTATCGCTCAAAATTCGTTCAAATGACCACAGATGAGCGATACTCCTTGCATGTAAACACGCACATCATGCACTTTTTGTCTGAACCATGATTTTAAGGTGAGCTTAAAATTCATCATTCAGCCACAGAGATATAAAGTTTCTCTCAACAGACCGCATGCTGTGTTCTCAGTGGATGCCGGAGATTACATTGTATTCTGCCAGCAGCCCCGATGTAAACAATGCTGCTGTGTGCTGAACCTAGCGCACGTGCTGGGCTCCGCAAACAGCTCCTGGAAGCCATTTTACACGCAAATAAAGATGATAAAGTGTTAATGGACATTAGTGTCCATTAACACTTTATGCAAAATAATCGCTAAAACTGTCAATCTTTTAGTCTTTTGAGAGAGAGAGAGAGAGAGAGAGAGAGAGAGAATGTAAAAGAGGAAGAGATTAGGAAAACTCAATAGAGGGAGAGAAAAAGCCAAAGAGGGCAAGACAGAGCAAACATAAAAGAGGGGGAGAGAGAAAATGCAAAAGAGAGGGTGCTCATATGTGTAGAGGTCTGCGCTGCGCGCCCAGGGGTCGTGTGGCGGGGGCACATGCAGTTTATGATTAACTGGGTTCACACTGGGGGTTTTGGTCATGGTGCAAGCACTAGTGAAATTAATGTGGTTTATGTGGTAAAACTGCGCCAATTCATGGCACTCTAGCGGTATGTCCACATGTAACCGAAATCTCATCCACATGCTGCAAAAAACATTGGCAGTGTAAACTGACTACAGAGGGTGTACTTTAAGGGTAGGTCCACAAGGGGCGGATTATCTGCGGGGTGTCCACGGCGGCCATTCCACTGGAGATCCACAGCACAAACTCTGCATCAAAAACCACACCACTTGGTGCCGATTGTGGATGGCTGGAGCATTGCGTATGGGCAGCGTATCCTACACAGCCCATACAGGTGTATAGGGCTCAGGCTGCGTATATCGCTCCCATTGTTTTCATTGGAGCCTCTCAGACAGCCGCATGATCGCGCCACAATCTTCGAGCGGAGTCGGTCCTACTTTTCGGCGTGTAGCGCACCTCATCAATGATGGGGTATGTTAACCTGTCGGCCACATGACATCCATCATCTACAATGAGAACAACATGTATCGTCTCCTCCTCTATTGAGTGCTGCTTGGGGGAGGGGACCACCATTCTCCCCATCGGTGGGAGTCCTGGAAGTGGAATTTACTTTGATGGACTATGGCATGTACTTAGGATACACCCTTGTGGCCCTCACCCCTGTGCAGTGTCAGTGCAGCCGGCTCCTCCATGCAGTGGCTGCAGGCCCTCTACACTGCTGTCCATGCTGGAGCAGCTGCCCTGTACGGCGCTGTAGATCTCCTCCGTACCGACACCCGCAGCAGCATCTCTCAGATCACCTGACCTGCTGTGCGTCACGTGACCCCGCGCAGGGCGCTGTGCGGGGAGGGCGCGCGCGCACGTCAGCGCAGCTCGTGAGGGAGGGGGCGCGCCCGGCAGCCGGTGTGTGAGGGAGCCGCGGAGAGCACGCTCCTGGGGGGGCGGCGGAGGAGGAGTAACGGTCTCTACAGACGTGTGGCCTCCATGCCGGGGCCGAGAGGCTTCATGAGCACTGAGAGAAGCGGGACGTCGCCGGTATGAGTCACTCTGGACACCGGTCACCGGAGAAGAACGGAGAGTGGGAGGAGGAGGAAGAAGAAGAGGAAGAGGACGGGGAGGCCGGGAGAGAGGAGGGGCAGCACCGCCGCCGCCGCCGCCACTCTCCCATGTCCCGGGGCCTGGAGCTGCACCTGACTGGCCATGACTTCCCGCCGGGCCTGGCCGGGTCCCCGTCGGAGGGTGAGGACGGAGAGGAGAGCCTGCAGCTCCCGGGCCGGCGGCGGACCCGCTCCAGCAGCTCCCGGCCCCGCTACGAGGTGGTGACGGAGCTGGGCGCCGAGGAGGTCCGCTGGTTCTATAAGGAGGAGAAGAAGAGCTGGAAGCCGTTCATCGGCTACGACTCCCTGCGCATCGAGCTGGCCTACCGCCGGCTGCTGGAGCTGAGCACCGCCCCGGAGGGGGAGACCGAGGAGCCGGGCACCGCCGGACTGGACCTGGTCAACATCGGGGAGCTGGCCAAGATCGAGCCGGTGTGTGTGAGGAGCGGCCTGTACGAGGTGGACGTGACCGAGGGCGAGTGCTACCCGGTCTACTGGAACCGTAAGTGCCGGACAGTTCCTGCAGCCCCCCCTTCATCCCCTGACAGCCTGCTCCCCAGTTCCTGCAGCCCCCCCTTCATCCCCTGACAGCCTGCTCCCCAGTTCCTACAGCTCCCCCCTTCATCCCCTGACAGCCTGCTCCCCAGTTCCTACAGCTCCCCCCTTCATCCCCTGACAGCCTGCTCCCCAGTTTCTGCAGTCCGCCCTCTTCATCCACTGACAGCCTGCCGCCTGCAGCGCCCCCTGACAGCCTGCTCTCCAGTTACTAAAGCACCCCCTTCATCCACTGACAGCCTGCTCCCCAGTTCCTACAGCTCCCCCTTCATCCACTGCCAGCCTGCTGCCTGCAGCACCTCCTGACAGCCGGCTCCCCAGTTCCTGCAGCACCCCCTTCATCCACTGACAGCCTGCTCCCCAGTTCCTGCAGCCCGCCCCCTTCATCCACTGACAGCCTGCTCCCCAGTTCCTGCAGCCCGCCCTCTTCATCCACTGACAGCCTGCTCCCCAGTTCCTGCAGCCCGCCCTCTTCATCCACTGACAGCCTGCTCCCCAGTTCCTGCAGCCCGCCCTCTTCATCCACTGACAGCCTGCTCCCCAGTTCCTGCAGCCCGCCCTCTTCATCCACTGACAGCCTGCTCCCCAGTTCCTGCAGCCCGCCCTCTTCATCCACTGACAGCCTGCTCCCCAGTTCCTGCAGCCCGCCCTCTTCATCCACTGACAGCCTGCTCCCCAGTTCCTGCAGCCCGCCCTCTTCATCCACTGACAGCCTGCTCCCCAGTTCCTGCAGCCCGCCCTCTTCATCCACTGACAGCCTGCTCCCCAGTTCCTGCAGCCCGCCCTCTTCATCCACTGACAGCCTGCTCCCCAGTTCCTGCAGCCCGCCCTCTTCATCCACTGACAGCCTGCTCCCCAGTTCCTGCAGCCCGCCCTCTTCATCCACTGACAGCCTGCTCCCCAGTTCCTGCAGCCCGCCCTCTTCATCCACTGACAGCCTGCTCCCCAGTTCCTGCAGCCCGCCCTCTTCATCCACTGACAGCCTGCTCCCCAGTTCCTGCAGCCCGCCCTCTTCATCCACTGACAGCCTGCTCCCCAGTTCCTGCAGCCCCCCCTTCATCCCCTGACAGCCTGCTCCCCAGTTCCTGCAGCCCCCCCTTCATCCCCTGACAGCCTGCTCCCCAGTTCCTACAGCTCCCCCCTTCATCCCCTGACAGCCTGCTCCCCAGTTCCTACAGCTCCCCCCTTCATCCCCTGACAGCCTGCTCCCCAGTTCCTACAGCTCCCCCCTTCATCCCCTGACAGCCTGCTCCCCAGTTTCTGCAGTCCGCCCTTTTCATCCACTGACAGCCTGCCGCCTGCAGCGCCCCCTGACAGCCTGCTCTCCAGTTACTAAAGCACCCCCTTCATCCACTGACAGCCTGCTCCCCAGTTCCTACAGCTCCCCCTTCATCCACTGCCAGCCTGCTGCCTGCAGCACCTCCTGACAGCCGGCTCCCCAGTTCCTGCAGCACCCCCTTCATCCACTGACAGCCTGCTCCCCAGTTCCTGCAGCCCGCCCCCTTCATCCACTGACAGCCTGCTCCCCAGTTCCTGCAGCCCGCCCTCTTCATCCACTGACAGCCTGCTCCCCAGTTCCTGCAGCCCGCCCTCTTCATCCACTGACAGCCTGCTCCCCAGTTCCTGCAGCCCGCCCTCTTCATCCACTGACAGCCTGCTCCCCAGTTCCTGCAGCCCGCCCTCTTCATCCACTGACAGCCTGCTCCCCAGTTCCTGCAGCCCGCCCTCTTCATCCACTGACAGCCTGCTCCCCAGTTCCTGCAGCCCGCCCTCTTCATCCACTGACAGCCTGCTCCCCAGTTCCTGCAGCCCGCCCTCTTCATCCACTGACAGCCTGCTCCCCAGTTCCTGCAGCCCGCCCTCTTCATCCACTGACAGCCTGCTCCCCAGTTCCTGCAGCCCGCCCTCTTCATCCAATGACAGCCTGCTCCCCAGTTCCTGCAGCCCGCCCTCTTCATCCACTGACAGCCTGCTCCCCAGTTCCTGCAGCCCGCCCTCTTCATCCACTGACAGCCTGCTCCCCAGTTCCTGCAGCCCGCCCTCTTCATCCACTGACAGCCTGCTCCCCAGTTCCTGCAGCCCGCCCTCTTCATCCACTGACAGCCTGCTCCCCAGTTCCTGCAGCCCGCCCTCTTCATCCAATGACAGCCTGCTCCCCAGTTCCTGCAGCCCGCCCTCTTCATCCACTGACAGCCTGCTCCCCAGTTCCTGCAGCCCGCCCTCTTCATCCACTGACAGCCTGCTCCCCAGTTCCTGCAGCCCGCCCTCTTCATCCCCTGACAGCCTGCTCCCCAGTTCCTGCAGCACCCCCTTCATCCACTGCTAGCCTGCCCCCGCCGCCTGCAGCCCGCCCCCTTCATCCACTGCCAGCCTGCGGCATCTCCTGCCAGCCTGCTCCCCAGTTCCTGCAGCACCCCCTTCATTCATTGACAGCCTGCTCCCTGACGCCTGCAGCCTGCCCCCTTCATCCACTGCCAGCCTGCTGCCTGCGGCATCTCCTGACAGCCTGCTCCCTAGTTCCTGCAGCACCCCGTTTATTCATTGACAGCCTGCTCCCCAGTTCCTGAAGCATCCCCTTCATCCACTGACAGCCTGCTCCCCGTCACATGCCCAGCCTGCAGCGCCACCTTCATCCTCTGACAGCCTCCTCCATCCCCTGACAGCCTCCTCCCACGTTCCTGCAGTGCCGCCTTCATCTCCTGCCCACCCTGAGCTCCACCAGCTCAGCAGCCCCCATCAGCAGACTGATGCCCCTCTGGCCCCTGTCTGGCTGGGAGGTGTTGGGGATGCCGTTGTGTTTTTTGGCTGAAGCAGCAGAGCTCAGGATTCCCCACACTCCTGTAGAGAAAGAGGAGTACACTGCTAGCCTCCGAGGGGAACTGACCCCGCTGTGTGACGCCACGTCGTGAGCTCTTCAGTAATGTATCCGTCGTACAGACGTCCGTGTGTGGGGGCGCCGCAGGGTTTCATTCTGCTCTTCTCTAAAAGAGCAAAAAAGGAAGGATCTTGTAAAACGCCCATTAATCACCATGAAACTTATTTTTGGTTTGCTTCTGTCTCATCAGGTGACTTTTTTTTTTTTTATTAACAGAAAAAAAGATGGATCTGCAGGACTTTTTTTTTTTTTTTTTAGAACGTAAGAAGGGGGGGGGGGCAGATATTAGACGGTATAGACCGTTTGGTTTTCTTTTCATTGTTCTCATTCGGGGACGGACACAAACTGCCCAGTACGTATCTCCCTTAGTCCGGGCTCACACGGCCGCACGGTAAAACGCCGTGTAAAGATTGCAGCTCTTTACCAGCGCAAGGAACTGCGTATTGTCAAGTTTTTGCCTGCGCATAAACGGCATATTTAACGCTCGCGGTCCTGCACTGGCTTCCTGGTGGCTTCTTTTTTTAACTTCTGATGTTTCCTAGCAACGTGTGTAAGAAACGCTGTAGATACACAATACAGTTCCATATACACTGTGTTCCGAACACAACTATAGAAAACAATAGGCCTGTACACACACAAAAAGCCATAAAAATATTTATTTTTTCACAAGGTGCTTAATTTACGCAAGTGTGAATGGCTCAATGAAAATCAATGTACTTCCATTGACTGCATTCACCACGTATTATGCGCATGTACATAGCGTGTGTTATAGGCAATGAATTTACTCTTGTGTGAGCCCAAGCTTAAAGGGGTTTGCCGGGCAAAACCTGATGAGCTATCCTCATGATGATGAGCTAATCGCCCAGCCCATAGGGATGGCAGAGGGAGTACCCTAACTGGCTTCAATGCCATCAACCTCAATAGCGTCTGAAGAGGCTGCTAGGCTGGGTTCACACGGAGCGGAATTGTCGCAGACGTTCTGCAATCTTAAACCTAAGCAGCAAAGTGGACCAGATTTGCAAAAATCTCGCCCACATGCTGAGGACAGTCTGCTGCAGCTAAGCCGCCTGAAACTGACATGCTGCGTGGAATTCAAAGCCGCGGCTTGTCAATTTTATCACCGTTTTTGCTGCGGGCTCTCCTCTCTATGGGGAGAGATGGCCGCAGCAGAATACAGGTGGCAAAGTGGGTTTTGAAGTTGCTTTTCTGCCGAAGAAATCTTGCAGAATTTCCGTGCGGTCCCACTGCGGTATTTAACATCTATGTTTAGAGGCGGAAGTACCAGAAGTGTAATAACCGCTTTAGCTCCCGTTGATTTCAAAGGGAGTGAAATCAGCATTGGCACTTCTGCTGCTGTCCACTATGGCGATGTCCAGCCCCGCTGCAAAGGCAGCAAGCCGGTCGATCAACTCCTCACCGGGGATTTGTTATAGATGACCCATCCTGAGGATAGGTCTCAGTGGTTTTTGCCTAGAGAGCCTCTTTAGTATGAGTCACATGTACAGTTGTAAATTAGAGCTATATCTCAAGCAAACTGGTCGAAATGAATGTTTAAGACCGGGCTCACGTGAGCGTAATTTAATTGCGTATTATGCGCACATACGCAATGAATGCATCCGATTAAATCACATTGATTTTTATTGATAAATCTGCGTATATTAAAAATGTAAAAAAGAATGCAGCATGTTGTATTTTACAGCGTATTCCACGTAACGGAGCCCTTTTGTTCTCGAAGGCCTCGTAATAAATGCTGTACATTCGCAATTACATTGCATATGTGCAGCGTTTAGACGCACCGTCGCTAAGCATCAGCTAGAAGACTGCACGTGAGAGGTGTGCGTGAAATACACCGTCATGCGCAGTCCAAAATCGCCGCCTCACGCAGCATTTTACACATGTAGTTGTGTGAGCTGGCCCTAACTGATGCAAACAAACTTTTTTTTTTTTTTTTTTTTGGTCTTGTTTTGAAAAGAAAAGGGCAGAATCATTAATAATGGATAAAAGAACGCAGATGTTAGCCCAGCCGTGGTATCTGTGGTCTGTAGGCTGCATTGCCATCCATTTAAAGGGATTCTGTCATCAGGTTCATGCAATGCCAACCACAGGCAGCGTGAACTCTGCACAGGGATACCTGGTTTCCCCTGTGGGTGTTTTATTCTGAAAGGCTATGTGGTTTCAGAATGTATACATTGTGAAGTTTGGCTGAGCTCTAAGTCACGGGGTGGGCCACACGATCTCATCCCGCCGGCAGCATGCAGAGTGACAGCTCTCTTCCTATACACAAGCAGGGAGAAGAGCAGTCAGTCTTCATGCAGCGGGTGGAGAGAAACCAACGCAGCGACGACCCCCCCCCCCCCCCCCACCCCCATGCCTCTGAGCTGGGCTCCAAGTCAGACTTCAGAGTTTATCATGAAATGCTGCTGCTTCTTAGAATAAAATCCCCACAGGGGCAACGGGCTTCCCTGTCCCGGGGTCATGCTGTTCGTGGTTCAGGCAGCATGAACCTGATGGCAGAATGCCTTTAGTGGATTCTTCTATAAGAATGCAGTTATATCCTACATACAATTTCTCATTTGAATGAGTGAACTATGTCCGATGTCCTGTTAATACAGGTATGTACATCGCTGGCGGATTCAAATGAGAAATCTTTCAGTCGTTCACATTCCCTGTATAAGTGATGAGAAGGACTGAATGATTAGTGAACGAGCAAACACTGATTTTTATGCCTGCATAAAATGAACGAAAAGCGAACAATTTGTAGTTTACACGTTGCTGCATTTACACTGAATGATCGTTCCATGTAAAAGGGCTCTAATAGAAACAAAAGAATCTTGTAGATATACCACCTTTTAATGGCTAACAAATTAAATGATGTTAACAGTTCCATCTGTTAACATCAATTAATCTGCTAGTCATTACAAGGTATCATATCTACATAATATTGTGTTTCTGTTACTGAAAGCAATATCATAAGGGTGACGGGTGTCACAGTTGGCCAGTTATCACAGCTACAGTTCTTCCTGGCGCAAACGTTTATTTGGAGCCATTAAAAGGGCCTTCCAGTCGCCTCTAAGGACTAATTTCTAAACATTGTTACCTTCACATCTTATAACATTGTAGCACTTTTATGGGTAGTCTGTTGGTTTTATTTTTGACCATAGTGTTTGCTGCCTCCAATTCATTCTTCGCCTGCCTATAGTCTATAAGTGATGAGAACCTCATGAGCTTGTGCCATCTGTTACATCACCTGCTGTTTGGTGGGCAACAGTATCAGAGGCCGTTTGTCACTACTCGGGCTCTGTTCTTCACTGGATCAGAAGGCCACTGAACAGTAACGTGGCCCCTACTTCTTGTGTCCCATTAGGCCATATTCACAAGTTGCACGTGTTTAAAACAGGTGCAAAAACCGCTGCACGACATATGGACAAAGTCCGTGTGCAGTGCAGTCATTCCCTCATCCCATGCGCTGCATGTCCTGTTGTTATTAATGAAGAATGACAAGAATGGGACATGCTACTTTTTTTTCCACGATCTGCGTAAAAAAAACCCCATCTGATTAGCCTCATTATGGGGCTGCTTGCTGTCCATGGAATACGTAGTGCCCCCTCTTTAAAAAAAAAAAAAAAAGTTGTGTGAATGGGCCCTTGTCTGTAGTATTCTTGTTGGAATGGGCAACTGCTTAGGACCCCCATCCAACAGCTGATTATCCATCCCGCTGTTAGTGCAGTAATCAGTGGTCAGCACAGAAAGGGGAAGCGCCAGCTTCACTCACTTTGAAATCAATGGGAGCACCGCACTGCCCTTCCTGCTTCTCTCATGGTCAAGATCTGACATCCAGTCCTCACTAAGAGAGACGCAGGACGTGGAAGAGCAGCGCGGTGCTCCCATTGACATCCGGCTCGCTGCACTGACGGGGAGGATAGGTAATCAGTTAAAAAAAGAAAGGGGGGAAAAAAAACTCCAGACAACCCCTCTATTCACGCTGTCTTCGGAGGCACTATTTGCTAATCTTGGCGTCAAACTAACTGCACCCTGAAGAGACCCCATCATCCGTCAGCAGTGTCTATTGGGCATTTGCATC
Organism: Eleutherodactylus coqui; assembly: GCF_035609145.1. Classification (NCBI taxonomy): domain Eukaryota; kingdom Metazoa; phylum Chordata; class Amphibia; order Anura; family Eleutherodactylidae; genus Eleutherodactylus; species Eleutherodactylus coqui. The sequence goes on along the minus strand of NC_089842.1, from coordinate 150,895,528 downwards.
CTTTATCTGATGGATCTACAGTGCTTTAGGGCTAAGTGCTGGGGACCACTGTCTATTATAACATTCATATACCTTAACTAGGCACTTGGACAGAGATCAAACTGGTTGTGGAGTTTGGTGCCCTGCCTGTAGATAAAGGGGTCACCTTTATCTACAGACACTACCATAGCCATACACAGGAATAGCCATAAATAGGTGATCTGAAGCTTTACCCTGTTCAAGACCTGCAGGAGCAGCACTATGTAAGTTTCTTCTGTGAAGGGGACAACATGTTGCTCTAACCACTGGGGTCATAGCCCCACCAGTCATACATCAGTGGCCTATCCTAGATATAGGCTGTGATATTATAGTGGGAAAACCCTTTATTATAATGTTGGCGTGTAGGTGACAGTTGGCATGGGTTGAAACCCTACAGCTTACCTTGTCTCAATTATACATGGCTTGAAGGGTGGTGGGCATCTGTAAAAAGTGGAGGGGGCATGTCCTGGACATCTACTTGTGGACATATATTGCAGTGCAGATGCTTTGACACATAGGAGGGACTGATTCTAGAAACTAGCAGGTGCCTGGTCGCTGTGGGTGACGCTACTGTCTGTGTGTTTCACACTAGTCTCCAGCTTTATCAATTCCCCATCTGTGATAGATCCTATTACATACAGCACACTGTGCACTGATGCCTGATAGAAGAGCTCATACTGAGGTGACATTTGTCTTCAGCTGCGTCTAGCATAAATGGGGGTTTCCTATAGTGAACATCTTTGGCTATACTGTTCTTTATTTCCGTATCTGCAACAGGAGACCCAGTAGTCATTAGTGACTTTTTTTGTTCTCTAATTTTATGTCTGCAACACTGTCCATAATTACCATTTTAACGCTTCTTTTCTGTCTTTTGCCACTGTACACAAGTGTAACATGACCTCTGTCATAAATCAGCATCTTTCAAGCTAAGCAGGATGAAGTACAATACATATCAGGATGTTAATCGGCAGCATGCCCTAAAATACACACAGATAGAATTAGTAAATCTGCCCCGATCTAACAGTTGCACTGTAAACTTAAAGGGGTTGTCCCGCGCCGAAACAGTTTTTTTTTTTTTATTCAATAGGCCCCCCGTTCGGCGCGAGACAAACCCAATGCATGTGTTAAAAAAAAAAACCCGTTTAGTACTTACCCGAATCCCCGCACTGCGGCGACTTCTTCCTTACCTTAGCAAGATGGCCGCCGGGATCTTCACCCACGATGTACCGAGGGTCTTCTCCCATGGTGCACCGTGGGCTCTGTGCGGTCCATTGCCGATTCCAGCCTCCTGATTGGCTGGAATCGGCACACGTGACGGGGCGGAGCTATGCGATGACGCGTAGAAGGGGGCGAAGCCAGAACTCCGCTCGTGCCGATACCCAAGAGAAGGGAGAAGACCCTTCTGCGCAAGCGCGTCTAATCGGGAGATTAGACGCTGAAATTAGACGGCACCATGGAGACGGGGACGCTAGCAACAGAGCAGGTAAGTGAATAACTTCTGTATGGCTCATATTTAATGCACGATGTACATTACAAAGTGCATTAATATGGCCATACAGAAGTGCATAACCCCACTTGCTTTCTCGGGACAACCCCTTTAAGGGATAGTTCAAAGATGCACTTTTTTCTCCTATCCATAGCCATGAGACCCCCACCGATCCTGAGAATGGGGTCCTGTGAAGGTGGCCTCCTCACTTCGGGCTCACTGCACCCCCTGCAATGAGGAAGAGATTGACTGACTGGAGTGGCGGTCTCGTATGCGTGGTGCCACTCCATTAATTTTCAACGGGACTGCCAGAGCTAGACGAGTACAAGCTCTTGGCTTTTTCCGTTGTTGCCATTGAAATGAATGGAGTAGCAGACGCACATGCGCAGCCACAGCTCCATTCAGTCTGACGTCGTCATGGGTGTGAGGCCACGCTAACGAGGAAAGGAGGACATAGGGCCCCCATTCTCAGGATCAGTGAGGATCTCAGCGCTGAGACCCCCATCAATCAAACTTTCATCTTCCAAATACCCTTTTAAACCAGGCAGTCTGAAGATGCACTACTTTTGTCACAATGCCTCATGCTGGATGATAAATCTACCACATCTTTAGACGCTTTCATATAACTTTACACCACCTATTGACTGGCTTACTTTGCACTAAAGCTTTGGTGCTTGATTGGACTTATCCATACCCATTTCTAGCTAAATCAAAACCTTTTTCGGTGAGATGCAGGAAGTATCTAATACATAAGTCTGATACAAAGATTGTACTCTAGTTTTTGGCAAAAATTAAGACTGAATTCTGGCACATTTAGGCTAATAAATCGCCCCTATTGTTGGAGTCATGAGAAATGTTTTCAGTTTGTTTTTTTTAAGCCCCATACACTTAGGCCGGACTCACATCAGCGTATCGGCATGTGTATTCCATGCACGGGTCTTGCCTGCATAATACGCTCAATTTGCTATAGGTGACCATGTTGTCGCTCATTTGTGTGAAATGCGCACGCAAGATAAATCGCAGCATGTTCTATCTTGGCATGTATTGCGCTTGCATACATGCCAAGATAGTACATGGCTATGGGCGGCACACAGCCAGTACACAGTGTCATTGAGAATGGCTGCATGCGTATATCTCGCGGCCTGAACGCCACCAGACTACGCTCTGTGAGTTTGGCCTTACGTTGTGTTGGCCTAAATTTTGGCCTAAATTTGCACCAGTTATGCCAGGTTTGAACTTGGCCTAATGCCTCATGTACCCAAAGAGGACACATAGATACATGGTGGCAGAGGCCTAACTTTAAGCTCCTGGGCCCTTATGTAAAATCTTGAACCGGACTCTCACCTACCATATACCATTTATAATGGTGCTTTTGGGTCACCTTAAGCATCAGGGCCTGGATGCAACCTGCGCCGCTTGATATCTTGCTGAACCTCCTCATGCCTCCAGCTTCCTCCGTAGAGGTTTGTATGGCATCCATCACCCGCTGTGACAGAAGGATTGATGGTTTGATAGTTGTAGTGATAAGACGGTGACACACGGACTGAGGACGGCAGGCAGCAGCAGCTGCAGATCAACAGGTTTAGCCCTTCCCCTGCTCTGGCCGTTCCCTGAGCTGCTTTATCCTTAAGCTTTATCCCTTTAGCCTCAGATCCTTTAACTAATGTGATTCTTTATATATAGGACTCCATGTCAGAGTCCTTCCAGTTTATTTACACAGTCCACCTAGGATTCACTTTTATACTTGCTGGACCATATGTCCAGCATTAACATGGAAAGTGCCTTCAGTTTATATCCTCTTAACAAAGGATTATATTTAATGGCAAAGCAAATATCCCATCAGTCTCCGGTCATTTTAAACCCTACAGATCATCCATCATTCCCTTTTTCTTAGCTACCGAAAAGGTTGATGATGTCCCACGTCTTGTAGAGCATTTACCCCTACAATACAGGAAATGCCACCAGTACTTGTCGCCTTATGTAGAAACTATTTATCTGCCATGACACTTCTTGGAGGGGTCGTCGCCTGTCTTTCCTGGCCTCCTTACCTTCAGTACTACAATGTGGTCTTCCATAACCTCACTTCTAGCATTTCTTAGAGCTGCTTCCATGGGGGCAGCTTGAATGTGGATTTTGCCATGACATTACTATAAACTGTCATACTACAGTATGGCGTAACCTCAGCCTCATCATATTTAGGTTTTAGCACCATAGAGATAATGATTCATGTTGGACACTTCATCTATGGGCAGCTTATCTGCAATCATGTTGCCTCTATCAGTGCGTGTTACTTAAAGCCCTGTGCAAATTGCACAGTTCTGAGAGCTTTCTGCATTCTGCTTCCTTTCCTGAGCTGTTCCTCAGATCATTTGTTGCATTTTGTTACAATTAACACCTGTAAGATAAGCCAATGCTGTAGCCTTCAAAACTCATAGTGGAGCGTCATTTTAATTGTAACCTTGCATTAGAATGAGAGGTGAAATTGCTCCATACTTCCATGTGATTTTATAGGATTTGACATTCAAATGACTTCATTTTCATCTTACAAGTTTACTCTCCTTAAACAAATAAGTCACATTGCTTTCAGTCAACTGAATACTTTCACATCAGCAGTTCTCCCCTGAAGCGCCAGTTTCGTCTCAGGTTACGGTTTTCTATATAGCAAAATACATAGGGGTGGAATTGTGAAGAGAGCCATTCAATGTGTGAAATGGAGACATGGCTTCTGTCCCTGTGAGTTGGTAAAGCTGGGTACATAAGTGTTGTCCTGATGGTTGAAAGTGTCTGAGCAGAGCCATGTATTTGGGGTAGCAGGCTTTTAATGTGCAACTATTGAGGCATGTTATCTACCATACCAAAGGCAGAAAGGCGTGCAGTCATGTGCTTTTGAGAGATTACAGCTGCCTGTCCACGGGCGTTGCGGTATCCCGCAGCGGATCTCCGCAGTTAGCCTATCTAACAGGCTGACCGCGGAGAACCGCGGCAATTTGCAGCATGCTATGATTCTCTGCTCGTGGACAGGGGGGCTGCGCTTTCCATAATCCGGCCGCGGAGAACGCAATTCAATAACGCCTGTGAACAGGCAGCCTACAACAGGAAAAAAATGCTACTTTCCCCCATCACAAGTACCTTTCCTTTCTTTTTCTTTAAATTTAGCTCTAGATTAGAAACTTTCAAACTGTTCCCCTCTCAGTACATTTTATTTTAGAACAATTTACCATTGTGAAATGGGAGGTCTTTCTACTGTCTACAATTAGGATTTGGTTAAGGTCACAATGAGCAAGTTCAACCGACATACACCTGGATATAGGTCCTGTATTGTCTGCATTTAAGTCCTTGCAGTTGACACATACTGTATAGTATAGGAGTATTTTCATCTAATGGTGGAGTGTCACTAGGATATGCCAACACCTTTCATCAATGTTGGAATGAAGGTGCTCCTGTGCTGACTCTCCCGGCACAGCGGGACCCAGCCAGGGTCTCATTCATGTTAGAGTAAAGTAGTTTTACTAATTACATACATTGCTTGTTCAGCTGATTCTTTTTCTTTCAGAAAGTGATAAAATCCCTGTGATGCGAGGGCAGTGGTTCATAGATGGCACTTGGCAACCTCTCGATGAAGACGAGAGCAACTTGATTGAACAGGAACATCTCGCCTGCTTTAGGGGTTATCAGATGCATGACAACTTTGATCTGGAAGTGGCAAAGCCCGTGGACCACAAGGATGGTGAGAGTTGCTGTTATTTCCCTATTTCATTACCAAAAAAAGACTTGGCTGTTTTATTAGTTTTACTATTAAAATAGGGTGCAAATCATATAAACTAAATTAAATTTATATCTCTATGGGTTAGTGATGAGTCTACATGGGAAAGCCTTACCATTGCATCTTGCTATGTTTACATGGACCAGGTTTTCAGCACCAAAAGTGCTTAGAAATTGACAGTATTCAATGATGAGCAATATAAAACTACATACTCCACATACAAAGAATAATGTTGAAGTTTGTCTTCACTTTTGAGTTTTCCTACGTTTTTCAGCCCAGTGTTTTTAAGTAATCCTATATAAGCTTTTACTAATCAGAAATGTCTTATGCTTTAAAGGGGTTTCCTGGGACTTAAGTCACCAATATTTAATCGGTGAGGAACTGACTCCTGGTGGCACCCTCACTGATTAGCTGATTAAAGGGGTTGTGGTACTTGGGCTAATGCTGCTACCTTTTCATTGTATACCAGGCACCGCACCTTCCATTTCAGAGCAGCTTTGCCCGGTATTGCTGTTCAATCCCACAAAGGTCATGCGACTAATGAATGGGATGGCCTGGTTCAGCACTATATGGTAGGCAGGAGGTATGCAAAATGCCAAGAAGAGCTGTTTCAGGGTATGCTTGCTTGTTGCGGATTTTAGTGCGGATCCGTGCCAAAATCTGGAACACTTGGTGTGGGTTTTGATGCAGTTCTGTCTGCATAGGATTGCATTATCTAATGCAATCCTATGGCAGCGGGCACAGGTGGAAATTCTGCAGGAAATCCCGCCGTGGAATTTCCGCCTGTGTGCATTTGCCCTAAAACTACTGAACATGCTGGGAGGAGTATCTTCACTGTTATGGAAAACATGTAGTGCGACCTTTGTTCCTGTCCTAAGGATAGGTCTTAAGAGCAAAGTCCCAGAAAACACCTTTAATACTTTGCTTCTTGTTTTTCAAAAACTGAGTTCTGGTGTTAATGAAGTTATCTGCTAGTTGGTTATAACAATCTATTCTTCCTACTCTTGGTGATCCTAAATGTGTGGTTTGGTAGAAACAAACTAACTTCTATTAACGTGGTGGCCATTATATCCTCTTCTCAAGCAAAGTCTTCATTAGCTACATATTCATTATACCAATAATTATAGATATGTTGGAGTATAACAGCCAGTAACATGTATTGCTTATCCCCAGCAGGGAGGATAGTTAGATTAGTTGGGGGTTTGACCGCTGAGATCCACATTGATCACCAGAGTTGTATGGAGGCGCAGTCATGCATGTTCTTGCCTTTAGCATTCATCATTCCCTTGCTGTCACTACTTAGGTCCTGCGCCCTATCCATTTATATGCTTGCGTTTTAATGTGAGTGGGCTGACCAATTACTGACTGCCGCAGTCACATGATGACCTTAGTGACAACACTACCACAGACCATGACTAATTTGACTTGCGGATCATGTCGTTTGTATTGACAGAAGGTCATCACACAGATATGCACATAGAGACTTTTAGTAGCTTAGCACAGAAGTAAATGTATTGTTTACTCCGGGTTACAAAAAGTGACATGCTGTACTATGTGAACCCAAGGTGCCCAGAGGAATTATCTGCCTGAAATAGATGACTGTTGTGTGTTTTGGTAGAACGATCTGTTTCGACTAATGGAAATGTGTTCCATCTACGGTAACTGTGAATTGCTGTGAATTTTCATTAGTTATTGATTAGATGCCACACTTTTAGCAGGTACTCAATAATCGCACAAACATAGTTCTTCTGCAACAATGCCATAGGGAAAACCCTTCAGATTTGTAGTTATCTTGTGGGCAATGCCCCCTCTGGACTAACTAACATAACAGAGTGCTGGTTAGATTAGGGCATAATTGACCTGCTTGTGGCCAGCATTAGGGTGCATTTAGATTGAAAGATGATCTCTCAAATGGCAGCTTGAGTGACCGTTTTGAGCAATCATCTTTGCATAACTCTCAAGTAGCTAATTATCTACTTTAAAGGGTTAAATGCAGGTGGAGCGGAACGCTGATAACTCGGAACAAAGCAGCTGTTTTTGTATATGCAAACAGCTGCTTTGTTCTCGCAGTTATCAGCGGTGTCCCGCTGAGCTGATGGCTCCAAAAAACAGCAGGAGCGCTGATGGCTCCTTTGTTCTCTGAGCTTTTCAGCTGGTACCCCGCTGAGAAGTCCCAGTGGGATACCAGCTGAAAGAATGCTATCAGCGTGCGGCACTGATAAGTTGTTGATTTCTAGCTTGCTAGAAATCACCGACGAACGAATCGTGCATGAACAGTGCATGATGGCAGCGCGTTTAGACACAACGATTATCGCTGTATCGCAAAAGATGGCTTTTGAGTGATACTCGTCTAAATGGGGCTTTAGATATAGTGCTATTCTATACAGACTTTGCATGACAAGAGGTGGTAAAACAAAACCAATTTTATTTAATTTGATATGCATGCCTAACGATTTTGCATTGCTCTCACTGTTATCTAATACTGTGATTCTGAGAAGTTTTCAGTTGAAAGCCAAAGTAAAGTTACTTGTCTTCACTTTGCTAGTTATCTACCACCTTGCTCCCTTCTCCCTCCCTTTCCTGTTCAATTGGAGAGGATATAACGAGAGCACAGGCGCCCCATGTGCTAAAAGAAAGCGTTACGAAGGTACAGTACCTGAGCTATGCCTTGTAGAAGACTCTCTGGCTTTAGTCACCTTCACTAGAGGAGCAAGCAGGCTTTTACTAGAGTAGTGTGGATATCGCCTCATGCTGTTTGCTGATCCAGAGGTCACAGTGGTCTTTCCCTCACTGTCTTATTTTTTTTCTATCTGCCTTGGGCAAACGGTGACAAGATCCATGCAGTTTTCTAATATGGCGGGGGGTTTTCCCTCACCTTTTTTTTTTTCGTGTTCAAGCCTATTTGGGCAGCCTTGGTTTTTACAAGTATCACTGGATGCTTGTGAGCATTTTTATAGACAGCAATGCTTAATTCCTATGCATACTTGTAGTTTTTTGTTTTTATGGCTACTTAAGTCTTGGGTTTGTGGGTTATTGATGTCAAAATTGGACTGGGGAGTGTCAGAGTTGGTTATGGCTTTTCTCAGCCTATGGCTGTGCAAATTATGGATATTTTCTAAACCAGTTTCCCTTCACTGATCCCTAGAATGAAGGGGCAGCATCGCTGAGCAAGTACTGCAGCCCCTCTATTCTCAGCATTGATGGGGGTCCCAGCAGTCGATTCCTCACAATCATAGTATTATGGCATAGCATTCAGATGGGAATACTCTTTCAGTTAGCCTTTCTCCTTCTGTTGGCATCTGTCTATCATGACTTCGTAACTTATCTTGCCTATAACCCGGCTCTTCTCCCTGTGTGTCACATTATGTTCTTTTTCCATTTTTGGCTCTGGTTTGATCACCTGTTTCCTCTTTTATTTAATGAATAATATCTGCTTTCTGCTCAAAAGCCTCTAAATGTAATTGCAATCGCCCACTTAGCCAATAGCTTTGTGAAAACTGCTTTCCTTTAGACTTGCTGTCAGACAGACCGTAGGAAGCAGAACAATCAGCTATAGCTCATAGCACATTAGTCATTTAGAATCGTAGACTTCAGATCTGGAGATAGTTCTTACAACTTTATTTCATGAACTTCTAAAATGTTTGATAATGACTAATAGTAATTTTCTATAAAAATGTCTCTTCTTAAGGAGACGGAAGGATTGAACCTTCAGGGGATTATTTAAAATAAAGACCTTGCTCATATCATCCATGGCTCTAGATGCTGGGAGTTGTAGCTGCAAAACAGCTGGATGGAGAGTCACCGGTTGTAGATCATTGGTCCACAGGATGCATACATGAGATGTAGCAGGCATTCATATATTCTTCACTTCCCTTAAGATAAGATCCCGAAAACCATGTTGTTCCCTGACTATTAAAGAACTCTACCTAGATGCTCCATGGCTGGAAAACCACAAGTTGCCTGTACTTAGACAATTAATACGCAGAAGTGTTTTGTAAGGTTATCTAGTAGTTGCACATTGGTTCCATATTTTGAGTGAAAGGGAACACCTCAACATACTTTTGTGCAACACTATTTGACCTGTTAATAGTTTGCTGTCTAACAGTTTTTACTACATTTTACAGCTGTCCACAGTTTGAAGTTAAGCCGCAGTCACGTGGATTGGCACAGTGTTGATGAAGTCTATCTTTACAGCGATGCAACTACTTCTAAAATAGCAAGGACTGTTACTCAAAAGTTGGGGTTCTCAAAGGGTAAGCTCACCTGTGCCACTACCTGTGTTCAACCAGTATCTATGGAAAGGCACTAATGTTTAACAGCAGAGGCGGTGCTTGTCAGTTTTTTTTCTCCACCATAGTAAATGATGACATATCACTGTGCGATTACTGAGACCCCCACCACTTCCTAGAAGGAAGTACCCATAACTTTGAGTTTGTCCTTTAACAGCAACACTCTTGGACACCCAATGTGTAGGGCCCATTCACTTGAATGGAGCTATGTTGCAGTTCTCTGCCCAGTGGGTGGCCATGGGTTTTGCTGTGTGGGAAAATATCCCAACACAAACTAATCTAAAAAGTTGCATATTCCTGTAAGTATCATTTTTTTTAACCTTTTTTTGCAGCTTCGAGCAGTGGGACCAGACTCCATAGAGGTTATGTTGAAGAAGCTACGTACGAAGACAAGCCTGTCGACACAAGCCACATAGTTTTTGTTGTCCACGGTATTGGTCAGAAGATGGATCAAGGAAGAATTATCAAAAATACTGCCATGCAAGTTTTTATTTCCATCCTTTATTTCTCTTTTTAATCTTATGGTTGAGAACTGACCAGCTTGCCAAACCTACATAGTCATAAGTAGAGAAGGAGTTTTGTTTTGCCTGACAGGCCAGATTGTCCTGTGCAGAGTTTTGCAAGTTAATACAATGGGAGAATTGATTCCTCTATCATTCTCTTAAAGGGGTTGTCCACTTCTAAACTGTTGATAATTTCTATCCTTAGGGTAAACCAATGAACAGTAGATTGGTGGGTGTCCACTATTTGGGATCGTCACCGTTCAGCTATTTGCCGGGCCGTTACACTTGGGCACTGAGTTGACTTTTGCAGGAAGCAGACAACTTCATTTCCTTTTCAGTGGCCAGGATTGGTATTGCAGGTGAAGTTCTAACTAAAGTGAGCTGTGAGAATAAAAAAATGAAAAAAATCTCTGTGCTTATAAGTATCGTGTTAACAATAGCAATGGATACATACACTTACATGGAGAAGTGGAAAAATCCTGACTAGAGGAACCTACTCCTTAAGACCAAGAAATCCAAATAGAGATAGATGTCCAATGAAAGCGCAATCTTCTAATAATGATGCAACGCGTTTTGGCGCAACAGTGGACATCTATGATGGGCGTTCATTAAAGATTCCCTTGACCCACTTCCTGTGGACTGAGAGAAACAAAACTTGGCGCAGTTATTAGTCCTTCTCTACATAAGTGCCACCTAGGGGGACACACTTCTCCCATCTCTTTGTGCCACTGTAAACACTTCGCTTGTAGAAGTCGACAGATTGCTTCACAAGTCAGAATCTTATCATCTGGAAAATGCTTCCCCTTGAAAAATTACTTCATTGTTGGAAAGAGGTGAAAGTCCGATGGTGCGGGGTCGGGTGAATAAGGGGGATGCAGGAGAATTTCATACCCGCAGCAGAGTGCTTCCATCTGGGCAACATGAGAATTGTGAACTGGGGCATTGTCTTCCAGAAGGCGGACACCTTTAGTGAGCATACCACATCTCCTGGTTTTGATGGCCTCCCTCAATTTCCACCACTCGGAAGCATAGTATGCCCCAGTAATCGTGGTACCCTTTGCTTGAAATCCATCAAGACTACCCCGTGCTGGTCTGAAAAGACTGAGCAGGAACTTGCCTGCTGAGGCTTGGATGCGTGCTTTCTTTGGAGGCGGTAATTTCGGATGCTTCCATTGCATCAACTGGTCCTTAGTCCCCGGATCATAGTGATGGACTCAGCGTTCAGCCTGTGGGATCAGTCTGTTAAAAAAGTCCTCCCAGTTTTCATGGTACATCGTCAAAAGAGCCTGGGAGCATTTGACTCGTTCCTACTTCTGGAAAGGTGTGAGCAGCCGAGGAACCCAGTGAGCGGATACCTTATGCATATGAAGATGGTCTTGGATGATTTTTTTCCATGGAGCCCACACTAATCTTGACACTATTGCACCAGGTCGCAAATGGTTACATGGTGATTTTCCAAAATGGCAGCCTCCACTTACTTAATGGTGTGTTCATCAATCCCGGAGTGGGGTCGCCCTAGAATTGAGGCCGTTTCCACCGAAGATCGAGGACATTTGAATTGACAATGACAGTTCTTGATTACATCATATGATGGGGAATCCCCACCATAAACCTCTTTCGTCTCATTAAACATCTCCCTTGGTGTGCGGACCTTCAAGTAAAGGAACTTGATGACTGCTCTGTATTCCACTGGGTTATCAAGCCTCGCACCACTTCAGCACCTGTAAAAGAAAGGTTATCAGTTCAGAGTTGCAAATTGTCACGTAACCTATAAGAGACTTGTATGATTACACCTGTGCAGTTTCAGCATCCTGCGATAAATGGAAAGAACACCCTTCATATGTCCATTTGGATTACTTGGTCTTAAGGAGGGGGTTCCCCCTATTCAGCATTTTTATCCCCTCCTCTTCATGTAAGTGTACAAATCCATGCGCTATTGTTCCTTATGAGAGCAGAGAATTTTTTGAATTTTTTTTTTTATTCTCACTGCTTGTTTGTACCCATCTTTTCTATAAACTTGGGTCCTTCTCTTGCCGCTCTCCCATGTTGTGGGTGCCCTGCAGGACATAAAGACTTATGGTGCTAGTGAGCTGGTTCCTCTTTCCATTTGGGATCACCACACTCCCACCCCCACTTTCACCAGGTAAGTCCTATTCTCTCCTTTTGAAGTTTTTCTCTATACATTATCACTGCTCATTTTTTAGGTGCTGTCCTACTTACTTGTGATAACTAAAGTGAGCGAGAACTTTGCTTGCAATACCAAGCTTGGCCACTACAGTGGGATCGGAGCTATCTGCTTCCTGGAAAAATCAGCTCAGTGTACAAGCTCACTGGCCTGGCAAACAAATGTTCAGCAAGGGTCTCTAGCAGTGAACCCCACCAATCTACTGTTGATGGCCTATGCTAAGGATAGGCCATCAATAGTTTACAACTGGTAACCTCTAAATTTAAAAAAAGCGAAAATCAAATGTTGTCCTAGACCCATTACCAAGCTGTATTTGTTTGTTAATGTTATGGTGAACATCTCTGTAATAATCGTACTATTAAAACTATGTGCTGTTTCACAAATTTGCATGATGGCCACACGGCCCCCGCTGTCAAATCGCTGATGTCACGTACACAGTACATGAGCCTTTACAGCTCAGTGTGTATGTTGGCAGTTACATCACTTATGGTGAGCTGTACATGTGCCACCGTTCCTCCCAGGCGCCTGCACATTCGCAATTCACCGCAGGCGATGAAGCTGCTGTCATGCGTACACACTGAACTGCAAAGGCTTATGGATTGTATACATGACATCAGTGGAAGTGAAGTGATTTTGACAGCAGGGACACATGAAAATAGCGCAGAACCATGAAATGGCTAATATTCTAATACTAAGCCTATTGCAATGATAATAGAAACATGTGGAGAGTTGAACAGCCAATTGTCAAATCTGCCAAATTCACATGGAGTAGAATTTGCCTATTTCTACTCTTCATCCATCAGTTGTGTCTCTCAGACTCACACTTATCTGTCTATTACAGGATGAGAGAGACTGCAAGAAAGATTGAAGAGAAGCACTTTTCCAGTCAGACTTCAGAGCATGTTGAGTTCCTTCCTGTGGAATGGCGTTCCAAACTTGCTCTGGATGGAGGTAACCTGAAGTTCTTAAACATCTGAATTGCTGAAATAATCCAAATATGACCTCATTACTGCTTGCTCTTGGGTTGTCATTGTAACATCAATAGACTCAAAGCTCTTCTGTGCATAACGTCCTATTATGTCACTTCCACTGTTTTATAATTGGGGGTCACTTGACAGGATGTCCATGCATATATATACATTTGAGTAATTGTGTTTACACTGAGTGACATTCTATAGGTCTTCACCGACTCCTAGGAGGTTGCCCACTTAGTGTCAATTGCGTGATCCCCTTGCAGAACTTGGCAGGATAGGTCCATATCTATGTCTCACCTATCTGCTGTCCATCGTAGGCTCCCCCTACCCTCCCTGTCGCAACCATAGTCTTGCTCTCATGCTTTCCCCCTACATGACATAAAGCTTTCAGAGGGAGAAATCCCAGATTCTCTTTTTGGACATTGCTACAGACCAGAACTCCTAAATAATTTCCATGTTGACAGCCTTAAGCGTCAGTTTCAGATTTCTGTATTTGGACCATATACTCTTTTCCTAGCTACTTTGACTTTTCAAATATCTGGACCCTATTTTAGTTGACTACAGTCTATGAACAACCTCCGGTGAGGACGATGCTTGACACACAAATTGGGTCACAAGCTAAGCACTATTTTGGCTCTCAGCCATTTAAAAAAGGTTTCCAACTGGACGCCCTCTAACAAGGCTGTATGCAGTGGAGCCCACATCCAGTTTCTTTTCCTGATTGGGCAGACCCCTTTATTTTGCCAGCCTCTTGTGTTTGTCATATCTTGATGCATGGGTCTGCAACATAGGCTCTACAGGCTTCAAGATTGAGCTTGTTTCCTTGCATCACCTTTTCTCCCCCAGGGTAGAACAACTTCTGTTACTTTTAGAGAAATTATTATTTTTTAATGTTTTTACTTAAGTTCTGGGTGTCTACAAGAGAGGGGGTTATGTCTGCACAGCCAGGACCTTTCTATTTCTCCATCATGGATAACAATGATGCTAAATTTCTGTAGACCCGGAAGACCAGCTGCTTCTCAGATCTTTAATCCCACCACTCAATTTGTGACTCTCCTTCAGCCAGGTTTTTGCTCCTCTGTGATGCGTGCCACATAAGCGCCTGCAATATACAAGGGAGACTTCCCTAGTGTGATAGACGATCAAATGAGGGGTATAGTGCTGGAAAAATGTTTTCGCTGGAGTGGCCCTTTATTTGAGAGAGAGAACCACAATACTGCATTTCTCTTCCGAATGTACATTGTGTATATTTATCTATAACCTTCATCTTGACATCTTTAGAGAGACCATAATTGGCTAATAGGAAATTAACTATATTAATATAGAATTCTCTTTTATTGTATACCACAAAGTGTAGAAAACTTTATCATTGAATTTTCTTTCCCTTGTGTAGATACAGTAGATTCTATTACTCCAGATAAGGTGCGTGGAATTCGGGATATGCTGAACAGCAGCGCAATGGACATTATGTACTATACCAGCCCTCTCTACAGAGATGAGGTAAGTGAGATATGGTTGTGCCAAAATCCGAATGGAAAACATGTGCACCACCCGGCTTGTATTTTCTATCACTATGGAGAAGTCTTTAAAACACACTTTTAGAAGTTTTATAGAACACCTGAGCTGGTTTATTGAGTCGATCAGTCGGCAGTTCCCACTAGACTTCAATAACATCAGTTGCCTTACTTGTTTCCATAGCATTGAGATTGTGGCTTTCTTCCCTCCATGGTGCATACTGTTGGCACCTCACATACTAAGCTATCTAGTATCTGTAAAGTAAGATTTGGTTGTTGGCAGTGTATATCAGAATGTAGATAACTGCTTGGCAAACCTTTTTCTGATATTTGGCTGAATTTTGCATGAGTTTGGCGATCTGAAAGTGTTACGGAAAGTTCAGGTTCAGAAACATCTGCAGGAGAATTACTTTTTAAAAAAATGTTCTTGTAGACTGCCTATTCTACACCAAAGCTTTTATCACCCTAAACCCCTGACTGAAGAGGTTTGAACTATCTCCTCTTGTTACAAGTTCCTTTATTGATCAGCTGTATCTAATAAGTGAAGAAACCCGGAAGCAAAAGTTTAGTTCCACTGCCGCACCATCACACACTATTACCATTGACTTCAATAGGTTGATCTGGTAATAAATGGACATGTCAGATCCTCTACAGAGAAACAGACTCTACCTAAGAAATAAAGTTCTTGAATGGGAGAACCCCTCTCTATTAAGAGGCTTTTCCAGCATTAGAAACGCATGGCTTTCTTCCACAGACGGTGTAACACAGGATGTGTGTAGTATTTCAGCTAAGTCCTAATGATCGGATCCCTTTCAGTAAAATGATATGTACTCCGGGCAACACTGAATTGTGATTATTGTCTTGTGTGGTTCAAATAGTTATCCGTTTTATGTCAAGTGATATTTTCTTCACCCTTTCCAATTTATAATCTGGTGAATTTGGGTTGATACAATTTTTTGTATGGGTTTATTTTTACTTGCTGAACCAGGAGTTGGATGTAAAAAAAAAAAAAATTATTTTCAAAGCTTGACTACATTCCTTTTTCTGAGCCACCAATCTGTACTATGTGAACAGACGTCATAGTTTCCATCCCTTGCATTGGACCTTAGTTTCTTAACTTAGTTTTGTGTTAACAGTTCTAAGGTTCTGTTCAAGGTTCTGTGTTATGTCTTCTGTTTATAACATAAACTACAGCATTGTGCCTTATGCATTGCACTCAACAAGTTGGAATGGCTGTTTCTTCATAAGATGGCAAAATTTGCAACAGCGGCTCTGGCACAGTCATGCACCGATGCTTTTTTTTTACTCAACGGTACCGTCTCTATATACAAATAGTAAATGCGTGTAAACCCTAAAAAATCACTTAAGATGAAAAAAAGATAAGACATGGTTTCCTCACACCATCTATATCAGTATTGGCATGGCTGTAATATCACTGTGGGTCACATCTTGCAAGAATGTGGCACAGAGAAGGGCTGTAATTTTCTACAACAGTGCTGACATCTATTACAATGCAAGTATAATAAGTGGACTGGAAAGCCTGTGTCAATGATGTTTGCTCTTGTTCTGCTAGTTAGACAAAAACAATGCAATTTCTTATTAAAGAGTATCTGTATCACTGGCTCAGCCTTGTAACTCATCAATTATTGAGCCTTAAGCAGTGCGTGCCAGAATTGCTGGGGAAAACCTTGCTGAGTCAGAGACCTGGTCAGGCTGTTTAAGTGTGTCACCACATTGTTGGCTGATGCTTCCACGCTGTTAAGTGACTATACATATAAGATGGTCGTCATCTGAGCACCTGTCTCCCTTGCACAAGAATGGCTATATTCTTACTAGGATGTCTTCCTGGGATTGCAGGCATTGAGGACAGTTGGGCAGTACCCATATGTATTAAATCAGCAAAGCCCCATTGATGATATCAGAATTTGCTGAACAAACTAAGGTTTGCTGCCAGCTCAAAGACTTTGTTGCACAATTATCGCCCCCGCAGATTTTCTAAAATGAAGCGACATTTCATATAGTCTGGATTCCAAATATTCTACCATATTGTGACTCGCATGCAGACCATGTATTACAGAATGATACAGCAGTCCATGTCTGTCGTCTGATCCTGTGATCATGCACTATTTCATCTGCTTTCTGTTGCTGATAGCCTATAATATTTAAGAAGCGTTTATGACGATTGCACGGTAAATGACTTTGAGAATGATTTTGGTTTGTTTTGCTAGTGTTCTGGGCATAATACATGTTGCCATAGATTGCTGTCTGCATCCTGCTGACTGCAGGAGTGAGAGATTTCAATGCCCAATTGCTGCTCTGCAGTGTTGCGCAGATTGAGATTTTGGGGGAAGTTGCATGCAATTCCCTTCTATAGTCCTATGGTCTTACATGATGATTTTTATTTTTGTAGCTGGCATGGTGATATGACGTTTTTCATTTTACAGTTAGTAAAAGGATTACAGCAGGAGTTAAACCGTCTCTACAACTTGTTCTGCACCCGGAACCCAGAGTTTGAAGATAGAGGTGGAAAAGTGTCTATTGTGTCCCATTCCCTTGGATGTGTGATTACATTTGATATAATGACTGGATGGAATCCAGTCCACGTCTATGAACAGATGGATCAGGATGACGAACTTGAGGACCAATGGACTAGTTATGAAGAACAGCATCTCCTTCGAGAACTTTGCCTGACCAAACAACGGTATGTAGAATTGTGGATGAATTTTTTTTTTTTCACTTTTATATGGTACGTTCACACTGCAGATTTTTCTCCCAGAAAGGTCCATTATGTGCTTGCAGTAGAACTTACAGCAGGAATCCAGGGCTGAGCTGTACGCAGATTTGTCTCCTGGACAGATTCCTATAGGAAGTGATGGGACACGAAAAACGTGGATGTTGGTGCAGAATTTGCACGAAATGTATACAGTGTGATCATACCCTTATAATATTTAGAAATCTCCTTCAGATAAGTTAAACTCTGCAGACGTAGACCTCTGAGATTGGCCAAGACGTTTAATTTTTTGCTGGAATTTAATTTCAAGTAACTATAAATACTTTTTCTTTTGACCTCTTTTCTACAGTTTTTGTTCTCAATTCATACACATGCTGTGGATATGACTCTATACACCAAGCTTTAACATGCATATGCAGGATCCACTTTGTAGTGGCTCCACAAATAGCAGTTGGCATAAGTAAAAGGGGTATATGATTCAGAATCTGTCCTCTCTTAACCCCTTGAGTGGCACGCCCGGAAAAGTTCCGTGACGAGCTCCACTGCTCATAGCAACATAGCCCGGAAGATTTCCGGGCTATGTATCACTATGGGAGCTGCAGAGCACAATGCCACAAGCTGTGACAGTGTGCTCTGCCTGCACAGTCCCACACAGAGCAGTGCAGGACTTTGAAAAACCAGCAGAAGATATTGCCGACATGTCGGCAATGTCCTGCTTTGTTTACAGGTTGCCATAGAGACCATCGGCTTGTCAGAAGCAAGCCGATGGTCTCTGTGGCAGGGAGAGCTTGGTGCTTGGCTGTCAGAGGACAGCTAGGTACCAGCTCTTACAGCAGAGATCAGAGAAAACCTCCGATCTCTGCTGTGTTAACCCTTTACATGCTGCAGTCTATGTGACTGCAGCATGTAAAGGGCTGTCACTGCAGCATGTAAAGGGCTGTCACCATCGGACCCCTGGAATGTGATCAGGGGTCCTGATGGGTCCCTGTGGAAGTCCCCTAAAGGGACAAAAAAAATAAAAAATTTTAAAAAAATAAAAAAAAAAAAAAGTAAAAAAATTATTAAAAAAATTAAAAAAACACTTGTCTCCCTTTACTTTGTAAAAAATCAAAAATACAATCACACATGTGGTATCCATGTGCGTCGTAATGACCCAGAGAAGGAAGTTAATACATTATTTAACCCCTTAATGACATGGCCCCTTTTTTCCCCCATTTCTTTTTTTCCTCCCCCCTGTTTAAAAAATCACAACTTGTCCCGCAAAAAACAAGCCCTCATATGGCCATGTCAATGGAAAAATGAAAAAGTTATGGCTCTTGAGACGCAACTGCAAAACTAGTTGAAATTCAATGATTAGACCATTTTAAAAAACCTGCCCTGGTGGGCACGACAGGGTGGTAGGAAACCTGCCACTCAAGGGGTTAAACCTCTGGCCACATTTCCAAAGCTGCTGCCTGTTAGAGAATTTGCCATTTTTTTCAGTGAGTGAGAAGCAACATAATCCACATTTTTTTAAAACTGCATTGTAACCAGGGTTATAGAGTTTGAGTCAAAAGTCCCATTTTGGTGGAGTCTGTAGAAATGTACCGACTGACTTCAGCTTAAAAAATACTAAATTTTATAGATATGGTATAATTAATTCAATGTAGAATTTTTTACGTTTTTCCTTTTTATAGGAATTTAAGAAAGTTTTGTAATGTCCTAGTTAAGGCAAAGTGTAATGCATATTTGCAATTTAGTTAAGTTTTGTGTAGAGATGAGCGAGCACGGTCGGTCGGATACAGCAGTTACTCGAGCGAGCATCGCTCTTATCGAGTAACTGCTTGCTGGTTTGAGCGTGCGCGCGGGAAGGGGGGGGTGAGGGAGAGATCTCTCTCACTCGCCACCCCCCCCCCCCCCCCCCCCCCGAGCACTCTCGGACTAGTAAGCAGTTACTCGAGAAGAGCGATGCTCACTCGAGTAACTGCTGTATCCGACCGACCGTGCTCGCTCATCTCTAGTTTTGTGTTCTGAAATTGTATTCCAATAAAAGTATTTAATGTTCTATCTATCTTGATTATTTATCATTATCATGATGAAAAGCTGGATGGCACCATTTTAATACAGTAAATGTATCACTTAAACTTGAATCATATATGAAGGAGTTGGAGTCCGGGAAAATTGAGGAGTCGGTGGTTTGGCATACCAACTCCACAGCCCTGATTGTATCAGACTACTGTGTGCAGTTGCAAAGTGCTCTATCCAGTTATCTTTTTGCAATAGACGCTTTACACAATAAATATCATTTCTATGAGACGTTTTATCTTTTATTAACAAAAAATAAATAAAAACACACAGGAAAGTGAAAAAATACATATATTGTTCCTTACAGGTTAAAAGAACTGGAAGACAGATTGCATGGACTGAAGAATCCTAATGCCCCAGTTTTAAAATTTAAGGCAAGTGCATTTCAGGGGAATGAAATTTATTGCAAGGGGGTGTTATTACTCGTGAGGATATGATAAATGGTTCTTTCAATATTTCTTATCTTTTATGATCCACTCTTGCTTTTGGCAAAAGACAAGAACTAATGAGAATTTTTCTTTTTCATCTTTTGGATTCTTTTTATGGATATTGGCTTTTGGTTGGTGGAAAAAAATGTGCAAAAATGCACCAAAACCACATTGTATCAGTGCCCATCTTTGAGCACTGTTTTTTAAAATCGAAATTTGTCCAAAATTGTTTAATTCCTTAAAATATCGTTATAGTAGGTGGAGCTCTTACATTGTGATACGGAGCCACAAATAAAACTCCAGCTGCCAGCAGCCATCACTAGCAGGTGCTTTAGGCTACTTCAAAAAGAGGATTTTGTACTTAAAATCCCTTTCTCGTCTCGTTCATTGGGGGAAACAGCCAAGACTGTGGATATAGCTACTACAAGGCAACACTAAGCAAAAAAAAGTGTTAGCTCCTCCTGTTAGCTATACCCCCTGCAGGCACCAAGCTAATCAGTTTGTATGCAAGCAGTAGGAGAAGCAATGCAGGATATGAAGAAAACAATAGTCAACAACATGACACAACAGTTAACAACTGCAAATAAGAACAGCACCATGTGCAACTGCAAGAATAAAGTTTCCAACTAGTAAAATAGAGCATATCAATACTTGGGTGGGTGCTGTATCCCCCAATGAACGAGACGAGAAAGGGGTAACAGCGCTGATCAATGTGAATGTTGATTGTGGCTGTTAATACTTTAAATGCCACTGTCAGTTCTGACACAATCATTCTAAATCTCCTGATCAAAGTTGGTGGTCCCGAAAGGCCCCCTGCAATGTTATGAGGTGCCGTTCGGATGCGATGCTAGCCTGGGGCCTGCTGAAGCCCCCCCAGTGCTGCCATGCCTGAATGCCTTTCAGATCCCAGTATAGTGTAATAGTATAGTATTACATTATACTGCATGAGTGATCAAATGATCGTAAATTCAAGTTCCCTGTGTGGTCTTAACCCTTTCCAATCCAATGTCGGGCCCCCGACATCATAATTTCCCTCCACAGCTCTGATGTCGGGGCAGGCCCGACACTGCAGTGCAGGAGCGCATCTGCACCTGATCGTCAGACACATTGGGTGCAGATTCACTCCTGCACTGGTCCTCATCAAGGACCCTCAAGGAGAAGGCAGAAAGGGTTTTTAACTTTTTCTGCTTTCTCCTTTACACATTACATAGCGCTCAATTAGCGCTATGTAATGCACGGAGATTCCGGCCGGCGATCATGTGACCGCCGGTGTCACCTGACCCCCAGCGGTCACATGAACGCCGAGCCGGGAGCCTGCACTGTAGGAGGGCCTGCTTACCTGTCCGGCGTCTTCCGCATTCTCCCTTCTGTCTCCTGGCTCGGCGATCATGTGACCGCTGGGTGCCACCTGACCCCAGCGGTCACATGATCGCCGAGCTGGGAGGCAGAAGGGAGAATGCGGAAGACGCCGGACAGGTAAGCAGATCCCTCCATGGTGCAGTGAGCACCTGCACCCTCCTAAACTCTGTCAGTTCAGGAGGGTGCAGGGAAATGTATTTTTTCTCATCCATTCTCACCAGCTTTAATTTATTTGGAGCTGGGGAGAATGGCTGAGAAAAAATAATTGGATTGGAAAGGGTTAAGTTTGGGGAGAAGAGGGTCTCACACGAACGGATTTTAACAGCAAATCCTGTGACTGCCGTCTGTGCGGAAGATCTGCGGTAAAGTGCGGGCATTGAAAGGTATGTATTTTCGAATTTTCCCTCACTGGTACGAATTGTTGATTCCGCGACTGAAGAAAGTCATAGCATGCTCTATTTTAGCATGGATGGCCTCCAATGAAGTCAATAGAAGTGTGATCTCAGTCCCCCCTACGCAATTAACATTGTGTATGAGCGGTGGAATCGCTCACATGTAGTAAGCAGAATACATAGAAAAGCAATAATATGTATTGTTTGCTATGAGAGAAAGAAAGAGATTGTACTACTTTCTTGTGTGATTTCCCCGTCTGTGATCTTTTTTTCCACGCAGGAAAACACTCGCATTTTACCCGACCAGTCACAATTACTTTCTGCAATATATCGCAGGTCTTCCGCTGCAGAAATCCGCATGCGGTATTCGACCCGTTCGTGGGAGCCCGGCATGCTTTGTTTTTTTTTGCTCAGAAAAAAAATGATTTCCCATAGTTATAATTATAAAAAACCACAGTAAACATATTTGATACTGTTGCATCCATAAAAGTTCTGTGAGGCTGGGTTCACACAGGGCGGATTCCCATCGGAAATCTCGCGGTTTGGCCGCAGCAAAAACCGCGAGATTTCCGCCGGGAGAACCGCCGCGGAAAAAGCCGCGGCGGCTTTGAAGCGGCCCGGCCGCTCGCTTTTCCGTTGCGGCCGGCGCTCCCATAGAGGAGAGCGCGGCCACGACGAAAGTAAATAATAAACAGACATGCTGCATCTTTTGAAACCGCGGCTGCGGTTTCAGCCGGACTTACCGCAGCGGATTGGCCGTCCCGTGTGGACGAGATTTCTGAGAAATCTCGTCCACATGGCTGGCTAATCCCGAGATTAGCGGCCGCGGGCAGATTTGCCGCGGCGAAATTCCGTGCGGCAAAACCGTCCTGTGTGAACCCAGCCTGAGGGGTAGCTGGAGAGGACCACTGAGAATTTTGGGCAAGAAATATGATAGAATGAAAAGACCTTTCTCTACTTTAAGTACATATATTTTTTGCAAGACCGTCATATTAATGCTTACTGTGCAGTAGTAATATAATGGTGTACAGGGCTCCCTCTAGTGGTGACTCCAGGCAGAGAATTACATCATTTACCTGTTTGTGTACAGGGGATTCGGAGCTCTGCCTGCTCTAAAGGTACAGTATATTAATCTGCACCGAATTTTGGACTTGAAATGAAAGATCATCTTCTTTACTTGTGAGCCAACTGCATGTAAATGCTTGTATTTTACATTCTATATCAGATTAGTTTTAATTGATTCTACTAGAATTGCCTTCTAACATACAAATAATGTAAATGGCTTTTTAAAAATAGCTTTCCTAGTGAAAACAAAGCCGTTTACTTAGCTAATAGAGATGAGCGAGTACCAAAATGCTCGTTAGTCGAGCTTTTCGTAATATTCGAGAGCTCTATTCCAGTAACGAACCCTATTGAAGTCAATGGGGGACTCGAACATTTTTTTTTCTCTCTCTCGCCACATACTGCTGTGGATGTAGGCACGCTGGCACGTCGCAGCAGGAAGTGGTAATGCGAAGGAGAGGGGTCGAACTCAGCGTGCTACTCGCTCGAGTAACGAGCACCATCGAGTATGCTAATACTCTGACGAGCATGTTTGCTCAACTCTATTAGCTAAGCAAAATAAATGGGTAATGCTTTAGTGGTATGTGGATTTTTTAAAAACCATTTATACACAACGCATTATATTTTGACTTACTGTTTACCTGCATGAACCCTTTAGGTTGAGAATTTTTTCTGCATGGGTTCACCCCTAGCAGTATTCTTGGCTTTACGTGGAATTCGTCCTGGAAATCGCGGAACTCAAGAACATATTTTACCTAGAGCTATTTGTAATCGTTTGTTTAATGTATTCCACCCTGCAGATCCTGTGGTAAGTCTCTACTCATTATGTAAACTTTGGTTGTAGACACTTATGAAACAAAAACTGTCCATTTCTAGATAATGTGTCATGGAGGAGCGCGCTGCAATAACCATGTAACATGCACCTCTGCGTTGCAGGGCTTCCTACCCTTGGTAAGAACAAAGCGAAGGCCAACATCTGGAGCCTTAAGTTCAAGATGTTCTTCAGTAACTCTGCCGTCCTCATCACTGCACTTGCCAGCAGCACAATGAATGCATCATTGAAATAGATGAGGCAAAATATGAAGTGTTTAAAGCTCAACGCCGCTTACGGTTATTGGGTGCCATGAGTGACGGAGGTGCATGCTGCGGTCTTATTGCAGCTTGTCCATCCATGCCACATTCACTTGATCATAAATCCTGGGTGTGTTTTATTGCTACACATTTTTAGATATGCATTGAATCCTGCTCTTCGCTTATTAAAGAGGCGTTCCATCCAAAACTTACAGGAATTGTCCCATCTGGACTACTCGCTCCTAGGCCTCCTGTCCACGGGTGTTCTTTCACCGCGTATCTCATATCCATTGTGGGATACGTGGTGAATGGAATCAATGAAAGTCAATGGATTTTTCTTGATACATGCCCATGTGTGTATGGACACTGCGTGTCGATTCACATAAGGGAAAAAAAATCACAGAATGGTCTATTTTCCTAGGTATTACGTACAGTCCTATTCATCTTTATGGATCCGTGTGAGTATGAATGCAAATGCAGTCCTTACGCAAGCGGTTGCCTGTAAAACGCATGTTGCTAGTATCTATGAAATGAAGGGGGGAAAAAAGCAGGAAGAAGTTGTTGCATGGTCTTTGCTCGCATACGCAGGGGAAAAAAAGATTTAATACGCAGGGAAATGCAGCTAATTACACGCAGCGTTCTCCGCATACGCCTGTGGACATGAGGCCTTACACTGAAGCCCTACCTCTAACACTCATGGGGAAAGCTGTTTGTAGGAACACATCTCCTCTACAGCGGTACTGAATATAGCATTACACGGCACCCATTCTGCCCTTTGCATTGTTTCACCATTCTGCCTCATAAAGCGGGGTGGGGCCTGGAGCAAGGGACCCTTTTGTATGACCCGTATTGAATTTGCTTCACAGAAACTGAAGATCAGCTGTTCATTCTGCCAGCGACTTCTGTCTGTAACACAGTGGTGAAACAAGCCCTTTGGGTTTGGGTAGAAATGGTCTTTAAGTGGCTTAAGTACAGGAACAAGGGTAAGGCTGCATTCACATCGCCATATTTTTTAGTTCATGTAGGATCTGTGTGTTTTTTGCATGAACAGGAATGGACTACATTAAAAAAGGAGTAGGAACACCTTTCTTTCCAGTTAATATATTCCTTTGTTACTCAACATTTGCAAAAAAAATTATACTAATCCTACATGGACCAAAAGTACAGTGAGTGCTGGAAGCAAGACTTCTGAAATTGACCATAGCCCACAATTACATTTGCAAAGGAAATCTGAAATTGAATTGACCATTTAGTATCCCTATATTGAGGACATACTGGAAATCCTGAATTTCATAACTAATGAAGAAAATGCTGCATATAATTAAGTCGCCCACCATTAAAGTGAATGGGGAGTATGGAGATTGCACAGAGCTTATTTAAGAGTTTCCAACCCCATTCACTTTAATTGATCATAACCATATTCCTCCCCAGCAGTTGGATACCAACCAACTTTTTACAGCCTAAGGCCGGTCTCACATGACCGGCTAGGAATTGCGGATTCTGTGAGTGTTTGATCCGCGCAATTACACAGTTCCGCTCATATTAGCATGTTGAAATTGTGTAATCCACTCGCAGAAAATGGAACGCACCATGTTCTGTTTTACCGCAACACACAGCCCATTGTTCTCTATGGCCTTCGTCAGCACCCAAACTAAACCTGGATTAGTTGCTGAAGACAACTCTGTTCCACTCTGTAGCAGTCTAGTTTCTTTGTTCACAACACCAACGCAAACTGAGGTAACGCTGGGTGTCAAAGGCAGTACACGTAATGGGGGCCATGAGACCAAATATTCTTCAGCCAAGCATTTGGAAATGCTTCAGACAGACACAGGGGATGTAACAATGGTGTCACCTGTCTCTGGATGGCGGACAATGAAACAGTTGGAGCTGCTCATGCTTGTCAGATGATCAGATGATCCTTTCTACTGGTGGTCTGTCGAGGGAGTCCTGAGTCCAGTCGCCTTGTGTGCGTGCCCTCATGCATCCACTGGTCCCAATACATCCTTACAGTCTGGCCAGAACAGCCCAGATGGCGGCAATTCGTTGATGCAACCATCCAGTTTCTCACATTTCAATAATGTGCCCCTCCCGCCAAACTATATTAACTGGGGGAAATCTCTCGAGTCGTAGAGGCGTCTAGGGGTCAACAAGCTCTACACAAGTGGGAAAAAAGGTCACTACAGACAAGGAGCCTCTGAGAGCCTTTTTATAGGCCAAGGGGGGAACCTCAAGTGGCAAAACTGTTCATCTAATCATTTGCATATCTGCCTGACATGTAACTGCATGCTGAGTTTTGCAGCTAAATAACTACATGTAGGGGCTGGATTTATTTTATTTTTTGACAGAGTGCATAAGACAAGTCAGTCTTGGGCTACCTACAACGTGCGTTTTCACAGTGATGCGAGGCGCTTTTATGACCTCCCATCGCTTCAGGGAAGTAGCGATCCTTCAGCGCAGCTTTCAGCCTTGCTGGAGGATCGGCAAGCGCTTTTCTTTCTTTTCAATGGGAAGCCTCGCGCCGTGTGATATGTTTTACTGTTCATTGGAAACAATGGGCGATGCATTCCAAGGAACGCGTCAATTTAGGACATGCAGCGATTTTGTATACGATTCCATTCAAAAGAATGGGGTTCATATTCATGCAAAATATCTGTGTCTCGCAAAGCCCAAACATCTCGCCAGTTTCTTGGCCGTGTGAAACCGGCCTTAGAATGTTTATAGTGAGGCTGAAAGAAGTTCAGCCTTAGTATTTTATGCTGTGTTGATCCAGAGGAAGAGGGGAGGATGTAAATATAAAGCTGCTTTAGTTTCTGTTTAGCTGTCTTAAAATTCTGCCTTCTATCTTATTTAGGCCTATAGACTTGAGCCATTAATATTGAAGCACTACAGCAACATTGCACCTGTCCAGATCCACTCATCCAACACCACAAATCCCATTCCATATAAGCATCTGAGACCTTGTCTCATCAACCCGTCCAAAGATACTACCTCAATGTCTGATACAGAAAGCATCCCGAGCCCAAGCACTTCACCCGTTCTGCCTCGACGACACTACGGAGAGTCCATAACAAATATAGGCAAAGCAAGTATATTAGGTAAAGTCTGCTGCGGTGCTGGTAGAGCCTTTTTTTAAAGGATTTGCATGAATATTTTTATGTATTTGTGCAGAAAATTGTAATTCTGGTTAAGTTTTTCATAACTGGTTATCATGCACAGTGAAAGTTACTAACAGGTAAAAGTTGCCCTTGTCATTAAGTGATTAAAGACAAGTTTCTAATGATCTCATGACTGCAGTGAATTTGCTTTGAAGGGGTTGTTCAAGGTGTCGTTATTCTTTCTTTGCAAAGGCAGGGAATGTAGGTTTTTGTTTGTTTTTTTTTTTAAAAAAGGTAAAAAATACACATTTAATCCCCCTCCAGCAGCACCGCTCTACTGCTCTCCGCCAATCTCTATTTACTTTAAGACTGCCTTCACATGGGCAAGAATATTGCGTGAGATTTGTGCGTTGTGAGACGCACAACTATGACCCCCATTCTCTTGAATGGGGTCATACATATGAGCGATGTTTACCTACATGGCACCGCGATGCTATGCAGGGAACAAATCACGGCATGTTCTAACTTTCTGCGTGCTCTCGCATCGTAGTGCCCATTGTGCTTAGTGGGACCGGCGGCAGCATCGCACCACAGCCTTAGTGCATGCGATGCTAAGCCTCCCATTGAAAACAACAAGAGAAACTCCACAAACCTCCGCCATGGCCGGCAGCCACAGCAGAGGAGCGCTACAAGTGATGTGAGGCTGTTTTGGTATAAAAACTCCTCACATTCATGGGGATTTCACATGTTGGCGCAATATGGGGGTGTGATTCACGGCCACATACTGCACCGGCCTGTGTGAAGTTAACCTAAGGCTGATCACATATACCTATGTGTTTGCCGCAGCTAACTATCCTCAGTGGTCCTCTGCCATTCGTACAGGCATTGCTGCTGAGGCCAGTGATTGACTGCAGCAGTGATCAGCTGCAGGGAAGTAAACAGAAATCAGCGGGCATTACATGGGTGAGTAATGCTTCTTGTTTGTGCTTAACAGCATTTCCTGCCTTTTGCAAAAAAAATACAGCCCAGACACAATTCTTTGCTCAACTACTGTGAACGTACACTTGCGTACTTGCATAAACCTGCAATCGTTGGTATAAGCTTCAGTTTAGGCATGCTCTTATTTTCTGCCCTTTCTCAATGCATTTCTCTACATATTTCTGTAGTGTATTAACCATTTCCAATCCAACTTTCTCTTTTTGCTGTTATACAATAGTGCCATCTGCTGGCTAAAGCCAGTGTGTGTGTGCGCGCCAGAGAGACTCTGACAGCTGAGTGGCTGGCAATAAACAGTAAGAATACCCTGTTGCATGTCTTCTGACATTGGAGCTGTACAAGCGTCAATCAGAATGTAGGAAGATGTCCGATTGGAAAGGGTTAATGCGGTGGAGTGCAGAAATGTTATAGAATAGAGAAGTATTGTAGAATGCCAGTATAGCATCCTGTAAGTGAGAGAGACCTCTGAGATCAGGCAGACAATAAGAGCAGGCATAGATAGCAGTTTATACCAACAATTGCAAGTTTATTACTGGTGATAAATTGGTGTATGCTCACAATAGTTGGAGAATGAATTGTTTGGATGCGACGCCTTTTTATTTTTAGTCTTCATTTAACACCCCCCTCTCTGTTACGTGAATACCAGGCTCAGTTGGTTTTGTCAAGGCTATGGTTGCATACATGACAAAGATAGAGAGCCAAACTGAAAATAAATTTTCTTGTTCGGCACCAGCCTAATGATAACCGAATAAAAGGTAGGTTTTAGCTTGTCGTTTTTTTTGCACTGATGGACAATTTATTCAAAGGAACATACCTGGGGACCGTATTGATTTTAGTGTTGGTGCTAGCCACTAGATGGCAGCAAAGTTAAAGCATTTATGTTCTTCCTAATACTTTGTGTGTCTGCTACATTCAGGTGCTGCAAGCATTGGAAAAGGCCTCGGGGGAATGTTGTTCTCAAGATTTGCACGTTCTAGTGCAACTACATCTCAAGGTTATGAAGTAAAAGAATCAGCTGATGGGGAAGACAAAAAGTCAGTACAGAGTCAAAGTACTACGACCCCTCAAACCATCTCACACAGCATCTCAGGCTCACTGGACACAGGTTAGGATCAGGTTTTGATATAAAAGCGCCTTGCATCCGCAGGGAAATGTTGGCGAAGCGTGAAATCCGGCCATGCTGTATATCGCACTTGCCCGTGTGAAGTTATCTGATGGATGACAGGCAACCATTTTAACAGATATCATGACTTTTTTTAACCCTTTCAGGACCAGAGTGTTTTTTGTTTAATTTTCTGTTGTCTTTATTCAAGTAAATCCAGATAGAAAGGGAGACCTGTATTCTGCACCTGATTACTGGTGTTGGAAAGTCACTAAAATCTGCCTGTGCAAACATATCACAACTTTTCTTCTTCGTCACTCCTTTAAAAAGTGGGCAGGCCTTGTCCAGAGGGGGCGTGGTCACCCCCAGACCGACAGATTTGTATATAATTTATGGCAGAATACAGTGACACTTATGCCAAAATTGTATGTTTACTTCGGACCATGCGTAGGTTTCAGTGAAGGCGCAGTGAGGAGCCGGGATGCGCCTCTTCATGTATTTAGCACACCGTCTGTTGAAGGAAATCTTACTAAGCCTGGTGCAGGAAATACCAGGATTAGAGTATTTTCCCCAAAATGATTTATGTCCATTGCAAATATTCCTTGCTGGATTATTACCAAGTATAGAAAGTGTTTGTTTAGGCGTCACAAACCTTGCTGATACCGCAGTGCACTTTCTGAATAAAGTAACGGGCATACAGCAGGTTAACATTAATAGTCCTTTAGCATCACTGTAGAAACTACAGCCCGTAGTTTTGGCTAGTGTCCAGGGCCAGCTGCAATATTATATAACTGATGGCCAGCGCTCATCCAGCTTCAGCAGTGTGTGGCATCGGGAAGCTGAATGCAATGTGCACATCATGTTCAGCTTCTCAAGACGTCTGCAGCTATAAACAGCCACACAGTTCTGTCACTAATTGGGAAGAGCACTTTATCAGAGCTCTGCCCAATCTTGAAGGAAGCCGTGAGTGTTGTGGCGCTCCCAGGGCCCACTGACTTACTGGACTGGACCTTAGTAAAAGGTGTATCTTATAGTCTGAAAATCCAGTATTTCACACTATTCAGATGCAACACGCATCATAAACATCCCATCCTTATGCCAGCTCACTACTCAGCTGAAATTGGCTAAATCAGGAACAAGATGGATAAAGGTACAGTACACAATTCTGTATTTTCTTTTATTTTAAGATTGTGGCTGCGCAAAATTGCTGGTGGTTAGTCCCAAATGTCGAGAAGACTAATTTCTTGCCGCCGTTTGCAAATTCAAAGGTGTCTTGACAACCATTTTGGTCGGCATCTGGAAACCTGATGCATACTGCTGTGAATGTGGTCGTAGGTGGAGGGAAACTTGGATATGGGTCAGAGTCTAAATGAAACATTGTTGAAAAGAACATTGTTGTATAATTTTTTTTCCCATTTTAATTTTCTATGTGTTAACCCTTTCCAATCCACTGTCTGACGTCTGAAGACATTATGATTTAAGGCTATACAGCTTTGATTTTGAAAGACGTCAGTCGGGGTTCTCTTACTATATATTGCCAGCCTCTCTGCTGTCGGAGCCTATCCAACGTGACACCTCATGCAGTACTGGCTTTAGCCAGCATATAGTGCCATTGTATAACGGCAGAAAAAGAGTAAGCCCCCTAGGAAAACCAGGATACATATTGGATTGGAAAGGGTTAATGTATCAACAATAGTCCTCTTCTGAGCTCATCTTCTTTCATTGACCACTTTATTTATTTTTTTTGTTTGTTTTAATGTATAGAAGCATTTTTAAATGGGTTTTATTAGCCTTTTCTCTGCATTTTTCTTCAGCTATCCACTAGGAAAAGATGGAGCTGAGAAAGCCATCTTCCCCTCACCGCATAGCAGTAAAGGATGCTCCGTCTAGCTTCATTTCTCCATCTGCTTTATTTCTGTCTAGAACAGCTGTAGACACACTGTTGCCAATATACAGTTCCATTTTATTAACTACATTTTATTTGATGTATTCTCAGTTCTCCTGTGTCTTCAATTGTCCACAAGGGTGTTCTATAAATCCTCTCGCTCCTGCCACTGTCCCCGGTGGCACGCTGTATCAGGAGAAGCTATCTATTCTGCAGACAGCTTCTCCGCATCAGGGTTGTGACACACATACTACTGTCACCCTGAGGAGGAGAAGCCATCTGCAGAATAGAACAGCTTCTCCTGTCACAGAGCGCTGCTGGGGACACCAACAAGACGGGGATTTATAGAACACCCAGTGGTGGGACACATTGGATAGCACAGGACAGCTGAGGTTACATTAAATAAAATGGAGCTCCCTCTTCTGTAATGCAGTGAGGAGAAGACTGCTTTCTTAGCCCCATCTTCACCTAGCTACACAGCTGAAGAGTTTTGTAAGTAAAATGTACAGAATAGACTGATAAAACATATTGCAAAATGCTTAAAATTGTATTCTGTACATTTTAAAAGGAAATAAAAGGTGTAGTTACTCCTTTTTAAAAGAGAATTTTCTGTAATCTCCTGCTAAGACAATAGTCTTATCAGTGCAGTGCGGCTAATTAACATTTGTTTGGATAAAAATGTGCTTAATTCCCCCACATCTTTAATGTGCATCAGAGTGGTTGTTACATTTACTAGTAGTACTCCGATGACCACTACATACGCACAGCACAGCATTACCCCATTGTTATTCTCAGTCTGTTACTCTTGAGAAGGAAATGATTTCAGCCCTTGGACACACACCAATATTGTCTCTTCATTAAAGACACTCAGAAATGCAAGTCAGTTTGTCCAGGCGGTTCTACTGAAACATCTGAGAAGGTAGAGGAAAATTAACAGGATTTCCTTTAGTCCTTTGATTTTGAAGAGCCACTTGCCCTTAGATTTTGCTGTAGGTTGCCATCAGAGGGACCACTAATTTGAGTGCTTGCTTACCTGACTGCTGTTGACGTATCTTTACTTAAAGCGGTAGTACAAAAATTGCAAGTTATTTCCTACCCACAGGATAATGTGGCTAATGGAAATACCCGAGCGGTTGGCGCTTGGGTGTCTTGGAGGTTCCATTGATCTAGTAACATTTCCACTTATTACCATTATTCCAAACATCTATTTAAATCCTCAAACTGAACTCCAGTACCTCTTTCTTCGCTTATCATTCGTTCACTTCATGTGAGCATAACCACCATCATTTGCTAATCTGTTTAAACACTGATAGATCCGTCGTTCTCATTCACTGTTACAGAGAACTGAGAGATCCTGTGACAGCAAAAAAACGATATGTCGTTGTGCCCGAGTAAACCACGACACTGTTTGCTCGGGCCAATGATTTTTCCTTGTAAAAGCATAGAAAGGCCACTCTCACACATGCACGGCATTTTTTAACGCAGTGTTGACCTGGGTGGCCTAAAGACTCAAGACATCGGCCGACTCATCGTTTGTTTGATATTTTGTATCGTATTGATGTAACTTGTTCTGCGTTGTGAATATTCACTCCTGTTCCTGGGCACTGAACTCGGTGATACAGTGTTACGGTAATGGTGACCTCTAGTGGCTTTCTATTAGTCTGCATCATCTATTCTCCTTCTGTGACCTCCACAATACAGAATACCTGCATAAGACAAGGTTATGTTAATAATTCTAATGCCTCCATTAATTATTTTTTCTCTTTCTGTACAGTGGACTTGGAGCATCGGATTGACTTTGAGTTACGAGAAGGGCTGGTAGAAAGCAGATACTGGTCGGCCATGACGTCGCACACGGCATACTGGTCCTCCATGGACGTGGCTCTCTTCCTTCTGTCCTTCTTGTATAAAGACGCCCAGCTGGATGATGAAGACAAGCTAGGTGTAGATGAACTATAGACGGACACTTGACCTAACCCAATGTTTAGCTGGTGAACAGTGGCAGACTGTTGGAGGCATTGAAGATGCATGTTTGAATGTTTTGTTCCTAGAACGCACCTTAATCGTTATAATTTACTTCTCATCAGTTCCTTTAACTCCCTCCCCCATTTATCTCATACATAACAGCAATAGAGACATTTCCATAGTTGCCTGATACAGCGTGTAGTATGTATATGCGAGTGCCTAACCTCATCAACATCTCTTTAGGTGACCTATAGGCATTGCGGAAGGAGGCCCGTACGTTTCTTGTACCCAGCGATGGCGGAAGGCGTTTACCAGAACACGTCCGGCACTGCGTTAACCTAGCGAGCTCTTCAGGATTGTGTTCTGTGTAACAAGGAATAATAAAACTACGAAAGCTTCAGACTAGTGTCAACTAATTTTAGCTTATTTAATACCTCTCATAGTTTTTATTTACATTTTTTTTTTTACTATCTTGGGTATAAGAAGAACCATATTCATTTTCTACATATTTTGGAGTTTTTCCCAAAATACATATCTTTGTACTAAAATAACTGTGGACACTGGCACACTCTCAGTAATATTTTCATTACAAAAAGTCAATAAATCTTTGTGGTTTCACATACTAGAGTGTGTATGGAATTATTTAAAAAATGCCGAGAATGTGTCATATTAGCTACTGCTATTTGATCTGCTGGGGGAGGGGAGGACTTAGGATGTAGAGACCTCCATAATATTATCAACATCTGATTTTAATTAATGGAGTATGTAGCACAGGATTTCAAGCCAGGCTCAGCTTTGTAAAAGTACGGTAAGTCTGATGCAGGGGTATTAAAGCCAAAAAAAAGCATAATGTCGTTTGTTTTTTTTCAAGGACTTGAAGGTTAAGAAATGTTATATGGAAGATCTCATTAACCCCTTATGGACATGACCTGGTTTGGGCCTTTAACCCCTTAGTGGCTGCTAAGATGCCTTTGTGCTGCTAAAGGGCTTTAACTTCTCAAATTCTGTTTTTTGGGGGGGTTTTTTGCAAACTTTTGGTATGTCATAGTTTTGAATGGGAGGGGTGGGGGCCAGGTACTGTAACCCCACCCATTAAAGTGAAACTGCCTAAGCGCTATGGCTGAATTGCTCTTCTTTGAGCAGTATACAGGCTAAATAAAAAGCCATACGTGCTGAAATGGGGCACAGCGCTTGGTTGAGAGCTTCTGGACCTTTGTTTTAGCAATTGGTGTGGTTCTCGAAACCCAGACCCCACCAATTACTATTTTGACATGTCACTTTGCAGGTTTATTTACCTTGAAAAAAATGTTAAGTATTTTGCATAATAAAGACACAAAACACACAGCTTTAGTTATTTTCAAATAAACAATGCATCAACTGATATTACTGCATCTGTAGTAATGAACTTATTACATTATTTATTCTGCATGATGAACGCTGTAAACATAGCCCAAAATTGCTGATTAGTGTTCATTC
This sequence comes from Eleutherodactylus coqui, assembly GCF_035609145.1. Taxonomy (NCBI): domain Eukaryota; kingdom Metazoa; phylum Chordata; class Amphibia; order Anura; family Eleutherodactylidae; genus Eleutherodactylus; species Eleutherodactylus coqui. Next base: position 150,861,170 of record NC_089842.1, on the reverse strand, counting down.
ACCTTCCAAAAAAAAAAACCAGAATTATAAGCAGTCAAAACGTTGTGTATATACCCCAAAATGGTGCCGATGAATATTATAACTTGTCCTGCAAAATGGTTCCCACAAAGTTCCATCAACAGAAAAATAAAATGGTTTACGGGTCTTGGCACGCAGCAGCATAAAAAGCTATTTTGTGCCTGTTTTTATTGCACAAAATTAGTTTAAACAAACTTGTAGAAATTTGGTAGAGCTGTGATCATATTGACCAGAAGAAGGCTGAAGTCCATTCAATGTTCACTTCAGTTGCTTAAAAGTTCAGTGCGTCTTTTCGGTAATTATATCTGTTTTTGGGAAAACTGGATGGCAGCAGTTATGGTTGCTATTACAGCTGACTACAGTTCTGTATTAAAAATATTCCTAATCCGAAAGGGGAAAATATGAGCAGGCATTCAGTTACATGTACACACAGGACATTCTCTATGTTCAACCTGAAGGAAGCGCTCTGTTATTGCCAAATTCAGAGAATTTTAATAAGTACTACTTGGTGCTCATCCTCCTTAGATGATACTGCTGACTACCACTAATTGTAGGTCCACCATATGGAGGAGATTAGCAGCACATGTGGACATCCTAGATGTGCACATTCCTCACTTGACAAGCAGTCATGGTGTCTAATCTGTAATAATGTGCTGAGCTACTGTATGTCCCTACAGTCTACCATCCCAAGAACACATATACACCGTGATGGATTTACAATCCAAAGGGCAGGCTATAGCTTACTATATGCTGAACTAGCACAGTATATATCTCCAAATGGAAGTGTATAGAATATTAAAAAAATATTGAGATGCAGCCACAATCCAAGCATGGCCGGCCTGGCATTGTTAGTGGTTTGCTCGGAGAGAGAGTTGTGGCAATTGGCTTGTGCTGAGAGCAGATTGCCCCAACACCCTCATTTTGAAAGTGGGGATTCTTTAAGGGTTCAGCCAGATAGGGCATAAATGCTGTCGGTTTTTTGTTTTTTTTTGTAGCGTAATTGCATGAGGAAAATCCGTAGTGTTTACAGTACAAGCCATGTAATCCTACGGAGAAGGAAGCAAACTGTTCTGCACCTTGTGTGATGGCATGTTATGGTATTGCAGACAGAGTTTCACTTTAATAGTAGCTGTGTCTGCACTACTATGCTAGACCACTGTGCAGTTCATGGAGCTATCTGCTTCCTCCTCCATACACCATGACAGCGGCCCAGTGAAGCTGATCAACAGGAATCCTAGGCAGCGAACTCGGACTGATCAACTACTGATGACTATCCTGATCCGATGAACAAGACTGAGCGCCATAGGAAAAAAAAACTACTGCCAGAATTAGGGTGGCCTCACATGAGCAAAATTTAATAGTGTATTATGCGCTCAATACATGGTGAATGGAGTCAATGAAAGTACATTGATTTTTATTGATCCGTTCAACACTTGTGTATATACATTCCATAGAATATGTGCCTTAAAAAAAAAAGAACACATGTTCTACTTTACCGCATATTAATCATGATAGATCCCTATTTTCTATGAGCGTGTGAAAAATACTGTACACGTGCAACTACACTGCATATGTGCTGTGTTTATACGGAACGTCACTAAGCGCCTGCGGAAACTTTAAAAAAAGGCAAAAGTCAGACGCATAACAGCGTGTGAGATTAGCTGTCGTGTTGTAAAAAAACGCCGCCATACACGTTAATAGTCCAGCCCGCACAGCGGTAAAACACTGCATTATACACTGTTTCACAACATGCTCATGTGAGCCCAGCCTAAGGGGTGTGTTTTCTTTTTTTTAGTTCCATACTACCTTCAAAAGGTGATGTGTGCCCCAAAATAATACCTGCAAAACTCCAGCTCATCCTGCAGAATACACAGCCTCAGCTAGCTCTGTAGCATTGAAAAAGTAAAAAAAAAGTCACAGCTCTTAGGATTTTTTTTTTTGCGTCACAATAACCAATGAAAAATGCTTTTATTGTGCAGTAAAGCATAACAATTCTATCCATTTGATATTACTGTAATCATACTGACCAGCAAAAATAACATCACTTATACTGTGCTGAAAATGCCAAAATCCTTTTTTTTTCTTGTTTATACCATCTCTCAAAAACAAGAAGTTGTATTACTCTAAAATAGTATCAGTGAAAATGTCAGCTCATCCTGCCAATAAAACAAGCCCTCGCACAGCTCCGTCAACGGGAAGGTAAATTTAGGGCAGCATAAAAAAGTTTTTATTAAACAAGTGTTTTATTGTGTAACAGTAGTAAAGCATAATAGTATTAATTTACTATGGCCGTAGTTATACTTACCTTGAAAATAAGCTTGTCATTTCTGATGCGTGGTGAATTCCGTAAAAGTAAAACTCATTAAAACTTCACGACAGAACAGGAGCATTTTGCCACTTTCTAGGGACAGTAAAGAAGGTTGGAGACAAAATAAAAGACCCTACCTCCTTTCTCTCCTCAAGCTATTTCCTGTCCCTTTGGGGATGTGTGGAAGATGCTCCTATCTGTTCACCAAACACAGCAATTTTTCTCTCGCCCTGGCTGCCTTTGTTTCCCCATGCATGTCTTGGAAGTGCTGGTTAGGGAACAGGTTCCGGGTGGCAGGTTTACTCCCTCCTTGGGTGCAAATTCTTCTGTGAAGGCTCCTTTGGGGAGCAAGCTGTACGCTCGACTATTCGCTCAGCCATTCAGACAGGGATCCCCTCTGGACATAGGGTCCTGGCTCCTTGCTAAATATTGATGCGATTAGCTATGTTTTGTAGCCCATGTTTCCTGTGGAGCCTTCCTTTCTGTTGCATCGCACGAAAACGTGGTTTTCGTGCTGTGCGATGCAACTTTTACAGTAGGAATTCTTAGTGTTTGTCCCTAAGCTAAGCCCTATCTGCATTAAAAAATAACTAAACGCAGTACATCACCTAACAGCCGCTGACCGCTCCGCTGCACTTTTTTCTCGCAGGTCCCCGTCACTTGTTTGCAGTCTTCTGTCAGCACTGCCTGCATTGGTTCAAAAACGCCCCCTCCAGAAAGCGCTGACATTGGCTGGAATTAAATGGTTGTGAATGGTTTATCTAGTGCTGACTCTGATTGGCTGAGCTGCGATGCTTCCTGGTTTGGAGGCGGGGTCTTTGAAACCCTTCCCTCCCCCACCCACCCCCCTGAAAATCAAGGCAAAAAAGCGCTACATAATCGCGTGACTTCGTAATGCCATGTGTGACTTTGTAGCAACACAAAATAGCGATATTGCATGGAACACAGATGCAATATTGCTGCAGTTTTCTCACTGCGATATCACTGTCACCCGTGTGAAAGATGCCTAAAGGTCAGTACTAGGTATCATGGCGGTTGTTTCTGCTGGGAACATTAATTCATTCACAGATCCATTTGTTCGGCTGCCGGTGGATTTCTTCTATGGTTATTTAATCCACTGCCATGTCTCATAATCTTCATGTAGCGCCAACATATTTTGCAGCAGCTTAAAATTCAGAGGGAACAGACAAAAGAAGGCCTAAAATACATTATTAAACCAATAGACAATTTGAGCAATAGGAGTGAGGGCCCTACAGATTAAGAGGATATAGGGGTGATGCAAGAGGTACAAGCACTGTTCTTTGCAGTGATCCGGCCATCTTTTAAACAGGGTAGTATACATAAAGCTGTATAAGCCAGTCACCACTTGATATCTCTGTATAAACAGATATGAAGTGGATTAGGGTACATGGTGTGTGGAATAATACAGTGGGAAGAAGGGGGTTGGGTTTCTAAGGAGGGATATAAAAGTGGGATAAATGAAGAATTAGATCAGGGAATATGGTAGGCCTCCCTAAAAAGATATTTACCTACAGCGGTCCCTCTTGAGCCACAGTCAAAAAGCTCCTAGTCTAGTATGTTCCCCTCATTTCCCTCTGTTCTGTTAGTCTGGGTGTTCCCTGTGCAGCACATATATACTGATCCCATTTCTTATCCATTTGATATTTATAGTGGCTTGTATTAATTTTTGTTTTTACAATAAGGCTATGCCCTCATCCAAACCAAAAATCTAGTGAATCCTTGTAGAAAAGTGCCAATAGTTGAAAGAGCTTACCTGTTTTGTGTGTTGAATGTACAGAAAAAGTTATCCCAGAGAATACCGAGGGTGATGATCAAGGAGAACGTTAACTCTGCAGTAGGAGAGGTTTCCACCTTCACCCACTATCCTAGGTTATCCACTTCATCTTCTACAGTTCCTTTACTGGAAACCTCTGACACTGAACTGGAGCAGGATGAAAGCTAATTATTTTCATGAGTTTGTCACCTCCTTTGCTTTGCAGAAGAAACAGAGCCTCTTTTCAAAGCCATAAGGACCACTATGAAAATTAAGGATGTTAAAGTACCCCAATCACTTCAGGATCAAAGGTTCTGTGACTTAGGGAAAGGGAGAAAGGGTTTTTCCAATACCTAAGAATGTGCAAAAGCTGATAGTTGAGGTATGGAAAGATCCTGAGAGAAGGTCGCCTGTCAGAAGCTTTTAAAAGGACGTATCCCTTTACAGTTGAAGATTCTGAGCACCGGGACAAAACACCAAAAATAGATGCCCCTATGGCAAGAATCTCTAAGAATATCTCATTGCCATTTGAAGCTTACTATATGACCCTATGGATATAAAAAGGCAGCAGCCTACCTTTCATCTCTCATAGGTCAAACCACCTATCACAATGATGGTATTCCTCAGGTAGGAAGTCGCCTTAATCATTTTACTTGTTTCTCACAGCTGAAACCCACTGCGAACAGAGGTAGCTGCGATCACAACTGGTTGACAGCCTAAATACATGGTTAATCCTGAACATGGCATGTAAATTGTCAGATGGAAGGGGTATTCCCACTCTGAATCAGCATGCCCACACACACACATTTTCCCTGATGTGATTGTGATGCTGATGATTGCCATGGCAGCCCTTGACTTAGTGGTGCCTTAATATGGGAATGTGAAAAATACATTATAATGCAATACTGAAGTATTGCAGTATACTATAGAATCAATAAAACGATCACTAGTTTAATTCTCCTAAGAGGACTAAAAATTATGTATAATTTAGGTGCAATAACCTTCTTAAAAATAAAAAAATATTTTAAAATCCTCCCTTTTTCCCCACAAAACGATTGAAGCAACTAGCATTGCCACATAAGAAAAAGCCAGTACAATCAATGATTCCCATTATTTATCTTGCAGAGTGAATGCTGTAAAAAAACATAATGCCCTTCCTAACTCCAGTCAGAAAAGCTAGCAAAAAGCTAGCCCTCATACATCCCCATCAACTGAGAAATAAGGGTCTTAGGTAGAGATGAGCGAGCATACTCGCTAAGGCAAACTACTTGAGCGAGTAGTGCCTTATACGAGTACCTGCCCGCTTGTCTCTAAAGATTCGGGTCCCGGCGGGGGAGAGTGGTGAGTTGCGGGAGTGAGCAGGGAGGAGCGGGGGGGGGGGGGAGTGAGAGAGAGATCTCCCCCACGTTCCTCCCCGCCTCTCCCTGCCCCCAGCCGCACCCGAATCTTTAGAGACGAGCAGGCAGGTACTCGCATAAGGCACTAAGTTTGCCTTAGTGAGTATGCTCGCTCATCTCTAGTCTTAGGGCTCTGAATATGAGGATGAACAACATTTTTCTTTTTATTAAAAGGTGTTTAACTTTTTAGAAACAGTAAAACATAAAAAAATCTATACAATTTATAAGCAATAGTACCAGCATAATTGTACTGACTCATACACTGACTTACCACGTTATTTTTACCACAACATGAACACCGCAAAAGCAAAACCCCCTTAAAAATTGCACATTTAAATTTTTCCATTTCACCCCACTTAAAAAAATGTTGAAACTTTTCCATTACATTCCATGGTTCATGAAATGGTGTCATTAAATACAACTCACCCCGCAAAAAAAACAAGCTTTTATGCCGCTCTGTCAAAGGAAAAAAAACGTTACGGCTCTTGGAAGGTAGGGATGAAAAAAAAATGAAAGCAAAAACTCGAAAAATTGCTGTTAGTTAAAGGGTTAACAAAGTAGCAACAACTGTAAAAGTAGCCAGGATCACACCAGGAACTGGAATCAATCAGCTGGCGTAGTTGTAATTGGAAGTGATTCAGCAATGGTACAGATGTCTAGCAAAAACCATAACCATGTGCGAGACGAAAGTGACCAAAAATATAATGTCATCGGTACAATTGGAATGAGGGTACGGGAAGTGTAATCATTGCAGAATACAGACTGTGGTTTACACTGGAGCTCAAAGAGTCTGTAAATAAAAGGTGGGGGAGGGGTGACTTTAATCAAAAAAATGTTATTCTTCGTATCAAAAAATAGTTTTTGTATACATTCTGTATCACCTTGTCATGGATGTTTAAGATCTCTGCTTTCTGTCATTTAAAAGGGAACTACACAGTTTATTGTTAGTAGATCCAACCTGTGCTGGTCGTATGATGATTCCACAAGAACACAGCTTATTACTATTGCAGTGCAGTTATCACAGCCCTGTCCTTAGCCTAGCATCAGTATGCTCATCATATGACCAGGACCGATTTTTATTTTTTTTTGCTGTGTAAATAAACAATGAAGTTAAAGGGGTTGTCCCGCGCCGAAACGTTTTTTGTTTTTTTTTCAACCCCCCCCCCCCCCCCGTTCGGCGCGAGACAACCCCGATGCAGGGACCTAAAGAAAAATCTGCACAGCGTTTACCTGAATCCCCGCGCTCCGGTGACTTCTTACTTACCGGCTGAAGATGGCCGCCAGCATCTTCTCCCTCGGTGGACCGCAGGGCTTCTGTGCGGTCCATTGCCGATTCCAGCCTCCTGATTGGCTGGAATCGGCACGTGATGGGGCGGAGCTACACGGAGCCACACGGAGCCCCATTGAGATAAGAAGAAGACCCGGACTGCGCAAGCGCGGCTAATTTGGCCATTAGACGGTGAAAATTAGTCGGCTCCATGGGAACGAGGACGCCAGCAACGGAGCAGGTAAGTGAAAAACTTCTTATAACTTCTGTATGGCTCATAATTAATGCACAATGTACATTACAAAGTGCATTAATATGGCCATACAGAAGTGTATAGACCCACTTGCTGCCGCGGGACAACCCCTTTAAAGGAGTTTTCCAGGCAGCGGTGGCTATCGGTGCTGCACTACGATGGGGTTGGAGCAAAAGCAGCTGTTCCAACCCCAGTGTAGTGGCCGGCGCTCATAATTGCAGACACAGATCTCATTGAAATCAATGCATGTTTAACTGCAGGCGCAGCTCCCATTAATGAGAGCTGCACCTGCAATTATGAGCGCCGGCCACTACACAGGGAACGGAGCAGCAGCTTCGGCCCCGACCCCAATGTAGCCCGGCATTGATAGCTTGTAAAGGTTGCTTGACGATGTCATCAGGTTCCATCTGCTACTATGGGCACTCGCACAACAGCAGCTTCTATCTGCAATAGAAGAAAAAAAAGATAAGTAGCATTGAGTTAAAAAAAAAAAAAAAGGATTTACAAAGTTACTCAACTTCATAAATAGGTGTAACCTGTAAGTGTCCAAAATAACATCCAGCTATGCTTGAAACATCCGTGGCATGGCATCACCAAAATAAACAATAATGCAGTTTTAAAAAAGCAATCGTTAAATTGTACAATTAGAAGTACTGGGTCTATTAGGCTCCATATAAGCAGCTCAGCAGGGTTTATACATTCTTCTTTACTATTACTAACAGTCTTGTTGCTGTTAGCGTAATCATCTCATTGTAAATATTCTAGCAGGTTCTGGCGCTCTCCCTACTCCTCGCATGCCGGTGAACGTGGAGGCTGAGATCCTATAGGGAAAACTTTCCAGTGCCCACGTGCATACCAGCCGTGAGGAATGCTGCTCCCATTTACACAGCTGCTTTATATCTTTGCACTTTCAGTGCTGGAAATATGTCATCTGTGTCAAGTGCTGAAATAGCACGAATATTTTTCTATTTAAATCTTGATATTATTTCATGATGCATAACATGAAGCCATTTGGGCTGCCAGTGAAGTTAAGCCCTTCCCCCCTGCCCTCCCCAGAAGAAAACTGAGGGATATTTTTAGGACTATTTGAAGAGCAATTTAAATGACATAAAATATTCACCAATTTTTTTTTGTACATAGAGGGCAGTATTCTAGTTGTTATTCTTTTACATTGAGGGCGTATAGTAGTTCTATTCTTGTACAGAGGGGGCAGTATTATACACAATCGAGTCACCTTGTTATCACCACCTTCTACTTTTGACATTGGCAGCATGTAGCCCATGAAGAAGTGACATGTCGAGGTCTGGTTTGGTGGGTATATAAGGTGTGCGATAGGCTGTCTGCTCACATATCACGCATTGTTGTTATGGGTAGTCATCTCGCACCTCACCACTATATTTAACCTCTCTCTGACCTCTGGCATCCTCCCCTCCTCATTCAAACATGCTCTCATATCCTCATTGCTTAACCCCTTAATGACACAGGACGTAAAGTTACGTCCTGCATGTTCAAGGTGTGTATGGAGGAAAAATCACAGGGTGATCTCCCTCCATACAATGTGGCACCAGCTGTTTCTTACAGCTGGCAACAGCTCCGATAAGCTGTGCGACTTATCGGAGCTGTTAACTTTTTAAATGCTGCTGTTAATTCTGACAACGGCATTTAAATCCCCCGACTGATGTTCTTTGGTCCTGTACATCTGCCTTCCCCACAATGAGAACGCGGGGGGCTGTGCAGGTGTCATGGCAGCAGTTATAGCTGCCAGAAGATAGCGGAAGAAAATAATTTAAAAATTAAATATCTTTGAAAAACAAAAAAAAGTAGTACTGCAAAAAAAATAACAATAAATAAGGTACTGTAGTATTAGTATTGACCCATAGAATAGAGTTAGCAGTTTGTTGCAGTGTGTATGCCGTAGAAACAAGACGCACCCAAAAACGGCGGAATTTCGTTTTTTATTCCATTTCCCTCCATTAAGAGTTTTTCAGTACATTATATAGTACAATTAAAAAACACAACTCGCCCCTCAAAAAACAAGCCCTCAGACAGCTATGTTGATGAATAAAAAAAAGAGTTATGATTTTTGTTTAATAAATTTTTATTGAATTTTAACATTAAGGCGAAACAGTTACATTAACGCGTAAATGATATTGAACCTAAGCAGAGCACTCATGGCTCCATGAATATTATTGCCATAAATTTCCAATCAAACAGAGATGCGTTTTGCTTGAGATTTGTCATCTCGCAAACAGTGACATATACAAAGACAGGGGTTTGGGACCAGGGAGGGAGGGAAGAGCGGGAAGGGGGGGGAATCCAGGTATTGGGTTCGGTGGTATAGAGGCCAACCTTGATCGTTTGGTTCTATATGCAAGAACCTGTTTGCAGCCATCTGGTGAATAAGGGTGTCTCCCGAATATCTATCCACAACGCCCAGGTCTTATAGAAATTATCATGACCCTGGGGGTCATCGGTTAGCCTCAGTCTCTCCATCCGGGCTATTTCATCCATTGCCCCCACCCACGCATGCCTGGGAACCTCCCTGTCCTGCTTCCAGAACCTAGGGATTGATAGACGGGTTGCCAAAAGGAAGAACTTTAAGAGGCCTTTTTTGAGGGACAGGGTGTTGGGGGCAATTGACAAAAGCGCCAGCTCCGGTGTCAAATCCAGAGTCTCCCTGCACGTACTCTCGTACAGGTTTTTCATTTGGTACCAGATGGGCGCTACCATGGGGCATTCCCACCAAATGTGAAGCATCGAGCCGGTCTCCGCTTTGCAGCGCCAGCAGATGCTCGAGGTTGCTGGAAAGATGGTATGTAATCTCTCTGGGGTCATGTACCATCTGGATAGAATTTTGAAATTAAGCTCCTGGATTCTGCTCGCAATAGACATCTTATGTGTGAGCTGAAAGGCCCTAGACCAGAGCTCTCCCGACACCGGCCGGCCTAGCGCTTCCTCCCATGCCCCCACCCACCTGGGGTGATGGTCGCCCAGTTTTTCGTCTAGTAATTGGTTATATAGCAATGAGACTGTGTGTCTGGGCGTTTCCGAAGTGCAACATAACTTCTCAAAGGGGGTGAGGTTCGCTGTCCAGCCCCCAGCAGGTCTTATTTTCTCCAAGTAACTACGGATCTGGAGAAATTGCATCCATGAGCCCGGGGGAGAGTGCACTGCTCCTCTGATATCTGCCATATCCCGCAGCCTTCCCGACTCCAGCACCTCCCCTATCCTTGCCTCCGCGCCGGGTGGCATGAACCTCAGGTTGCGTGTGTGCAGTGTTGCTGGGAGTTGTGGGTTGCCGGCCAGTGGTGTGAGAGGCCCCGGAATCGACACGTCACACCCCCCCCCCTCCAGGCCCCCAGGAGGGAGTTCATTAGGAACGAGATCGTCGATTTCTCTTGTGTCCTCAGGCCGGGGACCCAGAACACCCCCCTCGTCTCAATGTCATTACCATCTTTCTCTATTTGCACCCACTGTTTGTCAGATCTATGGTGAAAGAGATCTAATATGAGGGTGCCGATTGTCGCCTTGTGATATAGACGCAGGTCTGGGAGTCCCGCCCCCCCCTTCACTTTTTGCTTGGTTAGACTTTTGTAGCTTAGTCTCCTGGATCCTCCTTTCCATACAAATTTAAGAATTTGGCTACGTAGTTTATCGAAAAACGCTTTTGGAGGGTTACATGGTGCGGTCTGAAATATGTATAGGACCCTCGGGAGGATATCCATTTTGATCGCACTCATCCTGCCGAACCATGATAATGGCATTCCCTCCCACTTCTCCAGGTCCTTCTCGATGGTTCTAAGAAGGGGTTTGTAGTTTAGTTCATAAGTCGCGGTCGGGTCTGTCGGGATTTGGATCCCTAGATATTTGATTGAGACCTGCTTCCAAATAAAAGGGAATTCTAAGGACAAGTCAGCTACGATTGTTTGAGGTATTGAAATATTCAGAATCACCGACTTTTGTGCGTTAACTTTATAGTTGCTAATTTTTCCAAACTCGTTAAATTCCCGGATAATGTTTGGGAGGCCTACACGGGGATTAGTGACGTATATTAGGAGGTCGTCCGCGAAAAGTGATGTTTTATATTCTGCCTGCCCAACCTGCATCCCTTTTATTGAGGGGTTATTTCTGATGGCGTTTGCGAGCGTCTCCATTACCAATATGTACAGAGTTGGCGACAAGAGGCACCCCTGTCTCGTCCCATTTTTGATCTCTAGGGGGGTGGACAGGTTGCCGTTCACCCTGATCCGGGCCGATGGGCTATTGTATAGTGCCAGTATCCAGGATAGTGCCCTTGTCCCCAACCCCACCCTCCCCAACGTCGCCTCCAGAAATCTCCAGCTGATTCTGTCGAACGCTTTTTCAGCGTCCACAGAAAGCAGACAGAGTGGGACTCCCTTTTTCTTGGCCCGATCTATCAGGGACATGGTTTTGGTGGAATTGTCCCTTGCCTCCCTCCCGGGGACAAATCCCACTTGGTCATTGTGGATGAGACGCGGTATCGCCGGATTTAGTCTATTGGCTATTATTTTAGAAAAGATTTTAATGTCGCAATTGATCAGTGATATTGGGCGGTAGCTGCCACAAGACAGGGGATCCTTCCCAGGTTTGGGGATCAAGACAATATGAGCCTGTAAGGCCTGTGGGGGGAATGGGCACCCCCGGGACACTGAGTTAAAAGCCTGCATCAGTAGATCCGATACCCAGTCCCCACATGCCTTATAAAATCTCGGGGAATAGCCGTCCGGGCCTGGGCTCTTTCCTGGCTTGATGTCCGCTAATACTTTTGAGAGTTCTTCTAAGTCGAGGTCCCTCTCTAAATCCCCAACTTCGTCTGACGAAAGTCTTCTGGGAACATACTGATCTAAATACTCCTCGAGCTTCTGTGCGTGTTGGGTGTCAGAGATGTCTCGTGGCTCAGGGATGTTATATAGTTTTGAGTAAAACCGTCGAAATTCCTCTAGTATTGCTTTTGGGGAGTGGATTCGCCTACCTTCCGCTGAGTTTATGGAGTGTATGTGGGGGTGGGACAATTTGGGGTGTAGGGCCCTGGCTAACCATCTGCCACTCTTATCCCCATACTCATAGAATCCCGCTTTGAACTTATCCCTTCTGCATAGGGCTTTTTGATCGAGGATGTCTAAGACTTTGTGACGTGTCTCAGAGATTTCCGCCTGGAGGGTGGGAGATGGATGCCTCTTGTTGGCCAGTTCTTTTTGTTGGAGGTCCTTTATCAATTGGGTAAGCCTAGCTGTTTGGTCTTTTTTAATCCTGGCCCCATGTGATATGAAAACCCCTCTCAGGACGCATTTTAATGCCTCCCATTTTAGCGGGCCAGGCGTGGGGTCTGATTCATGGTCTATCCTGAAGTTATTTATTGTTTTTTTGACGTCATTCATACAGACAACGTCTTTGAGCAGGTTGTCATTTAGACGCCACGTGTGTGTCCTCAACTCCGTGTCCCCCGGGCCCAAGGATGCAAACACTGGGGAGTGGTCGGACCACAGCAGGATGTCCAGGGAACATCGAGGGTCCCCGTCTAGCAAGCTGTGTGAAATGTAAATGTAGTCGATCCTGCTGTAGGAGTTATGTGCCATGGAGTGGAAGGTGTAGTCTCGCTTACCCGGATGAAGAATGCGCCAGAGATCTATCAGGTCCATACTCACGAGGACTTCCTGAACCCTTCGGGTGGCTGACCTTGAGAGCGTTGAGCGCCCTGTGGAGGAGTCCAACCGGGGATCCATGCACATATTAAAGTCGCCTCCCACCAGGATCGGGGTTCCGTCTGCGAAATCCGAAAGGCTCCGGAGAGCCCCGACCGCGAAACTCACTTGTCCCTGATTAGGGAAGTACATATTAGCAATCGTGTATATTTTACTATTGATAGACACCTTGAGAAACATATACCTCCCCTCCTCATCCCCTTTCTGAGATATCACCGTTGGGGTTATAGATTTATGGAATGCAATAGAGACTCCACAGGTTTTGGTCTCAGGGTGGGTGGAATGGAACCACAGGGGATAATATTTGTTCCTACCACAGTCCGGTGGGCCCGAGCGTGGGAATGCGTCTCTTGTAGTAATGCAACCGCCACCTGTTTCCTGTGGAGTCTGTACAGCACTTGGTTCCTTTTGTTGGGGCTATTAAGCCCCTTTGTGTTGAAGGAGCATATATTTAGTCGTGCCATCTGAACGTATTAAGAGAATGACCTGCTGGCCACTTAATTTTTGGGGACTGAGTCCCGCTCATGTACCGTACCTGGAGTTGTAGGCGGGGGTGGGGGGTGGGGAACACACATGAGGGAAGGTGGGGGGAGGGACGACGGGGTAACAGTGGTCCACCTGGTAGCCACTTGAACATAACAAACTTCAAGCCTAAGGTGGAAAACACTTAAACTCTATCTATCAAACGACTAACGTCTCTACAGCAAAAACTTGCTGCGGTCCCTAGTGGGGGAGCGACTGAGTCGGGTCGAGTCTCTCGGACGTAGCTCCTCTCCTCCACGGCGACTGAAAAGAAAAAATTTTGGTTGTGTGGTGGGCATCCAAACCTTGATGCGGGTATCCTGGGCAGGGCGGGGAAATGAAGAGAAAGAAAGAAAAGAGGCACGGAGAGAAAAAGAAAAAAAAAAAAGGGGGGGGGGGGGTCCTCCATCGCGCATGCTGCTGACGGGGGAGGGGGGGGGGGAAGTCCTCCCATGCTGCATCCCAAGAGGTCTCGTCGTGGGTCCCGGATAAGCTGGATGGTCCTTTCCGTCTTGGGTCTCATGCTCGAGGAGTAATGGGCACGCAGACAGGGCTCTGTTCCAGCTGGTACAGGGTGATGAGCCTCGGTGGCTAGCTTCCTTGGGTAGTGTTTCAGAGCCTGGCCTTAAGTATTGCAGCATCATCGGGGGGGGGGGCTTCTTAAGATCTTGAAGAGTGTAGCAGCAAGCTGAGGTATGAGCAGGTTGAGTCTGTTTTGTGATTCCCTAAAATTCCACGGTAAGAGGGGAAGTCTCTCTTGTCTAGGGCTCACTTGTCTTTCAGGAGGCGGGGTCAGGCCTCCCTCCTTGTTATTTTCCTTTCTTCTGTTGGGTTGTACTGTCTGCCACTGGCTTTTGGGTGGCGGCTGTGTCGGGGCTCTCGTCATCTGCCACTCCGGCAGCGAGACCATTGGAAGTCCGAAAGCGGCAAGGAACTTAGGTAGGTCCCCAAGTGATCTGAATATGGCTGTCTCGCTCCCCGAGCCGGCCACCAACTGGAAGGGGTAGCCCCAGCGATAAGGGATGTCCCGTTCTTTCAGTAATGTCAGTAAGGGCCGAAGTGCCCGACGTTGTTGTAAGGTTCTTCTTGACAAGTCCGGTAGTATCAATAGCTCTTTGTCCCTGACCTTGATTGGGCCTTTAGATCGGATCTGGCGCAGGATTTCTTCCTTCTCTTTATAGAAGTGTATCCTGCAGACCACATCACGCGGTCTGTCTGGGTTTGTTGGTCTGGGGCCTAAGGCTCTGTGGATTCTGTCGATTTCGATCGGTGTGTTTGAGGTTCTGCTCAGGAGGTCCCCGAAGCATTTTTGCGCCCAGGTCTCCAGGTGTCTGCTTTCAATCTCCTCATTTAGACCTCTAATCCTTAGGTTGTTACGCCTGTGGCGATTCTCGATGTCGTCTAGTTGGGTGGCGAGTTCTGATATCAGGCTAGCGTGTTCGCTTAGGATGTCGTGATGCTCGTTCACGTGATGAAGTATTTGTTCTTGCGTCTCCTCCGTCTCTCTTACTCGGTGTCCCATCTGCTGGATTTCTTTTTGCAGGGATGCGAGTGCTGCTGTTTGTGATGAGGCGAATCGGGCGAAGAGGTCATCCAGATCTCCCTTGGTTGGGATGGCTCTGAGGTGCTCCTTCCAGTCCCAATTGTCATTTGAGGGATCCATGGCCTGTGTAAGGGTCCCACTTCCCGCTCGGCCGCTTGACATTGTGGGAGGTTGTGTGGCCGGTCTCTGTTGCCTTTGTGGGGCCTTAGTTATGTTGGCATATGTAAGGGGGGTGGGGGGTATATCTCTGTAGTCCCCGGTGTGGGACACTTGCTCTTGCGGTGGACCCCTACGGTCTAGGGCTGATCTGTATGGCAGGGGTGTATGGGAGTTAGGGTCCCCCTGTTTCCTCCTGGTGTCAGGCCGCTGGTCTGTGCGCACTGTCCCCTCCCTACCTCCCCACGTTGTGGGTGAGGGTCCAGGGGTGGCTGCCCACTCCTCATCCCCCTCCATCATGGGCTCATGTGGCCTGGGCTGCTCCTTTTGTCCCTGCTTTGCCCCCCCTGCCTGCTCCGCTTCTGCCCTGCAGGTAGGACTGCGGTCCCCGGGGGTTTTCTGGCCCCCCCTCCCCCCGACGAGTGTCTCACCGGGTCCCTGGCGGCTGCTGAGGGCCTCCGTACCGGTGTTTTGCGGCCTCGCGCTTTGCTCCTCCCTCACTTCCGGTTGAGTGGTGAACAAAGATGGCGGCCGGGCCCGCACTTCCGGCAGGATCCTCCGGGCTCGCGACTCCGCTGGCGGTGAACGGTGGGCCTCGGCGGTTGGTGAGTGAGGCTTCTTGTGCTGCGGGGAGCCGATGTGCGCCGTTGTGGGTGCCTGGTCGGTTCCCTCTCCTGCTGTAGCTTTCGGGCTCGGCGGCGGAGCTTCATCCGGCGCCATCTTGCCGCCGCGTGGGTCGTCCGCCTGCTGTGTGGGAGACCTGCGGTCGCGCTCTCCGTCCCGGGGCCTTTCGCTGACGTCCGCCTCCTCCGATTCCTCCGTGCGACGTCTTCTCCCCTCTCTCTTCTTCGTCCCCTCCGCCGGGGGCCGCTTCCCGCCTTCTTCCTCCCGCCTGCAGCGATCCCCGCCGGCTGTCACGAAGCGGTCCAGGGGCCCGGAGTCTTCCTCTCTGCTCCTGGTGAGGCTTGTGGCTCTTCTTCTCCTCACCATGTTCGGGTTTGGTGTAGTTAGGGGGTTTGGATGCTCTTTTTTATGATTTCAGCCGTGGGGAGAACGGAGCTGAAGTGTGGCACGTCCTAGCTCTCCATCGGCCAGGCCACTCCCCCGAGTTATGATTTTTTAAAAGGGGCAGGGGGGGAATTAAAATGGGAAAAAGGGACGGTCCTTAGGGGGTTAAAAAAAATGACTGTTGACTCGTCCTATGGCGACCCATCTCAAACATCCAAACTATTAGAAAGCCTGCTTTATTACCGCCTTACAAGCTATCTCTCAGAAAACTCTCTGCTTGACCCTCCTACAGTCCGACTTTCACCCTCTGCGTTCGACAGAAACCGCCCTGACTAAAGTGTCAAACGACCTACTGATGGCCAAGTCGAGAGATGACTACTCCCTACTGACCCTCCTTGACCTCTCCACAGCATTTGACACTGTCGACCACAAACTCCTTAATATGCTTCGCTCCATTAGCCTGAAGGACACTGTTCTCTCCTGGTTCTCCTCTTACCTATCGGACCACTCATTTAGCGTATCCTTTGCAGGCTCTTCCTCCTTTCCTCTTCCCCTTGCTGTCGGGGTCCCCTATGGCTCGGTCCTTGACCCCCTCCTCTTCTCCATCTATTCAGCCCCTATTGGACAAACCATTAGGAGATTTGGTTTCCAGTACCATCTCTATGCTGACGACACCCAGTTATACACCTCTTCCCGTGACATCACAGCACCATTCCTCCAGAACACCATCGACTGTCTGCCCACTATCTCTTACACTATGTTGTCTCTCTACTAGAGATGAGCGAACGTGTTCGTCCGAACTTGATATCCGTGCGGATATTAGGGTGTTCGGGATGTTCGTTATTCGTAACGAACACCATGCGGTGTTCGGGTTACTTTCACTTCCTTCCCTGAGACGTTAGCGCGCTTTTCTGGCCAATTGAAAGACAGGGAAGGCATTACAACTTCCTCCTGTGTTGTTCCAGCCCTATACCACCCCCCTGCTGTGAGTGGCTGGCGAGATCAGGTGTCCGCCGAATATAAAAGTCGGCCCCTCCCGCGGCTCGCCTCAGATGCCTTGTGAGTTAGATGAGGGACAGTGCTGTTTGTACCGGAGCTGCTGTAGGGAAAGAATTTGTAGTTAGTGTAGGCTTCAAGACCCCCAAAGGTCCTTATTAGGGCCACTGATAGCTGTGTGTTGGCTGCTGTTAGCAGTGGCAATTTTTTTTTTTCTCAAAATCGGCTCTGCAGAGCGTTGCACCCGGCATTAGGGACAGAAGTGTTGCATAGGCAGGGAGAGTGTTAGGAGTGAGTGTAGCCTTCAAGAACCTCAACGGTCCTTTCTAGGGCCATATTTAACCGTGTGCAGTACTGTGCTGGCTGCTGTTAGCTGTGCTGCATATTTTTTTTCTTCTCAAAATCGCCTCTGCAGAGCATTGCACCCTCCATTGATACTGCAGGGAAAGAATTGTGTAGGCAGGGCCACAACACAGTTATTATTCATTGAATATACGCAGTGCGGCCTTTTGCTTGTAAAACAAGTGAAAAAAATTCTATTTGACCTGCCTCTGTCCGTCCTAAGGGCGGTGGACACGTGTCGGCTGCGTGTGCAACGTTTAAAAATCAGACGCACCCAGCTACGGTTTACTGCTGGCTTCGCCATTTGCTTTCCTTAATTGGGAAAAAAAATACCTGCTCTGCCAGAGTTAATAACTCTGCTACCCTCAAGTTCTGTGCCACATTAGCAGGGCCACAGCATAGTTATTAAACTTCTCATGTTCATTGAATATACGCAGTGCTGCCTTTTGGTGGAAAAAAACTGAAAAAAAATCTATTTGTCCTGCCTCTGTCCGTCCTAAGGGCTGTGTGTACGTGTCGGCTGCGTGTGCAACGTTTAAAAATCAGACGCACCCAGCTACGGTTTACTGCTGGCTTCGCCATTTGCTTTCCTTAGTTGGGAAAAAAATACCTGCTCTGCCAGAGTTATAATAACTCTGCTACCCTCACGTTCTGTGCCACATTAGCAGGGCCACAGCACAGTTATTAAACTTCTCATTTTCATTGAATATACGCAGTGCTGCCTTTTGGTGGAAAAAAAACTGAAAAAAATTCTATTTGTCCTGCCTCTGTCCGTCCTAAGGGCGGTGGACACGTGTCGGCTGCGTGTGCAACGTTTAAAAATCAGACGCACCCAGCTACGTTTTACTCCTGTCTTCGCCATTTGCTTTCCTTAATTTGGAAAAAAAATACCTGCTCTGCCAGAGTTACAATAACTCTGCTACCCTCAAGTTCTGTGCCAGATTAGCAGGGCCACAGCACAGTTATTAAACTTCTCATGTTCATTGAATATACGCAGTGCTGCCTTTTTTTTTTGGAAAAAAACTGAAAAAAAATCTATTTGTCCTGCCTCTGTCCGTCCTAAGGGCTGTGTGTACGTGTCGGCTGCGTGTGCAACGTTTAAAAATCAGACGCACCCAGCTACGGTTTACTGCTGGCTTCGCCATTTGCTTTCCTTAATTGGGAAAAAAAATACCTGCTCTGCCAGAGTTAATAACTCTGCTACCCTCAAGTTCTGTGCCACATTAGCAGGGCCACAGCACAGTTATTAAACTTCTCATGTTCATTGAATATACGCAGTGCTGCCTTTTGGTGGAAAAAAACTGAAAAAAATTCTATTTGTCCTGCCTCTGTCCGTCCTAAGGGCGGTGGACACGTGTCGGCTGCGTGTGCAACGTTTAAAAATCAGACGCACCCAGCTACGTTTTACTCCTGGCTTTGCCATTTGCTTTCCTTAATTTGGAAAAAAAATACCTGCTCTGCCAGAGTTACAATAACTCTGTTACCCTCAAGTTCTGTGCCACATTAGCAGGGCCACAGCACAGTTATTAAACTTCTCATGTTCATTGAATATACGCAGTGCTGCCTTTTGGTGGAAAAAAACTGAAAAAAAAATCTATTTGTCCTGCCTCTGTCCGTCCTAAGGGCTGTGTGTACGTGTCGGCTGCGTGTGCAACGTTTAAAAATCAGACGCACCCAGCTACGGTTTACTGCTGGGTTCGCCATTTGCTTTCCTTAATTGGGAAAAAAAATACCTGCTCTGCCAGAGTTAAAGGGGTTGTCCCGCGCCGAAACGGTTTTTTTTTTTTTTCAACCCCCCCCCCCCCCCCCCCCATTCGGCGCGAGACAACCCCGATGCAGGGACCTAAAGAAAGCTTACCGGAGCGCTTACCTGAATCCCCGCGCTCCGGTGACTTCTATACTTACCGGTGAAGATGGCCGCCGGGATCCTCTTCCTCCGTGGACCGCAGCTCTTCTGTGCCGTCCATTGCCGATTCCAGCCTCCTGATTGGCTGGAATCGGCACGTGACGGGGCGGAGCTACACGGAGCCGGCATCCTGCACGAGAGGCTCCATTGAAGAAAGCAGAAGACCCGGACTGCGCAAGCGCGGCTAATTTGGCCATCAGAGGCCGAAAATTAGTCCGAAACCATGGAGACGAGGACGCCAGCAACGGAGCAGGTAAGTATAAAACTTTTTATAACTTCTGTATGGCTCATAATTAATGCACAATGTATATTACAAAGTGCATTAATATGGCCATACAGAAGTGTATAGACCCACTTGCTGCCGCGGGACAACCCCTTTAATAACTCTGCTACCCTCAAGTTCTGTGCCACATTAGCAGGGCCACAGCACAGTTATTAAACTTCTCATGTTCATTGAATATACGCAGTGCTGCCTTTTGGTGGAAAAAAACTGAAAAAAATTCTATTTGTCCTGCCTCTGTCCGTCCTAAGGGCAGTGGACACGTGTCGGCTGCGTGTGCAACGTTTAAAAATCAGACGCACCCAGCTACCCTTTTACTCCTGGCTTCGCCATTTGCTT
Organism: Eleutherodactylus coqui; assembly: GCF_035609145.1. NCBI lineage: Eukaryota > Metazoa > Chordata > Amphibia > Anura > Eleutherodactylidae > Eleutherodactylus > Eleutherodactylus coqui. Next base: position 150,841,338 of record NC_089842.1, on the reverse strand, counting down.
TCCTTAATTTGGAAAACAAATACCTGCTCTGCCAGAGTTATAATAACTCTGCTACCCTCACGTTCTGTGACACATTAGCAGGGCCACAGCACAGTTATTAAACTTAGATTATTCATTCACTAGAGGCAGTGGGGCCTTTCGTTTTCAAAAAAGGGAAAAAATTATATTTGGCCTGCAGTCTTGCGCCAATTTATTTCCTGCCTGTGAAATCAAATCACTGGTAATACAGCATGCTGAGGGGTAGGGGTAGGCCTAGAGGACGTGGACGCGGCCGAGGACGCGGAGGGCCAAGTCAGGGTGTGGGCACAGGCCGAGCTCCTGATCCAGGTGTGTCGCAGCCGACTGCTGCGCGATTAGGAGAGAGGCACGTTTCTGGCGTCCCCACATTCATCGCCCAATTAATGGGTCCACGCGGGAGACGGTTATTAGAAAATGAGCAGTGTGAGCAGATCCTGTCCTGGATGGCAGAAAGTGCTTCGAGCAACCTATCGTCAACATGCAGTTCTGCGCCGTCCACTGCTGCAAATCCGAATCCTCTGTCTGCTGCTCCTCCTTCCTCCCAGCCTCCTCACTCCACTACAATGACACCTGCTCAGGAGCGGGAACACTCCCAGGAACTGTTCTCGGGCCCCTGCTTAGATTGGGCAGCAGCGGTTCCTCTCCCACCAGAGGAGTTTATCGTCACTGATGCCCAACCATTCGAAAGTTCCCGGGGTCCGGGGGAAGAGGCTGGGGACTTCCGCCAACTGTCTCAACAACTTTCTGTGGGTGAGGAGGACGATGACGATCAGACACAGTTGTCTTGCAGTGAGGTAGTAGTAAGGGCAGTAAGTCCGAGGGAGCAGCGCACAGAGGATTCGGAGGAAGAGCAGCAGGACGATGAGGTGACTGACCCCACCTGGTGTGCAACGCCTACACAGGACAGGTCTTCAGAGGGGGAGGCACGGGCAGCAGCAGGGCAGGTTGCAAGAGGCAGTGCGGTGGCCAGGGGTAGAGGCAGGGCCAGACCGAATAATCCACCAACTGTTTCCAAAAGCGCCCCCTCGCGCCATGCCACCCTGCAGAGGCCGAGGTGCTCTAAGGTCTGGCAGTTTTTCACAGAGACGCCTGACGACCGACGAACAGTGGTGTGCAACCTTTGTCGCGCAAAGCTCAGCCGGGGAGCCAACACCAACAGCCTCACCACCACCACCATGCGCAGACATATGATGGCCAAGCACCCCACAAGGTGGGACGAAGGCCGTTCAGCGCCTCCGGTTTGCACCCCTGCCTCTCCCCCTGTGCCCCAACCTGCCACTGAGATGCAACCCCCCTCTCAGGACACAGGCACTACCGCCTCATGGCCTGCACCCACACCCTCATCTCCACTGTCCTCGGCCCCATCCAGCAGTGTAGTTCAGCGCACCGTCCAGCCGTCGCTTGCGCAACTGTTGGAGCGCAAGCGCAAGTACGCCGCCACGCACCCGCACGCTCAAACGTTAACCGTCCGCATAGCAAAATTCATCAGCCTTGAGATGCTGCCGTATAGGGTTGTGGAAACTGAGTCCTTCAAAAGTATCATGGAGGCGGCGGCCCCGCGCTACTCAGTTCCCAGTCGCCACTACTTTTCCCGATGTGCCGTCCCAGCCCTGCACGACCACGTCTCCCGCAACATTGTACGCGCCCTCACCAACGCGGTTACTGCCACGGTCCACTTAACAACGGACACGTGGACAAGCACAGGCGGGCAGGGCCACTACATCTCCCTGACGGCACATTGGGTGAATTTAGTGGAGGCTGGGACAGAGTCAGAGCCTGGGACCGCTCACGTCCTACCCACCCCCAGAATTGCGGGCCCCAGCTCGGTGGTGGTATCTGCGGAGGTGTATGCTTCCTCCACTAAAGCACCCTCCTCCTCCTCCTCCTCCTCTGTCTCGCAATCAAGATGTGTTAGCAGCAGCATGTCGCCAGCAGTCGGTGTCGCGCGGTGTGGCAGCACAGCGGTGGGCAAGCGTCAGCAGGCCGTGCTGAAACTACTCAGCTTAGGCGATAAGAGGCACACGGCCCACGAACTGCTGCAGGGTCTGACACAGCAGACCGACCGCTGGCTTGCGCCGCTGAGCCTCCAACCGGGCATGGTCGTGTGTGACAACGGCCGTAACCTGGTGGCGGCTCTGCAGCTCGGCAGCCTCACGCACGTGCCATGCCTGGCCCACGTCTTTAATTTGGTGGTTCAGCGCTTTCTGAAAAGCTACCCACGCTTGTCAGACCTGCTCGTAAAGGCGCGCCGGCTCTGCGCACATTTCCGCAAGTCCCACACGGACGCTGCCACCCTGCGCACCCTGCAACATCACTTTAAGCTGCCAGTGCACCGACTGCTGTGCGACGTGCCCACACGGTGGAACTCTACGCTCCACATGTTGGCCAGGCTCTATGAACAGCGTAGAGCTATAGTCGAATACCAACTCCAACATGGGCGGCGCAGTGGGAGTCAGCCTCCTCAATTCCTTTCAGAAGAGTGGGCCTGGTTGGCAGACATCTGCCATGTCCTTGGTAATTTTGAGGAGTCTACCCAGGTGGTTAGCGGCGATGCTACAATCATTAGCGTCACCATTCCTCTGCTATGCATCTTGAGAAATTCCCTGTAAACCATAAAGGCAGCTGCTTTGCGCTCGGAAACGGGGGTGGTGGAAGACAGTATGCCGCTGGATAGTCAGGGCACCCTCCTGTCTATTTCTCAGCGCGTACAGGAGGAGGAGCATGAGGAGGATGAGGAGGAGGGGGAAGAGACAGCTTGGCCCGCTGTTGACGGTACACCGGCTGATTGCCTGTCATCCTTTCAGCGTGTATGGCCTGAGGAGGAGGAGGAGGAGGAGGAGGAGGATCCTGCAAGTGATCTTCCTAGTGAAGACAGCCATGTGTTTTGCGTACAGGTACCCTGGCACACATGGCTGACTTCATGTTAGGATGCCTTTCTCGTGACCCTCGCGTTGCACGCATTCTGGCCACAACGGATTACTGGGTGTACACACTGCTCGACCCACGCTATAAGGAGAACCTTCCCACTCTCATTCCCGAAGAGGAAAGGGGTTCGAGAGTGTTGCTATACCACAGGACCCTTGCGGACAAGCTGATGGTAAAATTCCCAGCCGACAGCGCTAGTGGCAGAAGGCGCAGTACCGAGGGCAAGGTAGCAGGGGAGGTGCGGAGATCGAGCAGCATGTACATCCCAGGCAGTGCAACAGTCTTTAAGGGCCTGGACAGCTTTATGGCTCCCCACCAAGACTGTGTCACCGCTCCCCAGTCAAGGCTGAGTCGGCGGGAGCACTGTAAAAGGATGGTGAGGGAGTACGTAGCCGATCGCACGACCGTCCTCCGTGACGCCTCTGCCACCTACAACTACTGGGTGTCGAAGCTGGACACGTGGCCTGAACTAGCGCTGTATGCCCTGGAGGTGCTTGCTTGTCCTGCGGCTAGCGTCTTGTCGGAAAGGGTGTTTAGTGCGGCTGGGGGAATCATCACAGATAAGCGTACCCGCCTGTCAACCGACAGTGCCGACAGGCTAACACTCATCAAGATGAACAAAGCCTGGATTTCCCCAGGCTTCTCTTCTCCACCAGCGGATAGCAGCGATACGTAAGCATTACGTAGGCTGCACCCGCGGATGGAAGCTACGTTCTCTCTCACCATCCAAAACGGGGACATTTCTGCTTCATCAATCTGTGTCTAATATTCCTCCTCCTGCTCCTCCTCCTGAAACCTCACGTAATCACGCTGAACGGGCAATTTTTCTTAGGGCCACAAGGCTCACTCATCTAATTTTTCTAAACAATTTTTATATGTTTCAATGCTCTTAAAAGCGTTGAAACTTTAACTTGAACCAATTTTTCGTTAAACTGGGCTGCCTCCAGGCCTAGTTACCACTTAAGCCACATTAACCAAAGCGATTAATGGGCCTGTCTTGAGTGCTACTATTGCTGACATGGAACGAAGACTACGCTCCCGCTATACTGCTGCTTCGGAATTGTTACTGGGGCCTGTCTTGAGTGCTACTATTGCTGACATGGAACGAAGACTGCGCTCCCGCTATACTGCTGCTTCGGAATTGTTACTGGGGCCTGTCTTGAGTGCTACTATTGCTGACATGGAACGAAGACTGCGCTCCTCCTATAATGCTGCTAGTGATATGTTAGTGGGGCCTGTCCTAATGCTACGGCTGAAATGTTACGAATTATGGGCTCTGCCTATACCGCTGCTAATGGTATGTCTCTGGGGTGTGGAAACAGAGGCTTCCCAAAGACATGATGGCGGCGAGGCCATTTCCCACCAACGCGGTTACTGTTAAGGTGCATATAACCACGGACACGTGGAGAGGACACGTAGTGCCTCAAAAACATCCCCCTCCTCCTCCAACAGGGAAAACATTCTTGGCAAATGCCTTTGCATTGGTTCGTCTGGTGGCAGTCCAAGAATTTCACCTTTACCGACACTACAAGAGAGCCCCCCCACCATCCCCCCGCCACGGCCCACTTAATCCTGGCCACATTCCGAAAACCAACAAAATAAAACCGCGCTACTAGGTCCGCAGTCACCACCACATTACCACCAACGCGGTTACTGTTAAGGTACATATTACCAGTCTGACTGGGGCATGCAGACACCTTGACAGAATGAATAGTGTGTGGCACATAGGTTCCCCATTGCTATGCCCACGTGTGCAGCTCCTGATGGCGGTGGCACAGGATTCTATTTCTCATTGCTTCTGTACAGCATTGTGGGCTATCGCCCCGCCCCTTTTAAAGAGGGTCGCTGCCTAGCCGTGCCAACCCTCTGCAGTGTGTGCCTGCGGTTCCTCCTCATGGCAGACGCACTTCTAAATAGACATGAGCGTGGTGTGGCATGAGGGCAGCTGAAGGCTGCGCAGGGACACTTTGGTGTGCGCTGTGGGGGGGAAGGGGGGGTGGTTGGTCAGCATGTAACCCAGGAGAAGTGGCAGCGGAGTGTCATCCAGGCAGTGATTGTGCTTTGTTGTAGCTAGTGTGGTGCTTAGCAAAGGTATGCCATGCTAATGAGGGCTTTTCAGAAGTAAAAGTTTTTGGGAGGGGGGGGCCCCACTCTTGCCGCTATTGTGGCTTAATAGTGGGACCTGTGAACTTGAGATGCAGCCCAACACGTAGCCCCTCGCCTGCCCTATCCGTTGCTGTGTCGTTCCCATCACTTTGTTGAATTGCCCAGATTTTCACACATGAAAACCTTAGCGAGCATCGGCGAAATACAAAAATGCTCTGGTCGCCCATTGACTTCAATGGGGTTCGTTATTCGAAACGAACCCTCGAACATCGCGGGAAGTTCGTTTCGAATAACGAACACCCGAACATTTTGGTGTTCGCTCATCTCTACTCTCTACCTAAAATTAAATCTCTCAAACACTGACCTACTGGTGTTTCCGCCCTCCACTAACCGACCTCATCCTGACATCTCCATCTCAGTGTGTGGCACCACCATAACTCCAGTATGCCCGCTGCCTTGGATTATATTCGACTCTGATCTCTCATTTACCCCCTACATCCAATCTCTGGGCCGAACATGTCAGCTGCACCTCAAAAACATCGCAAGAATCTGCCTTTTTATCACTGTGGACATGCTAAAAATGCTCGCTGTTGCCCTCATCCACTCCCGGCTCGCTGCAACTCGCTGCTGATCGGCCTTCCCCACACCAGACTCTACCCTCTCCAATCCATCCTGAATGCTGCTCATCTTCCTGTCCAGCCGCGACATGGATGCCTCTGCCTTGTGTCGGTCACTGTACTAGCTACCTGTCAAATACAGAATTCAATTTAAACTCACATCCACAAAGCTCTTCACAGCACCACGCCGTCCTACATTGCTTCCCTGATCTCAATCCACCACCCAGCCCGCGCCCTCTGCTGCGCTAACGAGATCAGATTAAGGACCCCTTTAACCTGAACCTCTCATTCCCGCCTCCAAGACTTCTCCAGAGTAGCACCAGTCCTCTGGAACACGCCACCCCAAACTATTCGGGCAATCTCCAACACAAACCTTCAGGTGTGCTCTGAAAACGCACCTCTTCAGGAAGGCATACCACAGCTCCTAAACCAAACCCCTCTGTACTCCGCCTGATAACATGCTCCCTGACCTATTGGCTGCAATCCCTGCTAGCCATTATCAACCGTCCCCTGCAGTCATACTGATTCAGCCATCACACGGCTTAAGTCTGACCAATGTCTGTGTATAGCATCCCTTACACTCCACCTCGCTATACGGTGCACATCTCCAGCCCCTTTACCCTCTGTATCACCCCACTATTTATAGTATGTAAGCTTGTTGGAGCAGGACCCTCACCCCTACTGTCTCATTCAACAGATTACTACATGTAACCATGGTTTTGTTTCTATTGCCCCCTGACTTGTAAATGCTGCGGAATATGTTGGCGCTATATAAATAAAGATTATTATTATTTCCCGAACAGCACAGTTTGTGAACTGCTCGCGTGCTGGAGTCTAGAAGGAATTTTATTCCCACAAGTTTGGAAATTTGGCATCTACCCCACTGTTTGGGTTTTTTTGCCTTCCTATTGAAAAACATTGCAGAAAAACGGGCTGAACTGGATGGACACAAATCTTTTTTCAGCCTAAAATATTATGTTCTATTGTTATTGGATTATCAAGAAGAAGAGGCCGAGACAGTGGAATAACATCATTACAGGATCAGACTGCACAAGGTCTATTTGTAGTCTGTAACCATGGAGCCACATAAATCTGTGTGATGGAACTCTTTTGTCAATCTAGTCTGGCCAAACTGGTTTCGAGAAGAAGCCAAATGCAAATTGAGCCTCCCAAATCAAGCAACCCCCATATCACCAGCTGGGAGGAAGAAGTACAAATTGGTAGATGATTGAATATTAATTGGGTTTCCCCGGACTACTCAGTCCTAAGCCAGGGATTTACTTAATGGACCAAGGAGCAGGTCTATACTTGGAGTTCAGGGTGGAAAGTATAAAAAAATTTACTGAACAATTGGACAATGTCACATTTGAAGTGGGCAGCTCTGCAGCTCCTTCCGCCCTCAGAAACAAAAGACTTTAGAATGCCCTGCAAGTTATAGTTCTCTGCGTTTCTCCTTTTTATTTTTATAACTGATTTGTGTGTCATTTTACTTTGTCTTCTTTTTGTGAACACTGCATTTTTGTGTTAAGCCTTTAAACTTCAATAAGTTTGGTCCTTGTTGCTCTGAACCTTTAACCCCTTCCAGATACAGGATGTAGGTTTATGTTCTCGCTGGGAAGGTGTTCCTGCAAATGGACATAAACTTTCATTCTATGGATGCCATGGACTCAGAAACTAACCCCGTGCTTCTGCTGCAGGAGCCGACTGTGACTGACAGACAGCCTTCAGCTGCAACAGCAGGGAGCGGTAAGAAAACTGATCCCCGCTGTTAACTGCTTAATGCTGCGATCTATGTTGATTGCAGTGTGCAAAGGATTCACTGAGGGCACTCCCTCTGTGACATCATCAGTCCATGGTGATGTAATCACGGAGGGCTGTTGGGTTGCATGGCAACAGGACAGCAGACAAAGGCGTCCGGATCTGCCATGGCCTATTTTCGCTAATAATGGTGATATTGCATTGTAGGGTGGCCATGTGAGCGGTTGTTCATCAGTACTTTGCATCTGTTATAAGCTCCTCCATTTAGCATTTGGGCTGTCTGCATCTAATGGGAGGCGTTGTATTTAAGAAAGCATCTAATGGGAGGTGGTGTATTTGCCTTCTCATCTATGTCCTGCTAATATAGTAATTTTTCATAAGTACTAGCAAATTTCAAAAGCTGTTTTTTTTTTAAGGACCAATTCAGTCCTGACATTGATTTTATCTAACAGTGCCACATGCCACAGTTCTTCTGGAAGCGAGGCTCTGGAATAGGGGAACACCAATGTAAAACTTATCCAGATAGAGGTGGTAACCTTGGTCCAGCAGTGGGCGCACCAATTCCCATACAATTTTTTCTGTAACTCCAAGGAAGGGGGTCATTCTAGGGGCTCAGTTTTGGTGACCCTCCCTTCATATATCCTGATGTACATTGGCACAGCTTGTACATTTTCACGCCATACCGTGCCCTATTGGGCAGGTACTGGGGGAATTGAAGCCTCCCTTTGAAATGTACCAGGGACTCCTCTACACAAATGTTTTCTCAGGGGTGTATGCCTGGGCAAACTTAGCATTAAAATGCTCTATTACCAGCCTGATTTTATAGGATTTTATAAGCCATCATAATTGGGGGCATCACTGGGGGGTGGGCACTGCTTAAAAACGCATCCCTGACATAGCCATGCAGAACCTTCGGGTGTGGTCTAAAATATCCATGCTCCACTAGGCTTCTTCACTAGCCCCATGCATAATACAATGTTCCAAAATCCTGCGATTTCTGATGCATCCATTTGTGGGGGTTTGCAAAACTAGTGTTGGGGTTTCTCCGATGAAATTCTGGGCATAAAATTAGTTTGGATAACAACGTGGGCAATAAAACCATCTGAAAGAAAATACTTTAAAAAGTCCACCCTTCTGAGCCCTGCTGTATTAAATTGTTTTGGGGTCTGAAATTTTCTGGGGCAATCCAGTGAGCATCAGATTAATGGGAGACCATTAATTAATCTGAAGTGGCTGTTATTGGACTCCTTCTCAGGGGTACAGGGGGTTCAGACTCGCTTGGTGATGAAGAGGATAATGCCAAATAAGTGGGGTCATCCTCACTAGCCGAGTCTGACTCAGAGGCAATTATTGCATAAGTCTCCTCCACTGTTAACCTCCTGCAGACCATACTATAGATATATAAATTTATTATGGACACAAAAAATTGGAAGTTTTGGTTACATGTTCTTTTTGTTTTTTGTTTACACTGACTAACAACGGGATGGGTGTCTGGAATGGAAACACAGCAGGAACTTTTTTTTTCCTTTTTTTTTTTTCTCACACTGACTGATGTGCTGACACTACACTGACTAACCACCCACCCACCCACCCACACACTGACTGACCACAGGGTGGGGGACTACAGGATGGGAAGATGGGGACTGGACCTTTTATTTTTTACACTGTCAAGATCAGACACTACACTAAATACACTGACTACACTAACACACTGATACCGATCACACTACACTAACACTGATCGCTATATTTTTTGTTTTTTGGACACAGTGTTTCCCAGTGGAACATTGCCCAGAGCATCAATACCTCTGCCGTCTTATCTTGTTCCCATGCTGTATCCTGCTGCCATCTCTTCCCCAGGTAAGTCACACACACGCACCAGCCATTCACCTGATGTAAAAAAAAATAAATAATAAAGCGTAATTCATCAGACCAAGCCACTGTCTTCCGTTGCTCCACGGGCTAAGGCCGCCTGCAGACGAGCGGGTCGGATCCGGCAGCGAGAATTCTCGCCGCGTGATCCGACCCGAGCGCCTGCAGGGACGAGCGCGTACTCACCCGCGCCTGGCGGCCCCGGCTCTTTCATGTGCCGGCTGCCGCGCAGCCGGCGCATGCGCAGACCGGAGCCGGCGGCCGGGTGAGTGCGTGCCCCGCAGAAAATTAGGACATGCCGCGGTTTGTTTGCCGCGCGAGATTTCGCGCAGCCAAACCACGGCCGTCTGCATAGGAGTGCGTATTGTAATGCACTCCTATGCAAACTTTCAGCGGCGGAAATCCTGCGGGAAATCCCGCGTGCAGGCGGCCTAACTCTGATGCTCACGTGTCCACCGGAGGCACTTCTGGCCAGCATTGGCGTTCTGGTTGTGCAGTGGCGAAGCAGTAATGCCCTGTGTGTAATGGCAACTTTCTATCATAGTCAGCAGTAGCATTTTCTGCAATTTCTGCTAGGCCTCTGTCACAGGAACGTACTTGCGAGCTCAATGCGCAGTGAATAGAACTCATTGATTTCAATGGCTTCATTCACCTATGTATTTTGCGCGTACATTTCAGTCACATTTGCTTAGGGAAAGAGCACATATTGAACTAATTAGAGTAATTGACTACTGCCTATTGCTTTTTTGCGTGCGCAAAAAGTACATTAAAACACGCAAATATGCAACACCTATTGCAAAAGTATATAGCTCAAATGTACACATAAATACGCTTACGCCATGTGACACTGGCCTTACAGTAGTTCTTCTATGGACTCAGACCAGATAGTCTAGTCTTCAATGAGCCTTTGTTGCCTATGACCCTATTATCGATTCAGCAGTTTCTCCTTTTTTGACCACTTTTGGTAGGTACTAACCACTGCATACCAGGTACACACCACAAGACCTGCCATTTACCCTGTTGTCAAACAATTTGGTCCCAGTTTACATTGCTCAGATCCTTACACCTGCTTGTATACCAGCTGAGTGCTCCGTGAACACAGTAGGAGTATGCGAAAGACAGCGCTCCAACGGTGTTCTGTATACCCCGCTCAGAGCGCTCAGCTGGATACCAGCTGAGCGCTCCGAGAACACAGTAGTTCTCGGAGCATGTAAATGCACACAACGATTATCGCTCAAAAGATTGCCTTTGAGAGAATCTTTAGCCATAATCGTGTCTAAATGGGTCTTAAGAAATCCCACGCCTTGACAAGAGCCATTGTCATGAGATAATCAATGTTATTCACTTCACCTGTTGGTGCTTTTCATTTTATGGCTGATCAGTGTACTGTATATATCTCACCATGTGACTTAGAATACTGCAAAGATAACATTGTTTCCTGACTGCAAAACATCTGAATCTGATATGGCTGATGAAAGATATGGATGAATAACTAACATGACATATTTGTAGGCAGGGCTGTACACGGGTTATCTGCACTGATGTTATGTTCTCCATAGTTACAGCTGACAACTTGGCCTCTTGTAAACCATGATTAATCTTTCCTATGTGGTCAAGACAAGAAAGTATTGCTGCGTAACATGAAGAGTCATATAGATTTCTCCCAATCCTGATGTGTTCTGGGTAGCAGCCCTGATGCTAAAATAGTTCTGGTTATGAGTCAGCCTGGTCTGAGGAACTAGGAACATTTATTTTGAAGCTGTATACTAGACGTTCAAGAAATGTGTAATGTTTCAATCTGAATGGTTCCAGGGTGCCAACAAATAAGGACATCCCTGAGAGTCTCTTAGTGGTCTTTACACAACTTCCATAGAGTCCTGAATGGCTGACTGGCAGCAATATAGTGACTGGGAGGTTCTGCAATTTTTCATTTTAAAGAGCTTTATGAAATGATGACTTCTTTCTTCTTGAAACTGCGCCATGCTTGCGCGTGGGCTGGGGTTGGTGTTGCAGCTCAGTCCCATTCAGATGGAAACTAGACACAACCCATGGAAAAAAAGTGTTGCTGTTTCTGAAGGAAAGTCTTTGTGTGTAATATTTTATATTCAATAATATTTTATTAGAGTTATTTGCATCATACAACTTACAACCTTATCAGAGCATGTCATGCCGAAGTATGTACTTTGTATGTCCATACTTGTAATGCTTTAACTGTAACTGAAATAAACATGTACTACTTATCAGGTCTCGATTCTTGTATTGGATCTCTTGCTAGTTTCCGTATTTTCCTCCAGCTAACTATTCTTCCAAAATAACGTTGCATCTTAATTCTTATCTACTACAAAACCAACAATGTAACCGCTTAATCTCCTTGTGGTCTCTTGGTCGGCGGCCACCCCGCCCAAGGTATACACTAGGGCACGATGTGCGCCGAGACCATATATACTTTTGAGTGTACTTGTGGCAGGTCTAATCAATCTGATCTTGGGGGGGTATAGGGAAGAGTGGGTGAGAGGGTGAAATGTAAAGAAGAGTTTGGTGAAAGATGAGAGTTATAGATAAAAGGTAGAAGAATAAAAAGGTGGAAGAACCTCGCAATGCCTCTTGTCTCAGTGCGCCCGTTGGTCCAGGACTCGCTATTGGCCGGGTAGTTCGCCCCTCTGAAGCCACCCGTCGAAATCTGCTGACTTACGGAATGTCAGCCATGGTTCCCATACCGCATGATAGGTTGTATATTTATTTTCGTCACCTGCTCTCAGCTCCTCCATGTGGCTTATTTCATCTAAAGCTGTTACCCAGTTCAGTTTAGAGGGTGGGACTTGCGATTTCCAAAGGCGGGGGATGATGACCCTTGTTGCCAACAGGAAAAACCGGAGGATTCTTTTCTTATTTCCCCTATCGACCCCGGTAGGATCGACAGGAGGGCAATTTCAGGGGTAAAGGCCAAGGAACCTCTGGTCAGGGCGTTGTGTAGCTTCTCAACTTCCTTCCAGAGTGATGATATCTGGGGGCATGACCACCAAATATGCGTGAGAGTCCCCCTTCCCATCAGACATCTCCAACATTGGTCGGATACACCTGGATAAAATCTGGCTAATCGTACCGGGGTACGGTACCATCGTGTGAGCAGTTTGTAGTTTAATTCTTGGTGGTTACCTGACACTGTCATCTTGTGCGTCAGGCACCAAGCCTTCGCCCAATCCTCGTCTGGCACGGTTCGCCCCAGCTCCTTCTCCCAAGACCTCCTGATCCCTTCTCCAGCGTCCCGGCCCCCCTCGGCGACCAGCATGCTATAGGTCGCGGATATCTCGCCTTTCCTTTTCTGAGGCGCTTCGCATAGCTCCTCAAAGGGGGTCGATGGTGATGTTAGTTTGTTCATCGGGCCCAAGGTTCTTATGTAGTGAGCGATTTGATGGTATTGGAACCACGCACCTGCCCACGGTCCCCCCCTTCCAGGAGTTCCTCTATTCGCAGAATTCCATCTTTATTTGTGATGTTGCGCACCCTGGGGCATTGCAGCCTCAGTTCCTCCAGCAAGGGCAGTCCAGCCTCTCCCTGAGGGAAGTCTGGGTTCCCCGTCAGTGGTGTCCATGGCCCCGGCACCCCCACCAATCTCCCTTTAACTGCAAAACTGTCACAAATTTTCAGTATTGTGCGCAGTAAAGGGGATACTTTAATACCACGTCTCCCTAGCCCTCCTTTTAGCCAGAATAAGCCTCGTAGCTGTTTGGTTGTTTGTTCTAACTCAACCCAATGTTCTGTGGGATCCTTACGTGTAAGGTCTAATACTAGTTTACATATTGCGGCTCTATAGTATAACCTCAGATCTGGGAGTCCCAAACCCCCGCTACTCTTCCGCTGTGTCAATAATTTATGGCTGAAGCGAGGTCTAGATCCCTTCCATATAAAGCGGGTTGCTAATTTTTGAATTCTGGTGAAGTAGTCTTTTGGTATGTTTATGAGTAGCGTTTGGAAGAGATATAGGAGTCTGGGCAAGATATTCATTTTAAGTACATTGATTCTGCCTAGCCAAGACAGGTTCACTGCTTTCCATCTCTCTAAATCTTTTGCGATGGTTGTTAGGATGGGTTCAAAATTTAGCCCGAGTAGTTTCCCGGTGTCCGGGGATATGGCTACCCCTAGGTATTTTATTTGATCCTCTCGCCATTTAAGGGGAAATTTTTGTGCCAGGTGTGTGATGTCTTCTGCTGGGAGTGTGATGTTTAGTATCTCTGATTTATTCATGTTAATTTTAAAGTTGCTGACCCGGCTATATTTTCCGCATTCTTGCAGAGTAGCGGGTAGACCTTTCTTGGGGTTTGTGATGTAGATCAGGAGGTCGTCCGCAAATAATGCTACCTTATGGTTATTCCCACTGGCTTTGTATCCCGCTAATTCTTCGTTCTCCCTAATGGCGTTAGCTAACGGTTCCATTGCAAATGCATACAGTGTCGGGGATAGAGGGCACCCCTGGCACGTTCCATTCTTTATGTTAATTGAATTGGAAAGTGTGCCATTTACTCTTATTTGAGCCGTGGATTTGTTATAGAGGGCCATAATCCATTGTCTACATCTATTGCCCAGTCCTATCTGCTTTAGTGTGGTTTCTAGGAACGACCAGTTGACTCGGTCAAACGCCTTTTCGGCGTCAACCGAGATCAAGCACAGTGGTGTATCTACCTCCTTAGCTCGTTCTATCAGGGAAAGTGTCCTTATGGTGTTGTCCCTGGCTTCTCTGCCAGGGACAAATCCTACTTGGTCCCTGTTGATAATTTCCCTAGTTATTGGACTTAGTCGTGTAGCGATAACTTTCGTAAAGATCTTCGTATCGATATTTAATAAGGAGATCGGGCGATAGTTCTCGCATGCCATCGGGTCCTTGCCAGGTTTGGGCAATACCGTGATAATAGCTTGCATGGCTTGTGGGGGAAAGGAGCATTTGTTGGAGATTGTGTTAAAGGCTTTGCTCAGCAGTGGGGCCAGGAGATCCCCAAAGGCTTTGTAAAACCTTGGGGTGAAGCCGTCAGGGCCTGGACTTTTCCCTATTTTCAGTTCTTTGATTTCTTTGAGGACTTCTTGTTCGCAGAAGTCTTCTAGTGCCAGCGCTTGGTCTGATGATATTGCTTTCGGGGTGTGTGCCTGTATATATTGGTCAATTTCCCTTTGATCTACTGGATTTTCTATCTTGTATAGGGCACTATAATAGTTTTGGAAACATTCTAAGATGTCTTTTGTCGCGTGTACCTTGCCTTTCTCTTTCGATTTCATTGCGAATATATAGCTTTGGCTGTCCCTTGGGTTTAAGGCTCGCACTAACCACGGTACGCTTTTGTTGCCGTATTCATAGAATTTTCCTTTAAATTTATCCCTCATACCTAGGTGGTTTTTATCCAATATTTTTAGCACTTGCTGGCGTAGCTCTGAGATCTCAGCGCTTTGGGACTGTGTGGGTTTTGCTTTATTGGATTGCTCCACCTTATCTAGCCTGGTGATCAGATTTGACAGTTTGCCCGACCTATCTCTCTTAAGGCGTGTCCCGTGGGAGATAAAAAAAACCCGCAGTACGCATTTGAGAGCCTCCCACTGCACTGTTGGGGATGTTGTGTCCGAGTTATGTACCTCTATGAAGGTCTCAATAGTCCTCCTGATCTCCTGGTGACAACACGCATCGTTCAGGAGGTTGTCGTTTAATTTCCAGGAGTTCAGGCCCCCTCTTTTTTCCTGCCCTGTGAGTGCCCCATAGACAGGCGCGTGGTCCGACCATATGAAATCGCCCATAGAACACTTGGGGTCTAGATCTAAGAGATTGTGTGAGATGAATATATAGTCGAGCCTCCCATAACTATTATGGGACACTGAGTGGTGGCTGTAGTCCTTGACCCCTGGGTGGAGAATCCTCCTTGTGTGTAATATTTTATATCCTACAGTGGCTATGAGATGGGAATAGGATGATGTCATATAGATCGGCTAGCCTTAGGAAATGCCATCAATATCCAATCAGTGGGAGTCTAACTCAGGGCACCTCCACCAAACAGCTGAATGAAGAAGAAACAACCCTCCAGCAAGGCAAGACTGTCTTGGACTCCTATAGACAATCCCTAGGAGTGACTTATTATAGCTGAAGCCTAATGGGGCAGAGCTACAAAAGAAAGCAGCCAGCACTTAAGATGCCTTCACACTGGTGATAAGATTGTGCGATTTTCACACAATGTGAGACGCATAATTATGTAAACCAATGATTTTCAATGCTTTCATTTCGATTTACGATGTTTTCACTCACGTGATGTTGCGTGGAAAAAGAATCACAGCATGTTCTATCTTTTTGCGATATCACCCATTGTTTTCATTGTAAGCACTGGGGGAACTCCACGATCCTCTGTCGTGGCTGTGACAGCCACAGCAGGGGAATCCCTTCATCGCCAGCAGGGATGAAGAGATTCTCCTAGTAATGCTAGGTTATTTTCACATGAAAATGCCTCGCATTTACGGGGCTTTCACACAGGGGAAAGTATGATATCGGGCTGTGAATCATGGCTCGATATCGCCATCACCAGTGTGAAGTAGCCATTAAAGGAGTTGTCATTTAAAAAAAAAATCTATCAAAGTGCTAACGACCACTCGTCTGTCCGTCTGTGTTGTGCTGTGTGACTTACATGCAGAGCCTGACAGAACCTGTGATGTCAGTTTCTGGCTCTTAGCTCCACCCTCTGATCACATCATAGTGACGTCATCACAGGTCCTTTATCCTCCTTCTGCACTGAATGAGGGATTATGGGTGGACTGCATCTCCCACAAACCACTACGGCTTCAGTTGCTATGGATACAGCAGTACTCAGTCTGGAAGTTTGTAGCTGTTTATGAGACATCTGGACACCTGTGTGGAGACTCCAGTAAATGACACCTCACAAATTTACACATACATAGGTTGTGTGCTGCCAGGACCTGTGAAGATGTCACCTTCATGTGATCAGTTACATGGTCTCTGAGCTGAACGAGGGATTATGGGTGGACTACATCCCCCACAATCCCCCAGATACAGCAGTACTCAGTCTGGCAGTTTGTACCTGGTTGTCAGACAGCTGCACACCTAAGTGGAGACTCCAATAACTGACACCTCACGAATGTCCACACACATAGCTGGCGGTGGATATTGGCCAACAACATTGAAGCATAGTCCTTCTCCACTATCTTCACATCTCCTGGACATGATATCATATCCTCTCAAGTGCTAATGCCGCCAACACCAGTCCAGCCTTCATCTTATCGTCAACAGTTGTCTAGTGTTGGAAGTAAGCGCTGCTGTCGTGCAAACATGTCACCATGGAGGTTTCAACACCGCCATGAAGCTAATTCAGCTTACATGACACAGCAACAAGCCCCAATGTCACCTCAGCCACCAGCTGAAGTTTGGCAAACACATGCAGCTCCTATGAGAAAGCAATGTAGCAGAGCTGTGTGTGTGTGACATGCATGTAGCAGAGTTGTGTGGCACTGCGCTAAAAGAAACACTGGTAATTTCCTAATAATTACTAGTACTTCCCTATTCCTCCCCCCATCGGTCTTCTTACCAGATCTTCACTTCCCCAATCTTCTCCAGTCTCCTCCAGTCCCCCGGGCCACCTTACCTCCAGCTGGCCGGATCCTTTTCTTCCCGTTACATTGCCAACATTCTGCTTCCTGCAGGTCAGTGTACCCGATCACTAGTGACGTAGCGTTCACTGCCTAGCAGGGAATGCTGAATGCTCAGCAGCCTGCTTCAGTGCGACTGCACATGCGCAAAGTCTCGCCACTAGTGTTTCATATACTATATGAAACATTAGCGGTGAGATATTGCACATGTGCGCTAAAGCAGACTGTCAATGTTTCGGCGTTCACTGCCCTGTAGGAAGTGAACTGCAGCTAATGGACGCTGCAAAACAGGAAGAAGAGGATCCGGCCGGCTTGAGGTGAGGTGACCCGGGGGCACTGGAGGAACCAGGAAAAGATACTGTATGGAGACTGACGCGGGAGGAATAGGTAAGTTTTTTTTTTCTTCTAATGACAAAACCCCTTTAAGATGATAAGTAACAAGCAAGAATTACACACCAGAGGCTCGCGGTACTCAACTGGACAACCACTTTAATAATACATAGAAAGTGTATTATTATAATAATAATCTTTATTTGTATAGCGCCAACTTATTCCGCAGCGCTTTCAGGCATGGGAAAAATGCAAAACAATACAACAATTACAATGTGAGAAACATTGGGTTAGACACAAATGGGTTGGGGGTGGTACAGGAGGTGCAGGGGTTGGGGAACACAGGCAATAGGAAATTTTATGTACAGATCATTTATCAGAAGGCAAACAGGGTGGGGCACCATAGGGAGGGGCGAGGGACTAGGTCAAGAGATTTGGTATGCTTCCCTGAAGAGGTGCGTTTTTAAGGCACGTCTGAAATTTCGTGCATCGGGAATTGTCCGGATGCCTTGGGGTAGAGCATTTCAGTAGATGGGTGCTGCTCTAGTGAAGTCCTGTAGGCGAGCATGAGAGGTTCGTATTACAGAGGTGTTTAGTCTGAGGGTGTTAGCCGATCGGAGTGAGCGGGCTGGGTGGTATACTGACAGTAGGGAGGCGATGTATGCTGGCGCAGCGCCATGCAGAGCTTTGTGAGTGAGGTAGAGGAGTTTAAATTTAGTTCTGCAGTGGATGGGCAGCCAATGCAGTGACTGGCATAATGCAGAGGCGTCTGAATAGCGACTGGATAGAAAAATGAGTCTAGCTGCTGCATTTAGTATGGATTGGAGTGGAGCGAGTCTAGTGCGGGGGAGGCCAATGAGTAGCGAGTTGCAGTAGTCAAGCCGGGAGTGGATGAGCGCAACCACGAGTGTCTTTAGCGTGTCCGTGGTGAGGAACGGCCATATTTTAGCAATATTTCTGAGGTGCATGTGGCATGTTTGGGCCACAGATTGGATATGGGGGGCAAAGGAGAGGTCAGAGTCCAGTGTGACCCCAAGGCATCGGGCATGCCGTCTGGGGGTTATGATGGTGCCAGACACTGGAATTATTATCTCAGTTTAAAACAATAAACCTCAAGAAATCCCAGTTCTAAGCCCTGAAGATGATATGTATGTTCCCTCTGTAAAGGAACAGGAACGCTGCATACTTCTAAACTCTGTAACCAGAAAGTAAAAAGACGCAGGATTCTTTCCATGTCTCAAGATTGCAGATTTATTGGACAATACAAGATGGAATTCAGGATTTCGGAGGACGGGATGTATTTGAAGACAGTGGGTCTTGCATCATACTCTGCAGCTGGAACTGAACGCCGTCTCAGTGTTTGCAGCTCAGCACAGCCTGGGCCTTCACCATCTGTAATATCCAAATAAGGTCCCAAAGCTCAGGGCTTTGGATTCACGCAAAATATCACCTAGAGCAGAGGCATCATTAATTTCAGTGCAGAGGCTGATGTCAGGCACACTCCCACTGGCTGCGGCTCTCATCCTCTCTGGCTGTCAGACTTTATATAGTATACTCAGCTAATTCCTCAGCTAAACTCTCCGAGGAGTTATGTCGGAGCGATACTAGTAATACTACAGTCTAATGAAATAAGGTGCATGAAAAGAACACGTCAAAAACATGTGAACAAACAATCGTTACCCAACAATGCTTGCAAAAAACGTATGTAAACCATGGCTTTTATCCAAAGCAAAAAAACTGCTAGAAAATGTATGAAGGATGCCTAAAATGATTTAAAAACCATACCTGTCCCCTTAGAGGTGGCCAATAGCACGCATGATATATACATCTGAATTGCTACGAAGAGCTAGGCCACTCTCACACATGCATTCAGTTAAATACCATTCAAAACCACCGCATTTTACCGCAATTTCAAGCAGTGTTTTTGAACGCATTTGACAGCATTTTTTAACGCACCCCACCATTGTGATGGGTGATGGGGTGCATTAAAAAACATGAAAACGCAGATAGTAGAACAGACACCACTCGAAAATTGACGCGTTCGAGCGCAGGTCTGCAAGGCCTCATTGAAAACAATGGGAGCGTTGTACCGCGGTTAGCACGGTGCTCGGAATGCCGCGCTAATCGCAGTAAAAAGTGGCCAGTATGAGAGCGGCCTTACGTCCTTTCCGATGCCACTCTCCTACCTCTTAGGCCTCTCTCACACAGGCATTTTACAGCATTTGTATGAGTATTTGCCAGCGCTTTTACTGCATACTTTGGGCAGTACAATGCAGACAATGTAAGCGGATGACATCATTATTTTTCCCTCCTTCCAGTGGCATAGTAAGTGGCGTTAAAAACGCTGTAAAATGCTGCGTTTTTAGTGTTAAAGATGCCCACTAACTGCTGTAAAAAAAACGCCTGTGTGAGAGAGTCCTAAGTGTCACAGTAGTTCTAGCATTCCCTTCATGAACCAGGAGGCCTAGAATGAACAGTCCACCAGGTCCCCAATCATTGGATGGTGCAGACAGAAATGTAGCAATGTACAATTGTAATGTAAGGGTGGTTTCACATCTGCTCTCGGGGTGCTACGTTCCTGCCTCGTCTGTGGAACAGGAAAGGGGAAATCTCCGCGGCCGAACAACTGCACGTCAAGACTACAATGGGGTCTGTTCGGTTTACACTCAGCTACCCGGCTTTTTGACGGAAAAAAGGACTTAGAGCCAGATTTGTGATCGTACCTCCAACCGCAGGTTCCGACGCAGATATGAAACCGGCTTAATCCTCTCTGAACTAAATACAGCAACACAAATATAATGGAGTAGTGTGTTCCATTGTATTCCACTTCTGAAAATACGGTCATATGCCTTTTGGCCTTATAGTGAATACAGAAAGAGCTGTCAGTCTGTGGCGGATGGGCGGAGTTAATCTGCAACTCATGAATACCAAGGATTCTGCATTCCTGCATACCATTGATAGGAGTTCTTCATAAGGATATCTGCCAAACAGCACCACAGGCACACACAACAGACAGAATGCTTAATTCAGTGTATCTGTCACTACGCTTTTCTCAAAGTTTTTTTTATGGTGTTTTTTGGTTAAAAAAAAACACTAGAGAAATCGCAAGCATTTTTTGGATGATAACTGTGGTTTTTTTTTACTGGCATTGTTTTGGTGAGCTCACCTGGTAAGCGTCACCATGAGTCACTTTGTACATACTTATCTTAAGCGCCATTTACACGCAACGATTACTATCACTCAAAATTTGTTCAAACAATGGCTTTTGAGCGATAATTGTTGCATGTAAATGCTCCCATCATTTACTCTTCGGCTGAACGAGGATTTTTAGGTGAGCATAATATCCATCGTTCAGGCGGAGAGAGATAGCAGTGCCCACACATGGTTTTCTTCACGGGAGCAGCTGATTACATTGTATTCAGCTGACAGCCCATGGCAGCCCCTGTGAAGACAATGCAGCTGAGTGCAAAGTCCAGACCACATGCTGGGATTTGCAAACAGCTGCTAGAGGATCATTTACATGCAAATAAAGGTAATAAACTGCTAATGAACATAAGTGCCCATTAGCAGTTTATGCAAAACGATCGCTAAAACTGTCAATCTTTCAATCCTTTGAAAGATTGTCTTTGCGTGTAAATGGGCCTTTATACTGATCCAGACTTACAGCCTCTGTTATATTTTGGAGTATAACACAGATTGGAACTCAGGATCAGTACAAGATAAGTAATGTAATGTATGTACACAGTGACTCCACCAGCAGAACAGTGAGTGCAGCTCTGGAGCATATGTAATACAGGATGTAACTCAAGATCAGTACAGAAAAAGCAATGTATGTAGACAGTGACTTCATAAGCGGAAGAGGGTGCAGCTTTGGAACTTCACTCGCTGTTCTGCTTTTGAGCAATACTTAGCAACAGTAATACCCTATGAACAATATCAATAACACTTCGATAATCACAGCACAGTTCCACAGAAATAAAGATCACATAATATATAAGGGTGCCTTCAGACAGAACAGAATACTCTGCAACACCATTGCAGAACATGCCTTCTTGCAGAATATTCAGTACCAAAATCTGCACTACTAATATTACAGTCTATTAGAATACACTTATGTTGTCTCTTTTTTTAATGCTCACTTCATACCCCATACCATCATAGGGGCTCAAACACCAGAAACTTGCCAATAATCCAGCGTCCTTAGTGTAAGCTTTATTTCCTACAGCAGGCCTGATGTCTATATACCCTAGTGCTGAGAGTGTGGACACGTAAGAGTCTTGATGAGGTCAGCCTCACTTACGATTTGATGTGTGGAATTTGCTGGTCCAGGGTCGTGAGCACTACTCTCTGTTTCTTGCTTGGCCTTCTTTCGATACTGACAAGTCCTCTATATGTATTGAGTGGTTATGATCCTTCTTTCCGTGTTCTCCAGCAGCGCTAGTGCCAGTTCTCCAGGCCTTCCTTTCAGCACAGCCAGCAGCTTGTCACTCTCCATATAGCGCTTCTATAGCTCACTACACAGCAAAAATTGCTCCATTTTAAATCAGAGTATCAACCAATCAAACGTAGTCCAGTAAGCATACTCAGTTCAGTTGTGCTAGAATTTAGCACATCTTTTTTTGCACGTGACGATTTTGGCGTACTTTGTGGTGCACTTTCCCAGTCTATGTATAGGGCAGCATTATCCCCTTAGAGGTGAGTCACATTCTCACACAGGCATTTGTACTGCGTTTTCAGCTAAGTTTTATGCATTTTTCACAGCATTTGACTGCATTTTTCACAGACCTTTCACATATGTGCATTCTGGGAAATGCTTATTTACATTAGGAACTGCATAGCAATCTCAGGGCTAATTTACTGAGATGAACTGTCCATAAACTTGAGCACAAAAAAAAACCCTCCAGTGTCTGTGTGCTGTCCGATGTACATGGAGCCCCATAGATTGAATGCCCTAGTATCGTCCATGAAAATTTAGGCCTATTTAGACAGGAAGAGTGTCGGGCACTCGTCCCCGCACATACTCGCTCTTGTGCTGCTGCACGGGAGCGAGAATCGCTGGCTCACAGCAGGGCGGCTGCAGTAGATTTCACTCCTTGCTCTCCCCCGCCCCTCTCCATTGACTAAACATAGCGGCCGTTCAATACTGAATGGCTGCTATTTACACTGAGCAATCATTACTCAGCTCATCGTCCATCTTTTATGCAGCATAAACGATAGACGATGAGCTGATCACTCATCGTTTAGTGTAAAAAGCAGCCGTTCAGTACTGAACGGCCGCTATGTTAAGTCAGTGGAGAGGGGTGGGGGGAGCGAGGAGAGAAATCTCCTGCTTCTATGGGAGCTGCCGGCTGGTTGCAGCCAAAACATAGCTCTCGATCGTGTGAATGGACAATTTCACTATTAATTAAGCTCAGGACTTAAATACAACAAAGGGCGCTCGAAAATAGCAACGTTAGAAACCCTGTGCTTTAGCGCTCATCTGAGAAGCCCCATTGAAATGACTGGCGGCTTAGTACAGCGTTTAATCAGTGCGTTGCAAACGGCTGTATGAGAGTGGCCTTATGCTTTCTTGCTTTCCTGCAGCAACATGTATCACATACTTACTATACTTCATTTTCTCCATTTTTGGAAAACTCATCTTATGCAATGGAAGGTTGGTGTCCATCATCATCATCACTTGTACTGATGCTGATGAAGTCGTGATTATTTCTACCATCGCGAATGCACATGCACTAGACAATTTCTGACGTACGCAATTACGCTATTATGTTTGCTTCTGATGGAGAGAAGTCGAATAATTACCATATCACAAGGGCGCTGAATGTTGTGACATCATTACATTCGTTTACAAAACAGTCCCTAGGCACTTTTTGCTTTTAAAACTATTTGTTGAAGCATGAATTATGTTGCTATGACATAATGCTTAAATGGTACAAAAAAAATGTGGCGGTCTGGAGGGTGATTGGGAAAAGGGCGTTAATAAGAAAGTGCCGGTAATTAACTTTTTTCCCCCTTCCCATAGGATACAGCTTTACCTTACCAATTATCTTTCAAACTACTGCAGGCCTATATCTGAAGACAGACAGCGATATTTGATTTAACCATCAAAAAAGACTTTGCAGTGATTATTGACATGATAATGGTATGTTTCAGTGCTGGTCTGTCATTACTGATAGATCACTTACAGTTATTGTATCAGTGATCTTTTATATGAATATCTATTCATCTAAATGGGTCCTAACTAGAGATGAGCGAGCGTACTCGGAAAAACACTACTCGCTTGAGTAATTTGCTTTATCCGAGTATCGCTGTGCTCGGGTCTGAAGATTCGGGTGCCGGCACGGAGCGGGGAGCTGCAGGAGAGAGCGGGGAGGAACGGAGGGGAGATCTTTCTCTCCCTCTCTCCCGCCCGCTCTCCCCTGCAGCTCCCCGCTGCGACTCCCTGTCAGCCGCAGCGGCACCCGAATCTTCAGACCCGAGCACAGCGATACTCGGATAAAGCAAATTACTCGAGCGAGTAGTGCTATTCCGAATACGCTCGCTCATCTCTAGTCCTAACTCAAGGAATCATATTCCCATTTACTGACCTCTTGGTTCTATCACCATGAACAGAAAAATCTTTATTTACTTCTAGTAAAAAGATGAGAGCTATTAAAGGGTTCTCCCACTGCTAGCTATTGATGGTCTATGCTCAGGACAGATCATCAATAATAATAATAATATTTATTTGTATAGCGCCAACTTATTCCGCAGCGCTTATCAATAGTAGATTGATGGGGGTCTACTGCTTGCAAATCTGCTGTTCCCATGAGCGGTGTCTTTGTGTATAGAGCTGGATGCTACAGGAAGCAGAGAGCTACGTGCATTGCAGTAGCCCACGTTGAGTCCTATTGAAGTGAATGGGATTCAGCCTGCAATACTAATCTTGAACACTGCACAGTGTACAGAGCTGTATGACAGCAGCTCAGGGATTGACGGGGGATCCTGAGTGTTGGATTACCACGATCTACTGTAGATGATGTGTCCTGAGAATAGGTCACTGATAGCTAGAAGTGGGACAACCCCTTTAAATTACAGAGGAATAGTCCTGCCCTTGCAAGCACACACAATAGTAATGCTTTGTATACAAAGAACACCAGCTTTGCAGGTGAACAGCGAGGGAATGAGGAGGCAGGTAAATTTGAGAGTGACATCCCCATGCCCAACACTCAAGCTACTATGAGGCCAAAAAGGTGCGGGCGATTTTCCCGCACAATTTCTGTGTGTTGTGAGATGCACAGGAAAAGAACCCATTGTTTTTAATGGGTGTATTTACATGTGTGAGTCTACTCTCGCAGCCCAACAAGGAGAAGTGATGCTAGAGAAAAATTCAGCATGTCCTTTTTTTGGGAGATTCTGTTCGCACATTCTTCTCTGGGAGCAGACAAAAATCGCAATGTGTTTGCATGGACATGCGTGTTTCATGTGACTGCAATGCATCTTTTTGCTCCCATAAGGAATTCTGGGCGATTTTCTCAGACTAGTGTTGCACTTCGACATATAATTACACCCAATATTTGGGTTATGGGGTCATAGGAGCTGACAGAGTCCCTAAAAATGCTATGGCCAGATGTTAGCTGTAGGTCAGTAGGGAATCCTGAGATGGGCAGTGCAGTTTTTTTTTAAATGCAGTATGTTGTAAGTTTGGAGAGTTTTATAGACATTTTCCCATAGATTTCTCTACTGAAAAAAAAACGCCTGAAAAAAACCCAGCTGTTTTAAAAAAGCCATGAAAAAAATCTTGTAAAATACATGAAATTCATGGCATTTTACATGCCACAGAAAACGTCACAAAATAGAGTTGAGTGAAGGAAGTCTTCTGTGGACTTTTTTCTTATAGAGAAGCCTATGGAGAAACACCACAAAAACAACACAAAAAGGCACAGCTAGTGCATGATGCATTTGGGGAAAATAAGTATAGTTGGTGCATATTACAGACTGTGGCACATGGAGGACCTGAAGATGCGCAAAAAGGTACCAAGACTAGAGATGAGCGAGTATACTCGCTAAGGCACATTACTCGAGCGAGTAGTGCCTTAGCCGAGTATCTCCCCGCTGGTCTCTAAAGATTCGGGGGCCAGCGCGGGTGACAGGTGAGTTGCGGCAGGGAGCGGGGGGGAGCAAGGGAGAGAGAGATCTCCCCTCCGTTCCTCCCCACTCTCCCCCCGCTGCTCCCCGCCCGCCACCGGCACCCGTTTAGTTCTCAGTAGGAGTAACCAAGTAATCTTGTAGATATGATACCTTTTAATGGCTAACAAAAATACATGATGTCATAGCAAGCTTTCAAACCTACTCAGGGTTCTTACTCAGGAATAATGGAGCAGATCTAAAGATGTATTTATATAAAAACATATTACACATGATAATGCGGGAGGGCACAAACACGGTGTGCTTAATTTGCACTTGAAACAAATTCCAGTACAGGATAAGAAGGCACAGATATGTTGTAATTAGAGATGAGCGAAGGTACTCGGTAAGGCCGATTTCGCAATCGAGCACCGCGATTTCCAAATACTTCAATACTCAGGTGAAAAGATTCGGGGGGCGCTGTGGGTGAGCAGGGGGTTGCAGAGGGGAGTGGGGGGGAGAGGGAGAGAGAGAGTTCCCCCCTGTTCCGCGCTGCTCCACCACGCCTGCTCCCGGCGACCCCCGAATCTTTTCACCCGAGTAGTGAAGTACTTGAAAATCGCGGTGCTCGATTGCGAAATTGGCCTTACCGAGTACATTCGCTCATCTCTAGTTGTGATTAATAGCACTTAGATAAATACCAGATGGATAGTGAAAAACAGTGGATAGTCCAGTGACAAGGAATATGAAAGTTTTATGGTCTCTAAATTGATGTTAGGGGGTCAGCAGGCCAGCGTGTTACCTCTGCTCTAGGTTTCTCATATCTTATATTCTCCACTGATGTAAAAAAAACCTCAGAGATTCATTCAGTTTCTGATAGTATCAAAGGTGGTTATAAGTTTATATTCCCCAATTCTTCTGTGACATTGGGACTTAAAATTGCCTTTAAGTATAATAACGTCCATATTTTGTATGTTGTTTCCGTGACTAGAAAAATGCTTGGCCACAGGTAATTCTGTCTTTCTCTCTTTAATTGTGTGGCAATGAGATCTCATCCTGGCTTTCAGTTTTTGTCCTGTTTCCCTAACATGAAGGCCCCCAACAGGACATTCACTGCACAGGATCAGGTACACAACATTGGACGTGGAACATGTGAATGTCCCCGGGATCATATAGTCCTGCTGTGTGTTGGGGATCCATATTCTGTCTGTGGTCCATACATGTGAGCAGGTCTTGCAACCCCTTACATTGCAGGGATAAGTTCCTTTTTGTGTGTCAGAGGGTAATGCACTCCTGATTATAAAGTTCCTCAAATTTGGAAGTTGCCATAACACAGACAGGGAAAGTCCAGGAATATGGTTTTCACGCGGTCATCCTTGTGTAGGGTATGGTGGAGTTTCTTTGCAGTTTTCCTTAGTACCTCCAGCTGTGAATTGTAGGTCACTACTAGAGGTACATGATCGTTCCCTTCCTTCTCTGTGTATTGGAGTAGTTGATTTCTGCGTATCCTGGTGGCTCTGGTGATTTGGTCATCAATTGAGGTGGGATGGTAGCCCTGATTTAAAAATGTCCTTTTGAGATGGTATAAATGTTCCTCTTTGTCTGTTAGGTTGGAGCAGATCTGGTTGTTTCTGATGACCTGGCTGTGGACTATGGACTTTTTGATGTGTTTAGGATGGGAACTGTCCCATCTGAGGTATGTGGGACAATCGGTTTTCGGTATAGGAATGTCTGTATTGAGTTGTTTGAAATTTTTATGGTGGTGTCCAAAAAGTTGATTTCTGTGTATGAGTAGCTTAATGTCAGGTTTATGGTGGGGTGAAATACATTGAATCTCTCATGGAATTCTAGAGGGCTTGTAATGTGAGCAGACCTCATGAGATCCATTACCAAATCAACCATTAAACTCCAAGCATGGAATGGGTCTTGCTCCTGTGTCAACACAGGTGGGGATCCTTGAGTGATATGGTCTCCCTAGAAACTCCAGCCACCTCAAGGTTAAAAGACTTGCAATGTTTTTGTTGGGGTAGAGTAGGGAGTGGTGACCCTCATGACTGCACACTTGCTACAACGAAAAACGTTTAGTACCATGTTAGCCAGTAGAGCAAAGTGTGATTGTTCTCAGTAAGATAAACCAAGTAATATTGTAGATGCTAACAAAAATGCACAATGCTATAGCGAGCTTTCAAACCTACTCATGGTTCTTCCTCGGGGCATAAGAGAACAGAGATCAAAGGACGTATTTATATAAAAACATGTACACATGATCACATGGTAGGGCACAAACATGGTGTACTTAATTTGCACTTAGATAAATACCAGAGACAGGATAAGAAGGCATACACACGTTGTGATTAATAGCACTTTGATAGGTGCCAGAGAGGGATGAGCATAACAGTAAATAATTAGGGACTTTTCACATGGTTAAAATTTAGCAGTAGGAGACACCACAACATGTGGAATATTCTGCACCAAAATCCACATGCCTCCATGTGGATTTTGATGTGGCATCTAAATAGCTTAATTCTGTCAGCAATTCTACATCAAAATCCACATGTAGCCATGTAGATTTTGGTGAGGATTTCCATAGCAACAGTTTCAGTTGCATGTTGCAATGTATCCTGTGGCTAAATTCTGGCCCATGTGAAAAGTCCCTAAAATGTTGATGTAAGGGCGCATTCAGACCACCGTATATCGGCTGGGTTTTCACGCCCAGCCGATATACATACGGCGTCTCTCTCTGCAGGGGGAGGAGGCTGGAAGAGCCGGGAGCAATGCTCTGAGCTCCCGCCCCCTCTCTGCCTCCTCTCCACCCCCCTGCACAAATGAGGAGAGGCGGGACAGGGGTGGAGCTAATTAACCGGCACTTAGTCCCGCCCCGTTATGCCTCCTCTCATTGCAAATAGTGCAGAGGGTGTGGAGAGGAGGCAGAGAGGGGGCGGGAGCTCAGAACACTGCTCCCGACTCTTCCAGCCTCCTCCCCCTGCAGAGAGAGACACCGTATATCAGCTGGGCGTGAAAACCCAGCTGATAGACGGTCGTCTGAATGCACCCTAAGGCTGTGTTCACACTTGACTTTTTTGCTGCATATTTGACCCGCAGCAAAAAAAAAACAACATTCTTTTTAAACTGCATGCATTTTTGAGAACCCGTGTATGGTTTTTAACAATGCATGCTTAAAAAAAAAAAAAAAAACGCGGCTTTTGAAAAATATGCATTTTTTTTCTGCAGTTTAAAAGACACAGCAAAAAATGCCAAATGTGATTGCAGCCTAGGTAAATCTCCTAAATGTCTTTTTTTTCTTGCAATTCTTCTGGCTTCTAAAAGATGCCATGAAATTCACGTGTTTTATACAAACAGTTTTTGGTCATACATAAGGAGTTTTCTAGCTTTTTTTTTCCTTTATAGAGAAACTCTGGAGAAAGTGGACAAAAAGTTGCCATATTAGACAATACTGCAATTATCAAAAAATGCCATTAACTCGAAAAGTGTACCTCAAGTGGTGAAATTCACCTCCTTTAACAATTCCCTATTGATCTTCAGCTAACATCTGGATGCAGCGTTTTTTGCCATTAAAAAACTGTAGAAAATGCAACATTGTTGCAAAAAAAAACATCCCATGCGTTTCACCAGCCTTATGGTTGTATCTTATCTCCAAAGATGACAGATAAACCTTCTGCATCTTCATATGAAAGTCACATTATGCAGTTTGGGTCGCTGCACGTGTTCATACCCCAAAAGCTGTCATGTAAACCATAGCCAGATACCATTTTCCCTCCCCTCCACATAAAACAAACAAACAGTAATTAAATAGATCCGAAGATAAGTGTAATAACATGCTCACAATCCAAGCCAAAGCTTTACATTTGCAACTCAAATAGCATTTCAATAGTATTTTATTGGATATATTAAACCCTACAGGATAAATCTGTTACTCTTCACGTTCCTTTAGTGCTTAGGAGTTTTCATCTTCTTGACTATGTCATCCAGGATGACTGACACTTCTACATACAAAGATGTCCTGCAGCAGCATCCTGTGACTCCCACCTCCTCCAGCTGCTGGGAGTGGGGGAGGGAGGTTCCTTAACATCTGGAGGCCAATGATCTGCAGCTCAAGAGCTGTATAACGGGACTGCATCCTTTCCAGCCTTTTCTCCCACCCCCCTTCCACCCTGATTCCCGGATGTTGGATCCAATCCTGGAGTTTTATTCACTTCCATAAAAGGGCAGCCGCAGCCTCCTCAAGACTTGCACTGAGTGTGCAGGATTCAGCATCGCAACTCCTAAAAACTTTTCTTGCCTACTTCTGCTCCCCCCTCCCCTCCTCCTGCTCTTCCTCCTCCTTCACTCAGTGCACATTTGTGAGTCTGAGCAAAGAAAAAGGGAATAGAGAGGGGAGTGACTGCAGCAGATTGAGCAGCAGTGACGTGAGCCCAGAGCCTTGCAGCCTGGGGGACTCCATTAGAAGAGCTCACACTGCCCTGCACAAGGGAAGCTGCCTCCTACTCTGTGGATATCCCTGAGGAAGCACTGTCCAAGCCCAGGAGCCTACATAGAGGTAAGTGCACTCCTGGTGTGATCTATAGATGCATCTTCTCTCTAGCTCCCAGCCCTCCCCTATGGAAAGTTAATATTCCACCCAGGCTGGAAGCAGACAGACCGGTTGGATAAGTTGGAAGGAACAGGTGAACAACGGTTTGCATGGAGCATGATGAGTGCAAATAGCTACATGGATAGTCTGCATGGCTGCAAAGTAGCAGAGGGGAGCTAGAGAGGGCTCTGGGATTGTGGGGAGGAAGCCCTGAACTAGGAGGGGCTGCTGGGGAAGAGCTGCTCAAGCTACACTTTAAAGACACAAACACTGATTTTTCTGGTGAAAGCATATGGTGTGTGGTTTTTGTTTTTTTTGGGAGGGGGGGATGCAACCAAGAATGATGGGAGGAAATGTTAGGACTTTTAGAGTAGCCACTGGATCACTATCATATCATAGTGTGTGTGTGTGCAAATGTTGTAAATTACTGACAGGGTGAACATGGACATGTACCATAGCAAAAAAAGAGTGGAGTGTCAGCTCTAGGGTCAAGGTGTATTTTATTCTCTCTATATGGTAGTTGTATCTTTAATGCTTCATAGAGGGATGGCAGGCCATGCTTGGACTTGTAGTCCCGGACAGTGATCTCTGGATAGGAATCTGTCTGTTCTAGGTTATTTGGTATAGTCTTCAATATGTATCTTATGTTTGTTATTTATATGGATTTGTTATATATTTATATATTGATGTTTGTACAAAGGGTGATCTATATTTGTGCACCAGGCCATGTGCTTTATCTGAAATGTCTTTCTTATGACAGCAGACTATGACTCATAGTAAATATTCTTCCCTATTTTCTGTTGGGGGCTATACAGTTCTGCCTTGTGGTTTTTAATGTTAATCTTCGATAATTTCCTTTCTATTAACGAGCTGGGTGTGATGTCGCTGCTTGTGGCTCTGTCTGCTCTGCAGTCCTGGGTGGGGATAGTAAAATCTACTGGGATTTCCCTGTAAATTTTAGGAGTTTCATGTCTTATAGCTTTCACTGTGATGTATCAGTTTTGTTACTAAAGGTCTCAGTATGTGATGCTGTATATGTACAAATGTAGCACCGTAAATGTATGATTGAGGATATTACTATACTGCTCATATAGATGGTTCCTAGCTGATGGGATTGTCACTTCCTTTCCCCACAGGAAGGGAACTATGGCTCTGGATGGTATACGGATGCCAGATGGCTGCTATGCTGATGGAACATGGGAACTAAATATCCTTGTGACAGATCTGAACCGGGATGTTACACTCCGAGTCACTGGGGATGTACATATTGGAGGGGTGATGCTTAAACTGGTGGAAAAACTTGGTAAGTTGCATATGGGGTAGGTGTGGCTGGCGTACTGTACTGGGTTGGATCATTCCCATCCCCCCTAAGCCAAAGTCTGGAATAATGAATTCATTTTGCTGTTTTCACCCTTTTCTGAATAACTTTTTTGTTCTGCATCCACCTTTGTACTCTGTTCAATTTTCCTTCATGATTCCTGGCAATTGCTTATGAAATCTTTTAGGCTTATTACATTGTTGCAGCATTTGTATAAAAGATGCAAATAGATGAACAAGTAGCATTTATATTCACCTTTGAGGCAACAATGTGTCTGTGCTTGTATGTAAACAGAGTACAAGCACAGCATTTTCCAGATACAGGTACTACTACTACAAAACTGTAATGGTTCCCAAGTAACCTGAGTGATGTCCTCCATCATCTTCCACACAAACCTTAGTTGCATAATACTCTAGTTTGTCATCATATAAATGCTGTGCTCTTCCTGCCTGTTATAGTGTGATTAATTTACCGTACATTTAAGTTTCTGATCTGTTGTGAGTAAATGTTTCCTCAGTTATCTAACAAGCTTGTTGAAGGGACATTAAATGGCCTTGAAAGCTGGCATATATATTTTTTTCTGGTTGGCCAATGACGGTTTCACCTCTAATACGTTTCTCTTTTTTTTTTACAATAGTATTTAACATTACTGAGAAATTTCTGCCTAACCTAGTGCCACACTATTTTTGCTTTACACGAAGTGATCTGAGGAAAACTGGGAAGTTATGGTAAATTTCTTCACTCCCTTCCCAAAAAACCTGTATTGCACCACTGACTGTAATGGATAACTGTGAATAAGCCCTATTGGTTATCATTGCAGGAAGCAACATTACCCGTGCAATGGTAGCAAGGACACCCCCCTCTGATATTAGATAAATTAATTTGGCTCCTATGGGGATATGGTCAAGTAGACGACTAAGGCTACATTGACACAGCCGAGCGTGACATCGGGCCAAGAAACCAGGCCAGATATCGCAGTTGTCAACGTACATTTTACCTGCAGATGCAAGGAGTTTTTCATGCAAGATTGTTTTGCATCACTTCAGTGAAATTGCAATAGTCCAGCATTTGCTTCACGCACATCGGAGGATTGGCAAGTGTTTCCCATTGAGTTCAATGAGAAACATCACATTGCACGGCATGCAATGTTAAAGTCCCATTGAAAACAATGGGCAATGCGTTCCAGGGGGCACACAAAAATAGAACATGCAGAGACTTTTTTTGCTTATGTGTATGACTCCATCCAAAGGAATAGAGTTCATATTCGCGTGCGAGTTTTGTGCTTGTGTGAATGTAGCTGAAGGCCGTTTTGACACAGGCGATAGTTGCACAATGCGGGAGCAAATGTAAGCACAGAATTATGAAACACATGCTTTTTCAATGGTTTCATTCACATCTGTGATGTTTTCACTGATGCGATGTGGTGCGAAAAAATTGTGGTATGTGAAATTGCCCATGTTTCCTTATGGGGCCTCCAAAATTTCGCAACTTGTGATGTTCCTGCAATACGTGTTTAACATTAGCAACTTCTATTGTCTTTTGTGCAAGAAAAGTTGCCAGCAGCAATGCAATATTTGCAGGAAAAAGTATCGCTGACGCTCAAACATCTCAAGTACAAAAATGTGATAGACGCCATTTTTCTCGCAGCGATATCGCATTTGCCAGTGTGAAACCAGCCTAAGGGCTCCTGCACATGGGTGGATTTGATTTGCAGAATCCAGGGCCAGTAGCTGCCACCAAATTCCACAGCAAATATAACCCATAGTCCCCTATTGAGACCCTCTGCTTCCTGCACACGAGCAGAAAAATCGCAGCATGCTCCATTCTGTGTGGTTTTCCACACTAACTGATTCCATTGAAGTCAATGGAAGCCATCTGTCCCCTTCTGAGAACTGCAGAAGGGTCGCAGGATCCGCGTCCTCTCCTAGCGACGGTGCAGCTTTATCTGTATTGTGCATGCGTAATGACCCTCGGTCCCGCAGTACAGAAAAATAAGAATCTGGACAGGTGAGCAGGGGCACCGGCTGGGCACAGGGTCGGATCTTGCTGCGGGATACCTGTTGTGTGCAGGTGGCCTAAGGGCGATTTCACACACTGCAGTTTTTCTAAAAGCGCCAGTGCAGTTTTTAATAGTGTTATGTATTTGTTTGGTTTTTTTTTTTGCTTGAAAGGCCAGAAAGAGGTAAAACCCATCCAGTATTTGAAACGCCTGTCAAAAATTGTGTGACTGCAAAAGAATGTATAAATGCATGAATTTCAAGGTGTTTGTTTTCTTTGGACATGTGAAATCTGTTCGCCCAACAACCAGCCTGTGTAAAGGAGCCAGTTATGAGCCAATGAAGGCTCCCTGTGAACAGGAAGATGTACAGCCAATCTATGGGGATGAACGATTGTTCATTCCCATGGCAGAGATTGTTAGCCCATGTAAACAAAAGCAAATTGGCGCCATGGTCACTTACATCAAATTAAAAAGGACCTTTGTTTTTTCATTTTGGTTTTATAGAATTGTTTACAGTCTTGCAATCATTTTGTGAGCTATAAATATTAGCAGTGGCAACAAAAACCTCATATATCCTGATGTTTTCTACAATGTATTTCTGCAGATTGGGCTCTTTCGCTCAGTAATATACATAGTATGTTAGGCTGAATGAAGACAACGTCCATTTAGTTCAGCCAGTTTTAACCTCCCCTTGTTGGTCCAGAGGAAGGCAAAAAAAAAAACCCTCAGCGAGCCAATTGGCTTCTATGAAGGGAAAAAATTCCTTCCTGACTCCATAATGGCAGCCAGAGTAATCCCTGGATCAACGTTTGAGAACAACCCTGCTGGTCACCTAATGTCTACATCCTGTAATATCATAACACTCTAGAAAGACATCTAGTCCCCTCTTAAACTCCTCTATGGATTTTTGACATCACCACGTCCTCAGGCAGAGAGTTCCATGGTCTCCCTTCTCTTACAGTAAAGAACCCCCTTCTATGTTGGTGATGAAACCTGCAGTGGGTTGCTTTGTCT
The DNA here is from genome assembly GCF_035609145.1 of Eleutherodactylus coqui. Lineage (NCBI taxonomy): Eukaryota > Metazoa > Chordata > Amphibia > Anura > Eleutherodactylidae > Eleutherodactylus > Eleutherodactylus coqui. The sequence goes on along the minus strand of NC_089842.1, from coordinate 150,807,055 downwards.
GAGTACAACTGGAGTAGACTCTTAAGGGCTTCTGTCCCTGGATGATAGTGCATTGCGTTACTTGTGGCGATAATCTGTCCGCGAGTAACGCAGTGCACACTTTCCATAGTGTTCATATGGAAAGCGCAGCCCCCTGTCCACGAGCGGAGAATCATGGCGATTCTCTGCTTGCAGGACTCAAATCGTGGCATGCCACGATTCTCTGTGATTACCCGATCTGTCAGTTCTCTCCCTGGCAGCGGAATATCGCTAGCGATATTCCATCCCGCCCTTGGACAGGGGGCCTAACTGTGAAAATGATCACCTTTTTTGTACAGATTTTCAATCCCTGAATGTAAACAGAAAATGTTCCCCCTTCACTGTTGGCAAGCAGGGGTATTGAAAATGATGATAAACTATTCCACAACTTTCTGCCTTGTGTTTTATAGTTTATCTATACAATACTTAGGCTTAAAGCGACCCTCCCAGGCCTGGAAAAAGAGAGATGGCAGCCCCAGCTTCCCGGAGTACCTGATGACTAGTGATGAGCGAGCATACTCGCTAAGGGCAATTGCTTGAGCAAGCATTGCCCTTAGTGAGTATGCTCGCTCATCTCTACTGATGACCCCTTTAAGTCCTCCTTATTTATCACTATCTTCGGGTATTGACTCCTTTATCATTGCTCTATTAACAGATGTGAGTCTCCCAGCATTGTCACCATTATTTGTCGTGTATCTTGCCCAGTAAGTTGAAACAAACCAAAAACTCCTTAGTTATTTCATACATGACTGCATTCTGTCCTTTTGTTGCCATTTGTGTCACTTTCTTTGAAAGTATGGAGCTTGTTCTTCCTGGGAGGTTGTCGGTGTATAAATAGCTGAATACATGATTTGTCCCCTGCTGAATAAACATGTCACATAACAGGCTGTCTGCTGTATGTACACACCAAGCAGTGCATACAAAGGCTGCAGAGCTAGACATGCTGCCGCAATCTACTGCAGCTTGAATGATGTGTGCCATAGACACTTCTTATGAGAAGCTTACTAATATATGACCTGAGTATCTTGTCCAGGTGATGCACGTCTATCTGGCAAATGTATGTAGCTTTTTCTTGCAAATGGAATTTTCTAATAAGAATTACCATATGTATCACAGAAGCAGGAAAATTGGTGTTTTTGTTTCTCTATTAACATAAATAAATATCTTTTACCTTTTTGAACACTTGTCAGGCTGTACATGTTAGAAGCTGCATCTGCTTTTTGCAGCCTATGGAACTTGCATCCCTGCCTGTTTCTAATGGGCCATTTACATGGGACTATTATGGCTCAAAAGTTGTTCGAACGAATCTGAGCAATAATCGTTCAGTGTAAATGCACAGAAACCGCTCACTATAGTCACAGGTTTTTAAGTGGACTCTCTAGTCAGCTCATAAACCATCGCAGGCTTGTCATTCTGTGTGAAAGCTCAGAGCTTCACGTTGAGGTTGAAGCGAGGAGCCTGTCATCCAGCGGTGGAGTCTAAGTGTAACCGCTCTGCACTAGCGGTGACGTCAGCGGTCGTGCAGTTGTTTTTGCCCGACTGTTGGCCCGTGTAAAAGGGACCTTACCCGGTATAAGCTGTACCAAGAACTTTATCTGGCTTAGACTGGGTTTACAGTGTTAACTTGAACACTTGGGCTTTCCATCCCAGGGATTCAAGTGGAACCCAAAAATGGAGCCATAGCATATAGAGACCAAAATGAAATATACAGAGGTCAGCATAGCGCTCCTGCGGTCATATATAGTGAGATATAAAAGATATTTAATGAGGACTTACCCGGTACTGCGCAGGGTCTTATTCCAAGACAGGCCCTGCCAGCACCTCTCGGTCCAAGATCGCCTTAAAATTTTTGATAAATTCTTCCTCCACATCCACAGATTGGGAGAGCTGCAGGGTTCCTTGAGTGCCCCAAGAAGGAGACCCAATAAATTCAGGAAAATGATAGAAAGAAAAATGGCCCCAGCGAGCGCTGGGGCCATTTTTCTTTCTATCATATAGAGACCAAAGGTACTAACTTTGCTCCCTGTTTGATCTGATGGAAACCAGGTCAACCTGAGACCAAGCTTTGTACCTTTTCATCTCCTTTTGCCAGATAAAAGTAAATCGATATGTTTGTATAGCACAAAACTGCATTCAAACAGAATCTTGGGACAGAAAGCTTAATGCTGTGTGAACCCAGTATTTTCCTCTTGGGTAAAAATGGATCTAGTAGAGCTTTAATAAGGATGCATTCTGTTTCATCATGCATGTGTATTAGGGATGTTTACAAATATGCTCATGTGAAACAGGCCTTATGCTGCCTTGTGATTAGCTAGTGTAACCTGAGTGACAAGGGATCAGTGATTAGACTGGAAGGGGGAGACTGTAAATTTGCCCTTGCATAGGATCCTAGTATATTAGACTGAAAAATGACATATGTCCCTCTGGTTCAGGTTATTATCTCCTAATGTTGATCCAGAGGAGTGCAAAAATACCCAATGAGGTAAAGGCCGACTTTCCTCATTTAAGGAAAAAAAATTCTGCACCAAATCAGTCTGGCAATCGGAATAATCCCTGGATGACCGCCCTACTGAAGTAATTAGTGTCTATAACCTGTAATAGAACGCTCAAAAAAAAAAGATGCCCAGGCCCCTCTTTAGTAAATTCACCATCACCACGTCCTCAGGCAGAGAGTTCCATAGTCTCACTGCTCTTACAGTAAAGAACTGCCTTCTATGTCCGTGTAGGAACCTTCTTTCCTCTAGACGTAGACTGCACCCCTCTTCACAGTCCTTGGTATAAACAGATGATGGTAAAGATCTCTGTATTGTTCCCCAATATATTTATACATAGTTATTAGGTCGTCCCTCAGCCATCTTTTTTCTGAACTAAATAACCTTAATTATGATAACCCCTCTGGGTATTTTTTAGTCCGCCCATTCCATTTATTACCTTGGTTGCTCGCCTTTGAACTTGTTCAAGCTCTGACATGTCCTAATTGACTACTGGTCGCCAAAAGTGTACACACAACATTTCATGTGTGGTCTGACCAGTGACTTCAAGGAAATCCATGTTCTCTTGTGCACCCCATAATCCTGGATGCCTTTCCGGCAGCTGCCTGGCATTGGTTGCTCCAGTTAAAGGGGTTTTGTCACTTAAAACCCAAATCATTACTTACCTATTCCTCCCCAGGCAGTCTTCTTACCATATAGTCTCCAGTCCCCCGGGTCACCTCACCTCTAGCCGGCCAGACCCTCTTGTTATGGAGCATCCATTCTCTTCATTCTTCTTCCAGCAGGTCCGTGACGTAACGTTTACTGCCTATGAAGGAATGCCAATCTATTGCTGAGACTGTGCGCGCGCTCTCTCGCCGCGAGAGTTCATATGCTATTACAGGGAGACAGCACGCATGCATACTCTTGGCAGAAGCTCAGCACTCCCTGCTAGGCTTTGAGCACTGGGTACATTGCCTGGCAGGAAGGAGCCTGCAGAGAATGGACACTTCGTCACTGAGCGATGATTGCTTTTGTGTGAATGCCAAACAGTCATCCCATGTAAAAGGACCCTAAGCCTATGTCAGACGCTTCCCAGCAGTGCCATACCTCGCAAGAGAACAAAGAATCTAGCATCTTGAAATCAATATGCTTGATCTTTCTTTTCCCCGACATGCCATCAGGGGAGAGCTGGCACTTCCCCCATACACTCCCATCAAAATCAGCAGATTCCTCCAACTTTGCTCTAATGTATATGGCCACCTTTACAGACAGTGGTGCATGAGCAGTATTGGAGGGGAAGAAATGTGAAATCTAGTAAGAATGTTTGTTTTTAAAGGGGTATTACCATCTTGGCCAATTATGGATGAGGTGAGATTGTGTGTCTGTATGATGTGCTCACTGTTGTTAGGATGGTGGAATCAGTTTACACTAGGTAACTTCCCATTCAATTTCGGGAATGACGGAAACTGCGTAGAACAGTCATTTCCCTAATCACAGTGGCTGCATCATAGACAGTTTTCTCATCACATCTGTGGTTGGAATGGAAATGCCCCTTTAAGAATATAGGATGTTAGAAAAGTTTCAAACCTTGCCCCTTTTTTTTCTTCTTATTCCTACTGTCATGGGATTGGCTTCTTGATGGTTGGATATAGCCAGACAGCACTGACAGATGAGCATATTTTCAGGAATGTGCTGAGACAAAATGCTCCTGGGGAACATCAGTGCTGATGTTTGTTTCTACTGTATTGTCAACAATCTGTTCCAAATGCAAAATGTGCAAAGTCGTTTTGTCATTTGTAAGCCCACAGTAGCAGCCAATGAGTGTCTCAAGAAAAGAAGAAAAAATTCTAACCTTCTCAAAACATCTTGGATAACAGCAAATTGAGGCCCTACTGTAGCTGTACTACTTCCTATTGTAGAGCTGCTCAGTCTTCATGCACTATTGCACAGGTTCTGTTGGGTTCTAGAAGTACAGCAAGTTTCTCCCCTAGAAGTAATGCTTCCTTATACCTTCAGCATCCTATGGAACATGCTACCATATGCCTCTATATAAAAGCAGTAGAGGTGCCATGCACCCCTATGGTAGTCCTATTATGGCTCCATGCAAAACAGTCATACTTCGGCTGTGGGTATAATCCCCCCCAAATCAGATGAGTTACTTGTATGACATATTGGGGACACAGTTTTCTTGCAACACTTGGGCAAGGAATTTTCTCTTGCTTGGGACTTGCCATTCTATGTAGTCTACTACTTTCTGCAATAGTCCCCCACCTCCTGTCCTATGTGACTGATGTTTGTTTGTTTGTTTGTTTGGTAGTGGCTTCATTTGTCTTTGGTTCGTTACAAATAACATCTTTAGTTTACAATATGATTAGTGCTTGTTTTTTAACTTGTGATTTATAATCATTTGGTATGGGTATTGTGCACAGAGGCTGCTGCTCATAATAGACTCCATCATGGTTAGTACGCTAGTATGAAGCTGTCGCGTCCAGGAAGTCAGTACTTGGCACCATAGAGACAGTGGCATTTGCTCCTTTGTACAGAGATAAAGATTTTGCAATTGTGGGTTTGTCTGAGCTGCAGTGTTGGTACATTATCTTGTATGTTATCCTGTGGATTCTCTTATCGCCTGTTTAGAAAGCAGTAAGCAGAACTTTTCGCTGAAAAGATAACACCTGAGCCACAGACCTCTGCATTATTTGTGTCTACATCTGCTCCATACACTGGCATTAAACTCCAGATAGTGAGTGATACTACAACAATCTGTCTGTGGGGACTGATTAATGCCCCCCAATATCTTCCTTGCCGGAAAACTGCAACATGGAGATCAAATCCACGTTTTAGCATAAGGCCTCGTGTCCACGGGTGATATGTCACTGCGTTATCCGTGGCAATAATCCAGCCGCGAATAACGTAGAGAACGCTTCCCATAGGCTTAACTGTGAAAAGCGCAGCCTGACGTCCACGAACGGAGAATCGTAGCATAGCATGCTGCGATTTGCTGTGATTCTCCATGGTGAGCCTGTCAGTGCTTCCCTCCAACCCCCCCCCCCCCAACCTGGTGAAATATCGCTAGTGAGCCTAAAGGTGTTCAGAATTACCAGACTGATGGTGCTTGTCTCATAAAGGACTAAGTAATTCCTTTAATTTATTTGGTATGCATCAAGTTCCACTGGTGCTTCATAAACAAGAATGTCTCTTCGCTTTGTCAGATCAGGCCAAATATAAGTCTACTGTGGGCCCTGGGCTGTATGAAGATCATTTCCTTCCCCCGCCCTTCCACAAGCATAAAGTTCTAAAATGATTTGGGGCTTACTGCATGGATATGGTACCAGAACCAAGAGTATCTGCCTATCAGTGTATTGAAGGGGGAAAAAAGTTGATCCATCAAAAATGGAATATAGTATACATACAGTTGTACCCCACCACCACCCATTTTATGTAGAATACATGAAAACCTTGCACATCTATACTAAATTACTGATCTGTAAAATGTATTCACACAGTTGTACCTTATTTATTTTTCTTTCAAGTGTTACAGCTTATAAACACACAGGCACAAATATACACCCAATGACATACCTTTTTTTTTTTTTATACATAAATACACACAAATGTATGCGTTAAAATGGAGTGGCACTGTGCATATGTGGCAATGGCGCCATTCAAGCCTCTTCACTACGGGGAGAAACAGAACCACCGTCCTCAGGATCAGTGGAGGTCTCGGCAGTGAGACCCCCTTCCCCTTCCACCGATCAGACTCTTTTTTTTTTTTTTTTTTTTTTTTTTTTTTTTTTTTTTTTCTCAAATAATTTTTATTAGATTTTATAGAAAGCAAGAGCATCTACATAAAACTTCACATGCAAGTAGAATTATGTACTTTGTTACAAATTTTTTCATTAATGAGCATGTCAAAATTTTACTTTTTAAACAGCGTTGTATACTTTAGGTGTGATGAGTTGCTCTTTGAATTCAAGCAATAAGCGAGAAAGATCAACAAAACAGTTTTTAAAACATGTCAAAACTTATTTTTTAACTCGAATTGCTGCCATTTATTCCAAGTGCTATTAACGCCTTGAGTGGCACGCCCGGAAAAGTTCCGTGACGAGCTCCACTGCTCATAGCAACATAGCCCGGAAGATTTCCGGGCTATGTATCACTATGGGAGCTGCAGAGCACAATGCCACAAGCTGTGACAGTGTGCTCTGCCTGCACAGTCCCACAGAGAACAAAGCAAGGGCTTTGAAAAACCAGCAGAAGATATTGCCGACATGTCGGCAATGTCCTGCTTTGTTTACAGGTTGCCATAGAGACCATCGGCTTGTCAGAAGCAAGCCGATGGTCTCTGTGGCAGGGAGAGCTGGTTGTTAGCTGTCAGAGGACAGCTAGGTACTAGCTCTTACAGCAGAGATCAGAGAAAACCTCCGATCTCTGCTGTGTTAACCCTTTACATGCTGCAGTCTATGTGACTGCAGCATGTAAAGGGCTGTCACTGCAGCATGTAAAGGGCTGTCACCATCAGACCCCCGGAATGTGATCAGGGGCCCTGATGGGTCTCTGTGGAAGTCCCCTAAAGGGACAAAAAAAAATAAAAAAATTTTAAAAAATTAAAAAAAAAAAAGGAAAAAAATTATTAAAAAAATAAAAAAACACTTGTCTCCCTTTACTTTGTAAAAAATACAATCACACATGTGGTATCCATGTGCGTCGTAATGACCCAGAGAAGGAAGTTAATACATTATTTAACCCCTTAATGACATGGCCCCTTTTTTTTTTTCCCCATTTCTTTTTTTCCTCCCCCCTGTTTAAAAAATCACAACTTGTCCCGCAAAAAACAAGCCCTTATATGGCCATGTCAATGGAAAAATGAAAAAGTTATGGCTCTTGAGACGCAACTGCAAAACTGGTTGAAATTCAATGATTAGACCATTTTAAAAAACCTGCCCTGGTGGGCACGACAGGGTGGTAGGAAACCCGCCACTCAAGGGGTTAAATTTCGGAAGACAGTTATTGAATTTTGCATATATCTTTTCATAACAATAATGGTCTGAAACTGCGCCCAGGAGGTCCTCCATTGAGGGTGGATGGGTTTCTCAATTTTTTTGCTATGTTTTTAGCGGTTAGCAGAAAGTGGCATATCCATTTTCTTTTCTTTATTGGGATTACTTGGCAGTCAATGAGGAGGAGTGCTAGCTGAGGTGAAGACTGCAGGTGTATGCTAGTAATGGATTGGATGGTGTTAAATACTTCTTGCCAATATCTATGAATTTGGGGGCACTCCCAGAACAAGTGGTATAGGGTACCTTCCTGTCCGCAGTTTCTCCAACATGAGTTAGAATGCGTCGGAAAAAATCTTGCCATTTTTGAGGCCGATCAGACTTTTATCACCTATCTTGCTGCAAGTGTATTTTTAGGCTATTGCATAATTATTTTTGTCTGTTTTTAAAATACTTGGCAAGAAAATGCACTTTAAAAAAACTGATGTAAAGACATTACTGCTTACTGTTATAAATGGTGCCACACCTGTCCACAGGTTGTTTTTGGCATTGCAGCTCAGCCGCATTCAGTTAAATGGAACTAGGCTACAATACCAGAGACAACCCTTGGACTGGTGTGGTTGTGATTCTGGAAGAAAGCAGCCAGGTTTTGTTAATCCTTTAGTCACTTCTGTATATTCTGCATGAATTGAAAAGGTTGCTGCACCCATTTTTTATTTTTTTTTTGTATGTGATGTCATCTCTTAACCAAAACCCATAAAAAGGGCCAATTCATCATGGATGTTAGTGGGAACTGAACTTCTTGAACTTATTACTGAGACTGTTAAAGCAAACCTCCAAGCTTTGAAAACAAAGATGACCTCCCAGTATTTCTTACTAATGCACACTGTATATTAGTGTTCTTTGGTAGTCTAAGACACTATATGCTGCTCTGACTGGTCAGCGCTTCTCACATGGTCAGCATTAGTTAATCAAAGCGGCATGTAATGATGCATACTAGTGCAGAAGGCAGACAGGAGACGATGGTGTGGCCATCTTTGTCAAGGCACAGAGGGTCACTTTATGTCCTGTCCTAATGTGTCATGAAATAACGTGAAGCAGATGGCTTTCATCAAATTTATTTATTTTGTGTGGGTTTTGATGCATTTTTATACACAAGTTTGGAGGAGAGAAGAAGTCTAGAAAGAGGCGTGGCTAAGAGGAATCACAAAACTCTGCCAAACTAAAGAGTACATGCAGTCCCCACCCCTGGGGCAACCCCTGAACAAAGTTTTCTATATCTAGGAATCCATCACTATTGTAAAGGGCTGCCTTTTGGGTTAACTTCTAGCCAGGTTCCAAGGAGCCACTAATAGTTGGCACTTCTGAAGAGGTGGAGGTGGAGGTTAAGGTAACTTTTGAAAGTTTCAAAGTTGGAGGAAAAGTTTGATCACTTGTGCCACAGAGTTCGAGTATGGGGGATGCACAGGGAAAGTTTGGCAATAGTTTTGTGAGGTGCAGAGATCCCAAGTGGAAAGTCTTGTGAGATCGGGGCAGAGATGTATGGAGGTGGATAGGTTGCAGACAGCCTTGTTAAAGAGCTTCTCAGAGTTATTTATTTTGATAACGTGTGTGTGTGTGTGTGTTCCGACACTGCGCCCCACAAAGACCCCATACTCGCCTCTGCGGATCCACCACGCGAGTCCCGTCTGACGCACAGTGGATGTATCGTGTGACAGACGGCTTCCATTGACTACAATGGAAGTCGGCCACGTGTGAACATTGACAGGCAGAAAGCTGTTAGGTTCAATAGAACCTAATAGCTGTGGGATAACGCTGTGGATTTCCACCACGTGAAACGCGGCAGAAATATGTCCATGGGCATTAAGCTTTAAACCGCTGTGCTGGAAAAAACTGTAAAATGTTGCATTTTCAAACGCGTAGGACCGCGTTAATGTGTCCCATCATTGCAATGGGTGATGAGGTGTGGTTAAAGGAGATGTCCCGAGGCAGCAAGTGGGGTTATACACTTCTGTATGGCCATAATAATGCACTTTGTAATATACATTGTGCATTAATTATGAGCCATACAGAAGTTATAAAAAGTTTTTTACTTACCTGCTCCGTTGCTAGCGTCCTCGTCTCCATGGTGCCGACTAATTTTTGGCCTCCGATGGCCAAATTAGCCGCGCTTGCGCAGTCCGGGTCTTCTGCTGTTCTCTATGGGGCTCCGTGTAGCTCCGTGTAGCTCCGCCCCGTCACGTGCCGATTCCAGCCAATCAGGAGGCTGGAATCGGCAGTGGACCGCACAGAAGAGCTGCGGTCCACGAAGATAGAGGATCCCGGCGGCCATCTTCAGCGGTAAGTATTGAAGTCACCGGACCGCCGGGATTCAGGTAAGCGCTGTGCGGGTGGTTTTTTTAACCCCTGCATCGGGGTTGTCTCGCGCCGAACGGGGGGGGGGTTTAAAAAAAAAAAAACCCGTTTCGGCGCGGGACATCTCCTTTAAAAATCGCTGAAAGGCTCTAAAATAGAGCAGACAGCATTCAAAAAGCATGCCGTGCTGAACACTAAAAAACCGCTTTTTGAATGCTGTCTGCTCTATTTTAGAGTGTTTCAGCAGGGTTTTTTTGTTTGTTTTTATACATCCAATTGCCCATTGCAATGATGAAGTACATTAAAAAACTCTGACCGCGTTTCGAAAACTAACGCCTGTGTGAGTGGCCTCAGGGTGTAAAAACACAGGTTTCCAGAATGTTTAAATTAAAAGGTCCAACCTTGTCCTCTCCCTCAGGCCAGACTACAAACTTCTCTGCTTGTGCTACAAGGTGACTTGTTTATATTAGATGGAGCAGAGACTTTAAATCTGCAAATGACCTAATCCACTCCAATCTTATAAACCATGAATGAAAAAACATTTTGTGAGCGCTCCTCCTGCAGCCTCTGAGGAGAGCGAGCGTTGTGCCTGTGATGGTCCTGAAGGGAGTCAGTCAAGGTGACTTCTGCAGAGCCGTTAAGCACTCAAAATAAAGCAATTAGTCTTCAGAAACTGCACAAAATAAGGGCAGGACCTCAGCATCTGACTTATTGATTTTCTTCAGCCCCTTTTTGAGCTGCTTATTGGCTTCACTTGCAGTTACGTTGTGGTGATAATGAATGGGCTTTCTGTCTGGCACAAGAAGGAACTGTTTACTGCGTTTCACGTGATGGGTGTGGAATTCTAAAAATCCACATGGTTTTCAGGGACTCGGCATTAAAGACCAGGAGACTTCTGCTACAAAATGCATATTGTGCAGCGGGAATGTTGGCTATGCTGCTCTCTGTAATGTAGCTAGGACTGCTCCCCCATCCACCAGGATGACGAATGTTGGCAACCATGTCACAGAACCTTTTCCTCCTGAAAGCCTGTTACCAAGAGCGGAGGGTGGCTGCAAAGAGCTCCTCGCACTTTGACTATGCTGTCCTGCTGGTACGTGGTGGCCATGCAGGCAACGGTTATCCACTTCTAGTCTTCTAGCTGACCAAATGGCATACTACTATGTGATGATGAGTCAAGATATGACAATAGAGACAGTCTGGTTGTCTGCAAAGGCATCATATCTTGCATACCTCCCAACCTTTGAATAATTGAGGGACAAGTCCTGCATAGTGCCCTGTTGCAATTATTGTTTTTTTTTTAATCTCCCTGTTAGGTCATACCCTTTTTTGTCCCTTCACGGTAATTGTACCCCTTTAAGGCATCAATACTGTAAGGGAGGTCACAGTACTGATGCCTCTAAGGGCTACAAGAGAGGTGCTGTCTTCCCCTCCCCAAATGTCTTAGCCACCTTCCAGGCCAGTCTGAGCAGGAGGGGAAGCTGGTGAGGCTTTGCATCTCTTTGCCCCTCGGTCCTGTAGCGCTCATCCCGATCTTGCTTGCAGTCCTGTCTGGAGGCTGGCAGCTGGGGCAAGGTTGATGACATTGTGGGCACGCACACTGTGGACAGCATGGGTCACAACAAAGGTGTACATGGAAACTCGTAGGGCTCCACAGCAAAACTCAGAATTGGGCTTCCGGGGGAAAAAAATAGATTAAAGAATGTGTAATGAAAAAAATCTATAAGTGCAGTGAGTGAAGATTGATTTTATTGTTCATCCATTATAGTAGGGGTTTAGCAGGATGGAGGAGGGGGCACTAATAGTAACTGGGGCCACAGAGGGAGGCATTAGTTTAGTAAGAGTGGGGAGAGTGAGCAGCAACAACTATTGACCTGAAGTCTTCAGTCAGGACCCAAATAGAGGAGAAATTAACAAAAAAAGACTCAAAGGCAACCGCACTAATTGCAATCGCTGTGTGGAGCTGGTATCCAACTTACTTGAGTGTATTATTTAGATGTATACTAGAGCTGAGCCCATTCTGCTATTCTATGAAGGTTAACTTAATTGAATTCAGCTAATCCACATGTGGATCCTCGACTCCTGTTAACGCAAATTCATAGTTCGATCTCGCATTTCTGCTGCAGGTTGTATGGTATATACACAGTAGACTTTGAACATGCCCTGATGGTTTGTTTATGTGTCGCCATCATCCTCCCTCCAAACCGCCCCAGCTCTCCTTCAAAAACTGAGCAGAGATGGAAACCCTGCACTGAGCTCTAACGCAGTTGAGAAAGCAGCCTAAGAAATGCCCTTCTGAATGTCCCTTTCCTGCTCATTGATGTATACATAGAGTACTGTTTGTTAAATAAGTCTCCCGGTTGTTGGAATGTTCACTGCAGCACGGTGTACTTTCTGCTGCTTACTTAAAGGGGCTGTGCGAAATATAGAAGCATGTCTGCTTTATTTCAGACCCTGGTCAGGTGCTGCCTTTTAAATTTTTTTAACTTTTTTTTTTTTTTTTTGAAACCTGGAACAGAGTTGCTAAAACCAGACACATTTAATGGACAAGAATGGTGCAATTTCTGAAAGGAGGCAGCCATTTATTTCTCACTTCATACAATCCCTTTAAACCCTTTTTCAAAAAAATGTATTTTCAAATGTAGTGCATGTCCTCCTGCTGGTACCAGCCTATTGTGCTCTGTATTGCTCTTTCCCTCTGTAATCTCACTAATGGCTTATCCCACAGTCTATGAATAAAACAGTTTTATTGATTCCTCGCTTAGATTAAAGGCTGAAGCTTCAATTCACTAGGTCATCTTGACCAGCTTTTTGAGATTAAGTGTCTTAGAAGAATACTTGGGTCATAGAACAATGATCTGGTCACTATCCAATAAGTTTTAACAATTGGACTCTTGGATGTCAAGTGTGATCCCAGAAGGTGATAAGTTACTTTCCTTTGTGGCAGAGTATATATTTCATGGTGTGTCCAAAGAACCAGATTGGTGTTTTGGTGAGCCTGCATAACATTGGCAATCTAGCATGCAGCCCTTTTTGTGGAAGGAACTACAGTGATATCTGTGGGTGCACGGATTTGCTTTTGCAGCTCTACAACTTGTGGCTGGAGGGGCTCTAATGCAGAGTCTGTAACAGGGGCTCCCTAGCTATATATAACGCTTCATTTATAGCATTGGTCTTCTTATATGGGAAAGGTTAGGCTCCTGGGCTCAGATACAGCCATAGCCTTTGTACCTATTGGGTCACTCTAGCACACAATGCTTTATTATAGCGCCTACTGTGGCGTTCAAAACTCTGCAGTAAACGCTATACAGCGCCTCCATTGATTTCAGTGGGGCTTTGCAGACCTTCCTGTTGGCCGCGCTCTGAGCCAAGCCAGCGATACTCTCTCCTGTGTAACAGCACAGGAGCGAGCTTCACTGGGATGCGCTGTCTGACATCACTTGCTAGACAGTTCGTCCCATGTAAATGGGGCTTAAAGGGGTTGTCCCGCGGCAGCAAGTGGGTCTATACACTTCTGTATGGCCATATTAATGCACTTTGTAATATACATTGTGCATTAATTATGAGCCATACAGAAGTTATAAAAAGTTTTTTTACTTACCTGCTCCGTTGCTGGCGTCCTTGTCTCCATGGTGCCGACTAATTTTCGCCCTCCGATGGCCAAATTAGCCGCGCTTGCGCAGTCCTGGTCTTCTGCTCTCTTCAATGGAGCCGCTCGTGCAGAATGCAGGCTCCGTGTAGCTCCGCCCCGTCACGTGCCGATTCCAGCCAATCAGGAGGCTGGAATCGGCAATGGACCGCACAGAAGAGCTGCGGTCCACGGAGGAAGAGGATTCCGGCGGCCATCTTCACAGGTAAGTATAGAAGTCACCGGAGCGCGGGGATTAAGGTAAGCGCTCCGGTAAGCTTTCTGTACGTCCCTGCATCGGGGTTGTCTCGCGTCGAACGGGGGGTGGAAAAAAAAAAACCCGTTTCGGCGCGGGACAACCCCTTTAACTAGGCACAGCAGATTTTAGCTTGATTGTGAGGGCACACAGGTATCTTAATTTAACTCAATAAAAAGTTATTGTTCTCTTAACACTGCAAAACTTAAAGCAATTCAAAGTGTAAACCACCCTGTTAGCGCAACAACACTTTGATTTCACGCCACATCACTGCTGCGTTTAAATGCAATGATTGTTCAGATAATGGTTCGTTCAAGCAAGCAAAATTGAACGATAATTGTTTAGTTTAGACCCGAGCCAACAACTTAACAGTGAACGAGAGAATCGTGTGGTTCTTCATCTTTCAGTCATCGCGGCTCATGCAGTTTAAACCCTGATCGAGAAGTGAACAAGAACTGCACGATTATAATCTCAACAGGCTGCCCAAGCGCAAATGAGCTGGTGATGACGTTGCAGCTCATTCACTCGTGCAAATGAGAATCGTGAGGTTCTCTTTGTGTCTAAAAGGGAGTTGAGGTCCCTTTTCCATGAGACTATTGTTGGGAGGAGTACCCGACAGCCTTCCTGCGCTGTCGCACAGTGAATGGTGGTGGATTATGCAAACTAACTATCTTTTCTGTGGAGATTGTGCAGGCGTTTACACTAAACGTTATCGTTCATATTCCCTCAATCCCAATCATTCTGTGTAAAAGGGCTTTAAGCATCTGTACTTCTTGCTAATACAGTAAATGTTCTTCAGGCCAAACATTCTCTGAGCTGAAGACCAAGAAGCCTAGACTGTCTGCAGAGTAGTTCTGCTATAGATTTAGGGCTATGTTTTACATTAGTCATAGATGACCCCGGCCAGACAAGACTTTTGTCATGTATAAACAATGTACACCCCTTCCTGAGGATGAGTCTCAGGTCTTGGCTTGCCCTTGTTGTCACAGGTGTAATGTGACGCTTCCCATGTAGTGAGCAGACAATGTGGCCTAAGCAACCCAATGAACAGATCTGTATTATGATATGGTTTGTGCTCACATTTTATTTCCAGGTTGATGTAATTATTGCCTTTATATGGTGCCAAAGTATCGAGGGGAGCAGCAGGGAATGTTTAGAACGTCACAATAGTACAAACACAACGCAACCTGAACTGACCTCGTAGAACCCGTGATTGCCGACTCTACAATGAAGAAAGGCAGATGAGAGGTCCCAAACTGCATTTCTCTTGTGTTAACCACCCTTCCTCCGCACTCCCACTAAATATCAGAAGTCTGTCATTTATGACCACCACACACAGAAGATGGTGACCATGAAGAGCCTCTCATGAAGTAAACGGCCCATTAACTTCAGTGGATATAATGTAATACTTCATTTCACCTCAGGTGGCACTATGGTGGAGGTGGTCACAAGAGGACCACCCTTTCCACATGAATGTATTTGCACAGCCTATTAAGTGCCCAATTTTTGCATTTCAATGAGTTTGTTCACATGAGCAATTTTTTTTCTTTTTCACACAACATGCAATTGCATAAAAAATACACTGCATGACCTATTTGTGTGTATGACGCATCACAGTATGCCATTGAAGTAAAGGGGCCAGCGTGACTATGCAGAAAACGTGCATAATTTTGCAAAATAAGTAAATGGGGCCTTTCTGGGTTTTTTTTTTTGCTCTAAAATTCATCGAACAAGTGAAATGCGTGGCAGTAAGCTATTTTCAGTCCTGTAACTAAACATAGTATTTACGTGACTGAAATGCACTTGCACCCTTGTGAACAACCACTAAAAGGCCCATTTAGACACCACTATTATCGCTCAAAATATGTTGCTCAAGCGACTTTTGAGCGATCATCGTTTCATTTGCAGCGCAAGGTGATCACTCAAGATGAGCCATCGCTGCCAGCGGAGGATGCTGAAGACAATTGGGTTGTGTCCCCACTTGTCTTCTGCATCCGTCTGGTTTCTGCACGGAATGCTCAGCTCTTATACAGTCGAGCCCTCCGTGCGGGGTATGGAAAACACAGCTGGAGCACTCTGTTCTTCATGCCCAGCCTGTCATCAGGGAGTGGGATACAGCTGAAACAATAGTATCATCTGTATCCCGCTGTGAATCCCTGATAATGTATTCACAGAGAGGGCAGCACAAGTCGACTGAAAATTTGAAAAAGCCCTATTCACAGACGTGACTTGGTTAAAAGTAATAAATTTTATTAAGTTTTATCTAAAAAAACACGATTGGGCACAACAAAGGACACAACACAAAATCTAAGTTGTAATGGAAAGGCGTTAATCCACCAAATAGTGGATAGAAAAATGATTGGTGGGTTTCAAAATTACAACTTGGTATTACTTCTGATACTCCGTATTTCTTAATGTCGCACGTCACTTAGGAATACAGTCTGCATGGGGGCTGTTCATGGATTTCCCAAAAACCGGAACCCCAATTAGATATCTGTAGTTTTATTAATATAATGACAGAATTCGACCAGAGATACTCAGGTTGCGGAAACGTGATGTTCAACCTGAGGAAGTGAATATCTCTGTCAAAAATACTGCCTAGTGGGCTGAAAAGTTTTTAACAGCTCAAAAGGACAGTATGTCAAGGAAATTGATTTTAGTCAATTTTTATTCCTTATGGCCAGTACTCCTACTCATGGCGACAATGTTTGAGCAGAAACTTTCAGATTGCAAGAAAGTGATATTCAACCTAAGAAGATAGTTATCTCTGTCAGAGCTTGTTGCCTAGTGAGCTAAGACTTGTGAACGGCTCAAAAGGACAGTGTGTCAGAGATTTTAATTTTGTCAATGTTTTTTACTCATTATAAACAGTACTCCCACTCTACGCGTTTCACCACTGAGTGTACGTGGATCCTCAGGAGACTTAGTACTTAGAGAGTAATAATAACAACAATAATGTTTACAGAGTTATGATGGTAAACAATTAGGGTATCACTCCATAGATAGAGTATCACTAAAATATTTAATCCTCAATCAGGAAATGAGCTCTTAGCGTTCAATTTGAGCTAGTAGGGTTTAACCTCGGTGAGGGGATAGATAAAGATTGTAGGTACAAGGTTCATTTCTTTCAAATGTTAAACCCTTCTTCTCTATCAATCCTACTTTCAATAGTCCCATGCCAGGTGTAATGGTCAATAGGATCTCCTTACAATGAGAGTAGGGATAAAGAGTACTACATGCATGAGATTACTGGGTTTGGAATTTTGGTCTGGAGGTAATAACTCTAACAGATTCAAATCCCCTATAATTGAGTGAAGGAGGTTTCAAGTCCTAAAGTCCTTAACTACTCATGCAAATACAAGCAATGAGGCCGTTAGCATAGCAGGACAAGGAGTCAATCCTCCCTAGGTACAGAGGAGTATTTTTCCCTACACCCTCCTTTCTTTTTTTCTATCTTTTTTCCCCCTTTTCCTCTCTCCCAGTAAGCTCAAGGTTACTGCATGGACAGCAATCCCTACAGAAAGATAGAGTGCTCAAGAGGTCAGAGCATGACATAGGTTAGTTCCCATCGCCTTGATGGTAGGCTAGGGAGTGGGGGCCGTCAGGAAAAGTGGTGCTTAAATAGCTCATAGCCACACCTCCTAATGGGTTGGCCCCTTCACGGTAGCCAGTCATATTTAACCAGGAAGTAAATAGAGACCATGTGAGAGGGCAGAAAAGGGTTCTCAATATTTTAAGATCATATTGGGACATTCTTCGGAATGACCAAGATATACAAACCTTTATTCCACCCTACCCAAAAATAACCTACCGACGCGGCAGAAACATCAGAGACCATCTAGTGAAAAGTTTTCTAAAACCTTCAAAACCACAGGGTGATTGGTTATCCCGTTCAATCCCAAGGGGCACCTTCACCTGCTCTAAATGCTTAGCATGTAAGTTTATTCAAAAAGGAGATGCTTTCAAATCAACAAAAACAGGAAGAGAGTACTCAATACGAGACTTTATCAACTGTACCAGCATGAATGTGGTTTACCTCATCACCTGCAAATGCCAAATGCAATACATAGGGAAAACTCGTCAACAATTTCGCCGCAGAATCCTCGCACATATCGGCAACGTAGAAAGGAATGAAGTTACATCGGTAGCCACCCATGTTTGGCAACAACATGGGGGCGACCCAAACTGCTTAAAATTCCAGGGTATGGAATTGGTAAGACCGGACGGAAGAAGAGGAGACATGGATTCCCTGCTTCTTCAAAAAGAGGCAGGATGGCTATATCGCTGCGAGACCCTCCAACCGTCAGGACTAAATGAACAACTTTTGTTCAACTGCTTCTTATAGGGAAACATCAAGTATCTGTCAACTTCCTCCACCCTCTGATAGCCTGGGTCACCTTGCTTTGAAAGATTTACTTACCTTCCCTTGGCCATTATCCCCTAGGACGAACGGTCCTGACAATGAAATAATTTACAAAACGCATTTATATTATCAGGTTTACTTTCATCTGATCTAATCTAATAACTTGGCCAAGTTTCCCTTTAAATCTATGTGATATTAAGGTGACTAATAAAGTAGATTCCGTATGAGAGTCTCTATCATCTACAACAAATGACCCAAAACATAATTGAGATTCTCTTAGAATTGTTAATACAACATCAATAGGCTGTCCCATATCAATGTCAACCTGAACAGCGGCTTTGATGTTCTCAGACATGACTATATCCCACTATCAATAGGGGATCGATATATGCCCTCGGATTGGCTTAAAGCTCCAAGGCGGAGGGTCATAGACCCGGGTCATATCCCGGCATCACATATCACCGCCCCCTTATACGTCATCGCGGTGAGCGATGCTAGGAAGTAAGCTGTTTACTCAGTTGTCCTGGTGATAGGTAACGCGCTGACGTTGGACGCTTCACGTCGTGACGCCGGCGCATCTTAATACTAGTCTCTCCGGAGTTTCCGAGACTAGGAGCGCCGTGACGCCAGACGTACATACGTCATCACGTCGGCGCACCCACAACGATGTGACGTCAGCGGAATAACAACGCCTCTCTGGCGCGCTTCTACGATCACATAGCGCACCTAACATCTTATTCACAATCATATACACTGATCGACAAGTAGGTTAGTGTAACATATGTCCGTTTAGATGGAGGGCTGCTATCATTCGGCCTTCCACGCTTGCATAAAATCAAATCAAATCATGGCATTTGTATAGCGCCAACTTATTCCGCAGCGCTTTCAGGTAATTATTATTTATTACCCCCCACCAAGCTGGGTTCTCGTTTTGCCGACCTCGGAGGGATGGAAGGCTGAGTCGACCTTGAGCCGGCTGCCTGATTCATGCGGGGATCGAACTTGCAAACCTTCGGGTCATAGGCGAGAGCTTACACTCTGCACCACATGAGGCTCGACAACTGAGATCAGCGTGAGACCATCTCACATGGTCTCTATTTACTTCCTGGTTAAATATGACTGGCTACCGTGAAGGGGCCAACCCATTAGGAGGTGTGGCTATGAGCTATTTAAGCACCACTTTTCCTGACGGCCCCCACTCCCTAGCCTACCATCAAGGCGATGGGAACTAACCTATGTCATGCTCTGACCTCTTGAGCACTCTATCTTTCTGTAGGGATTGCTGTCCATGCAGTAACCTTGAGCTTACTGGGAGAGAGGAAAAGGGGGAAAAAAGATAGAAAAAAAGAAAGGAGGGTGTAGGGAAAAATACTCCTCTGTACCTAGGGAGGATTGACTCCTTGTCCTGCTATGCTAACGGCCTCATTGCTTGTATTTGCATGAGTAGTTAAGGACTTTAGGACTTGAAACCTCCTTCACTCAATTATAGGGGATTTGAATCTGTTAGAGTTATTACCTCCAGACCAAAATTCCAAACCCAGTAATCTCATGCATGTAGTACTCTTTATCCCTACTCTCATTGTAAGGAGATCCTATTGACCATTACACCTGGCATGGGACTATTGAAAGTAGGATTGATAGAGAAGAAGGGTTTAACATTTGAAAGAAATGAACCTTGTACCTACAATCTTTATCTATCCCCTCACCGAGGTTAAACCCTACTAGCTCAAATTGAACGCTAAGAGCTCATTTCCTGATTGAGGATTAAATATTTTAGTGATACTCTATCTATGGAGTGATACCCTAATTGTTTACCATCATAACTCTGTAAACATTATTGTTGTTATTATTACTCTCTAAGTACTAAGTCTCCTGAGGATCCACGTACACTCAGTGGTGAAACGCGTAGAGTGGGAGTACTGTTTATAATGAGTAAAAAACATTGACAAAATTAAAATCTGACACACTGTCCTTTTGAGCCGTTCACAAGTCTTAGCTCACTAGGCAACAAGCTCTGACAGAGATAACTATCTTCTTAGGTTGAATATCACTTTCTTGCAATCTGAAAGTTTCTGCTCAAACATTGTCGCCATGAGTAGGAGTACTGGCCATAAGGAATAAAAATTGACTAAAATCAATTTCCTTGACATACTGTCCTTTTGAGCTGTTAAAAACTTTTCAGCCCACTAGGCAGTATTTTTGACAGAGATATTCACTTCCTCAGGTTGAACATCACGTTTCCGCAACCTGAGTACCTCTGGTCGAATTCTGTCATTATATTAATAAAACTACAGATATCTAATTGGGGTTCCGGTTTTTGGGAAATCCATGAACAGCCCCCATGTAGACTGTATTCCTAAGTGACGTGCGACATTAAGAAATACGGAGTATCAGAAGTAATACCAAGTTGTAATTTTGAAACCCACCAATCATTTTTCTATCCACTATTTGGTGGATTAACGCCTTTCCATTACAACTTAGATTTTGTGTTGTGTCCTTTGTTGTGCCCAATCGTGTTTTTTTAGATAAAACTTAATAAAATTTATTACTTTTAACCAAGTCACGTCTGTGAATAGTGAATCCCTGATAAGGCTCATGGATGTCTTTCAGCATGCTGAAAGACAACAATGAGCGATGGCTTAATGAAAACTGCGCAATGTAAGTGCAGTTACACACGATTACCGCTAAAAAGTTGGCTTTTGAGCGATTAACTGTTTAAATGGGCCTTAAGAATAGTATGAAGAACATTCCCCGTGACAAACAGAAACTGCATAGAAATGAAATCTAAGATTTCATAGTGACTAAAACTTTTTGGAGTCCCTACCAGTAGTGGCCACTATTATAGTGCTCATGGGGTTGTTGGCAGCTTTCCACAGAACCTTGAATGGAAACCCATTGGAGCTCCATGTGTTCTCTTTAATAACTCAATAGGAGAACGCATTGCTGATTATTTCACCTACATCATAGCAATTTATGTATAGATCTGTGTTATAAGGAACTTTGATTTGTAGGTAAAGAATCAAAATGTAATTCTTTAGGTGAACAAAACCTGGATCATTAAAGTTACAAATGTAACTGCTTTAAATCAGAACAAAAACTGTGCTTTAAGAAGTGTCTGCCCCCTTGTATGAGGCGTTGTGCTTCTACATCGATGAATAACTGGATTTGATGACTTGTGGGAGACAGGAATAGAATTTCTTGTTCTGTGGCTGATTTTTCTTAGATAGTTTTGCAACCAAAGTGGCATCCCTATAGCTTTCACTTTCGCACAGCTTCAAACCTCCACTTAAAAGCCAAGCCAAAAAAAATCTCGTTGTGTTGCGAGGAGGAAGTGAAGTCTTTGGCTTTCCATGAAATGTAATAATGGTCAGTGCATGGTCACATAACCTTGTCAGGAAGGGGGAGGGGAGGCGTGCGCAGCATAAAGGGGAAATGCCTAAGAGTGACACAATCTCTAATATTAGCAGCATCCGTCACAAGCCTGAGATTAATGGACATTGCGGCCATACATGTAGATTGTATAATCTATACCTACTAAACTAGAACTGGTTTCAGTTCATATCACACAAGCCGAGGAACAAGTAAATGTGCAGGCTAGTTTTATGGGATTGTATAACAGCCACATATGTGCCCTTAATATGGACGTACCTCGGCCTGACCGCACTGTTTACTGACTTGATTGTATGATGGCGATAGTTATGACATGTGCCTCTAGTACGGATGCAGAAATGAGGCTACAATACTCTTGTGTAAAACTGGCCTAATGAAGATGTTTTTCTGGTTGCTTTAAAGTTCCTCTGTAAATCATTATCTTTTTGCAGCTGAATGTGGAAAGTTGCAGCGGTTAGTTTTAGCTGCTCAACAACGATCACTTAGTGACAGTCCAGTTAAAATCAGCGAGTTCTTCTGATCTTCAACTAAGACCCTATTTACACTGACAGATGATCGCTCAAAGAGTTTGAGTGACCGTTTTCAGCGATCATCTTTGCATACCTTATAGTAGCTACTAGACACCACCGACCGCTAATAGAACAATACAGCTGTTTTGCATAAGCAAACAGCTGTATTGTTCTGCATGCTTACAGCCAATGCCCTGCTGTAAATTCACAGCAGGTGTGTGTGGGTGTGTGTGTGTGTGTGTGTGTGTGTGTGTGTGGTTTTTGCGACTATTGTTGTCTGTATAGGCCACTTTAAGGCAAAGTTATCCAAGATGAGGCTTTTTCAGCTGTTGCACAACTACAACTCCCAGCATGCCCGGGCAGATGCCGGAGTTGTAGCGTGGCAACGACTAAAGAGATGCAGGTTGGAGACCTTTGTCCTAATGCCAGGGCTTCACAGTGATTTCATGCCACCACTCCCCCGAAGTCATTGGCTAATTGTTCGGTTTAAATACCGATCATTCATTCTTATACAGTGAATGTGAATGACGGAATGATTTAGCAAGCAAACTATTTATCTTCCTGTATAAATGGGCTGCATGAGTGAACTCTGACATGCTCATACACACCAGCCAACCAGACTTGGGTCCCTATCTTGTTACCTTAGGATCTGTTTTGGTGTGCCGATGTAAAAATACATGTAAATTGTAGTCTTTGAAGAGCAATCTGGAAATCCAGCTATACAGAATTGCTAACGGTTAGCAATAAATTAAGCATGAATTTTGGAGAGCGGAGTCTGCAGGTGTCTTTTATTCCTGCTATAAATTTTGGGGTATACATAGTTTCAAAGCTATGTACTACAGCTGATGTGGTGGGGGTTTTTTCTAGCCAACTGATGTTCCACAGTGACTTATTCTCTGTTTCTCTGTATGTTAAAATTGTGACATTCCTACAGGTGTCATCAGTGTCTTTAATCTAAAGGTTAAAAGAATAAAAAAAACTTTGCAACACCAGCACTTGGTCACCTAATTACAATTCAAGGGGTATTCTAGGCTCTTTCAACTGATGACCTATCCTCTGAAAAGGTCCTCTTTAGTTGATCAATGGGGATCCACGCTCGGGGGTGAGATGTCATTATTGCTTTGGGTAGGAAGTGAAAGCACTGGCTTTACTTCCTTTAAAATCAATAGGAGCGCTACACTTCTGCTACACTTCCTGCTCCTTTTAAGGTCCAGATTGGGACAGAGACCCCCACAGTCTGATGAGGGAGAGAAAGGAACAGTCTTGTCATGCCAAAACAGGGAAAGAACTGCAGATACCTGCCCTTAATTCCTAGAATTTGGACCTAAAGACAGATTACTACGATCCCTGTTATGACCTAATAAGCAAGACTAGTTATGCCTGGACTTAAACTGCCTCTGATAATGTTGACACCCCACCCCCACCTTTCATCCTGCTCCTAGATTAAAACACTGTATGTGACCCTAACTGGCTCTTAACATATTTTGACCATCAGGGAGCTCCCATTAGGGATCAGTAATACAGTGCAGAATACTCAAAAAATAAAAACCCTCCTGAGGTGTAAGGCAGCGGGACAGCTGCTCACAAAGTGATGAGTGTTCCCTGGCACATGGTTGAATTTTGTACAGAAACTATTTTATGGTATCAAACATTAATGACCTTTCCTGTAGATATCACTGGGGCTCCCCCAAACCTCCTTCTGATATACAGGTTGGTCAGCAAGCTCTTTTATTAAGTGCTGCATACTGGTATGGAGATAGTTGCGGACACCTTTTAACCGCCCCCCCCCCCCCCCCCCCGCCCAAATCTATCGAACGTTTTTGGCCATGTCCTAAATGTCTCAGATGTATTGTGTTATTAGATGTGATACCATCCATTGCAGGATTTTTTTTTTCCCTATAGGAAAACAATTGAAGACACTGTAATCCTGCTAGTCATGCTCATAAAAGCCCTGTCCTAATGGTGCACTAAAGCACTATCAGTTTGGCAAAGTAAATGGTAGTGTTGGAGAAACTGAGAATTGTTTGGAGAAACATTTGGCTTCCATATCTCCCAGCGTATGCCTCAAGGGGACTGCTCCTCCTTCCGGTTCTTCTGTCCCACTTTACTGACATTCAGCACTTCGAAAATAGGAAAAACCTTTGTATGATTGATTTGATTTGTCTCCTTGCTCGTATTCATTCCTGTCTTCAGCTGACTTTCTGGTAAATACCATGAAATCCCATGAAGAAATAGATCTTCTGCTTCATGAACCATAAGTTTCCTTCTGAGTTTCTGTGGCTCTGAATAGTCGTGTGATTTATCACGCTGGTCCTGAGTGATGGTATGATGTGCAGCATCCAGGAACAAGTAGCCAGAATCTTCTGTTTTAACCTTTTCACTGATCAAGTAGCTGTATCTCATGGTTGTTGGGGCCCTTGGTTTGGAAATCGGGATGGTCTTGGAGAGTCATCTTACTCCATTATGGATAGAAGGTTATCTAATGAAGCCTACTGAACATATTTTCTAAGGGGAAACTAGATGCTATTGAGGGTGGGGTGCATGATGTAGATAGGGTTTTGAATTTGTATGACCTCAACCCTGCACTAGTTATAATGCAGCATTTCCGTTTTGCTTGACATTACTTCAAGCTACCACCATATATATGGAAGATGGCTCTTGGCTAGTTTGGGCACAGCATTCACTGTAGGGTAACCAAGTGTGCTTGATTATGACGATTGGCTGAGCGTGCATGTTTACTATCATAGGGAGAAAACAGGTGGCTGCTAGACAGCTGACAGTCCCTGGTAACCTTGAATTAAGCATGCTGAAATCTAACATGCCTGATCTCTGTATGGGTGAATTTGTCAAGTGCCATCCCCTCCATCTGCTTTAGGATGTTGACCAATACAGTTGACATTTATGTTGTACATGGGTAGCTCAAAACCGAAGACTGGACAGGTGTGGGAGCTTTTACCTGTTTACCTGTCCAATCACTTCCTTCAAAATTGGCACCAGGGGTTACTAGCAGCCCTGTTGCCCATCCTCTGACATGATTATTTTCATTCAAAACAACCATCGCTATAGTGTTACTCCTGTCCTTGGGCTCTGCTTAGTATTGCAGCTCGGCCCCGCTTCTAGACAACTGGGAGTGGGCAAAATGAGCTTTATAATGGGGTTACGTTTTGTGCATAGGATATTTTATTAATTACATATCAGGCACTTTCTATAGTGTACGGATACTATATTTCAACATTGTTGGCTTTTAGACCTAGGCTAATGTGCATCTGTTCTGTCTTGCCCTTTTCAATCCTAAATCCACATTTTTGCTCGGCCTGCAGGTCGGTGGCAGCTGCTCTTTTATCACCGTCTCCTCTCCAAAATACCCTCTTGCTGACAACCGTGAGTTATCTGCCACCCATCCACTCTTGCATGTTGGAATCTGTAGTGACCTGTCTAAGTGGCCTTGAAGGAGCAGCACGTGTTATGTATATTTGTTTTTACTTCAAGATCTTTCACTTTATCCTTGAGTTGTCGTCTTCATATAAGTTGTTTTAACATCAGTTCAGGTATTTCTTAATATTTATTTTAGACATAGTTGGGTGACAACCAATATGTCCATTCTTACAACACCCATGGCGGATGTTGTCAGCTTTCCCAGACAAATAACGGAATTGTAAATCTGTTACTAGGTACTTGGTCTTATGGGTTTGTGCTATATGTGTAATGCGGTGCTTTACCAAGTCCAGTCCACAAGGTCCTGTTTTCAGGATGTCCTCGGTATTGCACAGGTGATGTAATTGTCGGTGCCTCAGATATTGCCACGGGTGTTCTTACTATAGGATATCCTGAAAACATGACCTATTGGGGGGCCTTGAACTGGTGTTGGGGAAACACTAGTGTAATGTGTGGACATCCACTCTGGGTTCTCCATATGCTTTGTCTCCGATTCTTAGATTCTGCATGTGTTTTGAGAAAGAAGCAGTAACTTCTAGTACTGGGGTAGGATTGTAATAAAAACCTTCATTAATGTATTGGACTGATCTAAAGCCTGTTCTGCTGGCAGGGATTGCAGGTGCTGCATTGAGGTGCTGGCGCAGCACGTGTTAGGATAAAGCACACATGTTATCGTATCCATCGCACTGGAAAGAATTTCTACAACCAGACGTCAGCTGGAACACGCTGATTTATAAAAGCTCTCAGCCATGTAATTCTATGAGGGTCTCATGGCTGAGATTCAGAAGGAATATGCACATACTTTTCTTCAGAAATCCCAGAGATTACGTGTCTACGTGTTGCCAGGTCTTCTGCTTTTCCTATATTCCTAATGGATTCCATAAAAAGTCACATTAATTGTGCTTTCCAGCTCTTTAACTATCAGAACCAGCTGCTTCTCTATCAGTTTTTACTAGGCTGTTTGTATAATTATAGCATACCTTATTGTACTTTTTAAAGAGCTGAAGTGAACTTTAGAGAAGGGGTCTTCATGATGCAATCCATCTAAAGAGAGCCATCCTAAGGCAACTGCCAAAGAGGAAAATGCTCTTTGCCATCCTGCATTGTAAAGAGGGGAGTTAGAGTATCAGACCTCCCTATCCGCACCGTCATGATAGTCACATGCACTAGTATGGCTTAGAGATGGGTTGCTTGATGCAACCCTCTTAAATAAAAAGCTATTCTAACTGGTCAATGATAAAGCCTGGTTTAGACACAACGATTATCGCTCAAAATATGTATTTTGAGCGATAATCGTTGTGTGCATTTAGAGGGCAAGGTGATCACTCAAACGGCAGTTGACAGTTTTGAGCAATCGCTCTGAGCGGGGTATGCAGAAGACAAGCAGGGCTGCTTGTCTTCTGCTTCCAGCTGTTCTCTTCTCAGAGCGCTCAGCTGTTATACAGCAGAGCACTCCAAGCAGGGTATGCAGAACACAGCTGGAGTGCTGTGTTCTTCATACCCCAGGTGTGTTCATGGAGTGCTCAGCTGGTATACAGCTGTGCGCTCTGTGTGGCATATGCAGAACATAGCTGGAGCGCTGTGTTCTTCATACTCTGGCTGTGTTCACCCAGTGGGATACCAGCTGAAGCAATAGTATCAGCTGTATCCCGCTGTGAACTCCTGATAAGGCTGATCATTCTCTTTTAGCATGCTGAAAGATGACGATCAGCGACTCGTTAACGAAACCTGCACGATGTCAGTGCAGTTGACTCTAACGATTCTTGCTCAAAAGACTGCTTTCAGCTATTTTTGAGCGAGAATCGTTGTCTAAACCAGCCTTAACACAGTACAATTACAAATTTGGAGCAGTTATGTTCCTCCTTGAACGTTCCCATTCCCCTTCATTTGAATATGGTAGAGGGACGGTGACTATCACATCATCACTCAAAATTGGTGCTTAAAGAGGTCATGATGTGTCTATTAAACATTCCTGCCATGCCTGCTAATGTTATGTATTAAAGGGACAGTAAAAAGTGAAATCTATCCTCTCTACTTTTATTGTAGTATTCCATCAATTGTTCTCCATTATGGCTTGGATACTGTTATCTCTTATATCTGCAGTACTGAAAACCTCCAGAAACCTTTTATCTCCATATTGTTGAGTCATGATATCTTATAATGTGCAGACTTTGGGTTTACTAGTCCAGATTATCTATGCGACTATTCAATAGTAGTGGTTGTTTTATCCATGTCCCCCTCTGATCTCTGACTTCTTGTCTTTGATTCTGTCTTATCTTGTTTATTTGTGACTTCAGTCTGAAGAGTTGAAATCTTGACTACAAGCCCTTTACTATCAGCTGTAAAGTGGATGACAGGAGATCAATTCCCTCTTTGTACAAAGATTTGTAGCTTGGATGCTCTTCTGGAGGTAGTCAAAGTTTGGGAACATCAAGACTATCTTCAAGAGGAGTCTTGAGAGCTTTTCTGATAAGAAACCTCGCTGACCACAAATGGACTTCTATACAGTCATTTAGGGCAGACCTAGTGGCTTTGGCTGGAAGACCTCAGTAGTTAAGAACCAAATTGGACCAATTCCAGGATAAACAAATCCTGTAACTTATTTTGTGGTCATTATGTTCTGTGTGGTGGAGTTGGTTCAGTATTTTGGTGCACCTTGTGGGACTTCACTGAAAGCCATGTATTTAAATTTAGATGAAAAAAAAACTTTGTTCAGGATTAGGAAAAAATTATCTGATGCGTTTGCAGAAACTGCACCACTTCTGTCAATGAGCTGTATCTAGTATTGCAGCATTCACTCAGGTATAATACCAGACATAACCTATAGACAGATATGGTGTTTCTGTAAAGACTATGCAGACTTCCTCTGTTTTCCCCCTAGTCTTAGACAAACCTCTAACTGCATCTTGTGTTTAGAAAGTCTCAGAATCTAATGTTCTGTGTGGGTTTGCTTTTATATCAGGACTCATTAGGACTCATCAGGACAATGGAGAACCTAATTTAAACGCTGACCATACGGGCACTCCTTGCAGATGTGGTGGTCTGTCCACCCCCCTCCCTTTTTCAGTTTGGGAACAGAATCCTAATATGTCCATGCCAACCATGACCGTTGCGCTAGTCTATAGCTAATTAGAAAAAAAAAACCAAATTCATGCTAGGTGGAGTTCTATGCTGTGAATTGTAATTTCCCAAGAATTGGAGATAAATACACCCTGCATATCCCCCAGATAAAAATCAACCAAACCCAACAATTTACCAGGAACCGCCTCCATGGGTATCTTGCAATTGTCCCCAATAGCAGATGATGGAGGAAAAGAAGGCAGTAGTGCAAAAGCTTGGTATATAGGAATTTTTTTTTAAATTTTATTATAAAGGCATATGTGTTGGAAAAAGTATCTCATGGCCTACATGAATGTGGTGTTCCAAAATCATATTTTTCAATTCATGAACACTAAAGAAAAAAAAAAACTTGACTGCATTGACATATCAGCCAAAGACTTTGTATTAGAATTAGAGATGAGCGAGCGTACTCGGAAAAGCACTACTCGCTCGAGTAATTTGCTTTATCCGAGTATCGCTGTGCTCGGGTCTGAAGATTCGGGTGCCAGCAGGGAGCTGCAGGGGAGAGCGGGGAGGAACGGAGGTAAGATCTTTCTCTCCTTCTCTCCCGCCCGCTCTCCCCTGCTCCCCGCCTCGACTCACCTGTCAGCCGCAGCGGCACCCGAATCTTCAGGGACGAGCACAGCGATACTCGGATAAAGCACATTACTCGAGCGAGTAGTGCTTTTCCGAGTACGCTCGCTCATCTCTACTTAGAATGTATGAATTCTCTCGTGTTGTGTTTGTTAACAGACTTCATCTCTCCAACCAAGAGGTCATATTATGCTAAATATTCTGCACCCTCTCAATTAGCGCCTCTATCTAATGACCTATATTCCATTATATTAACAGCAGGGGCTTCCTGGTTAAAACTTATATGGTCTACATGTTCCTGAATGTTGCAGACCAACCATGCTGGGCATTTATTTTTGGCACCATTCTGTCCTTTTAAAGTACAGATACAGAATGGTGATGATCTTCCTTTTTTAGAGACTTGAAGATAATCTAATATAACCTGAATATAATATTTAAAGGGGTTGATTTAGAAAGCCCATTTTCAAATAATTTGATCCCCGCAGATTACAGCAATTCCTTGGGAGTCCCAGCAGTAGAAGAACCTATACAGCTCACATGTTAAGACAAGAAAAGGAAAAATAGGCTCCGAATCCAATCTAGTCCTATTATAATCAAAATCCAAAACGCTCTCTCCATAAGCATTAACTAGGAATTGGATCCCTTTAAAATATAACTTCTATTGAATTATACAAAGATTGCACATAAAAACGAAAATATTTACAAGCCGTGTGTGTGTGTGTGTGTGTGTGTGTGTGTGTGTGTGTGTGTGTGTGTGTGTGTGTGTGTGTGTGTGTGTGTGTGTGTGTGTGTGTGTGTGTGTGTGTGTGTGTGTGTGTGTGTGTGTGTGTGTGTGTGTGTGTGTGTGTGTGTGTGTGTGTGTGTGTGTGTGTGTGTGTGTGTGTGTGTGTGTGTGTGTGTGTGTGTGTGTGTGTGTGTGTGTGTGTGTGTGTGTGTGTGTGTGTGTGTGTGTGTGGTTTATTACTATCCACATTGTTGATGTTTTCCCATATTAAGATAGCTGTCAGCCTATGGCTATAGTTCTATTTACATATGTTATTCAGCAGGTCAGTACTGGAGAGGATGATCAGATGGTTAAAGAATAATAAATGGGGCAGGCATTCTCCATAGAGACCAATAACTAATAAATTCTGCTAGCTGGAGGTGCAGGGAAGCCTCCAGAACACTGTCTATAGCATCTGACTGATCTGATCCTCAGAACCTGCCACACCATCCTCCAGCATTTAACATTGAGGGAAACTGCATGACTATCTAGCTATGTTCTGAGTGATAGCAATGCCCCAAAGGGTTAATAGCATGGGATAGCAATGCCTGCGGTCTAATACTGCTATTAAAAGATGGGACAGAGCTTTCTTTCCTGCTTATGTTCAAGTGGCCCTTCTAGTAAAAAAGGCTTGTCCAAAATAAAGACCCACCAGAACTTTTGTTTTAATGGTCTGATTGCACATTTCAGTAACTTGGTAGCTGGACCTCCATATTAACAGATCACTTTACTACTCAAGGTAGATTCACACTAATCTTCATGGACCTGATTAGTGCAATTTCACATACTTGAGTAGGCTAGTGGTGCTGTAGAGAAGCATTGTGGATCTGAGCTGCGTCTGCCAATTTTCAAGTGGAGTATTGCCAGCATTAAAGAACTGTAAATGGAGGAGGACAATAAGTGCCCTATTTAATGCTGGAGAGTGTCTTAAAAGGAACTGAGTTGAGAAATTTGCATTCCTAGCTAGCTGATGAAATGCTGGTGGAGAGAATGAAAATTGGGTCAGGGAAGTTACCTTGGGAGGGAGGGGGGGGGGATGGAGTCCTAAAATATTAGATATATAGTCTATTTGCTACAATGGTACCTGTTGTGTTCCTAAAATGGCTGTATTGGTAGACTCGCTGTGCAGTATAGGCCTGGGCATGTGTTACATAGTTGTGGCTGCTCAGCTTTCCTCCCACATGTTCATAGTATTTCCCTGCAGCAGAATCTGGTTCCATGGCTTCTGAACAGCAATTGGTAGACCACCCATGTATCTGAGCTGCATTATGAAGAGACTTGAGTTAATGATCTCTATTGACTAGTGATTATTGATCAATGGATGGCTCAAAGGTCAGATCCCAAAATCTCTGGGTGGAACCAGCTAACAACTATGTGTATGAAGGGTACACAAAGATCAGATGTTTTTGTGGGGTTTTTTTTTTTTTTCTTCCTTATTTTCTAAGGGGAGAAAATCTTACCAGATGCCCCTTGAATGTGCTTGTCTCCCCTTTCCTTATGAGATACCTGTGTGGCTAATTATTCACTTTTTTTTCTATTTTTTTTTTCCTCAATCGCATCTAGAAGTCTCCATTTATAACTCAATATGGTTGTAGAAGATTGGAGCACCTGGACTAATAACCTGGTAAAGGATATGAGGAAAGAAAAACAGATTAGATATAGTTAGGAATTTTAATATAAAAGTAGTTTTATAACCTGAAGGTGAGGAATTGATATTATTCGCCATGTCTGGATACTATTTGTTGGCTGATTTGGAATGGCTATTTGCTAGCTATTCAGCAAAATGGCACTATGGGAAAATGTTGCTTATGAGCCCTGTGAGGGGCATTTCACATACTTGGCTAATCTCTTCCTCTTTCCATAATCAAATCTGCATTGTACAATCATAACTGTTACATTGTGTTTATTTTTTGTATATGCAACATTGCATATAAGCCTTCAGATCCAAGTTTTGAGTTTACCCGTTCAGAGGGGCATTTAGTAATGTGTCTATTTCCAGGAATGTTTCCAGTTCTCTGCAGTGTCCTTGGATTGTTATTGATGTAACCAGCTTATGACTTGAATTACAATTGCTGCATTAGCCAGTAAATTCAGGTTGGCGTAATTTTGCTGTGATGTCCAAGCCTTGAAAACTGGATAAATCCCCATTACTGGGTCTCCTCCTAATGGAGTTATTAGCCCTAATTGAAACGCTCCTTAGCTGAGCATGGTTCAGAATGAAATTAATGTCTCCATCCCAGGCTTCAGGAGGTCTCTAAGGAAACGTAAATCTCCTAAGAAACCTGATCCTTACAACAGATCAATGCAAGTGACTAGAATGAAAACTAAGTAACTAATGTTACGGCTGAGGACTTTGGTTACCTACAAGTTATTGTTGTAATGCCATGTGCATAGCATTGAGGTATAGACGGCTCCTTTTAAATATTCATTCCCACCAGCTTTTTTTTTTCTGTTTGCACTTGAAAATCTTTAGATCCGGCTGAGTTCTGGAGCGTTGCCAGCATCCATTCAAATCAGTAAATGGGCATTGATTTCAATGGGTGCTCTGCAGAGCTTCATTTAGACGGAGTGTACGTGTTTTGTGATGTGGTTATTGGCTGCATGTTTATAGGTGAGACACTTTCTTTTAAAGTTTCACCTGTGAAAACCGCACAACCAATAGCTTAATCACAAAACGGCAGCAGTTCTTGGTAAAATGTGTGGTGCTTTGCTACGTGTAAAAATAACCTGTAAAGTACCCTGACTAATCAGCTGTTTGCTGGCCAGTGTGTTCATGCACTGAACTGGCTTCTGCAGGAAGCAAACAGCTTCGTTCTCACTGCAGTGGCCAGGCTTGGTATTACACGCAAAGTTCTTACTCACTTCAATGATAACTTTACCTGTAATTACAAGTCTGGTCAATACAGTATGAAAGGAGCGGTCTGTGCTTATATAGTGAGCCAATTTCTGAAGAGGGGGACAGGCCCACGAACAGCTGACTGACTAGAATCCTGGGCAGCAAAATCCTGCTGATGTACTGTTGATGGTCCCTAAGGATAGGCCATCAAAGGGGTTGTAAGCTATTAACTATTCCCATATACCTGCTCATGCATGTGTTTTCAGGGGGGGGGGGGGGTTCTTTCCCAAAGGAACAAAGGATTGTGCAGTTAAAATCCAAAGCCATTAGAAGCTGCGGACACCCCTATATGCATTAGTTGGTTATCCGATCATGCTTTCTTATATCTAACCTGTATGATTGCCTTGAGAAAGATTCCATTTCTTCTGTAAAAAGTTGGAATAAGAAAATTGATCACCTTTCTTCTTATTTTTGTTTCAGATGTAAAGAAAGACTGGTCAGATCACGCCTTGTGGTGGGAGAAGAAGAGAACATGGCTCTTGAAGACTCATTGGACATTAGACAAATATGGCATTCAAGCAGATGCCAAACTACAATTCACCCCTCAACACAAACTACTCCGATTGCAGCTTCCAAACATGAAATATGTCAAAGTGAAGGTCAACTTCTCAGACCGGGTCTTCAAAGCGGTCTCCGACATTTGCAAGACATTCAGTAAGTTTGGAAAAAAACAAGTCACCAGTTGTTTAAATGGGAGAAGTTAGATTAGCACAGTGCTGTTTTACAGCATGCTTCATGTCAGCAGGAGAGTAAGAGAATTGACTCGAGGATCTGCCAAATGTCTCATATTGGTGTGCAAAGATTGTGTCTTCCTGTTGGGTAAACTTTGTGACCGAAGGTTGCAGACTTTGAAAGGGCTGCTTTTTTTTTCCAGAGATGCTGTATTATGTTAGTATACTGGTTACCACCTTATGTCTAGCATAGGGGAAATAAAAATTATCACCTAATTACAGCAGGAAAGCCGAATGTCCACCCTTGAGCACCATTTTAGTTTACTCTAAATCCGTCCCAAATTCTGGTTTAGTTTAATTTCTTACTATATCTTTATAGCAGTGGTGCTCCTGTTTTTTTTTTCATGCAGGGCTCAAAATTCCTGCATTGACAGATGCTAAAAGGCATCCTGTATCACCACTAGGGGAGCTCTAGGGCTTCCTGCACACTTGCAAGACACTGAACGTAATAAAACCTCATAGTGTGTTCCTAACCTTACCCCTAGTGTTGACTGCAGATACAACCGCAACTTTATTAATAGGCCACTCCAGTGAAAACCTTTTTACTGCACCCCTCACCTGACTGCCTGTCACCCTGTAACCATCTGTGTATATTACACTGCCTTCCCTACAGTTCAGCC
Source organism: Eleutherodactylus coqui (assembly GCF_035609145.1). Lineage (NCBI taxonomy): Eukaryota > Metazoa > Chordata > Amphibia > Anura > Eleutherodactylidae > Eleutherodactylus > Eleutherodactylus coqui. Next base: position 150,772,927 of record NC_089842.1, on the reverse strand, counting down.
TCTTGTCTGATACTTATTAGATTCCAGACATTATCTTGAGTTTTTAGATTTTCCCCCTACTTTCTCTATGCTGTGATAGTAATCCCATGATGCATCACATGACCAGCTAGAGCCAGTACCATTTCTGCCTGCTGGGAAGGCAATGTGATTATCATTATTTTCTACTACTATATTCTCCTAAATAAGCTATGGACCATAAGTAGATATTGTGGCATTTCATTTAGTGATGATGCCATATTTTTGGAATGTGATTGACCTTCGTTAAAAAAACCACTTGTCTTGAATTACATACAGCAAAGTAACAAAGTTGTTTCTATAGCAAATATTAGTAGCATGAAGTCACAATACCTGCAACCTTTGCAGCAATTCTCTATTAGATCCACCCTGTTCGTCTTTGTTTATCTATAGTTTAAAAAGTATCAATTTACTTATATGAAGGAAGGCTACAGTCATTCAGCTATTTGTCCCACTCAACCTTTTGCCATGATGGGAAATAAAGGCAATACTACTTGACATGTAAATCCTGATGCATCTTTGTGCTGCCACCTCTGTATTGATTAAGAGACGGGAGTTGTAATGTCATTAGCAGAAAAAAAACTGGAAACCACCACCTACTACTCCGACTTCAATATAATACATGCTTTGTATTGATTGATGTCTGTTTTAATGCGTCGGTTTCAATGTAGCTAATTGTGTGGAACGGCTGTGCAGCATAGTGGTCGCTTTGTATGAAGTGACGAGCCCCCTCTTTGTGAGGACTGGTAAGAATTTAAATCCCTTACAGACTGTGATTGTTATAGGGACAGGGAAAGGTCAGCCAATAGAGAAAGGAGATTGTCCCCTACAGGAACGAAGGGACACTTTCATCGGCCATACATTCCACAGCCCAGGGAGTCACTGCAATAATCTCAAGTGTGTTTATTTTCAAGGAGGTGGGGGTATATGCTTGCTCCCTTTTTTTACAAATGAGATGATAATGCAGAACTGAGGAAGGAGGCTCTTTATAGTCCAAGAATCTATTTGGATTACTGCAGTACTCTTGACTCCTTATTCACACAGTGGTGTAATATGCTGCAGTATCTGTAAGATGCCCTATTTTTAAAGTTTTATGTGATTGTTCCCAGTAAGAGAAACCACATAATCTTGTAGATATGATGCCTTTTAATGGCTAACAAAAATACATGATGTAATAGCTAGCTTGTGAACCTCTCGGGCTCTTCGTCAGGCTAAAAGAGCCCAAGAGGTTCGCAAGCTAGCTATTATATCATGTATTTTTGTTAGCCATGAAAAGGTATCATATTTACAAGATTACTTGGTTTTTCTTGCTGAGAACAATCACATTTTGTTCTCCTGGCTAATACGGTACCAAACCTTTTGTTTTCATTATACTTACTTACTTTTTTTACGGTTATATAAAATGTTATATTTTTGTTTTTGGGTGGTGGGTGTTTTTTCAATCCTTTTTAGGTCATTTACCTTATTGCCTCCTGTGATTATTTTCCATTTGAAGGAGATCCAGAAACTTATTGAGGTCTGTTAGTACAATATGTAGTTTTGTTGTGTTGGACTCTTGGGGGTTCTCCTGTTACTTACGGTAAGGCTGGATGTTGCTGTTTGTGCCATTACACTTGTTTATATTGCACAGACATTCTGTTTCCAGACAGACAGATCCCAGTGGGACATCTTCCTCTGAAATCCAATTGGCAGGCAGTTTGCAGTCTAAAACTCCAGCCAAGGTGATCTTGATTTAATTGATATATCCAGTGTGAGCCTTGGCCTATGAGCTTGCAATCTGATGGGAGGGTAGCTCTGGATGCCCTAGAAGAGGAGGAAGTAAGGACCTTCTCTATTTATTTTTAGGGAAGCTGGTTCTCCAATATGATGGTCAAGAAAGATGTGATTTCCTAAAGAGGACTCCTGTCCATATGCTATGTTATGGCTTGTGGACATCATGGGGGGGGGGGGGGGGGGGGGGGGGGGGGGCGGCATGCTGTTACTTGTATAAAGTTTTCACACATACAGAAGGAGTTGACATTTTGCTGCAAAACTTGGCATGCAGCTACACCTCGGGCAGATGTGCAAATTATTAGGGTTGTGGTTTGATTACGGCCTCCGGTAGGAAGACCGTTCATCTGAGAGTTGTTTCACCTTTTGTCATATATCTAAAAGCTCTCAGAGGCTCCTTGTGTGCAGTGACCTTTTTTTTTTTTTTTTTTTTTTTTTTGAGGGGCAATGACCGCTCAGCAATATGTTCAGGGCATCCTGCGCCACATGTGTTCCTCTTGTGATGGCTTCCAAGAGGCATTTTCTAGCGGGATAATGCTCGGCCGCACACACAAGGGTGTCACAGGAATGCCTCCATAACATTGTCACACATCTATGGCTGCCTGGTCACCAGATTTATTGCCAATAGAACATGTATGGAACCATTTGGGATGCCAACTTCGATATCCTATAAGTTTGCACCATCTAGAGGCTCAGTTACAGCAAATGTGGCGCAATATGCTGCAGGATATCATATGGAACCTATATACCTCCATGTTCATATCACATCTTGTAGCCAAGCTAGAGGCTGTACAACGGGGTACTAGAACCTCCATGTCCGCCCGTATCACGTCTTGTAGCTAAGCTAGCGGCAGCCCAACAGGGTACTTCAAGTGTTCACTTTTCTGCAATAAATGTTCTACTTTTGCTCTATTGTAATCCCTTACCAATGTTACAATCACACATATATATAATTCAATTTCATTTGATTCCGACAACTCCTTGATATTTAGTTTTATACTAGGTGATATACCCTTGTATTGCACAGTGATTTTATGAAAAACAGTCCTGGATTATACAAAGTGGGACACAAAAATGAGCTAAGCACCGCTCTTAGGCCTCCCTCACACAGGCTTTTTTTTCAGCGTTTAACGCTGTGTTTTGAGCGCAACCCTAAGGCTGGGTTCACACAGGGCAGATTTGACGCGGATTTTCCTTTGTGGTTTTGCCGCAGAAGAACTGCTTCTGCGGCAAAACCGCTTCAAAGGTTAATTTGGGCTTGCGGATTTAGCTGCGGATTTTCGTGCGGAAAAATCTGCAAGCGTTTTTTTTCCGCGGCGATTTTTACTTTTTGCCGCGTATTTGGTGCGGTTTTGGCTGCGTCCATAGAGGTCTATGGACACAAAAGCACTGCGGAAAAGACAGAAGAATGAACATGCTGCATCTTTTAAAACTGCGCTGCAGTTGCATTTCCGCACTGCGGCTGTGTGGAAAAAAATCCGTCCTGTGAGAACAGCTTATTGGCAAATCTCATTTGTGCTGCATTGTACTGCAAACACAGCGGTTTTGCCGCAGTGTGGATATGCAACGGCAATCCGCGGCAAATCTGCCCTGTGTGAACCCAGCCTAAGGCCTCATGCCCACAACTGTGACTGACTCCGCCAGTGAAATATCGCAGGGGAGTCCGCCACTCGCCTCTCGGATCCGCTGCGTGAACTCTGTCTGCCAGGCTAGCACCAGTACACCACTTGACGTGTCGGCAGTGGCTGATGACGCGGTGGGCGGAGATGCGTATTGACACGATACTTCCGCTGTGCTCACAGCGGAAGTATAGCGTGACGGCCGGCTTCCATTGACTCCAATGGAAGCAGGCCGCGCGTATTCCCGTGGCAAATGGAGCATGCTGCGTTTTCTTTCATGCTACGGAATTCCGCAGTGGAATATTGAGCTATTTTTTTTTTTTTTTTCTGCGATGTTTTGCGTTTTTTCTCAAGAGCAATTAGTATAGAATGTGTTCTTGTCCATCTGGTGGTTTTTTACGTTTCGTGGGTTTTTTTCACATAGGAACTGTCAGTTGCATATGTGTCCTTTATTTTTCTCTTAATGCACCCATCACGCGCGAAAATCGGCAACGCAAGTGGGTAGGCGCCCTAAAGGCCCATTTACACGGAACTATCACTCAAACAGTTTGAGTAACAGTTTTGAGCAATCATCTTTGTGTAACTTCCTAACAACTTAAGAGTTATGCAGACTGAGTGGGATACCGCTGCGATAGCTCCGAGAACAAAGCAGCTGTTTTGTATATGCAAACAGATTTTTTTTTTTTTCTTTCTTTTGAGCTTTCAGCTGGCGTCTCGCCGAGAACTGCCAGTGGGATACCAGCTGAAAGAATACTATCAGCGCCGCCCGCTGAGATATCAGTGTGCAGTGCTGATAAGGCTCATCGCTAGCTGGCTAGAAATGAGCGATGAATGAACAGTGTATGATGAGTGCGCGTGTAGATGCAACGATTACTACTCAAGACTGCTTTTGAGTGAATTTTGACTGATAATCATTGTGTCTAAATGGGACTTAAGAAACGAAAGCTAAGCTGTGATTGGCTGCTATTGGCAACGAATATCACAGAGGAAGCCTGTTTTTGTTTTTTGTGGTGCACCAGTATTTGTTGCCTGGTGCTGGAGAAAGCCCATGCAAAATTTTACTCAAATCTGAATTGGGGCACATTACTACTATAGCAGACTTTAAAGCCAGGGTCCTGCATCACAAAGTACAGAGACCCCGCATCTATTCTGTTGAGGGGGCGCACTCTTTGAATCTGTCACACAACAGATTTAGCAGCTTCTCCCCCTCCTACAGCTGCCAGGGACTTCAAAGCTTGTAACCGGATCCATGACTGACTTATATAAGTTACTACTGTATGATAGGAAGTGCCCACACACAAGTGTTTCCTTATCGCTGCCCATGAACAATGCCTTGAACAGAATCTCTTTATTCTGTGGTCGTTTTATTCCTGTGTTTTATGTGGTTCTAGAGGCTTATGCAGAATGAGCTGTAGAGACACTTGTGCTGCACTTATTCTATGGGATCCCTTTTTAAGAAGTGGTTGCGGGTTTCCCAAAAAACATCAATGCCTGTCGGCTGAACTCTTGATGGTTCGACTGCTTTTCCTCCCAACGTCCTCAAACACATGAATGCTCTGTTTGGCTGAGCGTTCATGTATTTTCCATGAAGAGCTTAGAGAAAAGATGCTATCCGTTGTCTGGCTGCACCTATCTCCAGGGAGGACCAGAGGATTGGATGCTGAAGCTTAGTGTGCCCGATCTTCCTTGCCCCAACGTCCTCTGTCGTGGGATGGTAGAGAAGCCTCCATAAATATTAGTCAACTGCTTCCCCCAAAATGATGGGTTTGGACATGTATAGATGTCCTGGGTGGGAAGAGCTTCACGCAAAATGATGTATATTTGCATCATATGGATGACGCGGAATCAAGAGCTGTGCCCACGCCATCTGCAGTAACAGCCAGCTTCCTGTCCTCAGCACATCTTTTGAGCCACCCTACGCTTTAGAACTTAAATGTGCTGCAGCAGATTCAATGACCGTGCGCTCTCCCTGTATTGTGACGGACGCATCCTTCTGGTCCATTCATGCCCTCCTTTGCTCGGCCACCCACCTCATTGCTGCTTTTATTTCCATGGCAGCGGTCTCTGATGCATTGCAAAGTGTCATGACGTCAGGCAGCACTGCACATTGCTCTTGCAGCACACTGTCACTGTTCTGGCGCTGCGCCTGGAGTCACTTTGCACCCAACCTGACATGCTTTAGCGAGCTGCTGTGCCTGCTTACTTACTGCAGCAGCGTCCAGTTGTACTGGCTGTGCTGCTGGGACTTGGCAGCAGTCATGAGGAGCAAGGAGAAGAGGCTGCATAGCTTCTAGACTCTGCTGCAGTCTGCCTGCCTAGGCTGTAGAGGGGGCACTATTACTATTTAGGGCCACAGAAGTGGCCCCTTACTAAGTAGGGCCAAATAGATGCTCTTATTCCTAAATGGGGTCACCTAGTGGAGCCACATATTGGGACCACTGGCATTAGTATAGAGGGTGCGGTTGTACCTAGGCCCAGGAGCCCATAAAGTCTCTTCCCCATATTACAAACCAATACTATCAATGAAGCTTTAAAGTTGGGGGCCCAGATCCAGAATTTGGACTGGAGCCCAGCAGCTTCAAGTTACGCCTCTGACTAGGACCTATTACTATGGTAGTATGGTGCAGCACTGAAAAGTGGATTAGGGCTTACAGCAGAAGGATGGGTAGCATGTGCAGAGGCGAGTCATGACTTTGTCTCAATGGTCGTCTGGGTCTAGAAAGAAGAAAACGGACAACTCAGCTTGGTTCTACTACTGTACTTGTTAGCTTGGTTCTAGTGCTGTATTTATGTACTGAGGCTTGTTCTGGTGCTGTATTTATGTACTGAGGCTTGATTTGGTGCTGTATTTCTTCAACCAATGTCAGAAAATATTGAAAGAGTAGTACATACTTGGAACACACTTCCAGCAGATGTGGTTGGAAAATCAACAATAAATTCAAGCTACCTGGGATAAGCCTAGATCTATCCTAAGAGAAAAGTAATATAATGCAGTGTCCGTCCGTCCGTGAATCTTCTAACTATTGTCAGTGGCCTATACACAATCTGCCCTGGACACTGATATCTCTATTTCACCCTACCCTCCTCTAGCAACCCTGATTGTGTAACCCTATATCTGTTGTGGCGCACGTAATGGATACAGGAGGAGTTCATGCAGCTTTATATTCCACATGCCAGCACAAGGGGCTGGTCTGGGTGGCACCAGTCACCTAATTTAAAAGGGCCTGCTTATCCCAGTTCTTCACATTGATATCTTCCCTTGCTCTGTCTTTTTTTTTTATCAAGCTTGTGACAACTATGAATGTGACTTTTGCTACACAGTGACACAGAATTGCCCCAATTAGCACATGAAGCAGAATGAAGTGATGCCCTGCTCTGAGTATCCGAGTGCTGTTTGACATGCATAAGCTGTGATTGGCATTGGGGTTATTAAGCAGATATGTCACTTTCTTTCATGATCATACAAACAAGGGCACAGACTGAAGGCTGGCGCTGCAGTAATAGATGAATCAGTGTTGCGTTTCTTCCCCCCCCCCCCCCCCCCCCCTTAAATCTCAGTCTCTGTCTCTCCCGCTGTTAAACTCCGAGCTTTCATCTGACAAATATTGCACAATTGTAAGCAAATCTGCCTTCCCCTTAAAAGGCTGTTTGTCTGCGCGTCTTTTCAAGGCCAGACAAATTCCTTTTGCTGCCAGTTTAAATACATAACTTTTTAAGTCTTCGTGATCATGGCCAATGACCCAACTCTCAAAATGTGATTTCTCAATCGGTGAGTTACAAAATACTTGTCTAGTTCAGTAGCTTCAGTACCACTGTTGCAACCAGTAACTCCTAAAGGGCAATTTGTCCCCAAAGATCTCCAATAAACAGATCCTTCAGTCGTCCTCTATTGTTGGTGTTTTGGGTATTAGTGTACCTTGACGCCACCGAAAGCTAGGGGTTTGACGGGAAACGCCCTTCTCAGGCACCCAGCTCCCGATTGGCGGACAAGGTAAATGTCCTGGAACCTGCAGGAATGGCTGAAGCGGCTGTGTATGATTGTCCCGCTGCTGTAGCCTTCCGTCCATCCGGGAGCCGCGGTGGATTTGCCACTGGGCTGACGACGTTGGGTCAGTTGTGTGCAGCAGTGGCGCCGCGGCAGTCACGATCTGTGGCGGCGGCCCTGTCCTCTTCCTGCAGCAGGGGCCATCATCACATTACATCGGGTGGGGGTGCGGGAGCGAGAGGTGTCCGTTTCTGGACCGGGCCCGGCGTGTGCTGCAGGAGTGATTTCCCGCCGGCTCTCACAGTCTCTGCCGATGCTCATGTGTGCTCCCTTCTGCGTCGCAGATTTCAAAGGTTCCGGGAGTGGAGTGCTCGCCGCTTCTGGGGCGGTCCCCCAGCAGTGTGTGGTCGGTGTCTCAGTGTCTCTGCCGCCGGTCCTGTGGGCTCCCTGGATCGCGCTGACACTCGCTTTGCCTGGGAGAAGGGTGGGGGGGTCACTTCAGAGTCAGGGGTGTTGCGACTTCTGGGTCCCTACCTAGGAGGAATGCACTTAGACCTGCTGCAGCGGGGTCTGCTGTATGTGCTTTTCGGCACATTTTAGTGGCCTTTCAGAACCTTCCATGGCAGTGTCCATCTATAGACATGCTATATTAAAAGATTCTCCCCTGCCCACGAGCAGAAGTCCACGGCTTTTTTCTTTCTTTTTTTTTTTTTTTTTTTTTTTTTTGTTCCCTGAGAATCGCAGCATTGTTCTATTTTGTGCAGAAAATCACATGGGCAACTTCCATTGCAGTCAATAGAAGCCGTCCGCAGTGAGCACTGCGCAAGTATCGCGGGAATCCACGTCATAGCCCAGCCCCGGCGCGTCATTCGCTGCACTGCGATTGCGTGCTGGGGCGAGACACGGCGGATCCGGACAGGTAAGTATAGGGTTCCTGGGGGCTCCGAGTCTGATTCTGCTGCGATATATTGCAGTCGGAATCCGACCCGGCCGTGGGCATGAGGCCTTAATCGCTGAAGACAACGCAACTCCAACCCATAGTGTTCTGATTTCATCGTTTGCAAACAGGGGTGACGGGTGTCAAAGTCAGTACATGTAATGTGTGCTGCGAGGCCAAATGTCCTTCCCCCAAGTGCCTGTAAATGATTACATCAGACACGGGGGCTGTAACGATGGTGCCATCTATCTCCTGGCTTATGGACGATGGAACAGTTGGAGCTGCTTGTGCTTGTCGGATAATCATACAATCTTTTTCTATAGGTGGTCTGTCGAGGGCATCCTGAGCCCGGTCACCTTGTGTGCCCTCACCCATCCACTGGTCCCAACACCTCCTAGAAGTCTGGTCAGAACAGCCCAGGTGGCGGCAATTTATCGATACGACCATCCAGCTCCTCACATTCCAATAATGCGCCCTTCTCAAACTATTAACTGATCAAAATCCGTTTTATAATCATGTCTAGTGGTCAACAAGCTCTACAAAAGTGGGGGGAAAAAAGATCCAAAACACACAAGTGGCCTCTAAGTTTTTTTTGTTTTTTTTTTTTATATATAGGCCAAAAGTGGAACCTCTTTTAGGCACTAATCGTACCATCTCAAATCATTTGCATATCTGCCTGAGATGTAACTGCATGCTGAGTTTTGTAGCTAAACTCCTTCTAGGTGCTTTGTTTTATTTTTTTACTGTATGTCAGTGTGTGTATATGTAACCTAGAATGGACCTTTCATGAAAACTGACAGACCCTCCAGTTTAGCCATTTTATCTGTTTCGCAGAGGAAATTAACCTCCTGAGTAGTGTTGTGCAAACTAAACCAGTAGAACCCTGTTTTGGGTCAAACTTTCTAGAAGTTTTGGTACGATTCAGAACTATGTTTTTAGCAAAGTTCTACCTGAAACTGGGTCCTACTGGTTTGGTTCGTTTAACACTAGGCTTCAGCACTGGTGTATAACACTGTTTTAAGAGCCATGAAAGCTCTGTAGAACACTCTCTGTATATGGATTCATCCCCTTGTATTGTAAATTTTTAGTATAGATTTCATCTTCGTGCAGATATCCGACATCCAGAGGAACTTTCACTTCTCCGAAAACCAAGAGATCCAACAAAGAAAAAAAAGAAAAAGATTGAAGATAATCAAACAGAAGAGAATATTCTGGAACTTGATGGACCTTTGACTCCTGGGACTGGTCAGTATAGAGCCAGGAACCAGTTTTCTTATGTGAACCATGTCTACCTGTACAGTGCTTGTATCTTATATCTTATGTTATTCCATCTGTCCATGGTTTAGACTTGTGTTGTAAGATTAACTTCTATCCATGAAGGAGCCATTTCATTCAGTAGGATCAACCAATTCTTCTTGAGACTTAAAGGAGCCATACTGGGGAGGGGTTGTCAGAGCATGCCAGTTTTCGACAGTACAGCTGTTGTACGACTATGTGGGTCTACTGAATTTTCACTGATGGATACTGTTGGTGGAGGGGGGAGGGGGGGGGGAAGGACCAGGCACTCTGGAATTCAAGATCTTATCCTTTGTGTTCTTCGTGGAAATAAGTTGCCACCAGAGGAGTCTGGCTGTGGTATTTTGCCCCTGCTCAGACGCCTATGCTCTGTGCCAGCCACCACATGGCTTAATTCTGACCATTGTCTGTATAGCACCACTCGCTCTCCACCTCGTCATCCTGTGCATATCTCCACCCCTTTTACCTTCTGTATCACCCTATTATTTGTAGTATGTAAGCTTGTTGGAGCAGGACCCCACCCCTATTGTTTCCATCAGTATATAAATTATCATTATTCCCCCTCCCAGCCAAGGAATGCACCTAAACAATCAGCTGAACTAAGTAAAATGACCATTTGGCCCACAGCTATTGAATGTGTATGCTCCATAGTTACATGAATATATGATCACGGTGCATCGACTGATAAGAAAGAACAAGCTATTGCATCTTTTGGGTGGCAATTCGTATTTAGATGTAGGTTGATATTTGAACAGAGGATTGGCTCAACTACATCTTGGGGTCCACATACAATTTTAGACTTTGTCATTCCAAACCTGTCAATTTAATGGTACTGATGGTTTAAAGTTTCATGTGTTTGGGTCAACTTTTTCCCTGGAAAGGGGAATTGGGGACGTTCGGTATCCAATCCTTTTGTTTCCCAGGAAGCAAGTCAGTGTCTGCTGTCTAGTTGCAGCTTACCTCCCTAAATACCTGATGGAGCTGAATGTCCTTCCAAAAGCAGCTGCTCCTTATACCTGAACAAACGTTCATTTGACAATTGTTGAAAGTCTATAGGCAGCCTTAGGCCTCATGTCCACGGGTGGATCTGATTTGCGGAATCCACGTGGATTCCACAAATCAAACCGCCCATAGGGATGCATGGGCCGTCCGCAGCCTAATTAAAGCATGCGGATTTATTTTGCGGACCTTTTTGGTACGGAAAACAAATCGCAGTATGCTCCCATTTTGCTGCGGTTCCCACAAGGACAGCTTCCATTGAAGTCAATGAAAGCTGTCTGATCCGCGACCCGCCTGCAGCTGACACTGCGGAGGTGTTGATGATCAGGTGATTTAAAAAATAAAATCTCTTTAGCGCATGTCAGACTGTGAGCCGTGAGGACCATGCACAGTACAGCGAACCCAGAAGTAGCGATGTCTGCGTGGACGCCGCTGCCGGCAAGATACAGGTACCCAGGGCACACTGGCTGCGGACATGTGCGAATTCCGTGGGGGATTCACCGCATGGAATTAAACTTGCCCATGGGCATGAGGCCTTAGCATCTGGAAAGAACTTCAAATGTTGTACTCCTCTAAATAATTGTCAAACAGCCCATCTTTAAAACAGCAAATGAAGTCAGAAACCTCTTTGGTGATTATAGATATCTTAAACTGATTATTGTAGGCAAAATTAAAGTAATTTCTCGTGCAGATCTCTTTAATTTTGTATCTGCAATATGTGTAATTTCCCAGAGACAAAAAGCCGAAGCTAGGGTAAAAAGAACAAATTAGGAAACTTTTTTTCTAGGTGGAACCTGTGGTCGAAGGGAAAAACCCTCCCTACAGGTCCCGAACCCCCTTAAGAAAATTTGAAAGGAATGGTTATAAAATCGAAACTTTAAAGTTTGTCCAGGAGATTATTCTGGGAGGCCCTTTGTTCTGCTGACAGAGCACTGTCCTTCTGTTCTTTGCTGTCTCTTGCTGTCTCATTTCCTTTCCTTTTTTTTTTTTTCCCTCTTCCTCTCCTTTTTCTATAGGAAATGATGTTCTTTACATCGGGCCTGTCAAAGGTGAGCGTTCTGTTTCTCTGCTCCTGTCTTCACCCCTTTGTTTTCCCATCTTCTTGTACACTTGCTGACTTGTGTAGCATGCAGGATATCACTTGTGTCATGGTTTTTGTTTTTTTTATGTTTTACAAAAAGTTAAGAACCTTAAAAATGTTAAAATTACCTTCTACTTTGCTCTTCCACATTTCTTTAGGAAGTATATACTCCAGTCCTGGCCTATATAGTAAGACAATGACCCCGACGTATGACTCTCGTGATGGCAGTCCTCTTTCACCCACTTCAGCATGGTTTGGTGATAGTGCTTTGTCAGAGGGCAACCCTGGCATACTGGCTGTCAGCCAACCAATCACATCTCCAGATATCCTCGCCAAATTATACAAGCCTCAAACCCTTCTTGACAAAGCCAAAATAAATCAGGGGTAAGAATTAAAAATTGGAAAGTGAATTTTTTTTTTTTTTTATATTTTATTTTATTTTTTTTGTACAGTGTTTTTTACGAATGATCTTCCTAATTTTTCAAACCTTCGCATTTAGTGACGCTCAGACATAAGTTTGATAGCAATGGAAAGCCTGTCCTTGTTGCCCATAGCGACCAATCACAGCATATCTTTCATTTCTCAAGCTCCTGAGGTAAAATGAAAGCTACACTGTGACTGGTTGCTATGGGCAACCATGATTGTCTTATCAGTTTTGCTAAATGAGGTCTAAAAAATGTTTTTTTTTTCCCCCCTTGCTCTTGTTGTTGCTAAGAGAATGAGACAAAATGGCTGCCAATGAAGACCGGATAGCATCTGTGTCTTTGAATTTCACATTTACCAGTCTGTTAGTGTGTAAAATCATGTTTGAACAAAGTTTGGTGAAGATGCACCTAGTGTGTATTTCGTAAGTGGTACTCAACTTTTAAGGACCGTGTAGGTGGTGAAAGTGATCCTTTTTTTTTTTTTTTTTTTTTTCTTGGACTCCATGTTCCCCTGGATCTTACACGATAGAGATATATTGTTTCTTCCTCTGTGGGAGTGTTTAAAGAATAGTCTACATACCACCCATCATGCATGATCTGTGAGCAGGCATAGCCGAAGTCCTTGCATCAGTCAGTTGTGATACCCTACAACATGTATGGCAGTTTATCTCCATTGATAAACAAATTTTGGTATTTGAGTGCCCTTTAAGTGTGAGGTATGAATGTTTCAGATCTGGAAGATCATTTGTAATAACCCAGTATATAAAACTCTCTATTTTTGCAGTTGGCTGGATTCTTCTCGATCTCTCATGGAACAAGATGTGAAAGAAAATGATGCTTTACTACTTCGATTTAAGTATTACAGCTTCTTTGATTTGAATCCTAAGGTAATTCATGGACTAACCAGTAGTGGGAGTGTGATCTGCTTTCTTCCAAATAAGGGAGATGGAATAATACTTCCACAGTGCCACCTATTGGATGGCAGCATTCCTTCAAGCCAAAGTTAGACCCCTTATACAAACCTTGTAACAATGACTGGGAATTGTAATTGTTACAAGGCTTGTATAAAGAGTCTAACTTTGGCTTGAAAGAATGCTGCCTTCCAATAGGTGGTACTGTAGAGTTGTTCCATCTCCCTTATTTGCATATTACCCAGAGGAGCATGAATGGCCTTTTGGGTCTCCTCATTCACCGTCTAGGTGCTCTCCCTAAGGAGAAAATCTAGTGTTTGACCTGCTTTCTTCCAGAAACAATGCTGTTCTTGTCAAAGGACTGTCTTGTTATTGCATCTCGGGTCCATTCACTTGAATACCATAAGAAATGTATAGAGTAGCTGTGTTTTTGGAAGGAAACGGGGATATTTTTCTAGTCTTTAAAACCACGGTATTTGCTAAGCTGAACTCATTCAGCGTCATAATTTTTCAGAGCCTTGAAGGGGCTTTCCAGGCAATTCTTATTGATGACTATTCTCAGGATGCGCCGTCATTAGTTGATCGGCTGGGATTCGCTGCTCGGGCCACTGACCAACTTGTAGGCACCCACTGTCACCCGCAGAACACACAGGGTACAGAGAGGAAGCGCATTGCTCCGACTCCTGTGTACTAGCCAGTGCTAGTAATTGCAGGCACAGCTCCTATTAAAATCAATGAGGGCTACACCTACATTTACCAATGTCAGTACCTTTGTGTTTTTGCTAGTAACAGCGGTTTCTGAAACAACTGATCAGTCAAGGTCCCAAGTGGCAGATTCTAGCCGAACAACTATTTATAACGTATCCTGAGGTTAGGTCATCAATTTAAAAAAATGCCAGGATTCCGAACAAGTGATTCAAGGGGGTCTTCGGGCCCGACACACTGCCAAGATGGGTTGCAGGGTTTCGTGGCCAGGCCATTCCTTAAATTCTCCAACTTGATGGGACAGAGGAATACACAGTGAAGGGTTTGCTCCCTAAAGGCATCAAAAACAAGTTTTTCACATATAGACACTTGTATTTTAAATGCAACTCTGCGAACAATGACTACAATCAATAAAGAATGTACTAAAACTCTTATAGGATGGATGAATGGATAGATATCTAATTATATATAAATGAGATCTACGCTCCTCTTCCAGACTTGTGATTGAATATTGTGCTGACTTCATTTTCTTTCATACTTCATCACCATGGGCAGTTTCTCTTATAATATGCTCCTCTCTTGTGATCTTCTCCTATTTCACACAAATGGTGATGTATTCTTTACATATTTATTCCATGAGGTTCCTGTCACATCTTTTTCCCTTTTTCACAAACCTGTCTCTGGCTGTAAGGCATCCGGCTGCAGCAGGAGCTTTCCCCCACTGCTGTCTTCACCAATAAGCCAGGACCATAAGCCCACTCTTTTTAGCCTTCTGTCAGACAAAACTGGAGATCAGAAGAAAATGTTCATTTTATGTTCTAGGCAAGATTTCTACAAAACTTTGATTTTTGAGACACTGCAAATCTTCTCCCTGGGGCCCAACCATGGCTCTTTTTACTTATGTTTTTGTATTTGTGCATTGTAGTATGACGCCATCCGCATCAACCAGCTATTTGAACAAGCAAAATGGTCCATCCTGCTGGAGGAGATTGAGTGTACGGAGGAAGAGATGATGATGTTTGCTGCCCTGCAGGTGGGTGAAGGGGGCATTATTGGGCATTATTTGCTTTGAGCCCTTGTCTGGGAGAGGAAACAGTGGCCTGTTTGCAGAATCCTTAGCCTGCTGTTAAGGAGAGCTTTTGGTTCTCCTATTTTGTCCAGTAAATATTTGTGCACCCACGGGGCCTCTGAAGCGCTCCTGGCCAGGAGTGCACAGCACTTCTGAGAGCTAGACTTTGATATTCTCCTGCACCTTCTTGAGCTTTTTAAAGGGGTTGTCCCGCGCCGAAACGGGTTTTTTTTTTTTTTTTAAACCCCCCCCCCCCCCCCCCGTTCGGCGCGAGACAACCCCGATGCAGGGGTTAAAAAAACAACCCCCACAGCGCTTACCTGAATCCCGGCGGTCCGGCGTCTTCATACTCACCTGCTGAAGATGGCCGCCGGGATCCTCTGTCTCCATGGACCGCAGGGCTTCTGTGCGGTCCATTGCCGATTCCAGCCTCCTGATTGGCTGGAATCGGCACGTGACGGGGCGGAGCTACACGGAGCCCCATAGAGAAGAGGAGAAGACCCGGACTGCGCAAGCGCGGCTAATTTGGCCATCGGAGGGCGAAAATTAGTCGGCTCCATGGAGACGAGGACGCCAGCAACGGAGCAGGTAAGTATAAAACTTTTTATAACTTCTGAATGGCTCATAATTAATGCACAATGTACATTACAAAGTGCATTATTATGGCCATGCAGAAGTGTATAGACCCACTTGCTGCCTCGGGACAACCTCTTTAAGTTCTTACAGCATTTTCAGTCTTTGTTTACTTACACTGTATTTATTGAAAGGTGTTTTTGGTTTTGTTACCAACCCATTGACTGTCTTTAGTGTGATGTTAGTTGGAACTTCCACTGTTTTCCACAAATACGTAAGAATGTCAGCTGCTTTCTGCAGCCACTGAAGGGTGGTGAATATTTGTGCAAGGTCGTCATATACAATAGATATATGGAGACCTATCTAAATCCAGTTTACATCGGTTTCTGACTTTAAATGGGTGTAAAATTTTGCATAAGGCTGCCTTGTGCAAAATTTTTCCAGCTTTGCCTAGTGCCTCTATATACTACTTTCCCAAAAGGGGGCACTGGAAAGAGTCCCCTATTTTGGGATGGTTTGCAACCCTGCTCCAGACTTTCCATCAATGGCAGATGAGGATCGGACAGTACTTTCAGGTGCCCAATATTTTATCAGAAGGTATCTGGCAGCAGCTTTTGCCCTTAATTTCATACAAAGCTCATGCTTGCTCAGCTGGTCGATGGGAGGATCAGTAGATGGCTGTAGACCGAGCAAGCATATAACGTGTGGGCAGCGTGAATGGGTATTTTTTTACAGACTTTTCCTCTAATGTCCACAACATGTGGCCAAGACTTTTACAAGTATGTGGGAAGTGTTGCAGAGCGGTATCAAGTGCTGGAAATTTTTGCTACTGGTTTAATAGAAGAGAATTTATAATGCCAGTTGCTCTTCATTCTGCCATGTGCAGAGGTTGCACACCAGTGAATGTGTAGGAAATCCTGGGTTTATGGCAGAATGCCGAAACCTCATGATAAAACATGATGGAATTACTGCTGTCTGCAGTATGTTGGATCTCTGCGGTAACAGTGTTGCAGACTTGTTTGTGGACATCCCTTATGTGAATTGGCTTATGTATGGCAGGTTTATGTTGCCTCTTAAGTGACTCATGGCAAGTCTAGTGATGCCATTGTCTGAAGTTTTACTTGGGATTAAATCCCATTAGGTCAACATCCTGTAATGATCAGTGGGGAAGTTTTTGAAAGTCTCACTGGGAATGATGATTAAAGTGACTCTCTGGTTTTGGGACACAATTCTGTCTTAGGACTGAAGTGGGAGGGAGGTATATTACGTGCAGTTCTTTCCTGTTTCTTCCATTCGCTGGTTTTGGGTTCTGTTTTCAACTGTCCAAGTTGACTGATGCAGTCTTCAGACTTCCTAATCCCCACACTGCACTGGTAGTGTTAAGGCCTATTTGCATTCAAATTTATTCAAACTATGGGATATGAGTAGAGCTGAGCGAGCATACTTGTCCGAGCTTGATGCTGAATGACAGCTGAGAGCTGCCCCTGATTGGCCCTGCGCTGAGCCAATCAGAGGCAGCACTCACCCACCCATTCATGACTTCATAAATGGGTGTGAGTGAGAGCTGCCTCTGATTGGTCACAGCCTGACCAATCAGAGGCAGCTCATTCAGCAGGCGGGGATTTTAAATCCCTGGCTGCTGAATACTACTCACAGCTGTTCAGAGCAGTTCAGGAGAACTGCAGCCGGCCGCGCTGAACTCCGTCTGCCGGGACCAGGTGAGGTGTATATATTTTTTTTTTATTTTTACACATTTCTGGATGAATTGCAGGGAAGGGCTTATATATTTAAGCCCTTCCCGACAATTCATCCCGCGATCGCCAGCAGCCCATTGCTTTCAATGGAGCCGGCTGTATTGCCGGCTCCATTGAATTCAATGGGCTAACATCGTTCTTCTCTGCCACAGCTGTTACAGCTGTGGCAGAGGAGAACGATCTTTATGCTGACAGTGTGTGGGGGGGGGGGGTCTCACTCTTGCCACTATTGTCGCTTAATAGTGGGACCTGGGAGCTTGAGATGCAGCCCAACATGTAGCTCCTCGCCTGCCCTATCCGTTTCTGTGTCGTTTCCATCACTTTCTTGGGTTTTGCAGATTTTCACAAATGAAAACCTTAGCGAGCATCGGTCATATACAAAAATGCTCGAGTCACCCATTGACTTCAATGGGGTTCGTTACTCGAAACGAACTCTCGAGCATCACTGAAAGTTCGACTCGAGTAACGAGCACTCGAGCATTTTGGTGCTCGCTCATCTCTAGATATGAGTGATAATCATTGCGTGTAAACACTGCCATTGTTCAGTCTTTGGCTCAACAATGATTTAAAGGTGAGCTTAAAATCCATCGTTCAGCTGGAGAGAAGATAACAGGGCCCGCCCGCTGTGTTCTGCACAGGAGTCTGAGATTACATTGTATTCTGCCGACAGCCCTTGTGAGAACAATTGAGCTGTGTGCAGAGCTCAGACCACAGGCTGTGCTCTGCAAAAAGCTCCCAGAGGCCCTTTTTACACACAAATGAAGCTGATAAAGTGTTAATGGACATTAGTGTCCATTAACACTTTATGCAAAACGACCACTAAAACTGTCAATCTTTCAATCGTTTGAAAGATTGTCTTTGCGTGTAAATGGGCCTTTAGACTACTAATGCATTATACCTGTTTTTCTGATTGGCCAGAGCCATTCATGTGATCAGCACTTGCCAATCAAAGGAATGCACAGTGTGCATTAAGTAGCTAGAGAATCGCTGCAGATATCTTGAAACTGTCGAAGGCAGGGCTCAAAACCAGCGGATCAGAGGTGCAGCAGAGAACTGCAGGTAATAATATAGCCCCCTGTACCTCCTTTCCTGGGACAGTCCTGAAGCCGGAGAGTTGCTTAATGGATATTTTATTCTAAAAGTAAACAAGTGGACACTTTTTGCCAGTTTTGCATTCATTTGACACTTGGGCACCAAGCTGAGTGGCATTTGAGGGGGTTGGCTTGATTAGACAATCTTTTCCATATGATCATTATAGGGGAAATTGCTTGATTGGGTCTTCTCTATTAGCTAGAAGAGTCTCTTAACGTGCAATTTGTTGAAGGACTGAATAACAGGGCAGCAGGACTATGCAGTGGTAAATATGGGGTTAATCCATCCATTCTGGGATCTGAATACTGGTCACCTGCTAAAAATATGATTGTAAAAACCGTTTTGCGTGGTCCCCTCGGTGGAGACATTTCTGTGTCTCGGACATCTGATATGGGAATGTGGTTGCATTTCCTGTTGTCGTTCTCTGTAGATGTGAAATGGGATCTGTTTTTCTTGCACAGCTGCTGGAGCTGTTAGGGCGCCCTCGCTATTTATAAGTGGGATACGAGGGTGGAGTCGTTTCCTTACATCTCTCGACCTTAATTCCATGAAATTATCCATGCACAGCGGACATCCTATAAGGACTCATTAATGTCCCAACCTTTTGAATGACTTGGCTTCCTTGGTAATATTCTGTGTGTCATGCAGAGTGTTAATGGGAGTCTGGAGTATTCTCTCCTGAACTATGATTCAGACTTGTAAAGCTCATATATCAGTATTTCTAGTTACTCGCAGTGTCTGGGAATGTAATCTTGGCTACCCAGTGCATTGCTATATGGCCCTTGATGCTTTCGGCCATACTGCTGATTCACAAAGTTTCATTAATGGTCAATTTGGTCTGATATTATGATACACAGCTAGGTTATAATTGTACAGGCATGTAGTAGGGACTGAGTTTGGATTTTTGGCATGCACCAAGTTTTCAAAAATTTTTATTTAAAAAAAAAAATAATTTTTTTTTTATAGTTGTGGTAAGGCCGGTTTCACATCTGCGTTGAATACTCTGGCCGGAGGTTCCATCACAGTTGTGGTTGAAAATACTGAAAAAGAAAAAGCGCTGCATGCAGCACTTTTTCTTCTGTCGCAAAGCGGGTGGACCCCCATTATAGTCAATAACATCCATCTGGCGCTGTTTGGTTCCATCCAGAGACAGCTGTTCAGACGTGGGGGTTTCCCTTTCCTGCTCCCCAGTGCAGATGTGAAACCACTAGAGATGAGCTAGCATACTCGCTAAGGGCAATTGCTCGAGTGGGCATTCCCCTTAGCGAGTACCTGCCCGCTTGAGAAAAAGGTTCGGCTGCCGGTGCGGGTGACAGGTGAGTTGCGGCAGTGAGCGGGGGGGGGGGGGGGGAGGGGGCATCCGACCCTTTTCTCTCGAGCAGGCAGGTACTCTCTAAGGTCAATGCTCGCTCAAGCAATTGCCCTTAGCGAGTATGCTCGCTCATCACTAGAAACCCCCCTAAACCATAAAATGTATCCATTGGACATGGCCAGAATGCAAGTCTATTATACGCTATGCACAGAATACTACACCTCCTACTTCTGTTCACCGATGTCTTTCATGTGGTTTTATTGAATTTCGGAGCGTGTTCCTCATGCCCACTTTCTGCTGAGGATCTGGCGGGAATGTCTTCAGGGTAGATGGGAGATAATTCCTGTGGATTTTCTAATATCCTTTAGCCAGTAGGAGGGCAGCGCTCTGTAGAACATCTGCAACTGGTTTGTTTCTGTTGAGAAAAGAGGTGCAAGCGCAGCGGAAAAGCAATCCCAGTGCTGAGCAGCCGTGTAGTTTGGGTTTGCAGGGGTGGAGATTGTGAGAATCTGACATATGACACAACGAATCTCCAAGATCAAAGTGAATATCTGGAAGTCTTCCAGAGCCTCAAGGACTTTTGGCCAGTTTTGTTCTCCATGCTTTTGATGCTTCATCACTGTGTATCTGGCAGGGTTGGCATCCGTGGGGGCTCATGATTTCCCTTTTTGCATCCTATGTATGATCAGCCCCCTTGTAGAACCTGTTGGTGCAGGGGATGGCTTTCATGTATTTGATCCTTCTAGATTTGATCCTTTCAAATTCACTGAGGACACCACCAGTGACGGCCACTCTTGGCTCACCTTGGAAAGTGTGGCAGTAGTGTTACGTCCACCTAAAGACACTACCATAGTTGAACGCAATAAAAAACAATTTTTGATGTGATTTTTCAATGTAGCCGAGCTGAAATTGAGCATCCACGTAAATCCGTAATGTTATCTGCAGTCCTAATAACGCAAGTAGTGCCAAATGACCAACTCAGCTCTACTATATGTGTACATACAAAATGTGAGACATTTGATGTGTTCCAAACTATTGATATTGTAATAAGTTTTTTTTTTTGTTGTGTTTTTGTGTGTGTGCAGTATCATATAAATAAGCTTTCCATGATGTCATCCGAGAATCATTACAACAATAGCGATAAAGAAATTGATGAGGTTGATGCTGCGCTGTCAGATCTGGAGATCACGCTAGAGGGAGGAAAGACCTCAACCATTTTGGTAAGGATTTTAACCATCAACTTTCATAAGTCAGCTTCTTGTTAATGCACTAAAGAGAACTGTATGGCCAGGGATATGCCATCACTCCTTGATTTAGTGCAATCTGACTAGCAAGATTTAATAAACATAACTACCTTCTTCAGACCTGTCCATAGGGTGTCTAGTATTGCACCTCCGCTATATTTAACACATGACCTGTGGACAGATGCAGTGGTTTTTTTTTTTTTTTTTTTGGAAGAAAGCGGCCATGTTTTCTTAAGATCCCCCACACGGGATGACAGACGCATAAGCGCCCAAAAGCTTACCTACAGGCGGCTGGCACCCGACTATTGCAGAGTTGTTCCCATCACTGTGGCGCCCTGGCCACCCACCATGGGTAACAGGAGGATTGCTGTATGGAGTGCAGAGAAGCTAAAGAAGCCTTGACTCCATCATTTTCTCTATCAGCGGAGTTCCCATAGTTTGGACCTTCACTGATCACGATGTTATGGCACATCATTTTGATTAGACAAGATGTTCTAACATGAATACCCCTCTAAAAGACCTTACATGATTCGACGGTCAACCAGAATGGGCTAACAGATGGCCAGGATCCCATTCACAGGAGACAGGCTGTCCTCAATGAAGAGAATGGAAACCACCGAGAATTTGACTTTCTTCTCCTCTAAAACCCACCCACCAGTATTAGATTGAAAAGCAATTCTTCCTTGTGTTGTGGAATTTCTAGTTTGGTTGTGCCATAACTTTCTGCAATGCTTCACTGTAGAGCAGAATAAGTAAATGCTGAACAATTTACTGTAGAAAAGTCATTAGACAAATGGAAAAGAGCAGCTGTATCTGGCATCCTCCTTGGCACAGTCCCCTTTCATACCAGTCCGGTATCCTCCTAGTTCCTCAGAGCCGGATTCCTACATTTGTGTCTATATACCGTAGTCCCGTGTGTCAGGATGCTGCTGGCAGGGTTGTCTTTCTAAACAATAAGCTAATGAATGTTTAAAGGTCACGTTCTCATAAAGACTTCGTGTTCTGCCAGATCATTAGTTTAAAACTGCAGTCCCTTCCCAAAACCTCCCCAGTAGCTGCAAGCATAGCAGTGGTGCAGAATCCGGAGTTTCTTGGGCACAACTCAGTTATGCTACTCTGCAGGTAGCCTTATTATCCTTTTTAATATACTGCATTTTAAAGTAATGCCTTTTTTGCTTTTAGGGTGACATCACCTCCATTCCAGAACTTACAGACAACTTAAAAATCTTCAAGTACGTATGCAATTCATATGCTAATCACAGTAATTTATGAACATGCTTAGCATGCTAGAGGTGGATCCTAAAATGTGTTCACAATGGGCGTCACCCCTCCTCTACATCGGAGGTCTCAGTCAGCTGGCACACAGTCATACTTCGGCTAAACTCCACCCAGCTTGGAATACATTTGTTCTGGGAGGATGGAAATCGTGGGAGTGAACAAAAAATAAGTACTTATAGGCTTAGAGTCTTGGCTTTTTAAGCCTTGTTACTGTCATATTGTAACATAAAATGCCAAGAGATGTGTCCTAAAGTAAAGCTATACATTTTTAATACAATTTTTAAGGCTAATATTCTCTACTGTATAACCTCTTATTATATTTTTATAAGGATTGGATATCCGTTTTTCTGGTACAGTCTAAATCCAACATGTAAATTATGAAAATCGGGCTGCTTGCAGCCACCACTAGGGGGAGCTTAAGAGCTTTCTAATTACTGGGGCTTGTTTAATGGTAAGGGTACTTTTATATGGGACAATTGTTGGACACTTAAGCCTGCACTTAAGTGCACGAAGGCCATCCCAGCGATTATCACTCCTGTGCTCTCATGTGGAGCGATGATCGCTCACTGAATTGAGGCAGAGTGCACTGGAGATCTCTTCCGGCCACCTGCATCCATTCGCTGTAAATGGCTAAAAACCAAGCGATGACAACAAGTGAGGGATTATCGGGTCTTCTGCTTACTACACTGGATGACAGTCTCCTATAATCCTTCGTTTAAGCGATTTTATTCAGGTGACTATCGGCTCATGTAAAATTACCATTAATGCAAATGTAAACTAGTCAGTCTTAAAACGTATCAGATTTATTAAAATAAGCCAATATCTCATTAAAGCCATGCCCTATTTTCTGTAAAGGAATGCCCCTTTGGCAGACACAGTAAGTGTCCAAAAGTGTTTAAAATGCATGGTAAATATGACACAAAACATGTTTTACAGTTTTCTGGTATAGTTTGCAATAGTAAATAAGCCCCACTGTGTTATTGAGTTCAATTTAAAAAAAGTATGCAGTAAGCTCTCCCCAGTGGTGGCTGCAGGTAGTCAAAATGTAATCATTTAACTGTATATGCAGAGAAATTGAAGCTCCATATCAGAAAGCTGAAATATACCACACAGCCGACACTAACCATGCCTGATGGACCCCGGATTCTATTGTAGTGTCTGTTATTTGGGGAGGGGGAGAGTAAAACTGCATGCTGCCCTTCCAATATGCTGGAGTCTGCAACAGAGGCTCAGATACACATATGAAGAACCTAATTCAGAGCAGAGCTTTGGATCTATTTAGACAAAAAATCTTACTCTTGAATGCCTTCAAACTGATATAACAGTCTTGCCTCTTTACTATAAAGTTTATGGTCTTGATGGATTTTCCATTGGCTCAGTATATGGGAAGGAAGTATAAATTGGGAAATAAAAGCGACACCTGTGCTGGCTACGTCCCTGTAAAGAAAAAAAAAATTGGTTCTCTGCCCGTGTCTTGTTTGTGAGCAGATGAAAAACTGTTCCACAGGCTGTTGGCACGTCAGAAATGACATGGTATGAGTCTCCACGAGCTCCAAGTGCTATTTGTGTTCCAGGCACAAGAGATTTTTAAAAGGTCAGGACACTAGAGACCCCTGGGGCACAGGGAGGTACAATAGCAGATCTGCCAAAATATGGGGTGGCAGTAACCCAATCTGCTCTTCCCTTACAACTCCTGAAATGTCAAGCACCAGAGGCACCACTTCCAAAAGCTGCACGGAGCGGCTCTATTTATAGGACCAGTTCATTAACTCCCCATCTCTTGCTTTGCTTATCCAATTGAAGTTTGGAAGCATTCCAGGGCTGCCTGGGCAGTATCTGAACAAGGGCCTCCATGCCGAACACATGGCGGCTGAAGCGGGGATGATCTCCTTTTAATTTATTGCAGAAAGACAAACAAATCTGAAGAGTACATGGAATCCTCATTGTTTAAAAAAATGATCTGATTCTGCCAAAAAACATTCAATTGGAACTCCAATTCCGGTGTGGTAGGCGCCATGGGAGCAATATTCTGAAGCTACTAAATCTTATTAAAAAGGTTTTCCAGGATAATACATCTATTTAAAATGGGGGGTGATGATTAAATTATTACAAATGATATGGAAGGAAAAGAAAACTGAAATCACCCCTTAAAGAAAAAAATAGGCATGCTACTCTCTATATAAATATGTGTAAGCTGAATTTCACCCTGAAAGAAAAAAAATCACAGAATTCAGGTCTACTCGGGGATTACTTAAAGTCACAGCCAAAAATATCCAGATCTCACCCTTTAATATAAATGCTTGAAAATGCAGTTTTATTTACCAGTGTCGCACTTTATTATGGGTGTATGCAAAGGGATAAGCAGCAACATTCCTATCAAGGATTCCCTGTGATGTCATCACTTCTACCTATTTGGAATTTGTGGAATTGATGCCCTGTGATCACCTGTACAGTGCTGACCCTTACCTTTTTACTGTTTCTTTAACAAAACAGATTTGTTAAAGGGACTAGAAAAACATGTCTGCCTTCACCTAAAAATAATGGCACACTTCTCCATTGGCTTTTTCTGGTATTTTAGTTGAACCCCATTTATATCAGTGTAGCTGAGGGGGAAGGAGGGGGGGGGGGGTTAAGCAACTCTGTAGTGACAGGCAGAGGAGGACAGGGGACCCCTGTTCTCAAGATCGGTGGGGGTCTCTGCAGTGAGACCTCAATTGATCAAGTTATCACATATAGGTGCCATTTATCGCACCCTGTATTATGTGACTGTTAAGGTAAGAGGCTGTTGCAATGTGTTGGTCAGTTATTAATCTGCTACTCACTCCATTTAATAGCTAACAAAGCTACATAAATTTCTAATATACTTTTGTGTAAATTCCTCAGTTTTTTCAATATCCTTGACTAGAAACAGTCATGCTTTACTTTCAAAAGATTAAGTGTCTCTTGGTCTTGTGGTGATCACGCAGATATATACTTCTATAGGGTTTTCAGAACTCTGGTCCTATGCATGTATACAAAGGCTTTCTGAACATGTGTCTATATATAAGTAGTGGAGGCCAGATTACAGGTGCAGGACTGACATTTGGCAAACAAGTTATTCTGCATGGTGTTTCAAAGATTCTGTGTATGAAAAATTGACTGACGGACTGTACCACCTGATGTCTTGGGAAGGTGGATCTTGAGAAACTGGTTTATTGGAAATAGATAATCCTCCAGCAACTGATGATCATTTGATTACATGCCCATGACCTAAGTATAAGGGAAAGAAGTTACAAATGTTGTAAGTAAAAGTAAAATGCTTATTCTTGTTTCTTTTCTTGACACCATAGACCCAAAAAACTGACTCTTAAAGGCTACAAGCAGTATTGGTGCACATTCAAAGACACTTCCATATCCTGCTACAAGAGTAAAGAAGAATCTAATGGAACCCCAGCCCACCAAATGAACTTGAGGGGTAAGTTTATAAAAAGGAGTGTTGGTGGCTATAGTATTAGATATATTTTGTACATAGCAAACTACTAAAACACTACCTTCTGTGTACAAGAATTGTAGACGGTAGTATAGTAATATTCTTGTAGATGGGGCGGGAGCAATATTATAGTAGTTATATTCTTGTACATGGAGCTGGAGCAGTATTACAGTAGTTATATTCTTGTACATAGGGGGCAGTATTATAGTAGGTATATTCTTGTACATAGGGGGCAGTATTATAGTAGTTATATTCTTGTACATAGGGGGCAGTATTATAGTAGTTATAGTCTTGTACATAGGGGGCAGTATTATAGTAGTTATAGTCTTGTACATAGGGGGCAGTATTATAGTAGTTCTAGTCTTGTACATAGGGGGCAGTATTATAGTAGTTCTAGTCTTGTACATAGGGGGCAGTATTATAGTAGTTCTAGTCTTGTACATAGGGGGCAGTATTATAGTAGTTCTAGTCTTGTACATAGGGGGCAGTATTATAGTAGTTCTAGTCTTGTACGTAGGGGGCAGTATTATAGTAGTTCTAGTCTTGTACGTAGGGGGCAGTATTATAGTAGTTCTAGTTTTGTACGTAGGGGGCAGTATTATAGTAGTTCTAGTCTTGTACGTAGGGGGCAGTATTATAGTAGTTCTAGTCTTGTACGTAGGGGGCAGTATTATAGTAGTTCTAGTCTTGTACGTAGGGGGCAGTATTATAGTAGTTCTAGTCTTGTACGTAGGGGGCAGTATTATAGTAGTTCTAGTCTTGTACGTAGGGGGCAGTATTATAGTAGTTATATTCTTATACGTAGGAGGCAGTATTATAGTAGTTATATTCTTGTATATAGGAGGCTGTATTATAGTAGTAATATTCCTGTACATAGCAGACAGTAGTATAGTAGTTATATTGTACATGTGGTGGAGGTAGTATTATAGTAGTGTTGGAAGGTCAAATCGTTTGACTGAACTAAAACTAATCATGCATGTTCTATAATGTGGCATTTTGTTTTTGTATTAAATGTAAGCTATTTGGGAGTGTTAGAAGTACAAGTTGAGTTATACAGTCACCAGTTCCCCAGTTTAGCTGTGCAGTAAACACACTGACTGCCAAATGATGTCAAGCCAGAGTCATGATACATGGCGCCAGTAATACCTTTTTAGGGACATTGACCTACTCCAAAAGCTGGTGATTGAGTTTTGTGGAATGTAGGTCCTCATTGTAGTTGTTGGAGTACAGTTCTATCATTCTGGAGATGTGGAGCGATTTTTGGCAGAGATAGTTGGATCTAAGTTGGCATTCCCTGCTTTATATAAACCTGAAGACTCTCTATAATGAGATAATATTTGATTCCTCATCAGGAGCTTGACTTCTGTCTTGCAGTCTTCCTTAACTAGATTTGCTACTCTCCCCTTGGAACCTTTAAAGTATCAAAACATTTGGCTTGAGCTGTAAACCATTTTGGTTTTATCTGTTGGCCAGGTGGAGCAGAGATCCTAATGTGGTGATAATGACTTCTCAATGATGTGTGGTTGACTTGATGGCTCACTTCGTAGAAGGCAAACCCTCCACCATCAAGGATCCAGTCTTTCCTGATGGTGTAAACCTCCCCACCTTTCCCAACAACACTTTATTACTTTAGCTCTAGGGATGGTAGCTATCTTAACCTAGGGAACGCTGGTGCCACATGTCCATGCACACCACTAGCTATAGTGAGTGACCTCATAGGTTCTTCAGAGGAGCCTGGAAATAATCTGGCATCGGACTTGAGCTGCAGTACCTGTTGCTATGCTGTGTCTTAAACCTACTCGGGTGTCTAGCAACACTTATCATTCAGTACTTAAATGGGTTGTCTAGGATTAGATAAACATGGATGATTTTCTTCTAGGAATAGTGCCACACCTATCTATTGGTTATCTGGTATTAAAGCTCAGTTCTCTGTAAATGAGATTGAGCTGCAATACCAAAAAAACTTGTGAATGGGTGCAGCACTTTTTTTTGGAACATCTGATGAGATTTGTACAAACCGTCTTTGGGTAAAACTGGAGCCATGAGCGTGCGGGTGCTGGGAATTTCGTAAGGTGTAGCAGTTGGGCAACCATACATTGTCATATAGTTGTAATTTCCCTTCCAGGCTCGTGTGCATTCTATGGGAGAATATGAGATGGAGTACAGCTAAATCTTCATCCAGATGCAAATAATTATTATGGCATATGTGATGTTCTTGTCCGGAGCCATATTTTAATATCAATGTTCTCTATGAGAACTTGGGGCAATAAAATGTACCAATTCTCTGTTTTCCAGGTTGTGAAGTAACTCCAGATGTTAATATATCTAGCCAGAAGTTTATCATTAAGCTCCTCATACCAGTTGCTGAAGGAATGAATGAAATCTGGCTCCGGTGTGAAAATGTAAGAGATTTAAATGCAAGCTGCAGCATGAATATTCTCACTAGTTCTAGGATATAATCGGCTCCTAGTGAAAATGGTTTCAGGGCTGGCAGCATGTTGGATGGTGCCCTGTGCAATATTTGACACAATTCCCTGTGGTGTATAGTCATGTACTAAATGTTGCTCTAATAAAAATGCCTTACATTGGTCAAATAATACTTGCTTATGGTTGCCTAAATAAGTGCTCTACAGTGCTGGCACCACCATACTCTGCAGTGGCACCCAGTACCTAATTAAATGCCATCATGCAGTGCCAAGTAACAGTGCTATACAATGTCTAACCTATACTATGATTCAAGGTGCTGGCACCCACTGTAGTAGAAGCAGCAATAAGCCCTTTGCCACTGCACAAACACGCTCACCTAAGACTGGCCTTGGTCATTGAATGTTCATGATATAGCTGTGGGCTATTCTTTTAGTAAGGTGATTTACATGCATGTCCCATAAGTTATTCAAGGCCTGAGAATAGGGTTAGGATTGAGGTCCCCATATCTGGTGGACTTCATTATTGGTGACACCTCCAAGCCTAAGGCCTCATGTCCACGGGGAAAATCAGGCCCGCTCCGGATTCTCCATGGAGAATCCGTAGCGGGTCCCTCCTGCTCCGCGGACATGAGCGCTGAAAATAAGAATAAACTTACCTCTCGCCCGCTCCGGATCCTTTCTTCGCCGCGGCGTCATCTTCTCTGCGTCGCGGCCGGATCTTCTTTCTTCGGCCCGGCGGATGCGCAGGATGACGTTGGTGACGTGCCCCGCGCATGCGCCATCCCGAAGAAAAAAGATCTGGCCACGACGGAGAGAAGATGGCGCCACGGCGAAGGGAAGAACCGGAGCCGGTGAGTAAATTCCGATTTTTGTCTCCTGCGGATCCGGACGGCTTCAATAGAAGCCCGCGGGAGCCGTCCCCGCGGGAGACCCGCACGAAAATGGAGCATGGTCCGTTTGTTTTTTTTTTTTGTTTTTTTTTTCATGCCCCATTTTTTTTTTTAAATCACTTTTATTGACCATCCGCGGGTATTTATCTACCCGCGGGGGGTCAATGCATCCCTATGGGATGCGGATCCGCGGGCAGGAGAAGAGTTAAAATCCGCTGCGGATTTTAATTCTTCTTTTCCCCGTGGACATGAGGCCTTAGAGTACAATCACATGTGGTAGATTTGCTGTGGACTTTCCGCAGCTGAAAATTTTGGGTCAAAATCTGCATTTAGTGTGAATTTTGACATTAATCTGCAGCAGACTTTAGTTCCTCAATAAAAATCTGCTGCGCATCCATATTAAAATCCGCAGCAGGAAATATGCACTAAAATCCACCATGTGTGAACGTACCCCAACAATGTGAGCCGTGGACTTTGGAAAGCAGTATGTGAGCCACTCCATTGTCAACTTGCTAATGGTTGGGTCTTCTGGACCTGATGGTCATGTTTGACAAGTTTTATGGCCTCTAAATGAATTAACTTCTAGACCAAACTTTAAATTTGCCATGGACATTGGATCTGGCTAAGAATATGTAGCAGATAGATATAATCTCTGTTCTGTTAGGGGGATCATGGTTTAGGATGGTGCTTTATCATGAAGAGTTAAACGAACTATACTTAATCTTGCAGGAAAAGCAGTATGCTCAATGGATGGCAGCATGTAGATTGGCATCGAAGGGCAAGACCATGGCAGACAGTTCTTACAGCCTAGAAGTCCAGAACATTTTGTCTTTCCTGAAAATGCAGCATTTGAACCCTGACCCACAGTTCATTCCAGACCAGGTCAACTCTGATATCAACCCAGAATGTGTTGTTTCACCCCGGTATCTAAAGAAGTACAAGAACAAGCAGGTAATGGAAAGGTTTTGATGAGATTGGCACACTGTCTTGCCTTGATTTAGGCACAAGGCTTTGAGCATTCATGCATTGCTTACAGGATCAAGCAGCACAAAGGGTTAACGGCATGGTTGCTACATCCGGGAAGTGGCTCTTGTTAATGGTCCCTGAGGTCAGCTGGGACGCTTCTGTCCCACAGAATCTCATGACACTGGGCTGCAGTATAAAGTAGGATGTGCTGTGCCAGGGGAATGTGTGGAATGCAGATACACTGTCAGCTGGCTGCTCAGCAATGAGAGATTTAGGACATTGGTTAATGTAATTGAAATTTCACTTGAACTAAAACGTAATATTTCACTATGTAAATCTATATAATCATGGAGTGGGATTTTCCTTTTGGGGTTGCCGGATACTGACGCTTCTCACTTGTCTTGTGGATGCTAGATTATTGGAATTTTGCTGTATTGTGGAGGTTTAATGACCCCTATGGTAAATCAGTATTGCATTTATTACTCACTAATACCTGCTTTTGTATACGCTGGCATGGGGCTGAATAAAGGCATTGAACACAACGGTTGTGCCTGCATCCTCCACCATTTGCAGCACAAGCCCCGCTTTCACGTCAGACTCTTGACACTCACTCTGCTTGCATTCATTTTGCTTTTGTTTCTGCTTTATTTTTGTCCTCGGATGACTGCAGATCCTTTTTCTTTTGCCTATTTGGCTTTAATCTGAATTTTTTTTGTTTTATCTCCATCTTTCTCCTTATCCTATAATCTTCCATTTCTCGGCATTGCCACCTGCAGCCAGGCTATGTAAGAGACTTGGTAAGTTCCAAGCAGAAGGACTTTTGTGTTCAGTTGGCAAATTTTTCATATCATGCTTTGCCTTTTTAAGATGTTTTACCCCAACCAAAGATTGCTCAAAATCTATATATTTTCTGCTGGGATTTTAACTTGCATTTTGTGTTTTTTATAAATTGCGATTTGCTAAAAGGTTATAATTAACTTCTCTACATACCTACATGTGGGTACAGTTGGGTTACCTGTTTGTATCTGGTATGACATTGGCTTTTCATTTAGTAGTGGAAGCCGAAACAGACACATTTTCCAACTTTTTTCTAAGAATGTCGATTTCAATGTGGAACCTCTTCAGATATTATAGAAATGCAATTAGCTAATAAAAGGACTACTGTTCTTATAACTGTGTACTGCACCTTCAGATTCCTGAATGTAGAATAACTAATTGTATCAATGCTTCGAAGTATTTAATGCTATTTTATAACATGACTGTATGGGCTGAGGACTAGACAAGTTGTAGACTAGGAATTACAGCAAGTTCGTAGTTTATTTGAGTTTACTTGATGGTCCGTTTATTCACAAGTTTGCCTCTCGGTTCTGGAATGCTTGTCATCCCATAACAAGTGGAAGGTTGCAAGGATACATTGATGTGATTTGAATGTGCTTATTAGGTACCCCAATGCACAAATCCTATAGAACTGTGGTCTGGAAGAAGGGCAGGACCACAGAATGATAATGAAAATCTACATAATAGTAAGGCTCCTTTTACACAGAGTGATAAATCGTTTGTACGAGCGAATGAGAACAGAGTTGACGTCTGAAGCCTGTTTTATATAGGGAGATAAATCATTCAGAATTGCATTCAATGACTAAACAACCGCTGTTCACATGCAAGAATGTGCGAACGAGGGAATGATTTTTATGTCTGCATAAAATGAGCGACTAACAAAAGGCGACCAAATTCTCGTTTGTCATTCAATCATTGGCTATGTTTACACTGAACGCTGATTATTCAAATTCGCACGATCCAGTGATTGGCTTTAAAAAATAATCGTTCCGTGTAAAAGGGCCTCAAGTCAAGTAGCTTCTGGGAACTGTAGTCACTAAAGTTGGCTAGTCATATTAACAAGTTGTCATAGGTAGATAAGGCTACATCCACCTTTTCTAAGGCTGAATGCCCATGGGCGGATTACCGCTGCGGAAATCATGGTCAGACACCCGCTGCGATCTCCACAGCAATGTCTGTCTATAGACATGCTGTGTAAAATGATCCTCCCCTGCGCACGAGCGGAAATCAGCTGCGCTTTATTAATTTTTTTTCTTCCGCTTGTGGGGGGAGAATCGCAGCACGGATGGCTTCCATTGCAGTCAATGCAAGCTGCCCGTCCTGCGATACTCCGTGCTGTGGGCACAGTGGAGGTATCGCGGGAATCTGCATTATACCCCAGCACCATGCGCTACACTGCACATGATCGCTGGCCGACACTCTCATGGCAGATCTGGAGAGGTTAGAATAGGGTCTTTGGTGAGTGCCGGGTCTGATTCTGCTGCGAGATTCACAGTCTGAATCCGACCCGGCCGTGGGCACAAGCCCTAAAGGATAACTTGAGTTTTTAACTAGTTCCTCTGGTTTGTTTATGTAGTAACAAACAATGGATATATACCGTAATTCATCCCCCCAGCACAGTAAGTAAATCTGCCACACAGTCTGGAATAGGGGAGGCATTTTTCAGTCTCCCAGTTCAACCCTCTTAAAATACTACATATAAGATGTGTCGGCATTAAAGGGAACTTGTTACCACCTTTATGCTGTCCTCTGAGGGCAGTATTGGGTAGGGACAAGCACGCTGATTGCAATAATGTCTGTGGTGCATCTTTTGAAGTAGTTTTGTGTGCTATCGATAAAATGTACATTTCTTACACAGGACTCCCAAGAAGCCGTCAATACTCATAAGCTGCAGGTTTGCCCCTTCTCACCCCAAGCACTGTAGGGTAGTGTGCACAGGGCTAGCCCGCAGCTCATGAGTGTTGAGGATGTCTTCTTGTAGTCTGCTGTCAGAGACTTACATTTTATCAATAGCAGCGGACACAAACTGTTACGCAGATACATAAGACAGACATACTGCTGCAGTCAGCAAGTCTTTGACTATCTTATGTTGCTCTCATACTTTAATATTTGTGCATCAATACAAGTTTTCCCTGTTTGGAGTTAAGTAGTCTTCTGCTTACGAAGCCTCCGTCCTGATGGAAATGTCTAATTCTTTCCATGGATTCCAATTCTTCTCCACTAACTTACTGGATTGTTGGACATATGATTTAACTGACAGGCCAAAGACTTCGACTGGATGGATGAATACACAAAGTGAAATTCCATTTAATCAGCCATTCTATAATCCTGAAAGACTGAGAATCCAGCGTTTGTCTCCTATACAGAACTGTAATATGTGGATGCAGCAGATTTGGTTAACACTCTAGCTTGTGCTTTTAGACTTGCATATGAGGTTTTTTATATTTTAATGTCTTTCCAAAACCATTTGGTAGTTCAGCAACTATTGGGATACATTGATGTTGAATTAAAGGTAATACAGATAAAATCTAAAATCATTTTTTATTGTTCAATCATTTTATCTGAAAAATTTCTTACAACTAAAATTTTAAGAAGGTCTCGCAGGACCTTGTGAAAAGAAAATGAACATATCCTGTAATAACCGAAAATAGAACAATTCGGGCCAACTCCTACATCTCACTCTTAACTTTTATGGTGTCTATTATTTTCAGATGAGGACATAGATTAAGTACCTCAAGTAATACTTGGCCCGACAATAAGATTAAATCCTATCTTCACTTGTGTAAGACAAGAAGAAGAGAAAAGTGTGTGTGCTTCTCTCGTATTTTCCGCCTTTTTTTTTTTTTTTTTTTATTTATTTATTTTTTTTTAATGCTCTTTTCTTATATAATTTTTAACTTTTTTAAAATGCCTTTTTTAAATTCTCATTCTGTCTCCTTAAGCAATACTGACACGAATAGAGTTGCGCCAGATCTTGGCTTGCTCTTCTGATCAGCTGTTGAGTTTATTCGCTGCGGAATAAGTTGGCGCTATACAAATAGAGTTATTATTATTTATTATTATTAAAGATTTATTTATTCTGAAGATAAAAGATAAAAAATCGATGACCTAAGAGCTGGACAATTGCTTTAAAGTTTTTAATAATTTTCAAATATTCTCTGTTCTCAACAAATTTGTCGGTAAATGGGAATATCATTGTTTGCATTCAGATGATGCAAACTAGTACATATCTGGCAGTGCTGGACTCTAGACCGATACATAATTTGCAACTACAGAAACTTCTCTGGTACTTTGCTGAAATCTATGTGTTGGCTCACAGAGTTTTGCCTAGACTGGATGCAGTTGTATCCATTTCTCAACTGAGATACTACAGTATCTAAAGGTCTGCTGCCTCTGAATAATTGTCAGACTTGGGTTAGATAGCATCCAGTGCAGAATTTATTCATCTTTTTGCGCTTTAATCATGAGAGAAAAAGATTTTTGGATGTGTATGTATGCATGTGTGTATGACAATGGCAGCATATCCAGAGCAGCTCCGTGAATAAATACAGTACCAGAACCAAGCTCATCAATATAATAGCAGAACTGAGCAATTGGGCTGAAAATATTGCCTCTGCACATCAGAGGTGAAGAGACCAAGCCAGGCGGAGGATGATTCATGTAGCTCCAGAAGACTCTGCCACGTGAAGGAAGAACATGACTTGGCCAGCATACCTAAGGAGGGGAGATCGGCCTTAGGCTACATCATCCTGGTGTCCCCTCTACAAGCTAGACTGCGTTAGTCACATGTAGAAAAGGCCAGCCATAGTCTGAATGTAAAGAATGTTCTCACTTACTGACTGCAAACTAAGGAGTTGGTTCATGGTCTATAAGAAAGTTGTACATCTTATATATTCAATGACCCATATATTTTCTATCTTGATGCTGATGTTTAGATGAAGATTCTTCTTGGTGTAATGATTTTTTTTTTTCTTCAGATCACAGCCCGTATCCTGGAAGCGCACCAGAATGTTGCTCAGATGAGTCTAATAGAAGCCAAGATGCGGTTCATTCAAGCATGGCAGTCATTACCAGAATTTGGCATTACCCATTTTCTTGCAAGGTAGGTGTAAGTGATGACCAACTTGTGTTGTATTCTGGGAGATGTAACAAGCTTTGTATGCTGTATAAGAAAAGGGGGATCTCTATTATTATTCAGCTATCCTACATATGAATGCAAATTGTTTTCGGCAGGTTCCAAGGTGGGAAGAAGGAAGAGCTGATTGGTATTGCTTATAATCGGCTCATCAGAATGGATGCCAACACTGGAGATGCCATTAAGACATGGAGATTTAGTAACATGAAGCAGTGGAACGTCAACTGGGAAATCAAGATGGTAAGCCTAGCCTTAATTATCATATATATTAGGTCGTATTTAGGGAGGGGGCAATGTTCAGGTTGACCTTTTAAGTAATTAAAGGTGTTTTCTGGGACTGTAATATTGGCCTATCCCAGTGGTCCGCAACTAGTGGTTTTGGAATCGTATGTGGCTCGCCATAGGAGCCCTGAGTTATGACTATATATACTTGGTTGCTATAATATAACATGCGCTAACAAGACTGGGGACTATTTAGATCTCATTATTGGTACCGTCAGGGTTTAAAAATGGATGGAACCTGGATGGGACCTGTCTTGGCCATTAATAAAAGCTGCTGAATAGGTCTTCCTTTTTGGCAGATTTCTGCTCATTTCCATTTCATTGCTCGGGGGTTCAGTTTAAACACTAAGATAAATGGTTTACTTAAGGGGATCGTTCCGTCAACTATATAAGTGAATGACAATGACTGAACGATTGATGTTTAAACTAAACGATTAGTGAACGAACAAACCATGTTTTTTTTTAAATCCAAATAGAATTGAAAAAGGCAGTGGAGAGATTTGTAAGAACTGTGAATGAAGGATTTTTCTTTCTGTATAGGGAAAAAGTAAGGTGCCGCGTGACCACTAGTTGTTGACCATGTAAATGGGGCATGATCGTTTAGCTTGAAGACAATAAAAAACATGTGGACTGAAGGCGCAACCCTTCTAGTCAAGAAAGATATTGCAACAAGGGGAATACCCGAGTCTTTGTTTTTAGCAAAGTTAACGGACAGCCATAAATGCCCCATCTTCAGAAACTGCTGTTGAAATGTGGGGGATGTAGGCAGCAGGATTTTCCACTACACTGGAGAGAAAAATCCCCTTGAAGGGGCTTTTGTAGAAGTTCAGTCATGGGGACCATTGTAGAGATTCAAATCTCCAGCCACATCAATAACTATATAGGAACTACCATCATTCAGATGGGCTAGCATGATAACCCTGCTAATAATGATATAGTTTCACATAAATTCATTGACCATGGTGGCTGTATAAATGCACTCCTGGGTAGGGGTTTCTTTTCTTTTTGAGAGTCTCTTCGAAACGGTCAATAATGGAAGCCTATTTTTCTCCTCAAAGGTAACCGTGGAGTTTGCAGATGAAATGAGGCTCTCCTTCATATGCACAGAAGTAGATTGCAAAGTAGTTCATGAATTTATTGGTGGATACATCTTCCTGTCTACGCGGGCCAAGGACCAGAACGAAAGTCTCGATGAAGAGATGTTCTTCAAACTCACAAGTGGATGGGTGTGAGACCTTAGCTCCCACCCACTGCTCTCCTCCAAGATTACCAGAGCTCTTTTTCCAATTTTTATTTCTTTTTTTTTTTTTCTAAGTATGCTGCTTAAGGAAAAAAAAACATACAATAAACATAAGCTTGAAATGTATCCTCCCTATGAAAGTTCTGCATTTAACAAGCTGTGGGCACTAACCAAAGCACTTCCATACTACAATATGTTGCAAGTACCACCTTCTGTCCAAAAAAAGGAGGAAATGGATGATTTTTTTTGTTTTTGACAGTGGTTTGAGGGGCGTAATGGCTATTGTAGACTGAAGAACATGCAAGAATTAAAAGCCATTCACTATAGACGATGATCAAGGGCTTAGACTTTATAACTACACAATAATCAGGTCTACTGCATGTATTTTTATATTTTGGTTCCCAAAAAGTTCACCTTCTGGGGTTTTTCAGCCCTTTTGATGAAACTTTTTTAGCTTGTAATGTTTTTGGATATTATGTCAATCCTGATCAATTTTTGTGCTTTTTCAAGAACACTGTAGCCTTTTAAGGAAAATGCTAATATTTACAGGGGCACCTGGAGCATACCTGAGAGCTGGCAGCCATTTTTAAAGCCCAAGCTAGGGGCCAAATGAGGCTAATCCAATGAGGTAGTTGGAGTTTTATAGACAAAATGATGTCAACATCTTGCCTCAAATTGCTTTTATGATGTTATTGACCGCCCCCACTGTGTATGGGCTGTTGGTACATATAGTTCACTTACATTTCCCTATATGTTTGTTTCCTTTTAGTTCTCCTACTGTCTACACCATATAGTATTAAACAAAAATGTAGTGTTCACCAGCGTCGTCCTGCCAGATATGCAACGTTTCATGACTATATGAAGTAAAGGTCGAATGAAGTATGTTAAATTTTGTTTTTTTGGTTTTTTTTTTGTATAACTTATGTAAAAACACAAATTTTATAAAATTGTACAGTGTTTATTAATTTTCCTTCAGTTACAGGATCACCTATTTTTTTTCTTTAGTTATAGTAATCTGCATTTAAGAATGTACTCTTATTGTCATTTTTAGTATTAAATATATTTCACTGCAACCTCAAGTTCTTGTTTTATCACTGAAGTATACATGCCCAGTAAAATCTGGAAAGGGGGGGAGGGCAGCAAGGGTCAAAGATGGTGACCATTTCGATGTAAAAAAAAAAAATGCAACAAGTAGTAGTATCTGAAGCAAGATATTAATGACCTAAAACAGGGGCGTAACTATAGAGGATGCAGGGGATGCGGTTGCACCCGGGCCCAGGAGCCTTAGGGGGCCCATAAGGCCTCTCTTCTCCATATAGGGAGCCCAGTACTACGAATAAAGCATTATAGTTGGGGGCCCTGTTACAAGTTTTGCATCGGGGCCCGGGAGCTTCAAGTTATGCCTCTGACCTAAAAGTATACACACACTACTTCGTTCTATATAAAACTATATTTACATAACTGCTTTGGTGCTAATGCTTGTGTTCCTCCGATAGAAGTATGAGCGTTTCAGAAAATCTTATTTGCAGACAAAGGGAAGCACACGAAAATTGATTTTTCACTCTAACTCTATAGAAGTTTATCAAAAGTGATGAGAGGAATGGCTTTTGTTGGCCATAGCAACCCATTGGAGTTTAGCTTCCATTTGCCGTTGCTAAGGGCAACCAGGCTGGTTCTTTTGTTAGACCGTTTTTGATAAATACAGTCTCTAGGTTTGCCGTCACATAAATATATAGACTGATGTAATACAATATTCCACAATCCATATAATGTTTGAATATTTTGAGAACATGGTGGCAAATGTCTATCACCTGTACGTCTTTCCGAGAGATCATAAAGGATAAGAAAAGTATGGCTGCTTTCCTATAGAAACAGTGAAATGCCTGTCTATGGGTGTCCGTGGTATTACAGCTCAGCCCCATTCTCTTCAATGGGACTTGACTGGCATAGCGCACGTAACCCATAGACCGGTAGGCATGTTTTTCTAGTTCTAGATGGCCCCTTAAAAATTACATGTTTTTCATGAAGCTCCAGAAATCTGACCTCTGGGCACGTGTTTTTTTGTTTTTTTTTCCCCAAGAGTGCTGTTTTGCCATTGTTCTGTGCAAAGTGCTGCATGAGACACCTCAGACCTACTACATAGTATTGTGTTCAGACATGATATATGATGATTTAAAACTATGTATAAAAGCTTTTTATTTTAAATAAAAGATAACATTTTATTTAAAGTCTGGTGTGTTTTTATTTAGAGAGTTACAAATAACGAAGATGGAACAATATCTCTGCAGCGCCACCTATTGGATGGCAGCATTCCTGCAAATCAATGGATGACTTGACCAATTCTGTAAAACAATGATTGGGAATAGGAAACTAAGCCAGAATCCATGTACAGACAGCTGTTTCGGGGTGTTTGCCCCTTATCACTGTGCAGTAGGTTTCTGGCTAGGTTTGCGAGAAGCCTGTGACGTGTGTCGTCCCTCTTCACCCCTCTTGACTCGCGTTTAAGGAGTTTGTATGAGATTAGAAAAACATGGCAGACTTCCTCCGGAAACAGAGCCACTGTTGCCAATGGTATTTTGTAGCTCAATGATTAGAAAAACATGTTTTGGTTTTTTTTTCCCTCCAAGAACAGCATTTTAAAGCCAGATTGCTTCTGCAGATTTTAAATGAATATCAGGTATTGGTTAATACTTTAGCAGCCTGGTGTTAAACTGCTGGTGTG
The DNA here is from genome assembly GCF_035609145.1 of Eleutherodactylus coqui. Taxonomy (NCBI): domain Eukaryota; kingdom Metazoa; phylum Chordata; class Amphibia; order Anura; family Eleutherodactylidae; genus Eleutherodactylus; species Eleutherodactylus coqui. The sequence goes on along the minus strand of NC_089842.1, from coordinate 150,733,895 downwards.
TCAGTACTAATGTGGATCAATTGTGGGGTGCAGGATAGCCCGCTGGGATTTATGTTGGTGGGACTGACACCCTTCCTATGCCCAATCTATGTGCAAGAATAAGGCTGCACCCACACGGGCCACAAAATCATTGCTATGAAACGCATGTATGTGAAACCCGTGGTTTCTAATGGGTTCTTTTCAAGCTACAAAACATTGATCATGAGAAATAACTCATTGGAAACAATGGGCTTAAGTCCCCCTTCACATGGGCAACACTATCACTGCAAAAAAAATTGACGCGATGTCGCTGCGTTTCGCAGCAATACTATAATTCTGTGGCGCTACAAAGTCACGTGACTTTGTAGCACCATGTTCGAGGATCTTTGGGGAGGGGACTTTAAATATAAACCCTACCCCAAAAATAAGCCCTAGCTGCAGAAAAAAAATATAAAAAATCACCTAAGAAGCGCTGTCAGCTCCGCTGCATCTTCTCACCGGTCCCTTGCAGTTGTCTTCAGCATCTCTTCTGGTCGGGGATTAAAAAAAAACTCCACCTCCAGGAAGCGCTGCCTCTAATTGGCCAAGTGCTGTGATGCTCAGCCAATCACAGATTTTCTAATCCCTGGCTAGAAGAGCTGCTGATTACAACTGCCAGGAACCGGGGAGAAAACGGGCCAGAGTGGGACATCGCCTCTGTGTTTTGGTTTTAGAATTTTTTTTTTTTTTTATTTTTTTTTTTTGTTCTGCAGCTAGGGCTTAGTTTAGGGCTTTGACAGTAGGATTTCCTACTGTCAAAGTTGCATCGCACCGTATGAAAATCCCATTTTTTTATGCGACGCAACGAAGGGGAAGGCTCCATAGGGAAACATGGGCTACAAAACCTCACTGGTCGCGTGCATATTGCGAAACCCACCAGGTTTTTGACTCTCAATGTAGCATGCTACAAAACAATGCAAATGTGAAGGAACCCATAGGAAAGCATGGGCGTCGCATACATGCAATTTGCAGCATTGTCACGACGCAAGAAAATTGCGTGACTTTGTCGCACGTGTGAAGGAGGCATAAGGCTGCTTCCACACGGGCTACAAAACACATATATGTGAAGCCCATGGTTTCCAGTGCAGCAGTTTGCCTGTCTGCATTCTGTTGAAGTGATGGTCTACCTGCCCTTGTATCTTTACATCAGGATATCGGTGATGCGGCCACTGGCAGGAATTTTTGAATTGCTATGTCCCTTTCCAGTTGTTTGTCGTGGTTGCATAAGACCGGGCTCACGTGGTCTAAATATGTGTCGGCTGCGCAAATACGCTGCATGTTTGCATCGCATCGGAGAGAACATCGCCTTTGTGAAAGCTGCTTCTGTACATGCGCACATGGAAAAAATGCTGCAGCATTTTACAGTACAACATAAGTAGATAAGATTTTAAAAAACTTCATCTACTTAATACAGAAAAATTCTGCACAAATTTTGAAGCAGAAATGACAATTCATGCGGATTTTGAATCCACAACCTTTAAATTTGTGCTGCTTTAGGGCTTAGTCACACAGCATATATCGGCCACCGTTTTCACGGCCGATATACGTTAACATCTGATGCATTGGATTCCAATGCATCAGATCACACAAGTGTATTCCTGTGGCATAAAAGCACCCATCAGGAAAGCTAATCCTGGAACTATCTTCTTGGCCTGACTACGACCGCTGCCATAGCCTCCTATGAGAGCCAATGACAGCTAAACTCCCTCCCCCTTATCTCCGCCCATTGCTGGCTGCGGACAAGAGCACGGGCAGGAGGGAAGCCTAGCACTGCCCCTGCCTGACCCCTCCCATTGCTGGCTGTGGGGAGGGGAGGGAGCTTCGCTCTACCCTCCCCCACAGTCTGTTTATAATGGGAGAGGGAAGGGGAAGACAGCATAGCTCTCCCTCCGCCCGATGGCATTTACGCCTAGTCCATGCAGCACATGGTAGTGTGTATTGGCTGGCTGATATACGCTCGCGTGAATAAGCACTAAGGCTCAGTCACAAGGGTGTATGTGTCCCATGTTTTACCTGCGTAAAATAGACAGTACACAGCAAATGCACATGTTAAATCCCCACAGCCTATATTGCTTTGCATCACACACCAAATTAGGATATGTTTATTTTTGTTTTGTTTTTTTCCATGCAATGTATAAAAATGCAGGAATGAGGAGCTCAATAGAAATCAATGGGCTCTTAGCTCCGCGTATTAATATGCAGGTGACATCTGCATGTGTGAGTAAGGCCTTATTTTAAGTGCAGATTTCACCTCTTTAAATGAGGGGATAAAATCCACATCAATCGGTGCAGATTTGCTGCTGATTTTCTGTTGCAGAAAATCCGCAAATCCGCTATGAAGAGGAAGCTGGGTGGCCACCATCGGGGCTGACGTGACAGCTCTCATTGAGACTGTCAACAGCTTTTCCAGACTAATAAATAAGTCTAAAAACTCATATACATAGGCATGAGTAGAGTATTCATGGACCACAAATTACTTATTGAATGCGGATGCTTGTCCTTCTGGGTTTTTGGATGTGTAAATACGCAGTGATGCATACATGTGCTGGCCCATTTACTTTTAGGGCTTATTTTGGAGTATAATACACAACAATATAGGATATGCTGCGTCTTTTTTTTTATGCAACCTGAAAATTGTGTGAAAAATATGCAGATGTGAATGAACCCATGGATTCTATTCACTGCATAGATGTGTAGATGAGCACTAACTCGTTACACTGTAATAGTAGTATCCTTCTAGAACTATGGCAGTTTCTTACTGGTGATACCTGAAAGAATGGATCCAACCTCAGTGGGACCTGCAATGGCAGTCAAACGGCAAGAAGGGTGGAAAATTAAAAAAAACTAAAAACTTTTTCTCTGTCTGGGAGGGGGATTTTGCTATAGCATTGTTATTTTGTGTGTTTTATATGGCATATCATTATAATATGTATTTTTTTTTACTCAAAATAATCCTCCAACACAATTCCTAAATGTCACTTTAGCAATGATATATGGACACTGCCCACTAATTACATGGCTTTAGCAAAAATAAACAATCTAGCACTGAGTGAGTCATGAAATTACACTGCATTCAGACTTTCCATTTTAGAGGCAAAATGTTGACAGCTTCCTTTTCTGACAAACATTGGAACTATTTGGATTTTTTTTTTACATTTTTGTATCTTTACACATTAACCCTTTCCAATCCACTGTCTGACCTCCTGAAGACATTATGATTTAGGGCTGTACAGCTCCGATGTTGGAAGACGTCCGTCGGGGTTCTCTTACTGTATATTGCCAGCCTCTCTGCTGTCAGAGCAGATTACAGCCCCTACTCATCTAATTGTATGTTCCTCTGCTCTCCTCCATACTTGCCTGGCCACTTACCTCAGATCTTACCATTGCCAAGTCTCCTGGGTACCGCATTCTGACAATACTTTTCTCCTCATTCCATCAGTTGCCTTCAGCTCTGGGCGCTACAATAGACCGTGCCTGGGAGTGTAGAGGACTGTAAGAGTGGTGAGTAGGTGCAGAGCAGGGTTGCCAACTGTCCACATGTTTCTGGAGAGTCTGTAAAAATAGGGGACTTTTTTCTTAAGTGTCCATGAATTTTTTGAGGCTGGTGGTACTTATTATACAACTAATTATTATTTTACAACTCAAAGTAAATGGTGGTAATGAGAGATGAGCGAGCGTACTCACTAAGGCAAACTACTCGAGCGAGTAGTGCCTTATGCGAGTACCTGCCCACTTGTCTCTAAAGATTCGGGTGCCGGCGGGGGAGAGCGGTGAGTTGCGGGAGTGAGCAGGGAGGAGCGGGGGGAGAGAGTGAGAGAGAGATCTCCCCCGCTCCCGCCCTCTGCCGGCACCCGACTCTTTAGAGATGAGCGGGCAGGTACTCGAATAAGGCACTACTCGCTCGAGTAGTTTGCCTTAGCGAGTATGCTCGCTCATCTCTAGTGGTAATGAATGTACATCCGAATTCTGTCCTACAGACATGTAGTGCTTTTAATCTTTATTATTCAAGGTGTTTTTTTGCGATGTGTTAGTAAAAATGTTGACAGTTTGATTTCTGGATAAGTTCGGAAAAATGAAAAATTCAAATTAGCAACGCTGCCACAGAGTGTGTTTAGATTAGGATCTCAATTTTTTTAGGAGGCCTGGTTTGGGTTCTGTATTACTTCGGGGGTGTTCAAGGGCATACATAGAACTCATGGGGCCTCAGAGCAAAGCTAAGAATTGCCCCTCCCTGAAAAAGTGTGTGTGTGTATACATATATGTATTCTGAAATGTGTATGTATATATTTACTTAAACTGTTACTGTTAAACTATGTTCATAACATAGCACTTTAGCATTGGTATATGTCTAAATAATGAAATCCCCATATAATAGTCAGATAACAGCTCTATACAGTAATAGTGATTACATGTACAGTTACCTCCAGTCATCACAGGTATCTTGAGCAGGCTCGTTCACACGTTCGGTGTTTTTACATTTTCTCACGGGCGCCGTAAAATCACATGAAAGGACTTTTTCCCGCCAGGGAAATTATCAGTTTCTCACCCATTCACCTGACCGCTGCAAAAATGCCTCCCCTTCTCTTTTTTCCCCTGCTCCCATAGGAGTCTATGGGACCCGCCAGCATATATTGGCCAAAAGATAGTTCCAGAACTATCTTTTTGCCCAGGGTATATCCCCCGACACGTATTTTGGTCACGTATGTTCCACTTTTCACGATTCAACGTTTTTACGCGCCATATGAATGGATGCATTGGAAACCAATGACTCAGAATGTCGCGTATATTGGCTGGGTGTAAAAATGACGACGTTTATGCGCTTGTGTCAAAGAGCCCTTAGACTTGGAGGGTGTGAGAAGCAGCTGGTTCTGTGTGGGAAATCACTGATTGAAAGGTGGGGAGAGCAAGGCCAGAGGATGTGTTCGGAGTGTCATGTGCTAAGTGGATGAGTTCCAAAGCAGTTGCCCTACAGGTGTGAAGCCTGAATTAACGGACTGTTTCTGGAAAGCGCTTGGAGCCTGCCATCTCCCTCAGTCCCTCTTCTGATCTGACCTTATGGGAGTCTCTGCTGTATAGAGAACTAACCTGGTTACTGCGTAAGCACTAGTTAGAGCCCATTACAGTGACTGTTGAAAAGGCTTGTTTTACAGGGAGAACAGCTCCTATTAATCAGCCAGGTAATGGTCGGAAGTAAACTACCTTAGTGATGAGGAAAGACTTGATAAAGAGATTGCTGTTTGTTGTTTATTAAGACCTCATTTCCAGCAATAATGCCTGGTTCAGGATCTTTTATAACGTATTCTCGGAGGCTTTGGAACAACGCTATGTGCTGGGTCTACTGTAAAACATTGAACCGTTATGGCCTGAACCAGGCCATGAGTCTTTGTTGGCAGCTGCACCCACTTATGTAGACTGGGAGATGATGGTCACACTACAAGAGTTGGGTCTATCCTTCCTGCAGGTGCCATCTGTCGTGTAACCAGTATGTTGATCCCCCTCAGAGAGTAGGGGAGAGCCAAGCCTGTCCCCAGTGCCTCCTCACATAATTACAGGGTTGGCATTAGGGGGATTGCAAACTGGGCAACTTCCTAGGGCCCCTATCCCTAAGGGAGCCCCCAGGCAATCTAAGACACTGGCCTTGCAGCCTGTGTACCTACCAACATGACTGAGCACCATGTCATACGCAGTGTTGAGGCTTGGTTTGAGGTGCAGAACTTTTGCAAACTTTATTGGCCAGACCAACATCCAAATCTCAATCCCATCGAGCATCTTTCGAACAAACTAGAACTTTGTATCCGTGAAAATGTAATACACCCATCATCCCCTGCATCACTATCTGAAGCTCTTCTTGAGGAGTGGGGGCAAATTCTTCCACACATCTATCGGAATTTGGTGGAAAGCGACCTAAGAGGGTTACTGCCGTCACTGAGGCCAAAGGCAACCCAATACCCTATTAAGAAATGTGAATTCCATCCCCCCCCTTTTATGTATGTCCCAATACTTTTGTCAACATAGTGTATATACATGTGTGCATATTGTGCCTGTATAAATGTATGTACAGTATATGTGCCTATGTCTATGCCTATATCTATCTGCACCTATACTTGTATTTGTAAGTGTATATATGGCCTGTGTATATATATATATATATATATATATATATATATATATATGTGTGTGTGCCTACATGCGTATATATACATATCTACAAAATATCAGTGAAAAATAGTAGTTATAGTAGTACCTGCTGGTAAACTTAATAGCCAAGAGAAATCACTGCAAACATGCAACAAAAAAAAATAGTAAGAAATATTGTTTTTCTCTGTGCATAAACACTTGGGAAATGGAAAATAAACAGAAAGGCTTCAGTTTCATTTCCATTTTTTTTTACTGAACAAATAACGCAGTTTGCTGCACTATTTGTTCAGTTAAAAAATGGAAACCAAAGAGAACAGACATAAACTTTTATGAGGGCTACACAAACAGCTAAGTGCTCAGCTCTTTGTGGAACAGGGAGACCAAGTTTTGCCATTTTGGCCATGCAAAGCGAAGAATGGAATACCCCTTTAAAAGAGACCCAATCACCTGAACTTGGCTATTGTTCTTATTCAAAAACTCAATAGCCCCCCTGTCAGATCTTTAACTACTTGGGACCCATAAATATATATATTTTTTAAAAGAAGCTATGTACCGTTCCATATCATAACCAACTTTCCTGAGACGGTTGGACAGGCTCTTTTGATTGATGGCTCCAGCATGCCACAGAACTCCAGACAGTGCTGAAGCATGATGTCTTACAAATAATTACCATGAGATGTCACATTCTGACTAAAATGGCATTACTTACTGCTTAAATAAAACAATAATCCATCGAAAAGCTTTAATTTATGCTTATCAATCGATTACTGCTTTGCTAAAGCAGTAAATAGTGCAGCTGTAATCAGAACACAAGATCTTGAATTCGGACACTGTATGGAGCTACGCCAATAGACTCGAAGCAAAAGTGCCTGGCCAACTTTCTTGGAAAAGTCTGTCAAGATATCGGGTGGTATGTAGTCTTTTTTTTTTTAATGGGTCCTAAGTAGTTAATGATTCAATTTTCAGAGGGTGGGAGTGGCTAGTGAGTTTTAATATAAGAATAATAGGTTCAGGTGATGGGGCTGTAGTGACCAGAAACACCTATTCCTGGCGCCTCTATAATTATTGTACATGTCATGTCTTTTGAGTAGATGCACTGTGCAAAATGTCTTGTCTCCTGTTATGTGTATTGCACAGCTGCAGAAAATGAGGAGTTAGGCCCCCTGTCCATTACCGCCAGCGAATGACGACGGCCGACGCTTCCCATAGCATGTGGCTGTATCAATTTATGTCCTGTCGTGGTATGCTAGAGACTATAAGTATGAGTGTTTGAGAGCAAGGTGTGGTCTTTCATCATCTTCTATGGTAGAGAGTGGAGTGCTGGCCACATGGGGGTACCTTCAACCCTCATGTGGTGAAGAGAATGGAGGAGAAAGGGAGGTTTCCTGAGGTCCCAGGAACCATTTAGAGAGAGAGAGCAGAGTGAAGAAGAGTGACGAGTCCACCGTGCAGAGATCCAAGTCTTCAATAAGTGAGTATCTGTGGAGTGACCCTTCCCCCATCCTCTCAGTAAATGTTCTCTATCCAGGAGCAATACCATACAGATAACGAGGACTGTAGGACCGGTGTCATCCTGTGTTTCCTCCCTGACCTCAAATCTACTGTCCTGCCTGCATTGGTGTGCATTAATTTGTATGCTGAAGAATTTCAAGTAAAGTTTTGCCAGGCTCTGACCGTTCCCAGGGACTGAGGTACTTAAAAACCTCATTGTGTGTGGATTTCCTTTATTTTCTGCCGAGGTTCATTCCGGTGAGTAAGGAACGGTGGCGTCACGTGACATACTGAAATTCCACTACATGTATTTAAGCTATCCCTATCCTAGGGGTGTCTGGAAGAGGCCCAGTGATACTCTGGCCGAGATCGCATGTGTCCCTCTGGGGAGGAGTCTGGTAAGCACCACCGTGACAAGTGACAACGCTACCCTCCCAGCTCCTCACCATGGGCCTCGTGTCCCGAGTGTCCATCTCGGTCGCTGCAGGGTCTCTTTAATCGTCTTCTTTGTGCTCAATAACAAAGCCCCAGGAAGAAAGGTATGCCACTATGAACTCCATCACGAGATGTGAATGGGTGTAAAAAGGGCCTCAATTTGTGTGTGATGTTTATTCTCCAATAAATTAAATTTAGGGGATATGAACACTATGAGCCAAAGTTGATAGACACGCAGCAATAGCAGCTCCTATTTGGATGAACTTTAGTTGTCCTGTAATTCAACATGTCCCCCTTTCAGGGAAAATGTCTGGCTGACCGCAGCTACCCTGTTTCCCCCAAAATAAGACACTGTCTTATATTAATTTTTGCCCCAAAAGAGGTACAGTATCTTATTTTCAGGGGTGTCTTATACTTACCTAGCTGATGGCATCCCGGTGCCTTGCTCTGGTCTTTGGCGCTGCGGCCTGCTACCGTGTCCTCCGCGCTGACAGCATTCTCTTCCTGGTAACGGGGCTTTAAATACCCCGACTCCAGCAAGTGAGTGCTGCGATTGGATCATGAGTGCCATGGCTCAGTCAATTAGCGCTGCTAGGGTAAAGTCAAGTCTTGCTAAGCGACGTTCATATCAAGTGCTTACCAGTTTGACTGTTGCCATGTTCCCAAAGCATGGAAGACCAAGCCGTGGATGACAAACAGTTCAAGCTGAATGCTCGGCTCGACAGCTCTTAAAACATTTACAACCATTTTTCTAAACATTTTATGTTCGTGTAGCGAAGATTGGGGTCAATCTAGTAATACTATATAGTGGTCCTAGCTGTGGGCATGATGTGGTGGTATTATTGGTAATTATATATTGTGTTTTGTTTAAAAACAGTATGGTGGTAATATTTAGTCCTGGTATTTGATAACTAGAAATCTACATGAATAAATTACACCCATTGTCAAAAAACATCAAGTACCTAAAAGGAGTTGTCGGAATTGGATGAAACTTTCTATCTGTGATTGTAACGTGGATATAAGCAATTACAATATCAGAGCAAAAGGATAATTTATTGTTGCAAGCTGAACACTTGAAGGGAGTTTCTAGTACCCAGATGGGCCACCTCTAGCTTGGATACAAGATGTGACACGGGCGGGCATGGAGGTTCTAGTACTCTGTTGTACTACCTCTAGCTTGGATAGAAGTTGTGATACAGGCAGGCATGGAGGCTCTAGTATTCCGTTGTACTGCCTCTAGCTTGGATACAAGATGTGATACAGGCAAGCATGGAGGCTCTAGTATCCTCTTGGGCCACCTCTAGCTTGGATACTAGATGTGACGTGGGTGGGTATGGAGGTTCTAATACCCTGTTGTACCGCCTCTAGCTTGGATACAAGATGTGATACAGGCAGGCATGGAGGCTCTAGTATCCTGTTGGGCCACTTTTAGCTTGGATACAAGATGTGATATGAGTGAGCATGGAGGCTCTAGTATCCTGCTGTACCACCTCTAGCTTGGATGCAAGATGTGATACTGGTAGGTGTGGAGGCATACAGGTTTCATATGGTATCCTGCAGCATATAATTCCACATTTGCTGTAACTGAGCGTCCAGATTGTGCAAACTCATAGGCCTTCAAAGTTCACATCCCAGATGGTTCCATACATGTTCTATCGGTGATAAATTGGTGAGGACTAGCACAGCAATTAGAGAAGCACACCTCCGACCTTCTCCCAGGCATGACTAATCCAGCATGCATCCATGCAGCAAAGAGAGACAGCACCCAGCAGTCTCTGCACATAGAGCATTAACCCTTGTCCTGCATAACAAGGCGCGTTGAGGCCACAATGCCACAATGCTGCTGTGACCAACAAGCCGCGACACCGGCTTGCAAAATTCTTCATTCTTGCTGTCTGATGCCTCGCTCTGTGTACAACCTGACTCCTTCCCCAGCTCTGGAACACTATACTCTGAAAGCAGGAGCTGAGATGAAAAGTCAGGTTATACACAGAGGACGCCGTCAGTAATAATGACTCTATTGCTGGCCACAGTGTAGAAACGAGACCATTCTGCCCTGGGCCCCATAGCAGCCGCATGATTTGCCACTATTGGTGGTACGCCACAGGGTTTGCTCTGGGATCTGTATTCTGGTGGTCCGGTCTGCATTATTTTGAGAATCTGTATTCATTAAGCGGGTCTGTATTTATGCAGGCTTCTGTCCTGAGGGCTGTTTAAAATTTGGCATTTGATGAAGAGGGTCATATGCACTACTTGCGAAAAATTTGCATGCTGCCAAATATATCACCTCTTGGAATCTCCATGATGTCAATTTACAAAAGTAGGCAAGTATGTATACCCTGTTAGAAGCATGGAAGGAGAAGTATTGTTGACTATTTTCCTTGAATTGTGATTCTTTTTTGTCTATTTTTAAATTTAATTTAAAAAAAATACCACACTGCTCTATGAAATGTATTGTATATGAGAGGGATGGGTGACGCTCGACCTTCATGAGGTCACTGAACCCTGTTTTCCATGATGTTCTGCCAGTCATGACAGCTGCAGTACTAGAGGTGGCCCATCCTTAATCCATGGTATTCATCATAATTGAACGACTGATTTGTGTTTGTTGCAGCCTCCTACCGAGTGCTTATGCAGCATTGTAATAATATTAAGACTTTACGTTTTCCCATTAAAAAGGTTCTTCCTTTACAATGCTGTGTTTACCATATAAAGGTTCCATTTGTAACACAATTATGTTATTACCCATATTTAGAGTCCGCAGGTTGATGGTAGTAGTCCCAGATTATATAGATATATAGGATAGATATATAATGTACAGACAAATAGTATATGTTATGATTTAATGGGTCCAGAAATTCCACCGATGGCAAGAAGATGACCTAATAGTATGGCACTGGCATGTAAGACAGTCTTTGCCTTTTATTACTATTACAGCTGTTTAGTCATTCACAGTGAGCACATCCACACCTCCACACCTGCCGGAGTCCCGGGGAAACATCGAACTCAGGCGCAGGAAGGGCCTGCTAAGGAAGGCTGACACTGTGGAGCAGCAAAGAGCTGGGAACACTACCCCTTGACCTGGCACCAGAGGATGAGGGGTACATACAGTGGACGGGGGCATAGTGGTGCACAGGGGCACAGAAGAAGGGGGGACAGACAGCACATCTCAGGAGGCCAGGAGAAGGGGGAACAGTGAGGAAGGAGGGGGCACAGGAGATGTAATGACAGCCAATCGGCAGCTAGTGGTATGGCAGAGGCGTTTCCTCCATTGAAGGGCTGTCACATCCCTAGCTTCCTGGTGGCATCAAGATACAATAATACCCTCTTTTTGCCCTGGCTCAATACTTACATGAGGCCCCATTTATGGCCCTGCTCAGTATTTTTGGCATAATGCTATAAAATAAAAGAAAGGACAGTATACTCACCTCTCACACCCACAACTCTGCTGTCTCCACTGTTCTCTACTTGCTTCCTAGCAGCCGGTCCCATGCTCAGACGCACGTGACCTCTGCAGCCATTCTCCAGCCTCATACAGCTGAGGCTTGGGATTGGCTGCAGCAGTCATGTGACACCATATAGGCAGCTGCCATTAAGTGAGGCGAGAACAGAGCAGTGGAGATAGCGAGGCTCAGACCCAGCAGCCCTGGCTCTCCTAAGATGCGGGCTCTGTAGAGCTGCTATTGTGGTACTTATGCCTCCACTTTGGTTCTGTAGGGAATACCACTGTATGGTGCAACGCCTCTAGGGAGAATCTCTCTAATGCAGAATGAGAGGAAATGTGCCACAATTATTTATCCATGAAATCAGAGATACAGTATGGTACTTAGATGTCTCTTGATGCCCTATTACCAATCCGGTACTGCTATGTGCAGGAGGCCTTTGAGCAGGGAGAAACACAGTTTAGGATTGGAACAGAAGCTAAGGGGTTAATTACGCATTTCACGTAATTGTTGGGCTGCAGGCCTCTGCTCTTTCCCATCTGCAGAGTAATCTGCGGCTTCCTGCACACACTGCATTAGGCTAAATGATGATTGCCAGCGAGATGGATGCACTCTGGAAAATGGATAAGAGGGAGGAACATCCTGAGAAGCCCATCATCTTCAATCCTAGTCTTCAATTATACTGAGGATGAAATACATACAGCAGAGCTGTCTCCTGCTGGTGGGCGGGAGCCATAGGTTTAAAGAGTTTGTAAGGTATATAGAACAATATGGCTGCTTTCTTTCAGAAACAGCACCTCACTTGTCCAAAGGTTGTACCTGGTATTGCAGCTCAGCCCCATTAAGATAAGAGCTGAGATATGATTGGTTGCCATGTTTCACAGATTCGCTTTTCATTTGTTGAGAAATTGAAATATTTATCAAAGGTAGCACATTCTCTACATATATGCTTGCTGTCAGTGAACAGAAACATTATTGTATAGAGAGAACTCTGATGTAATGGCTGTTAATGGTGCTGCAGAGAGTCACTTATCATCGAACAACCGTATGTGATTAAGGCCGCATCCACATGACGATTTTCTCACACAATTTTGTCGCAATGTTGCAGTGCTACAAACTGCATGTATGTAGAGCCCATGCTTTCCTATGGGTTCTTCCACACAAGAGATGTTTTGTAGCCTGCGACATTGCCTACAAAATTGTAGCATGTTCTATACAGCTGCAATTTGCGATTATTATTATTTTTTTTTTCTAGCTCACGTTTCCCTATGGAGCCTTCCTTTTTGTTGCGTTGCATCACACGAAAACGTTGTCTGTCTTCAGCGCGGGTTACTTCTTTACTCGTCTTCAGTCTTCTGCCAGCCCGATTTTCTCGTGTCGCTATCGTGTCGCCCGTGTGGATGCGACCTAAATGCTCTTTACTGCAGAATTCAGGGCTGTTGCACACTAGCGACAGATTGTTGTGCTATGTGAGAGTGAGTGAAAATGCATGATTATGAAACCAATCATTTTCAATGGTTTCACTCTCATTTGGGATGTGTTCACTCAAGCCAAGTTGCAATTTAAAAAAATCTGCGATATTGCCCATTGTTTTCAATGGGAGAAGATCACGAAACAGCCTCGGAATCCCCCATAGCGAGGTGAGAGGGGGGCTGAGCTGCAGGGGATCCCCTTATTTGGAGAGATAGGGGCGGGGCTAGAGGACTTTCCCAGGGCTTCCCCTGAGAGCGGGGGTGAGGCTAGAGAGGGGGCAGGGTGGATCCCTCTAGCTCTGCCCCCCCCCCATTTTGGTTAGAGAAGAATCACTATAAGAACCCCTTTAGCCCCACCTCCACTCTCAGGGAAGCCCTGGGAAAGCCCTTTAGCCCCACCCCCTATCTCTCCAAATATGGGGAGATATGTAAAAGATCCACTGTAGCTCCGCCCCCTCTCTCTCCTCGCGATTCGAAGGCTGTTTCGCGATCTTCTCCCACTGATTTCAATGGGGCCAGCTCTATTGAAAGCATTGGGCAATGTCGCTGATTTTTTTTATCGCAACTTGTCTTAAGTGAACACATCGCAAATAAGAATGAAACCATTGAAAATCATGCATTTTCCCTCACTCTCACATCGCAAGAAAATCTATCGCCAGTGTGCAAGAGCTCTAATACTTAACAAGCCACCTGTTTGAATAGGACTCATTAGGAAAAACAAGAAAGTTTTCATTCACTGACCACAAGCAGAGATATTGAAATTAGGCCCTGCACTTTAAATAAGAACTCATACAAGGGCGTAGTGTTTTTCGGTTCATGAATACACAGTGTATTATGTGCGTATTTACAGTCCGAAAATTGCTCATTCAGGCTAACTTTACACGGGCGAGTGCGATATCAAGCTGCGAATCACGGCCCGATATCTCACTCGCCAACATGTGATTTTCCCCCGGATGCAAAGCGTCAAAACCACCTTGCATCAACCGGGGAAGTAGTGACAGACGTGACTCGCATTGCATTGCACCAAGTACATGGTGTGATGCTGCCGCTGGCCCTAGTGAGAACAATGGGCGATGCGAGAGCAAGCAAAGAACATGGCACGATTTGTTTCCCGCATCGCAGTGTAATGCAGTGCCAAAAAGCATTGCTCATATGTGTGATCCCATTCAAATAAATAGGGTTCATATCTGTATTAGATTTGTTCATTTCGCAACGCACAAATCTTGCGCAATTTTCTCGCCTGTGTGAAGCCGGCATCAGGGTGACTTTTTTGTGCACAATAAAAAATGTGAGATGGGACTATTGTTTTTATGTGCAAAATTCACTTCTGTGGTCTATTTAAATCCATATAATGGCACGCTGCATTTTTTTTTTCACGCGACCAAAAATTACATGAAAAATACGCAGATATGAATGAACCCATTGAAATCAATGGGGTCTATTCACTGCGTGATACGCCTATAATAAATGCACGCATATTATGCGGTGTATTTATGCCCATGTGAATGAGGCCTAAGGGTGCATTTAGACAGGCATTGTTCCCTCACTATTGCTGTGTGTTGTGAGATGTACAAAAATCGTACAGGAAGAGAAGCCATCAGTTTTAATGGATGTAATTACATGTGTAATTGTTCTCTCACAGCGATGCTAGAGAAAATTGCAACATGACCTATTTTTGCGCATTTTTGTTTAAGAATCACCTATTCTTCTATATAGGGGCAAGAAAAAAAACGCATTACGCTTGCATGTATATTCCTTTTTTGGGATCATCTGGTTGATCTGCGGTTGTGTAGGCAAGGTAGTAGCAGCAGCAGGGGAGGTAGTAGAAACCGCTGCATCAGCAGCAGCACAGTACGAAGTGGATAGCAGGACCTAAATCTAGGATCATCTGGTTGATCTGTCGTTGCGTAGGCTTGATAGTAGTAGGCGACTGCCGGTGTGGTACTTGTGATAATAGGGAGTCAACAGCAGCAATGGAAGATCTAACCAGTGACATTAAGCAAAGGGGTTGAAAAAAAAGACACTAGCTCATTTTCAAGTAGGTTTTCTGTGCTTTGTAGCCACATCACCACTGCAGCCAATAGGAAGCCAGCGGGAACTTCATCACTGATGTTCCATAAACCTGCCATAGGGATTCTATATTAGAAGCCCAACTGGCAGGTTTATAGGACGTCACCAGGCCTTGTACCTGGGTGATGTTACCTGTCAGATGCCGTGACAGTGGACCGCCGAAACGCCAGTCCAGTGCCACAGTGAGTATATTACTTTTATGTATTTCTGGGCATAGAGGCTCAAAACTATGTGAAAGTTATAACTCGGAAAACACCTTTTAAAACTTTAATACGATTGGTCCTGGTTGTTCTGAACCTTTAGCCCTTAACCCTTTCTAATCCACTGTCTGACGTCTGAAGACATGATTTAAAGCTGTACAGCTCCAATGTTGGAAGACGTCCGTCGGGGTTCTCTTACTGTATATTGCCAGCCTCTCTGCTGTCGGAGCCTATCCAACGTGTCACCTCATGCAGTACTGGCTTTAGCCAGCAGAAAGCGCCGTTGTATAATGGCAGAAAAAGAATAAGCCCCCTAGGAAAACTAGGATACAAATTGGATTGGAAAGGGTTAATAGTGTTAGCCTTTTGACTGCTGGAGCGCAGAGAGTGAGCATATTTGAGACTTCTGGGCCTTTTTTCTACCAGAAATGTATCTGGGGGGGTATAGATTGTGTTCATGGGTGATGTATGCTCAATTTGCAACCTAAGTAGAAAGTGAATACAAAACTGATTGATTAAAAATAGCTAAAACCCTGGCAGTCGCACCCATGTCACATGCTGCTAAAGTGCATACGAGACAAAAAGCTGTTATCTTAACACAACAAAAACTATTGAAAGGGCAAATAACTGTTGGACTAAAGTTTTACTTAATGCGTTAAGTTTCATGTTCAACTTTGCTACATCTGTACGCATGCATTAAAGTATTTCAGGGCTGTTTTTCATGATGTCATATTCTCTTTATGGAGGCCTTAAATTAACTGGAACCAAAATCCATAGTAACTAAACAAGGGGCCGACGCTAGCACTCACAGGACTTGGTGGGTCCTTAGTGATCTGTGGGAACACTTGGCTAGTAAATAGTGAAGTAGACCGAATACACCGAATAGGCTGTATAACAGTAGACGTCCCTTTAAATTCTACTCTGACCATTATCTGATGGCATTCTTAAAATAAACTTCTTCTTTACGAAAGCTGCGTGATATGTTGAGGAAGAACATCCATGACGTGCTGCTCGTACCACATCTACTCCTTGTATAGCACAACACTCTGGCATCTGAGCCTGATCCTGGGATTTTCGAGGTGACAACGTGTCTAGTTTACTGAAACTGATGACTTAATCAAAGAATATTCTGCACCCACGTCTGTAATGTACATGACACAAGGCTGACATAAATCACGCAGCGCCTGATCTCTCCAAATTTAGAAACCCGGTGAAGCTTTAGTTCTTATTGTGAAATCTTCATACTGGGTATCAGGACAAGTATGCTCATGGGGTGATGCTTATTGGTAGTGTGTTTACTGCTCGGAGAGATGGAAGGGACCTGCAGGGTCATCGGGTCCAACCCCCCCCCCCCCCCCCCCCCCCCCCGCTCACTGCAGGATGACTATCACTGAAAATTGCTGTTTCAAGTGATTATTCAGGTGATAATCGTACCGTGTAAAAGTAGCTTAAAGTGACCCACCGGCAAAACAAAGATGGCTGCACTAGTTTCTCTGACTGCTTGGTGCACATTGTGTATTAGTAAGCATCATTAGTCTAAGACACTACACTACTGATGAGCGAGCACCCAAATGCTCAGGTCCGCGTTATTCGAGTCGAGCTTTTCGTAAAATTCGAGAGCTCTACTCGAGTAACGAACCTCATTGACTACAATGGGAGACTCGAACATTTTTGTATGTGGGACGCCGGGTGCCGAGCTTTTTTTCCCACTAGGTTCGCCTCTCTCTCTCTTTCTCTCCCCTACCAGACAAAAAAATTGCCAATGACGCACGCTGCGGCGGGGAGGGGCCAAAACAGGCACGTCACAGCGGGGAGGAGCCAGAAACTTGGGCGGGGTCGAACACGACATGATGCTCGTTCGAGTAACAAGCACCATCAAGTACACTAATACTCGAACGAGCATCAAGCTCAGCAGACTACGTTCGCTCAACTCTACACTACACCCATTTTGATTAACCAGTGATGACCACATGAGCCGTGCTGGCCATCAGAGCAGTATGTAGTGTCTACAGGGCCATTTACATGGAACGATTATTACGGAAATTTGTTCAAGTGAACGAAAATGCGTGATAATTGTTACGTCTAAATGCAAAGCTATGGTTTACTATTAAGGATGAGCGACTATACTCGCTAAGGTACTACTCGCTCGAGTAATGTGCCTTAGCCGAGTATCTCCCCGCTCGTCCATAAAGATTCGGGGAGCGCCGCAGCTGACAGGTGAGTCGCGGCGGTGAGCAGGGGAGAGCGGGCGGGAGAGAGGGAGAGAGAAATCTCCCCTCCGTTCCTCCTTGCTCTCCCCCGCAGCTCCCCGCCCCGCGGTGGCACCCGAATCTTTCGGGACGAGCAGGGAGATACTCGGCTAAAGCACATTACTCGAGCGAGTAGTGCTTTAGCGAGTATACTCGCTCATCCCTATTTACTATTCATTTACT
This sequence comes from Eleutherodactylus coqui, assembly GCF_035609145.1. NCBI lineage: Eukaryota > Metazoa > Chordata > Amphibia > Anura > Eleutherodactylidae > Eleutherodactylus > Eleutherodactylus coqui. The sequence goes on along the minus strand of NC_089842.1, from coordinate 150,716,196 downwards.
TTTTGTTTATTGCTCACTTTCAACCAACATAAAAATCATCACTGGTTTTCTCACCTTTCGCTGCGTCGAAATGTTTTCTGCTCGGCACTTCACATTCTATGAAAATTTAGGACCTTACCTATTTTTGTTGTGTGCTTTCCAAAGACTCCTATGGGAACTGGATTACACGTACCGTGCACCTCAGACTGTGTGAACGGGCTAATTAAAAGAGCTGGAATTAACCCATTCACGCAATCTAGTGCAGTATAGGGGCCATCTTTACACGCAACTATAATGCACGAAAACAGCACTCATGTGAACAAGGCCTAAGGCAGTCAGAATCTGCTGTGGCCATCTATGTTTCCCCTCGCTTTCTGTGTAGCACTCAGCAGTCCGGAAGTAAATATTAGTTAAATAGTAATTAACCAAACTGAATTGACTGTTGAAAGATCTATGGGGTCTAACTGAGCAACATTAAAGGCCCATTTAGACATGGTATCACATTCCTATTCAGATTCCCACCAAAGTTAAATTAGGCTTTCTTTTGCTCAGGGCAAAGATTCAGTTTGCTACCATAGTCCGGTATCTAAATGCCATACCCAAGGCATTAGTAGCATCTACTGTAGCACCCGGGGCACATGCCCTGCCATTTCCTCCTAGCTAACCTTGAAAGGGCCCTCTCTCTGTGGAGCCCCATAGCACTTGCATGAGCAACTTCCAGGGTGTGTAAGCACTTGGGACAAAGGTATACGATCCTCAGACAAATTCGATTTCACTTATCTTTGGAGACAAAAAGGCTCAGCGAAGATAAAAGCCAACCTCCCTGATCCTTGCTTACCCCCATGTTTGACACAGGTAAGTTCCATAGATATGATTGTTGACAGATCTCATCAAAATCACATGCCTGTGGTTAACTTTATTTGGGACTACCTCTTTAAATAGGTGCATATAAGCTAAAGGTTGATTTACACGCAACGATTATTTTGAGCAATAGCCATTGTGTGTAAATGTGTGCCCATTATTCACTTACTGCGCACTCTTCGTTTATCACTGAGTTTAGGCTTGCATGAAATCCGTTGTCCCTGATAAGAGGGACGGCATTCTGTGTTCTCCGCGGGCAGCTCTGATAGCATTGTATGCAGCCATCAGCCCGCGGGAGAACAAAGGTGATGTATTTAGAGAACAGACCACCCGCTGTTTTCTAAATACATGCAAATGGAGCTGGTTAGCTACTAATGGGCTGATTAGCCTATTAGTACCTAATACAAAATGATCGCTCAAAACTGTCAGTTTCTGATGAATTTTTAAGCGATCATCTTTGCGTGTAAATGGACCTTAAGGCAGTGCAGAGTGGATATAACAACCACCTGGCATCCCCCATACCCCCAGTAACTCATCCTGTCATCCATCTGTCGGATTCTGGATAGTTTTTGTCTAAACAAGCATTTTACGTAACAAGACAACTGCTCTCCTTCTCGTGCTGGCCTACGATTCCCATCCAACGTGTATGTCAGGAAGCAGATGTATACCTGCGGCTTCATTCACACGAGCGTTTTTACGCGGCTATTTAACTGCGTTTTTATGTCGGACGAAAATCGCGACCATCTGAAGCATTAGCTTTAGCTGCGTAAAAACGTTGCACTGGAAAAAAAACACATATGCCACTAGAATCGGTGACTGAAATTATGTGCTGCTGGAAAAGATAGGTCTTGCTCTACCTTTCAACCAATATATGCTGGTGGCTCCCATAGACTCCTATGGGAGCTGCAAATAAAATGGGGAGGCAGTTTAGCAGTGTCCAATGCTGTGAAAACCTTGCAGGTCTCTCTATGTAGGCATTAGAAGTCATTCCAAGGATTTATGCAGAGCGAGGGATTTCCTGGCTGGGTGTATTTTTTCACTAATACGTCGCACCCGGCCGTGTGAATGGACGATAAACCACTATTTAAGCTTGATTTTACGGCGCGTGCAGGCGAACGTAAAAACACATACGCTCGTGTGAATGAAGCCCAAGAATGTCATCCAGCTGGGCCGGGTAAATTACAGATTTCAAAGTTTCCACTTTGGCTGCAAGGGCTGCACGTTCCCCACCCAGCAAATGTTCTGCATGCACTGTCAAGTAGGAAGTTACAAGCTGATTTCCACATTCTGAGATCTGTCTGTAACAACAGCTGGGAATTCTCTTTGCTGGACCCACTAACTGCGCGCCGACTGTACAACATGGTCACACAGCTGCAGCACATATTTCAGATTTGGGGAAACCATATAACACACGCCGGCAAGTACTTGTACATATGAAGTGCTGGCCCAGCAGCCTGGACAGTGATATCATAGGGGTCAGTTGAGGCTGCAGCACATCGAGACCCCCCAGAGCATGACATAATATAACCACAACTCCCTCAAGAAGAGCAACAAAGTAATTATAGAGTCAATCCTGGAGGTTGTGATTAGAAAGTGGCAGAAAGGAGACCCCATAATTACTCGTTTAACTCTTTATTTTCAGATTGCTGATGTCTGTATGAGTGACTGATCTCATAAAAATTATCACAAATCAATACAGTTTTGTCAATTTTTTTTTCTGCTCATCGGCTCCCCTTACTTTCCATAGAGATTGCAGACTAGGACTCAGACATCCCCATTCTTACAAATCCACTACACTGACTGCAATTTATACTTTGCTGGTTCATTTCATGAGGATTTTGCATGAAGTGACAACACTACTTCCAGTTTAATTAGGTGAAAGGCCATAGTCAGTGTTGAGTGGTCATGTGCTGGCCTCTAGTGGCTGTTTTAGTTAAGAACATGAGCTTTTTAGATAGACTCCAATATGTTATCAAAATTATCACTTGCACTAGTACATCTTGTCCATAAGAAACAGTATTATAGTAGCTATATTCTTGTACATAGGGGGCAGTATTATAGAGTTATATTCTTGTACATAGGGGGCAGTATTATAATAGTTATATTCTTGTACATAGGGGGGCAGTATTATAGTAGTTATACTCTTGTACATAGGAGCAGTATTATAGTAGTTATATTCTTGTACATAGGGGGGCAGTATTATAGTAGTTATATTCTTGTACATAGGAGCAGTATTATAGTAGTTATATTCTTGTACATAGTAGGCAGTATTATAGTAGTTATATTCTTGTACATAGGAGGCAGTATTATAGTAGTTATATTCTTGTACATAGGGAACAGTATTATGGTAGTTATATTCTTGTACATGGGGAACAGTATTATAGTAGTTATATTCTTGTACATAGGGGGCAGTATTATAGTAGTTATATTCTTGTACATAGGGAGCAGTAGTATAGTAGTTATATTCTTGTACATAGGGGGCAGTATTATAGCAGTTATATTCTTGTACCTAGCAGGCAGTATTGTAGTAGTTATATTCTTGTACATAGGGGCAGTATTATAGTAGTTATATTCTTGTACATAGGGGGCAGTATTATAGTAGTTATATTCTTGTACATAGGAGAGAGTATTATAGTAGTTATATTCTTGTACATAGGGGAAGTATTATAGTAGTTATATTTTTGTACATAGGGGGCAGTATTATAGTAGTTATATTCATGTACATAGGGGGCAGTATTATAGTACTTATATTCTTGTACATAGGGAGCAGTATTATAGTAGTTATATTATTGTACATAGGAGACAGTATTATAGTACTTATATTCTTGTACATAGGAGCGTATTATACTATTTATATTCTTGTACATAGGGAGCAGTATTATAGTAGTTATATTGTTGTACATAGGATGCAGTATTATAGCAGTTATATTCTTGTACATAGGAGGCAGTATTATAGTAGTTATATACTTGTACATAGGGGCAGTATTATAGTAGCTATATTCTTGTACACAGGAGGCAGTATTATAGTAGTTATATTCTTGTAGATAGGGCGCAGTATTACAGTAGTTATATTCTTGTACATAGGGGGCAGTATTATAATAGTTATATTCTTGTACATAGGAGCAGTATTATAGTAGTTATATTCTTGTACATAGGAGGCAGTATTATAGTAGTTATATTCTTGTACATAGGAGGCAGTATTATAGTAGGTATATTCTTGTACATAGGGAGCAGTATTATAGTAGTTATATTCTTGTACATAGGAGGGCAGTATTATGGTAGCTATATTCTTGTAGATAGGGAGCAGTATTATAGTAGTTATATTCTTGTACATAGGAGGCAGTATTATAGTAGTTATATTCTTGTACATGGGGAACAGTATTATAGTAGTTATATTCTTGTACATGGGGAACAGTATTATAGTAGTTATATTCTTGTACATAGGAGGCAGTATTATAGTAGTTATATTCTTGTACATAGGAGGCAGTATTATGGTAGTTATATTCTTGTACATGGGGAACAGTATTATAGTAGTTATATTCTTGTACATAGGGGGCAATATTATAGTAGTTATATTCTTGTACATAGGAGACAGTATTATAGTAGTTATATTCTTGTACATAGGGGAAGTATTATAGTAGTTATATTCTTGTACATAGGAGACAGTATTATAGTAGTTATATTCTTGTACATAGGGGAAGTATTATAGTAGTTATATTCTTGTACATAGGAGACAGTATTATAGTAGTTATATTCTTGTACATAGGGGGCAGTATTATAGTAGTTATTTTCTTGTACATAGGAGACAGTATTATAGTAGTTATATTCTTGTACATAGGGGGCAGTATTATAGTAGTTATATTCTTGTACATAGAGGGCAGTATTATAGTAGTTATATTCTTGTACATAGGGGAGGCAGTCTTATAGTAATTATATTTTTGTACATAGGGGGCAGTATTATAGTAGCTATATTCTTGTACATAGGGAGCAGTATTATAGTAGTTATATTCTTGTACATAGGAGGGCAGTATTATGGTAGCTATATTCTTGTAGATAGGGAGCAGTATTATAGTAGTTATATTTTTGTACATAGGGACAGTATTATAGTAGCTATATTCTTGTACATAGGGGGCAGTATTATAGTAGTTATATTGTTGTACATAGGAGGTAGTATTATAGTAGTTATATCTTTGTACATAGGAGGCAGTATTAAAGTAGTTATATTCTTGTACATAGGGAGCAGTATTATAGTAGTTATATTGTTGTACATAGGAGCAGTATTATACAGTAGTTGTTATATTGTTGTACATAGGGAGCAGTATTATAGCAGTTATATTCTGGTACATAGGGGGCAGTATTATAGTAGTTATATTCCTGTACATAGGGAGCAGTAATATAGTAGTTATATTCTTGTACATAGGAGCAGTAATATAGTTGTTATATTCTTGTACATAGGGGGCAGTATTATAGTAGTTATATTCTTGTACATAGGGGCAGTATTATAGTAGTTTTATTCTTGTACATACGGGGCAGTATTATAGTAGTTATATTCTTGTACATAGAGGCAGTAATATAGTAGTTATATTCTTGTACATAGAGGCAGTATTATAGTAGTTATATTCTTGTACATAGGGGGCAGTATTATAGTAGTTATATTCTTGTACATAGGAAGCAGTATTATAGTGGTGATATTCTTGTACATAGGGGGCAGTATTATAGTAGTTAAATTCTTGTACATAGGAGGTAGTATTATAGTAGTTAAATCTTTGTACATAGGAGGCAGTATTAAAGTAGTTATATTCTTGTACATAGGAGCAGTCTTATAGTTGTTATATTCTTGTACATAGGGGGAAGTATTATAGTAGTTATATTGTTGTATATAGGAGGTAGTATTATAGTAGTTAAATCTTTGTACATAGGAGGCAGTATTAAAGTAGTTATATTCTTGTACATAGGAGCAGTCTTATAGTTGTTATATTCTTGTACATAGGGAGCAGTATTATAGTTGTTATATTCTTGTAAATAGGGAGCAGTATTATAGCAGTTATATTCTTGTACATAGCAGCAGTATTATAGTAGTTATATTCTTGTACATAGGGGGCAGTATGATAGTAGTTATATTCTTGTACATAGTGGGCAGTATTATAGTAGTTATATTCTTGTACATAGGAGCAGTATTATATTAGTTATATTCTTGTACATAGGAGGCAGTATTATAGTAGTTATATCTTTGTACATAGGAGGCAGTATTAAAGTAGTTATATTCTTGTACATAGGAGCAGTCTTAGAGTTGTTATATTGTTGTACATAGGGAGCAGTATTATAGTAGTTATATTGTTGTACATAGGGAGCAGTATTATAGCAGTTATATTCTTGTACATAGGGGGCAGTATTATAGTAGTTATATTCTTGTACATAGGGAGCAGTATTATAGTAGTTATATTCTTGTACATAGGGAGCAGTATTATAGTAGTTATATTCTTGTACATAGGGGGCAGTATTATAGTAGTTATATTCTTGTACATAGTAGCAGTAATATAGTTGTTATATTCTTGTACATAGGGGCAGTATTATAGTAGTTATATTCTTGTACATAGGAGCAGTAATATAATTGTTATATTCTTGTACATAGGGGGCAGTATTATAGTAGTTATATTCTTGCACATAGGGGCAGTATTATAGTAGTTATATTCTTGTACATAGGAGCAGTATTATAGGCAGCTATATTCTTGTACATAGTGGGCAGTATTATAGTAGTTATATTCTTGTACATGGAGGCACTATTATAGTAGTTATATTCTTGTACATAGGGACAGTATTAAAGTAGTTATATTCTTGTACATAGGGAGCAGTATTATACCGTAATAGTTATATTCTTGTACGTAGGGGGCAGTATTATAGTAGTTATATTCTTGTACATAGAGGGCAGTATTATAGTAGTTATATTCTTGTACATAGGGGAGGCAGTCTTATAGTAATTATATTTTTGTACATAATGGGCAGTATAATAGTAGCTATATTCTTGTACATAGGGAGCAGTATTATAGTAGTTATATTCTTGTACATAGGAGGGCAGTATTATGGTGGCTATATTCTTGTAGATAGGGAGCAGTATTATAGTAGTTATATTTTTGTACATAGGGACAGTATTATAGTAGCTATATTCTTGTACATAGGGGGCAGTATTATAGTAGTTATATTGTTGTACATAGGTAGTATCATAGTAGTTATATCTTTGTACATAGGAGGCAGTATTAAAGTAGTTATATTCTTGTACATAGGGAGCAGTATTATAGTAGTTATATTGTTGTACATAGGAGCAGTATTATACAGTAGTTGTTATATTGTTGTACATAGGGAGCAGTATTATAGCAGTTATATTCTGGTACATAGGGGGCAGTATTATAGTAGTTATATTCTTGTACATAGGGAGCAGTATTATAGTAGTTATATTCTTGTACATAGGAGCAGTAATATAGTTGTTATATTCTTGTACATAGGGGGCAGTATTATAGTAGTTATATTCTTGTACATAGGGGCAGTATTATAGTAGTTATATTCTTGTACATAGGGGGAGTATTATAGTAGTTATATTCTTGTACATAGTGGGCAGTATTATAGTAGTTATATTCTTGTACATGGAGGCACTATTATAGTAGTTATATTCTTGTACATAGGGACAGTATTATAGTAGTTATATTCTTGTACATAGGGAGCAGTATTATACCGTAATAGTTATATTCTTGTACGTAGGGGGCAGTATTATAGTAGTTATATTCTTGTACATAGAGGGCAGTATTATAGTAGTTATATTCTTGTACATAGGGGAGGCAGTCCTATAGTAATTATATTTTTGTACATAGGGGGCAGTATTATAGTAGCTATATTCTTGTACATAGGGAGCAGTATTATAGTAGTTATATTCTTGTACATAGGAGGGCAGTATTATGGTAGCTATATTCTTGTAGATAGGGAGCAGTATTATAGTAGTTATATTTTTGTACATAGGGACAGTATTATAGTAGCTATATTCTTGTACATAGGGGGCAGTATTATAGTAGTTATATTGTTGTACATAGGAGGTAGTATCATAGTAGTTATATCTTTGTACATAGGAGGCAGTATTAAAGTAGTTATATTCTTGTACATAGGGAGCAGTATTATAGTAGTTATATTGTTGTACATAGGAGCAGTATTATACAGTAGTTGTTATATTGTTGTACATAGGGAGCAGTATTATAGTAGTTATATTCTGGTACATAGGGGGCAGTATTATAGTAGTTATATTCTTGTACATAGGGAGCAGTATTATAGCAGTTATATTCTTGTACATAGGGGGCAGTATTATAGTAGTTATATTCTTGTACATAGGGAGCAGTATTATAGTAGTTATATTCTTGTACATAGGGAGCAGTATTATAGTAGTTATATTCTTGTACATAGGGGCAGTATTATAGTAGTTATATTCTTGTACATAGGAGCAGTAATATAATTGTTATATTCTTGTACATAGGGGGCAGTATTATAGTAGTTATATTCTTGCACATGGGGCAGTATTATAGTAGTTATATTCTTGTACATAGGAGCAGTATTATAGCAGCTATATTCTTGTACATAGTGGGCAGTATTATAGTAGTTATATTCTTGCACATAGGGGCAGTATTATAGTAGTTATATTCTTGTACATAGGAGCAGTATTATAGCAGCTATATTCTTGTACATAGTGGGCAGTATTATAGTAGTTATATTCTTGTACATGGAGGCAGTATTATAGTAGTTATATTCTTGTACATAGGGAACAGTATTATGGTAGTTATATTCTTGTACATGGGGAACAGTATTATAGTAGTTATATTCTTGTACATAGGGGGCAGTATTATAGTAGTTATATTCTTGTACATAGGGAGCAGTAGTATAGTAGTTATATTCTTGTACATAGGGGGCAGTATTATAGCAGTTATATTCTTGTACCTAGCAGGCAGTATTGTAGTAGTTATATTCTTGTACATAGGGGCAGTATTATAGTAGTTATATTCTTGTACATAGGGGGCAGTATTATAGTAGTTATATTCTTGTACATAGGAGAGAGTATTATAGTAGTTATATTCTTGTACATAGGGGAAGTATTATAGTAGTTATATTTTTGTACATAGGGGGCAGTATTATAGTAGTTATATTCATGTACATAGGGGGCAGTATTATAGTACTTATATTCTTGTACATAGGGAGCAGTATTATAGTAGTTATATTATTGTACATAGGAGACAGTATTATAGTAGTTATATTCTTGTACATAGGAGCGTATTATACTATTTATATTCTTGTACATAGGGAGCAGTATTATAGTAGTTATATTGTTGTACATAGGATGCAGTACTATAGCAGTTATATTCTTGTACATAGGAGGCAGTATTATAGTAGTTATATACTTGTACATAGGGGCAGTATTATAGTAGCTATATTCTTGTACACAGGAGGCAGTATTATAGTAGTTATATTCTTGTGGATAGGGCGCAGTATTATAGTAGTTATATTCTTGTACATAGGGGGCAGTATTATAATAGTTATATTCTTGTACATAGGAGCAGTATTATAGTAGTTATATTCTTGTACATAGGAGGCAGTATTATAGTAGTTATATTCTTGTACATAGGAGGCAGTATTATAGTAGTTATATTCTTGTACATAGGGAGCAGTATTATAGTAGTTATATTCTTGTACATAGGAGGGCAGTATTATGGTAGCTATATTCTTGTAGATAGGGAGCAGTATTATAGTAGTTATATTCTTGTACATAGGAGGCAGTATTATAGTAGTTATATTCTTGTACATGGGGAACAGTATTATAGTAGTTATATTCTTGTACATAGGGAACAGTATTATAGTAGTTATATTCTTGTACATAGGAGGCAGTATTATAGTAGTTATATTCTTGTACATAGGAGGCAGTATTATGGTAGTTATATTCTTGTACATGGGGAACAGTATTATAGTAGTTATATTCTTGTACATAGGGGGCAATATTATAGTAGTTATATTCTTGTACATAGGAGACAGTATTATAGTAGTTATATTCTTGTACATAGGGGAAGTATTATAGTAGTTATATTCTTGTACATAGGAGACAGTATTATAGTAGTTATATTCTTGTACATAGGGGGCAGTATTATAGTAGTTATATTCTTGTACATAGGGGGCAGTATTATAGTAGTTATATTCTTGTACATAGGAGCAGTATTACAGTAGTTATATTCTTGTACATAGGGAGCAGTGTTATAGTAGTTATATTCTTGTACATAGAGGGCAGTATTATAGTAGTTATATTCTTGTACATAGGGGAGGCAGTCTTATAGTAATTATATTTTTGTACATAGGGGGCAGTATTATAGTAGCTATATTCTTGTACATAGGGAGCAGTATTATAGTAGTTATATTCTTGTACATAGGAGGGCAGTATTATGGTAGCTATATTCTTGTAGATAGGGAGCAGTATTATAGTAGTTATATTTTTGTACATAGGGACAGTATTATAGTAGCTATATTCTTGTACATAGGGGGCAGTATTACAGTAGTTATATTGTTGTACATAGGAGGTAGTATTATAGTAGTTATATCTTTGTACATAGGAGGCAGTATTAAAGTAGTTATATTCTTGTACATAGGGAGCAGTATTATAGTAGTTATATTGTTGTACATAGGAGCAGTATTATACAGTAGTTGTTATATTGTTGTACATAGGGAGCAGTATTATAGCAGTTATATTCTGGTACATAGGGGGCAGTATTATAGTAGTTATATTCCTGTACATAGGAAGCAGTAATATAGTAGTTATATTCTTGTACATAGGAGCAGTAATATAGTTGTTATATTCTTGTACATAGGGGGCAGTATTATAGTAGTTATATTCTTGTACATAGGGGCAGTATTATAGTAGTTTTATTCTTGTACATACGGGGCAGTATTATAGTAGTTATATTCTTGTACATAGAGGCAGTAATATAGTAGTTATATTCTTGTACATAGAGGCAGTATTATAGTAGTTATATTCTTGTACATAGGAGCAGTAATATAGTTGTTATATTCTTGTACATAGGGGGCAGTATTATAGTAGTTATATTCTTGTACATAGAGGCAGTAATATAGTAGTTATATTCTTGTACATAGGGGGCAGTATTATAGTAGTTATATTCTTGTACATAGGAAGCAGTATTATAGTGGTGATATTCTTGTACATAGGGGGCAGTATTATAGTAGTTAAATTCTTGTACATAGGAGTAGTATTATAGTAGTTATATTCTTGTACACAGGAGGCAGTATTATAGTAGTTATATTCTTGTACATAGGGGCAGTATTATAGTAGTTATATTCTTGTACATAGTGGGCAGTATTATAGTAGTTATATTCTTGTACATAGGAGCAGTATTATATTAGTTATATTCTTGTACATAGGGGGAAGTATTATAGTAGTTATATTGTTGTATATAGGAGGTAGTATTATAGTAGTTAAATCTTTGTACATAGGAGGCAGTATTAAAGTAGTTATATTCTTGTACATAGGAGCAGTCTTATAGTTGTTATATTCTTGTACATAGGGAGCAGTATTATAGTAGTTATATTGTTGTACATAGGAGCAGTATTATAGTTGTTATATTCTTGTAAATAGGGAGCAGTATTATAGCAGTTATATTCTTGTACATAGCAGCAGTATTATAGTAGTTATATTCTTGTACATAGGGGGCAGTATGATAGTAGTTATATTCTTGTACATAGTGGGCAGTATTATAGTAGTTATATTCTTGTACATAGGAGCAGTATTATATTAGTTATATTCTTGTACATAGGGGGCAGTATTATAGTAGTTATATTGTTGTACATAGGAGGTAGTATCATAGTAGTTATATCTTTGTACATAGGAGGCAGTATTAAAGTAGTTATATTCTTGTACATAGGGAGCAGTATTATAGTAGTTATATTGTTGTACATAGGAGCAGTATTATACAGTAGTTGTTATATTGTTGTACATAGGGAGCAGTATTATAGTAGTTATATTCTGGTACATAGGGGGCAGTATTATAGTAGTTATATTCTTGTACATAGGGAGCAGTATTATAGCAGTTATATTCTTGTACATAGGGGGCAGTATTATAGTAGTTATATTCTTGTACATAGGGAGCAGTATTATAGTAGTTATATTCTTGTACATAGGGAGCAGTATTATAGTAGTTATATTCTTGTACATAGGGGCAGTATTATAGTAGTTATATTCTTGTACATAGGAGCAGTAATATAATTGTTATATTCTTGTACATAGGGGGCAGTATTATAGTAGTTATATTCTTGCACATGGGGCAGTATTATAGTAGTTATATTCTTGTACATAGGAGCAGTATTATAGCAGCTATATTCTTGTACATAGTGGGCAGTATTATAGTAGTTATATTCTTGCACATAGGGGCAGTATTATAGTAGTTATATTCTTGTACATAGGAGCAGTATTATAGCAGCTATATTCTTGTACATAGTGGGCAGTATTATAGTAGTTATATTCTTGTACATGGAGGCAGTATTATAGTAGTTATATTCTTGTACATAGGGAACAGTATTATGGTAGTTATATTCTTGTACATGGGGAACAGTATTATAGTAGTTATATTCTTGTACATAGGGGGCAGTATTATAGTAGTTATATTCTTGTACATAGGGAGCAGTAGTATAGTAGTTATATTCTTGTACATAGGGGGCAGTATTATAGCAGTTATATTCTTGTACCTAGCAGGCAGTATTGTAGTAGTTATATTCTTGTACATAGGGGCAGTATTATAGTAGTTATATTCTTGTACATAGGGGGCAGTATTATAGTAGTTATATTCTTGTACATAGGAGAGAGTATTATAGTAGTTATATTCTTGTACATAGGGGAAGTATTATAGTAGTTATATTTTTGTACATAGGGGGCAGTATTATAGTAGTTATATTCATGTACATAGGGGGCAGTATTATAGTACTTATATTCTTGTACATAGGGAGCAGTATTATAGTAGTTATATTATTGTACATAGGAGACAGTATTATAGTAGTTATATTCTTGTACATAGGAGCGTATTATACTATTTATATTCTTGTACATAGGGAGCAGTATTATAGTAGTTATATTGTTGTACATAGGATGCAGTACTATAGCAGTTATATTCTTGTACATAGGAGGCAGTATTATAGTAGTTATATACTTGTACATAGGGGCAGTATTATAGTAGCTATATTCTTGTACACAGGAGGCAGTATTATAGTAGTTATATTCTTGTGGATAGGGCGCAGTATTATAGTAGTTATATTCTTGTACATAGGGGGCAGTATTATAATAGTTATATTCTTGTACATAGGAGCAGTATTATAGTAGTTATATTCTTGTACATAGGAGGCAGTATTATAGTAGTTATATTCTTGTACATAGGAGGCAGTATTATAGTAGTTATATTCTTGTACATAGGGAGCAGTATTATAGTAGTTATATTCTTGTACATAGGAGGGCAGTATTATGGTAGCTATATTCTTGTAGATAGGGAGCAGTATTATAGTAGTTATATTCTTGTACATAGGAGGCAGTATTATAGTAGTTATATTCTTGTACATGGGGAACAGTATTATAGTAGTTATATTCTTGTACATAGGGAACAGTATTATAGTAGTTATATTCTTGTACATAGGAGGCAGTATTATAGTAGTTATATTCTTGTACATAGGAGGCAGTATTATGGTAGTTATATTCTTGTACATGGGGAACAGTATTATAGTAGTTATATTCTTGTACATAGGGGGCAATATTATAGTAGTTATATTCTTGTACATAGGAGACAGTATTATAGTAGTTATATTCTTGTACATAGGGGAAGTATTATAGTAGTTATATTCTTGTACATAGGAGACAGTATTATAGTAGTTATATTCTTGTACATAGGGGGCAGTATTATAGTAGTTATATTCTTGTACATAGGGGGCAGTATTATAGTAGTTATATTCTTGTACATAGGAGCAGTATTACAGTAGTTATATTCTTGTACATAGGGAGCAGTGTTATAGTAGTTATATTCTTGTACATAGAGGGCAGTATTATAGTAGTTATATTCTTGTACATAGGGGAGGCAGTCTTATAGTAATTATATTTTTGTACATAGGGGGCAGTATTATAGTAGCTATATTCTTGTACATAGGGAGCAGTATTATAGTAGTTATATTCTTGTACATAGGAGGGCAGTATTATGGTAGCTATATTCTTGTAGATAGGGAGCAGTATTATAGTAGTTATATTTTTGTACATAGGGACAGTATTATAGTAGCTATATTCTTGTACATAGGGGGCAGTATTACAGTAGTTATATTGTTGTACATAGGAGGTAGTATTATAGTAGTTATATCTTTGTACATAGGAGGCAGTATTAAAGTAGTTATATTCTTGTACATAGGGAGCAGTATTATAGTAGTTATATTGTTGTACATAGGAGCAGTATTATACAGTAGTTGTTATATTGTTGTACATAGGGAGCAGTATTATAGCAGTTATATTCTGGTACATAGGGGGCAGTATTATAGTAGTTATATTCCTGTACATAGGGAGCAGTAATATAGTAGTTATATTCTTGTACATAGGAGCAGTAATATAGTTGTTATATTCTTGTACATAGGGGGCAGTATTATAGTAGTTATATTCTTGTACATAGAGGCAGTAATATAGTAGTTATATTCTTGTACATAGGGGGCAGTATTATAGTAGTTATATTCTTGTACATAGGAAGCAGTATTATAGTGGTGATATTCTTGTACATAGGGGGCAGTATTATAGTAGTTAAATTCTTGTACATAGGAGTAGTATTATAGTAGTTATATTCTTGTACACAGGAGGCAGTATTATAGTAGTTATATTCTTGTACATAGGGGCAGTATTATAGTAGTTATATTCTTGTACATAGTGGGCAGTATTATAGTAGTTATATTCTTGTACATAGGAGCAGTATTATATTAGTTATATTCTTGTACATAGGGGGAAGTATTATAGTAGTTATATTGTTGTATATAGGAGGTAGTATTATAGTAGTTAAATCTTTGTACATAGGAGGCAGTATTAAAGTAGTTATATTCTTGTACATAGGAGCAGTCTTATAGTTGTTATATTCTTGTACATAGGGAGCAGTATTATAGTAGTTATATTGTTGTACATAGGAGCAGTATTATAGTTGTTATATTCTTGTAAATAGGGAGCAGTATTATAGCAGTTATATTCTTGTACATAGCAGCAGTATTATAGTAGTTATATTCTTGTACATAGGGGGCAGTATGATAGTAGTTATATTCTTGTACATAGTGGGCAGTATTATAGTAGTTATATTCTTGTACATAGGAGCAGTATTATATTAGTTATATTCTTGTACATAGGAGGCAGTATTATAGTAGTTATATCTTTGTACATAGGAGGCAGTATTAAAGTAGTTATATTCTTGTACATAGGAGCAGTCTTAGAGTTGTTATATTGTTGTACATAGGGAGCAGTATTATAGTAGTTATATTGTTGTACATAGGGAGCAGTATTATAGCAGTTATATTCTTGTACATAGGGGGCAGTATTATAGTAGTTATATTCTTGTACATAGGGAGCAGTATTATAGTAGTTATATTCTTGTACATAGGGAGCAGTATTATAGTAGTTATATTCTTGTACATAGGGGGCAGTATTATAGTAGTTATATTCTTGTACATAGTAGCAGTAATATAGTTGTTATATTCTTGTACATAGGGGCAGTATTATAGTAGTTATATTCTTGTACATAGGAGCAGTAATATAATTGTTATATTCTTGTACATAGGGGGCAGTATTATAGTAGTTATATTCTTGCACATAGGGGCAGTATTATAGTAGTTATATTCTTGTACATAGGAGCAGTATTATAGCAGCTATATTCTTGTACATAGTGGGCAGTATTATAGTAGTTATATTCTTGTACATGGAGGCACTATTATAGTAGTTATATTCTTGTACATAGGGACAGTATTAAAGTAGTTATATTCTTGTACATAGGGAGCAGTATTATACCGTAATAGTTATATTCTTGTACGTAGGGGGCAGTATTATAGTAGTTATATTCTTGTACATAGAGGGCAGTATTATAGTAGTTATATTCTTGTACATAGGGGAGGCAGTCTTATAGTAATTATATTTTTGTACATAATGGGCAGTATAATAGTAGCTATATTCTTGTACATAGGGAGCAGTATTATAGTAGTTATATTTTTGTACATAGGAGGGCAGTATTATGGTAGCTATATTCTTGTAGATAGGGAGCAGTATTATAGTAGTTATATTTTTGTACATAGGGACAGTATTATAGTAGCTATATTCTTGTACATAGGGGGCAGTATTATAGTAGTTATATTGTTGTACATAGGTAGTATCATAGTAGTTATATCTTTGTACATAGGAGGCAGTATTAAAGTAGTTATATTCTTGTACATAGGGAGCAGTATTATAGTAGTTATATTGTTGTACATAGGAGCAGTATTATACAGTAGTTGTTATATTGTTGTACATAGGGAGCAGTATTATAGCAGTTATATTCTGGTACATAGGGGGCAGTATTATAGTAGTTATATTCTTGTACATAGGGAGCAGTATTATAGTAGTTATATTCTTGTACATAGGAGCAGTAATATAGTTGTTATATTCTTGTACATAGGGGGCAGTATTATAGTAGTTATATTCTTGTACATAGGGGCAGTATTATAGTAGTTATATTCTTGTACATAGGGGCAGTATTATAGTAGTTATATTCTTGTACATAGTGGGCAGTATTATAGTAGTTATATTCTTGTACATGGAGGCACTATTATAGTAGTTATATTCTTGTACATAGGGACAGTATTATAGTAGTTATATTCTTGTACATAGGGAGCAGTATTATACCGTAATAGTTATATTCTTGTACGTAGGGGGCAGTATTATAGTAGTTATATTCTTGTACATAGAGGGCAGTATTATAGTAGTTATATTCTTGTACATAGGGGAGGCAGTCCTATAGTAATTATATTTTTGTACATAGGGGGCAGTATTATAGTAGCTATATTCTTGTACATAGGGAGCAGTATTATAGTAGTTATATTCTTGTACATAGGAGGGCAGTATTATGGTAGCTATATTCTTGTAGATAGGGAGCAGTATTATAGTAGTTATATTTTTGTACATAGGGACAGTATTATAGTAGCTATATTCTTGTACATAGGGGGCAGTATTATAGTAGTTATATTGTTGTACATAGGAGGTAGTATCATAGTAGTTATATCTTTGTACATAGGAGGCAGTATTAAAGTAGTTATATTCTTGTACATAGGGAGCAGTATTATAGTAGTTATATTGTTGTACATAGGAGCAGTATTATACAGTAGTTGTTATATTGTTGTACATAGGGAGCAGTATTATAGCAGTTATATTCTGGTACATAGGGGGCAGTATTATAGTAGTTATATTCTTGTACATAGGGAGCAGTATTATAGTAGTTATATTCTTTTACATAGGAGCAGTAATATAGTTGTTATATTCTTGTACATAGGGGGCAGTATTATAGTAGTTATATTCTTGTACATAGGGGCAGTATTATAGTAGTTATATTCTTGTACATAGGGGCAGTATTATAGTAGTTATATTCTTGTACATAGGGGCAGTATTATAGTAGTTATATTCTTGTACATAGGAGCAGTAATATAATTGTTATATTCTTGTACATAGGGGGCAGTATTATAGTAGTTATATTCTTGTACATAGGGGCAGTATTATAGTAGTTTTATTCTTGTACATAGGGGGCAGTATTATAGTAGTTATATTCTTGTACATAGAGGCAGTAATATAGTAGTTATATTCTTGTACATAGAGGCAGTAATATAGTAGTTATATTCTTGTACATAGAGGCAGTATTATAGTAGTTAAATTCTTGTACATAGGAGTAGTATTATAGTAGTTATATTCTTCTACATAGAGATTAGTACTATAACAGTTATATTCTTGTACATAGGAGGGTGTATTATAGTAGCTATATTCTTGTTGATAGGGAGCAGTATTACAGTAGTTATATTTTTGTACATAGGGACAGTATTATAGCAGCTATGTTCTTGTACATAGGGGACAGTTTTATAGTAGTGATATTCTTGTACATAGGGGGCAGTATTATAGTAGTTAAATTCTTGTACATAGGAGCAGTATTATAGTAGCTATATTCTTGTACATAGTGGGCAGTATTATACTAGTTATATTCTTGTACATGGAGGCACTATTATAGTAGTTATATTCTTGTACATAGGGACAGTATTATAGTAGTTATATTCTTGCACATAGGGAGCAGTATTATAGTAGTGATATTCTTGCATATAGGAGCAGTATTATAGTAGTTAAATTCTTGTACATAGGAGCAGTATTATAGTAGCTATATTCTTGTACATAGTGGGCAGTATTATAGTAGTTATATTCTTGTACATGGAGGCACTATTATAGTAGTTATATTCTTGTACATAGGGACAGTATTATAGTAGTTATATTCTTGTACATAGGGGCAGTATTATAGTAGTTATATTCTTGTACATAGGAGGCAGTATTATAGTAGTTATATTCTTGTGCATAGAGGGCAGAAATATAGTAGTTATATTCTTGTACATAGGAGGCAGTATTATAGTAGCTATATTCTTGTACATAGGGAGCAGTATTATAGTAGTTATATTCTTGTACATAGGAGCAGTATTATAGTAGTTATATTCTTGTACATAGAGGCAGTATTATAGTAGTTATACTCTTGCACATGGGGGCAGTATTATAGTAGTTATATTCTTGTACATAGTAGTAGTAGTATTATAGTAGTTATATTCTTGTACATAAGAAGCAGTATTATAGTAGTTATATACTTGTATATAGGGGCAGAATTTTAGTAGCTATATTATTGTACATAGGAGCAGTATTATAGTAGTTATATTCTTGTACATAGGGGGCAGAATTATAGTAGTTATATTCTTGTACATAGGGGGCAGTATTATAGTAGTTATATTCTTGTACATAGGGGGCAGTATTATAGTAGTTATTTTCTTGTACATAGGGGGCAGTATTATAGTAGTTATATTCTTGTACATAGGGGGCAGTATTATAGTAGTTATTTTCTTGTACATAGGGGACAGTATTATAGTAGTTATATTCTTGTACATAGGGGGCAGTATTATAGTAGTTATATTCTTGTACATAGGGGGCAGTATTATAGTAGTTATATTCTTGTACATAGGGGGCAGTATTATAGTAGTTATATTCTTGTACATAGGGGGCAGTATTATAGTAGTTATATTCTTGTACATAGGGGGCAGTATTATCGTAGTTATATTCTTATTCATAGGAGGCAGTATTATTGTAGTTATATTCTTGTACATAGGGGGCAGTATTATAGTAGTTATATTCTTGTACATAGGGGGCAGTATTATCGTAGTTATATTCTTATTCATAGGAGGCAGTATTATAGTAGTTATATTCTTGTACATAGGGGGTAGTATTATAGTAGTTATATTCTTGCACATAGGGGGCAGTACTATAGTAGTTACATTCTTGTACATAGGGCACAGTATTATAGTAGTTATATTCTTGTACATAGGAAGCAGTATTATAGTAGTTATATTCTTGTACATACGGAACAGTATTATAGTAGTTATATTCTTGTACATAGGGGGCAGTATTATAGGCAGTATTATAGTAGTTATATTCTTGTACATAGGGACAGCATTTTAGTAGTTATATTCTTGTACATAGGGGCAGTATTATAGTAGTTATATTCTTTTACATAGGAGGGCAGTATTATAGTAGTCATATTCTTGTACATTGGGGACAATATTATAGCAGTTATGTTCTTGTACATAGGAGTTAGTATTATAGTAGGTATATTCTTGTACATAGGAGGCAGTATTATAGTAGTTTATTCTTGTGTATACGGGACACTATTATAGTAGTTATGGGCCTTGTGTGGCGCAGAGTTTTAAGCCAGCAGTATGCAGTCCTAAGCTCTTGGTCACAACCTGTAGTTTGCGGGTTCATGTAGCCGGCTCAAGGTTGACTCAGCCTTCCATCTTTCCAAGGTCAGTAAAATGAGTACCCAGCTGTCTGGTGGGTAACGATGACTGGGCAAGGCAATGGCAAACCACCCCACAAAAACAGTCTGCTAAGTAAATGTCACGACTTGGTGCTCGCACTATGGGACTTTACCTTTTACCTATTATAGTAGTTATATTGTTGTACATAGGAGGCAGTGGTATGACAGTTATATTCTAGTATATACTCCTGATGACACCAGAGTTCTGGTGAAACTAGTTAGGGGAGCTTGTCTTTTAGCACAGAGACTCAAGTAGTCTATCCTGCAAAAGCTCATCTCAGACTTAATTTATCTGGCAGCATTTATCACACATGGTGGCATTTCATGCAGGGATCCAATCAGTTGCCATATCTTTATGACATAGCAGTGTACTGCTGCATGATAGTGCGCACCATTTGCAGCAAGTGTTAAGGCCCATTTAGATGGGACAAATGTCGGGCAAACCATGCCCGACACTTGTCCTCGCATCCACTCGCTCTCGTGCTCCGGCAAGGGAGCTAGTAGTGCTGGCTCACTCACAGAGCGGGCAGCAGGGGGTAAGGTGGCTGCAGGAAATTTCACTCCTCGCACTCCCCCGCCCCTACCCATTTACTTGACACAGCGGCTGTTCAATACTGAACATAAACGATGGACGATGAGCTGAATGATGATCGTTCAGTGTAAATAGCAGCTATTCAGTACTAAACGGCCGCTATCTTAAGTCAATGGAGAGGGGTGGGGAGCGGGAGGAGAGAAATCTCCTCCAGCCGCCCCGCTGTGAGCCAGCGATACTAGCTCCCATGCAGCAGCACGAGAGTGAGTATGTGCGGGGACGAGTGTTGGGCATCGTTTGCCCGACAATCGTCCCGTGTAAATGAGCCTTTAGTCGTGATCCTGATATTTGTGCATAATCAGCAAGGCAGGATATTGTTTCTCTCAGAACGGTTTTGTCTATTGTATTACATTCACTCACACTACATTGAGACTCAGATCTTTTTAATTCATTCCTACCCTAATATATTTTATTACATGTCAATAAAAGTTACTTTTTAAGGGGACCCAACTGAGGGTTTCAATTTTTGGCAAAGGCTGTGCTGGGATTGGTTATGTTTAAAAATAGGCTGTCTTCATTAAAAGGAACATGTCATAAGGTTCAAGCTGTCCAAACCATAAAGATTCATTCCAAATGGTGCTGCACGCCACGGGGCGGCACCAGCCTTTCCTCGCTCACATCATCTAGAGTGACAGCTCTCTCCCTGTGTGTATAGAGGAAGAGAGCTGTCACTCTAGGCGATCCCAGTGGGGACTGGCTGACGTGGCCCACCCCTATGGCTCAGAGCTCTGTGTGGGATAAATATTCAAAGTATGTCTATTCTGAAATATCGCAGCATTTCAGAGTAAGACATACATGATCAGACTCAACATACCTTTTTCAGGTTCATGCTACCAGTCGTTCAGGCAGCATGAACCTGATAACAGTTTCCTTTTAATGGCTGGCCTCATGAAGACAACCTCTTTTTAATTAGAAGTTGGAACATACATGGGCGTGCGGTTTCAGGTTCATGCTGCCCGTGGCTCTGGCAGTATGAACCTGGGGATAATGAATATCCCCCGAAAAAAATCTGCTCAGCTGTTTATTTGGGTCTTTATCAGGGCTACCGCCAGCATCCGGCACATCTGGGCAAGTATCGGGGCCCACTGTGTTGGGGGTCTACAAAACAGAGGTGGACAGGGTCTAGTGAGACGGGTGGAACGATACAAGTGACGCAATGACATAATTGTGCCACCTGCGTCACATAGAAGGCACAGGTTGATGTTGTCAAATGACCAGCGTGCTTCCGTAAATGGTGCCAGCAGCGCTGAGCATGGTGATAGGAGCACACTTTCGCAGGAAGATGTAGGATGTGGCAAGAAGGAGTCGGCTGGGACGAGCAGGAGATTGGCAGTGGGAACCAGTTTTTCAGAAGTTGAAGTACCAACAGGAACTGCAGGCATCCCGCCAAAAGTGAAGGGAAAAATAAAAAAGTTATAAAGACTGTCAGAAAATGGTGGCAGAAAATATTTTAATTTTTTCCAAAGATATTTTTTTTTTTCAAAGTACTACAGCAAAAAAAAAATTATACATTTGGCATCGTAGTAGTTGTACTGACCCTTAAAATAAAGTTATGTCATTTTAGCTGCATTGTATACACTGTAGAATCAAGTCCACACACCTCCCCCCAACACAAAACCACAAAAAATGGCAGAACTTCGTTTGTTTCTATTTAACTCCACTTAGAATTTTTTAAAAACTTTTTCATTACATTATATGGTACATTACATAGTACCATTGAAGAAAACAACTCATCCCAAAAAAACAAGCCCTCATACAGCTACAGTGATGGACAAATAAGAGTTATAATTTTATAAAAGTGGGGAGAAAGAAATGAACATTAAAAAAAAAAAAAAAATCGCCACGACCTTAAGGGGTTAACGTTTTTCAGTACACTACATAGTACCACTGTCCCGCAAAAACCTAAAATGAAAACACACAAAAAAAAGCCGTGTTCTTAAAAGGTCGATACATTCCTTATTAGAATCACTGACGTTCCATATCTAACATATTGTCCAATTTTCCAGCCACATACATGTTTTAGTAAGCGGATTAGCACGGGTTAAACCGGTCGTTAATAATATTTATTATGCTGAGTTCATTTGCTACCTAATTGCCATAGATTGCTTCTGAATCCTCGCGCTGCTTCCAAAGTGCCACGTGTCTTAGTTGGTTCCTGTAACTGAACTCCCAAGAGATGTAAACTTAGTCCTGTCCGACTACCACATGGGGACAGTAACCATAGCAACGCACAGACGCCGCCTTCTCCTCCAACTACGACGGCGGCGCGTTTGATGACGTCAATGTAAGGGCAAGGCGAGGCCGAGACGGTGTCCTGCCCGCTGATTGGCTGATCTCTTGGGCTCGCCGGTCTGCTGGTGACGTCACGCCACGTCGGAGGTTCCCCAACAGCTCAGAGGTTCCGGGCCTGAGGAGGGAGCGAAGCAGACGCGAAGCAGCGAGAACCGGTAAGTGCGCCCTCAGCTCATGTTCTCACGGTGTGGGGCCCCGCTAGGCTGTGCGAGGTGTTACCCGAGCGTATCAATGTCGCACTGGAGGGAGAGAGTCCATTAATAGCTTATAATAGACACAATATACTATAGAGCAGGGCATGTCTGCTACCTGTGGCTTGTCTGCCGCTGTGGGACTACAAGTCTCAGCAGCTCCTAGAGTTCCCTGGTAGTCTAAGAGGAACTGGCTTGCTGTGAAGGAGCCATGTGCATAGTATAACACTGTGGTCAGTGGTGATTTAGCTGACAGATCAGGGGCTGCCAGGATTTTCTGGTAACGTTTATGTTTATTGGGGGCACAAAAAATCGTACTGAACAAAAAGCCGCCTGCCACTGCGTCCAGATGACGCCGCTGGTTGTTTTAGGCTGAACGCGCACGACCATTTAAAAACTTGCTGTCTTCCAGGTTTTTTGTATGTCATCCGATTTCATGTCCATTAAAAAAAAAATAAATATATATATATATATATATATATATATATATATATATATCAGTTTGCAATAGGTCCTTGAAATTCTTTTGCACCCCTGAACAAGCAAGGTTCAGCTGAGAACCGGACAAGAATAGCGCATGTGCCCCTTAGAAATCAATGGACTTTTAGCAGCGCCTATCATGTGCTTGAAAAACACGAGGCCCCCTGTAGGCCTTAGGGCCCACTCACATGGTATATGTAGGCTGCCTATTATGTGTATTTGCTGTGTGTGTTAAATCCCTATATTGGTGTGTGAGTGGCCCAATAGTAATCAATGGGCATTTAGTAGCCCATAATACGTGGGCGACATATGCCCATGTGAGCGAGCCCAAGGAGCTATAAGTTCCACCAATAAAGATGTCTTCCAGGGGGTCATCCTATTAAAGGGGTTGTACCACAAGTTATCCCCGATCCACAGGATAGGGAATGACTTGCTGATCGTTAGGGTCTCAGCACTGAGACCCCCACCATTCCTGAGAACCGGGGTCCTGTGTCCCCCTATGCCTGTCACTGCCAGGTTACTACTCTCCCTGCAGTCATGTCAGAATGAATGGAGTGCTGGCTGAACGTACACGGTTAACGCTCCATTCATTTCAATGGGGTGGATGTAAATACCTGAGCGCTTGCCACTTTGCTATCTCTGCAGTTCCATTGAAAGTGGATGGAGCGTCAGCACGCTTGTGCGACCAGCGCCGCCATTAGTCCCCTCACTACAGGAGGTGCAGATTTCGATTGTGGCGTTTTGCCGCAATTTTGCTTTCGTTTTTTGGGCGCAGGTTTTTGCGTCCAACAGCAGGTATTGGTGTATCCCATCATTGTAATGGGTGATGAGGTGCACAGCGCTCGAAAATTGCGCGCATGTCTGCGAGGCCCCATTGAAATTAATGGGAGCGTTATATTACAACTAGTCGCATTAAAAAGCGAATGTGTGAAAAGAGCCCTTAGGAAACATCATGAAGTCAGATGGTTTCCTCTTTCCTCATGCACTTTAATATTGACTTGTTAGATCCATCCATCGACGTCTTAATGGTATTTCCCATCATCCATAGACGCCCCCCCCCCCATTCCTACACTACAGACCACATGACTTGGGTATGGACAGAGGGGTCCCACAGGTATGTCACATGACCTGGAGCAAGGACTTCCATCAGTGAGATCTTACAATCCGGTGGTCTCCGCTGCATTGTGGTCTTGTACAGGCCCGAGACGGGGTCCACAAGCCTGGAATGCAAAGAACTATCAAAGGGAGAATGCTTGTATTCTGCCCATCAGGACTTGGGGTAGAGAACAGCTTCACCCACAATGTTCCTGAAGGGAGTCTTCCACAGAACATATCTGACCTGTCAGACAAGTTATGTAAGTGTGATCCGTAAGGGGTCAGCAGCGGGGACTCAGACGGGTCAGCTCCTCACTGGAAATAAGGGATAAGGAGCCCTCAGTGTTGAATTGGGAGCTGTCGCCTGTTCCGATCACAGCTTCTTGCCTGGTGCAGATGAGTGTTTGGAAGTTTCCATAACTCCCGTGACTACATGTTCTTCATTGAAAGTGAGGAGCTCTGTGTACTTGAGATCAGTGCTGATGGCAGGTGTCACCCCACCAATCACCCCGTATCTGTGTGATCAGACCCCTACGCAGATGACGCACTGACCCACTGATAACAAGGATTTGCATAAAATGTCTTCATTGTCACTGTAACTAAAGCAGATCCACTTCAATTACTTCAATTTGAAGAGGGAATTGCTCTTTTTTTTTTACCTTTCAAAACCAAAGTCCATCTCTTGGATGTGTAAAGCCCCCATTTACACACAACCATTATCGCTCAAAATGCGGTAAAATGATGACATATGAGCGATAATCGTTGCGTGTAAACGCTACCATCGTACACTTTCAGGTGAGCTTAAAATCCTTTGTTCAGGCTGCAGGCTGTTATCTCCACGGGAGCAGGAGATTACATTGTATTCTCTTAGTAGCCCCTGTCAGAACAATGGAGCTAATTGCAGAGCTCAGACCAGTTCTGCAAGCAGCTCTTGAGAGCTCATTTGCAGACAAATGAAGCTGATCAAATGCTAATGGGCAGTAGTGCCCATTAGTACTTTATGCAAATTGCTAAGGCCCAATGCCCATAGACGTATTTTCACAGAAGAATTCACGGCCAGACGCTTGCCACGAATTCTGCAGCAATGTCCGTCTGTAGACATGTTAGGTCCAAAGATTCTCCCCTGCCCACAAGCGGAAATCAACTGCGAATTTTCTGCTCATGGGGGAGAATTGCAGCTTGTTCTATTCTGTGCAGAAAATCGGACGGATGGCTTCCATTGCAGTCATGGACTGTGAAAGTATCACGGGAATCCGTGTCATGCGAGACACTCGCGGCGGATCCGGACAAGTGAGTATAGGGTCTCTGGGGGGCACCCGGTCTGATTCCACTGCGAGATTTTGCTGTCGGAATCCAACCTGGCCATGAGCATGAGCCCTAAAACTTTCAATCATTTGAAAGATTATCTTTGTGTGTAAATGGGCCTTAATTCAGGGAGAAACATTGGAACCAGCTTAGGCCTCATGCACACGGGCATGCACGGATCCCGCAGCGGAATCCACCCGTGTCCGCAGACATGGGCATATAAAAGACATTTTCTTACCTCTCCAGATCCATCGTGGGTCTCCTCCGTCCCAGCCGGATCTTCTTTCTTCAGCACGGCGGGCGCGCCCAGCACCTTTTTTTTTTTTTTAATCTCCTGCGGATCTGCGGCACATCCACAGTGGCAGCTGCGGACAGGATGACTTCCATTGACTGCAAGAGCCACAGAAAAATAGAGCATGCTGTGATTTCTTCCCACGCGTGCGATCCGCATGGCGAGAAAACATCACATCCGCATGCTTATAGCTGCTCTGCAGGCGCCCATGTCTCCCTATGGGCTGCTTGATTTGCGGATCTCCCACGTGGGTGCCGCAAATTAAATCCGCCTGTGTGCATGAGGCCTAAATTGGGTTGTCTCATGAAGAACCCAGTTGGTAAGGGTCCTTTTACTCAGAACCATAATCACTCTGGTGCTGTCACACAGGAACAAGGGTCACTCGGTGAACGGAAGAGTGGACCAGAGATCTCTTCCGCCCACCACTGGCCAATGATCGTGAACAAACATTTAACATTGATCATTGCTTCGTGACAACAGGGCAACAATCAGTCGATCAAATGCTCATTTGTCAACTGATCAGATCTTTTGTGCTTCCAGAGAAAACCTTGTCGTCAGCAGCACACCCCTCCATATGAATGGGGGATGTGCTGCCAGCAGCGATGAAAGTGTATTGGGGCGAACAGTCGTTTGTCCCTCCATGCAGTCTGAATCAGCCGATGTAAAGGCCATCTAAATTAGCTATGATTGGCACTTGTTGCTCTGCTTATATCGAGCTGTGTAAAACCAGAGTGTCCCCTGGTCTGGCAACTGGAGCTGTCCGTGTATTACATGGAAGGCCACTACATTCCTCCATTAAAGACCTCCTGCACATGGTGGAACCATAATGCAGCACCCAGAGGAGTTATTGGGGACTACAATACGGCACTTCTGTATGTCGTCAGTTTCATAGAGACATGCAGAGCTTCTATGCCTCCCTTATGTAACAGTTGGGCAAGGATAGGGTCATATGTGCAGCTGACATGGCCAATGTGAGATATCGGTATGGCATTACATCGCCAAATTTACCTGCAATGTAATAGTCTTCATTGTGGAAATTAAAGGTGAAATCCAGTAAAAGATTATCCTGGTAGATACAGGTGAGAATATGATGTGGGTGATACTGGGCTCTGTGGCGTCAACATATCCCTTTGGCACTGTGCAGAGATTCCTTTGACTGAAAGCGTGACACGGTCATCTAAGCAGAGGGTCAATATTTGGCTGATCTTTGCTTAGAATGTTGTCAAATTCCCAGAAAGGGCTGGCACACACTGGCATGGAGCGCGGGAGCCATTCTTGCCCCGGTGGATTCCATGTGTATGGCATTTCTTCTTGGGGCAATACCTCTGTATGGAACAGGCCACTTTGTTTTTGTTGAATTCGTATACTTGTGTACCTCTATGGGAGTCCTGTGACATTTCTGTACAATGCGGAACTAGAGATGGAATCTATGGGCATTGCTAAAGGAGTTTGACTCTAGAGAACCTTTTTATTCTGGAAATCAGTGGTGGTCCGAGATGAGGAGATCATTTTGACTTGATATGGTTTTCCCCATTACATCATACATAATCATGTACTAGCAGATCCCTATGGTATAAGCCTGAGCACCGTGGAGACTGAATGTCACAAAATCTAGGTTTAATCTTTGTTTTCACACTGTGATACAATTCTCTCCCCAGTACCGGATCTGGTACAGGTGGCAGTAGTGAGGTGGCGAGGGTGACAAGTCACCCTACCATCCTGTTTGTGACAAGGGTGTGGTATTGTTCATGTCTTAAAGAGACCGTAATGACATTCTTGTAATATCATAGATATTGTATCTCCGGGGCTGTAGGACAGAGCTGCCATGTCATATTATAATCACACATTACGCTTTTACCTAATGGAACGTTCTGCAGTTTCCTGATATACGTTGCTTTACAAGTTTGCCATCTGTGAATGGTAATTGTCATTGCTGCCCACACAGCTGCATGTAATGTGCTTTACTTGGGGTACTGCGCCATGTACCTGTGTGGGTTGGACATCAGACAGGTGGAAAGCATGTTGCCATACACTGACTGAAGCAGTGATGTTGAAAAATGGAATATTAAGCATAATGTTACATAGAATAGGAAAACCCTATGTAAACAAGGATTCTAGACTTCACTAACTCTTCTGATACAGATGCCTATATTGGTGGTGAGCTGTGAGCCGGGATCCCCAAATATTCCTAGAACGGAGGGGCTGCCAGCACTCCTCCAAGCTCCGCTCGTTAGCATTTTGCTCCAGATGCTCACAGAACCGTACAGCAATGCTCATCAGCCTCGCAGCTAAGAGTAATTAGGGTTGACACTAACCTATGCATTAAAGGGAAAGTACAGGTACCGATAAAGTCAGCAAGGCAGTGCGGCTACTGGCACCTGAGCGGGGTCTCACCTGCCCGCCGGTATGGTAGGAATGGACCCAGGTCTTTTTTTACTTGATTTACATTCCCCTTTGTTCATTCACTTTGCATTTTGTTAATTGACCCAAGTAAACTATTACTTCTGTTTTTTTGAAAGGATTGTTACTTTGAAGTATTTTTTTCCGCGGCTGCCTAAAACTTTTGCATAGCACCATATATGGCTACACCCATGTAAACTTTCTTTACTCTGGCAGTCGTCTTACATAGTTTCATCTTATCCGTTTAGAAGTTATAAAACACGTTCTTCACCAGAAATGACGCTGAACAGCCGTCTGGGACATTGGTCCCCCGTGGATTTACCAAGAACCACCCCATAGAACAGAGTGAATCACAGAAGTGATGCAGGCAATATTCTACCATGACTGTTTTCATTAATGAGTCTAATCCTTGTGAAACTGGGTGAAGTTTAATTGATGGGATGGGCTTATGATATACAGTGCCATTGCCATAAAATAACAGTGTGAATGTATCGAGGACACAAAAAAAAATGTGTTTTACAAATTTCTAATATACCTTTATTTTCAATTTTTACTTTTCAGTTCTGTGTTCATTTCAAAATCTGTCTGCTATAGGTAGATATAGTGTAATGTACATACAGAGGTTATAATTAGAGATGAGCGAGCGTACTCGGAATAGCACTACTCGCTCGAGTAATTTGCTTTATCCGAGTATCGCTGTGCTCGTCCCTGAAGATTCGGGTGCCGCTGCGGCTGACAGGTGAGTCGCAGCGGGGAGCAGGGGAGAGCGGGCGGGAGAGAAGGAGAGAAAGATCTTACCTCCGTTCCTCCCCGCTCTCCCCTGCAGCTCCCCGCTCCGTGCCGGCACCCGAATCTTCAGGGACGAGCACAGCGGTACTCGGATAAAGCCAATTACTCGAGCGAGTAGTGCTTATCCGAGTACGCTCGCTCATCTCTAGTTATAAACCTCCACTTCCTGATCGGGCTTTTATGGCCCCTATTATACCAAATGAGAACCTCACGATTCTCCTTTGCCCGAGCGGACGAGCCGGTGACATCATCGTTCGCACTCGTGCAGCCTGTTTACACAGGTGAATCATCATTGGGATTTGCGAACTTCTTGTTCACGTCTCGTCAATGTTGCACATTTGTATGTGAAGCTCTGAACGATCAGAGCTTAACCACAACGAGAAGTGAACGAGCCAACGCTGATTATTATGCTGGCTGAAACAGATTGATGAATGAGAAGCGCACGATTCTCATCCGTCATTCAGTCGTTGGCTCAAGTTTAACCCTTTCCAATCCACTGTCTGACGTCTTAAGACATTATGATTTAAGGCTGTACAGCTCCGATGTTGGAAGACATCCGTTGGGGTTCTCTTACTGTATATTACCAGCTTCTCTGCTGTCGGAGCCTATCCAACGTGTCACCTCATGCAGTACTGGCTTTAGCCAGCAGATAGCGCCGTTTTATAACCGCAGGAAAAAAAAGTAAGCCCCCTAGGAAAACCAGGATACAAATTGGATTGGAAAGGGTTAAACTGATTATGGATCGACCTCGTTGGTTTGAACAGTTTTTGAAGCGATAATCGTTCCGCCTAAACGCACCTTTAGTCATTTGGGTGTAAACAAAAATGTTCCTATTTACTGATGGCAAGCATAGATCTAGAGCAAAGGTACAAGTGAGATACATCACATTTAGCCAATTTATACAGTGAGCTCCCAAACAGGATTTACTGCCAAGAAAGCTAGAAGTCGTGTTTGAACAGCTTATCAGACAATAAACAGCATTTGTTACTGCTGTCTAATATTTTTTTTGTACTTTGCAGGAGCTCCAGCCATGACCCCAGATGAGACCCCCTTGTTTGACCCCCAATTACTGGAGGTGATCGACTGGAATCAGAATACTGTGTCATTCAGTCCGCCCATCTCTCCTGAACACCCTGGGGAAGGGCTTGTTCTCAGACCCCTGTGTACTGCAGACATAAACAGAGGTCAGTGCTACCGAATACCAGCTGAATGCTGCACTGAATGAGAGGCTTGGTTTAAAAGGACTGCTTAAAGGGTTTTCCCACTAAGGGCCCTTTTAAAAGAGCCGATAAATCGTTAATCTGACCGATTTATTGTTCATTGTAAAAGCATGCAGACACTGGAAGACGAACTATAATTCATTCATTCATCCTTCAGTTTATAGATGCCTAAAAATCAAATACCGTCTCGGTCCGTGTAAACAGTCATTCATCTATAAACAACTTACTGTGAATGGAGGCGGGTGGCCGGAATGATCTCCGACCCACTCCACCTCCATTCACCGACCAATGACCATCTGAACCCTACAGGTCATCCCGTGTAAAAGGACCCTAAAGAGATGTGTCCCTTATCCACAGGATAAGAGAGATAAACCTATGACCGATGTGATCGGCTATCTCCCTCCATCTCATAGAACTGAGTGGAGCGTTGGTTGTACATGTGCGCCGCTGCTCCATTCATAGAAGGGATTTTGGGTGTGCTGTTCTCAGAATCGTTAGAGGTCCGAGTGGTCGGCCCCACTGCAATTGGTTTTGTCTTCATGTTCCATTGCAAGTACAGAAAAAAGACCCCAGATCTGGTAAATTCCACATTGATTTCAATGGGACTTCTTTGTTTCCACTTGATCCATCCCCTTACATTCTATCTGGTCTCCGTTGTTTTTCCTTACATTGTACTCAGTAGACTTAAATGGAAACTATTGTGTTTGGGTCCTTTTAAGTCACACTGCGCACATGCAGTTGTAAAACTGATCTGTTAACTGGTGATAACCGGGTCCATCGGCAGCAGGTTATCAGTCTTTCTTCTTTTTAAATCTGTTTGGCATAAAACACTTTGTGAATGTGTCCTGATGCAATTTCCAGTGTAAGAAAGTAGCACATCTTTGCACAAGCAGGTTTTTGCACAAAAACTTGCAAGTTCTCCGTTTTTTTGCAAGGGCCCTGACACTTTTCTAAAAATGGGTAGCGTTTGTCGAGAAGGGGTGGGGCTGCCCCAGACCAACAGATTTACGTATAATTTATGACCCATCGGATCTGGTGTACATTTCGGAGAAGGTGCATGGAGCTGCTGGCATGCATTGAATTAACCCTTTCCAATCCACTGTCTAACCTGTGAAGACATTATGATTTAAGGCTGTACAGCTCTGATGTTGGAAGACATCTGTCGGGGTCCTCTTACTGTATATTGCCAGCCTCTCTGCTGTTGGAGCCTATCCAATGTGTCACCTCATGCAGTACTGGCTTTAGCCAGCATAAAGCGCCGTTGTATAACGGCAGAAAAAAAAAATAAGCCCCCTAGGAAAACCAGGATACAAATTGGATTGGAAATGGTTAATGAAGAGGCCTGTGTCTTTCCATATATTATAAGCGCACTGTGCACTGGGAAACATCATATTAAGCCTGGCGTCAGAAACGCTGGGCTCAGTACATTTTCTGCACAGTTTTTCAATTTTGAAAAGAGAAAACCAGATCTGAGAAGAGATTAAAAAAAAATTAATGCGAACATAGCCGAACACAAGATGGTTCAGGAAATACAACCACAGATTAGTCTTCCCCTTAAATCTCAATGTCCACAGGCGACTTTGATTTGCGGAGTCCACAGTTCAAGCCGCCCATATGGAAGCATGCGGATTTCTTTTCCAGATTCCGTATGCTTCATTTTTTTGCGTATTCCGTGGGGGGACAGCTTCCATTGAAGTCAATGGAAGCCATCCGAACCGTGGCCAATCCGCAATCCGCGGGAAAGCAGGAGTTTTAAAAAAAAATCTGTACTGCACATGTGCGCCGACCGTCACTTCCGCACACATCTGCAGTACAGAAAAAAAGACAGGCACAGATACACGCAGGGGCGGATTCTGCTGCGGGCTCTCGCATGTGGGCATGACACCCATGGATGTGCGCACAAGTTGCAAAAAATCTTCAGATTTGCTTGCTATGTCTGGATTTTGATGCAGCTTTCATATCCTTATTCGAATAGATGAAAATCCGCAGGATAAATTGATGTATTGTGGATTTGGAATCCGTACCACGTGAACAAGATTCCACAAAATCCCATCCACTTTGCTGCAAGTGTACCGCACCTCATCCGCTGACATGTGAAGACATCCTCAAGGCTTTACCCATTCTCTTTTATTTCAGGTTTTTATAAAGTACTTGGTCAACTAACAAAAGTCGGAAATGTGACTACAGAAGATTTCATCAGTGAGTAGGATTGTTTATCCCTTTCTCTGCTACCATTTACCAGGGGAGATCTAACCTACCGCTCGCTACACTTTCCAGAAGCAAATTTACCACATCTGATAATTCCGAAAGTTTGAAAATCCGACGTGCTTCCAGCACAAAACCGATAATTTGTAGGAGCTGAAGTCTGAGCGGCAGGAATCAGCTGGGATATTGCTCTGATGTTCATTATAGTAGCACATTGTGTTTGCATTTTATTTGTAGGCTCATAAAATAAGTTCATTTTCTATTACTATCCGCTTATCCAGAATAGTAGTAATGTGGCATTATATATCTGCTGTAGGCTTACATACATGCTGCTGTAAATAACCCCCTGCAGTGTCCAGCTAGCAGCCATGTATGGTCCCAATCCCTTCTTCTGTACATGTATCCTAAATAATAGGTCATTTTCTAATAACAAACTGTGTTTTAAAGTAAAAGCTATTTTACACGCAACAATTATCGCTAAAAATTTGTTCAAAAGGCGGGCAGTTGTGGTGTGATTAGTTGAACAGTCTTGACACCCTTGGCCTATAAAAAGGTGGGTGGGTGTAGTAACCTCTTCTGCTGCCTGCGTAGAGCTTGTTGACCATTAAACATACTTTTATGGTGCAATCTAAAAGATTTTGCCCAGTTAACAGTTTGAGAGGGGCGCATTATTGAAATGCGAGAAGCTGGATGGTCGTATCAATTAATTGCCCGCCACCTGAGCTGTTCTAACCAGACTGTTACCAGTGACTATGTGAGGGCAGGATACCATACGGGACCTGTATACCACCCTGCCTGCCCGTATCACATCTTGCATCCAAGCTATAGGCGGTACAACAGGGTACTAGAGCCTCCATGCCTGACCATATCACATCTTGTATCCAAGCTATAGGCGGTACAACAGGGTACTAGAGCCTCCATGCCCGACCGTATCACATCTTGTAGCCAAGCTAGAGGCTGCACAGCAAGGTACTAGAACCTCCATGTCCGCCTGTATCACATCTTGTATCCAAGCTAGAGGCTGTACAGCAAGGTACTAGAGCCTCCATAACCACCGGTATCACCTCTTGTAGCCAAGCTAGAGGCTGTACAGCAAGGTACTAGAGCCCCCATGCCCATCCGTATCACATCTTACATCCAAGCTAGAGGCGGTACTAGAGCCTCCATGCCTGCTAATGTCACATCTTGTATTCAAGCTAGAGGCGGTACAACAGGGTACTAGAGCCCCTCATGCCCACTTGTATCACATCTTGTATCCAAGCTAGAGGCGGTAAAACAAGGTACTAGAGCCCCTCATGCCCACTTGTATCACATCTTGTATCCAAGCTGGAGGCAGAACAACAGGGTACTAGAGCCCCCATGCCCACTTGTATCACATCTTGTAGCCAAGCTAGAGGCGGTATAGACTCTCTTCAGGTTGTCCGTTTTCTGCCATAAATTATCCTGTTGATCTGATATAAACGTTACACTCACACAAAGTTTCATTTGATCCCAACTCCTCCTTCTAGGCACTTGATTTTTTTTTCTATTGACAATAAGTGTATTTAGTAAACAAAGTGGAGTTATCTCATGGCTGAATGTTCCTTGGTTTGCAACATTGGCACAGTGGGGCTATAGGCATAGCAATCCTAGTTTATGAATGATCAGTTATGTTTTAGATAGAATATCATTAGTGGCCATTTAAATTCTGTCTGTAATAAAAGCTTTTCATTTTTAGAAAAATTTGAACACATGAAGAAAACGGAGAACTACTTTGTGATCGTGGTGGAAGATCTAAATCTTGGTCAGATTGTGGCCACAGCCACGCTAATTGTAGAACATAAATTCATACACGGCTGTACCAAGGTAAGTGGCACGTATTTATCAGAGCTTTACAAAGAAAAAAAAAAGGCTCGTTACCGGTGAGCTGTGTTAATCTGTATTTCTCATCACAGCGAGGTCGGATAGAAGAGGTTGTTGTCAGTGACGAGTGTCGGGGGAAACAGCTTGGAAAACTGTAAGTGATCAAGAGTACTTCATAATAATGTCTTTTTTCAGCCTATCACACTATATGTCCATCTAATTCAGTCTCTCATCGTGTGCCCCAAGACTACTTTTGATGCCCCCCATGATCCTATTTGCCTTGGCAGCAGCTGCCTGACGCTGGTTGCTCCAGTTAAGCTTACAGTTAACTAAAATTTCCAAGTCCTTTTCCATGTCTGTGTTTCCAATTTACAGTGTAATGATGATGTGTATTTCCTCTGCCCATGTGCAGAACCTTACATTTATCAGTGTTAAACCTCATTTGCCACTGTTGTGAGCCCAGCCTATCTCAGTGTACAGGCTATACTCGCAGGCAGCCAGTATACAATCATGGATGCCCACCACCATGTACTGTCTTGGTGTGTATGCATGCGTAATATGTGCAAAAATAGAATGCGCTGTGATTTTTCTAGCGCACATAATTTGTGTGAGCGGTAACATGGCCACCTGTGTGATATTGGTACAGCAGAATATGCAATTACCATACATGTGAGGGAGCCCTTAGCCAGATCTATCTGCAACTGCGTTCTGTCTTCATGTGTAAATATCTTTTATAGTTTTGTATCTCTAAATATTGATATTTTACTGTACACTCCTACTGAGTCATTAATAAATATATTAATAATGGGTCACAGTTACTTGTTGGGTACCACAGGGGGCAGTATTGGGCCCTAATCAGAGTCTGTACCATTTATAAAGCCCTCTGCTTTCTATCACTGACCAGTTACTTACCCCCTTACACACATTCTCCCCAGACCAAGCATTGTCACTTTATATACCAACCTTTATGCGGCCCAGTATCACACGCTTTGGAGAAGTCCAGATACACAAGATCCAGTGACTCTCCCCTGTCCAGTCTAGAACTTCTCCTACTTACTGGATGTCCCCGTTACACTGGAGTGTACTTTTTTTTTTTTTACACGGAACGATAATCGCTTAGATTCCTGCTGGATGTGGGAATCTGAACAATTTATCGTAAAAGGACCCTTAGACTAACTTCACATGGGCGATACCTAGCTCGCCACTATGCGATTCGTCTGTGGATGCGAGGCGTTTTTGTATCAAAACCACCTTGCATCACTTTGGGGAACTAGCAATCCTCCCATGTGGCAGATAAGCGTGTTTCCCATTGTTTTCACTTATTTATTTTTGACCCACTTCCCTGCACAATGGATGCTGTTCCATACTGTAAAGTCTGTCAAGTGTGAGGCCTTCACTACCCAGTATCAATAGCTCACATAAGCTTTGCTTGACCGTGGACTAGTTGGGCTCATATGTAAGGGCAGAAGTAAACCAGCAGCTATGGAGAGAGCAGGGTAATGGCTGTAAAGTACATTCTCTGTTAAAGGTTTGTCTTCATGGCTGTTTTTTTAATCCCATAGGAAACAGGCATTTTTTTTTCTCACAGCGATGCTGCGAGATAGAAAAATCGCCTAAGTAAATAGACCTATCATAAATAATGGCTTCTGTTTGTGCATATCATAAAGTAAATACAACCTAAATGCCAGCAGCGAATGAATGACTAAGGATAATTCATTCAGTTTCCGCTGGCATGACAATTGGCTGATGTAAGCAGCCAATTATTGTAAACAGGCAATTATTCATTAATGAAGAGCCCGTGTTGCTCCACCCGCATCCATTCATTGAATGATAATTGCTTGTGTGTGGCGCCCAACTGTCATCCCGTCTACAAGGCCCCTAACTTTGGATTGTAGACCTATTTACCTTAGCTACATGCAAGTTACAAATCCTTTCTATTTCCCTCTCTCCCCCAGGTTGTTGTCCGTGCTTACTCTGCTAAGTAAAAAGCTCGACTGTTACAAAGTTACACTAGAGTGCAAGCCCAAAAACGTTGCCTTTTATGAAAAGTTTGGTTACACGGCCTCAGATGAAACCTACATGCAGTGTCGATTCTTTGATTAACATGAACTGGAAAAATAAAAACTTGCCAAAGCGTCAGATGGAAGGAAAACTTTCAGGGAAAGCGGGTCCTATATGAAAATCTGTAAATATGATTACTTTTACAAATGACTGATGGTGGAATTTGTATTTTATTTAAAAAAATATCTATATATAAAATTCAGAATGAAGGTCGTCTGGACAGGTACTAAAACCTTTTTACAATTTAGGAAGCTCCACAAAGTTTAAAAAAACAAACAAATAGGGTTAAGTTTGGCTTTTATGACCGTGGTAGGCATTTTTGTTATATAAATATGGGGATTCTTTAATAGGTTAAAAGAACTGGGTGAATGTATTCTCTGTTGGAATTTGTACTAACTGTTATATGTATGTGAAATACAAAAAAAACCTTTATTTGGATTCTCTACAGTCTAGTGGTATACATCCTATAGTGCTAAGGGTACAGTCCTTGGCCAGGTGAGGCTGTGGTCTCAGGCCTTCTTGCAATGCACGTCCATGTGACTTGCTAATGAGCTAAAATGGGTATTCCTTCCTTGGCTTTTCATAGTCAAGATCGGAAACCACTGCAATAGGTACCGGCCACCCAGCCTATGCAACACACCCAAGCTCTTCAGTCCAGCGCGGTTTTTCGTAGCGCTCATTTAAGTGAGTGGAAGCTACAAAACCAGCGTAGCATGCCGTTTCCATAGTTCACAGTCACAATGGAAACACTGCAGACTGAAGAGCTCGGCTGTTTCTGACAGGTGGTTGGATACAGAGGGAGAGGTTTTCCCATCTCAGCCATGAAAAGCCAAGATGGGAATACCCCTTTAACAGTCCCATGGTTTTGGGCAAACCAAACGTCCAAGTGTTTCTGTCTGTAGGTTGTTAATTAGCAAGCTGCATGGACTTTCATCCGCATCAATATGGCAATGACTATGTGGGCCTGTACCCTCAGTTAGTGGGCCTGTACCCTCAGTCACTTTTGCTATACAGTGGTGTTCATTTTGCAAAAGACACTAAGAAACAATTATCAAACTTTACTAATGTGGACAATTTTACATTACGGGTGGAAATCTCCTTTGAAGGAAACCGGTCAGGGCCTTTTGTAACCCTAAGGGCTCATTCAGATGGGCATATTGTCACAGTGTATAACATGCATATATCCTGCAGGTAATATATGGTGAATGGAGTCAATGAAAGTCTATGGACATTGTGTATCGATATGCAAGAGAAATAAATCACAGAATACTCCATTTCTCTGCATATGTACGCAGTGTCAGCCCTATACCTAGTATGGGCAGTGTTTTCATATGCATCCTCGCTCTGAACTAAGAAAAAATAAAAGTAATCACACTGCACATCTCCGTGTGTGAGTGGTATGCTGGCTCTTGCCAGCAGAGCGTATGGAAAAAGTGTACAGCGTTGTATGCATGCGGCTGTGAATGAGCCACAAGTAGTGGTGGCCACTATGCTCATCTTCTCCAAATCTGCAGCCAAAGCATGTGCTCAAGTAGCCTTAGATAAGGCAGAAAGAACAAACTGACACTAGAGATGAGCGAGTATACTTGCTAAGGCACATTACTCGAGCGAGTAGTGCCTTAGCCAAGTATCTCCCCGCTCGTCTCTAAAGATTCGGGTGCCAGCGGGGAGGAATAGAGATCTCTCTCTCCCTCTCAACTCACCTGTCACCCGCGCCGGCCCCCGAATCTTTAGAGATGAGCGGGGAGATACTCGGCCAAGGCACTACTCGCTCGAGTAATGTGCCTTAGCGAGTATACTCGCTCATCTCTGACACATTTAGAAACATAATTCTCTGTAGTATAAATCCATTGTGGCCATTTAGGAGTGCAAAAGGTCCTGACATGTTCCCTTCAAGAATCTCTAGGTTGTGCATTTTCACTTCAGCCCTAGACTTGCTATAGTCAACCACCACTAGACTGGTACAACTTGTCAAAACATTTCTAGAACATATCTTGAGTTAATTCATAAAATTTAAGAATTTTATAACATTTAGGCCAGAATACCTCTTGTAATGTTAGAACTGTATTTTTTAAGTGGTTTCTAGACAGAGACCCAAGTCCAGTCTGGTATTTTTTTGTTTCTAACTAGTGGCCTTACAGCTGTTGCAGAACTAACTCCCAGCAGGCCCCGACAACTTAGGGCTGTAAAGACCTGCCGAGAGTTGTAGTTTTGCAGTAGCTATAGGGGCAGAGGGTGGAGATGACTGGTCTGCTAATCAATGTTTACACCAGGAATGTGGAATTTTAAGGCTAGTTGTACACCACATTCAGGCGACTGCTTCTACAATTAGAACTTTTTTTTTGCCGAGAAATGTAAAGATTTTTAGCCTGTTACTAAACATTTTTTTCTCTTTTGGTGGAATAATAATTTATTGAAGTGTATTTAAGACAGGTGATTTTTTTTTTTTTTTTTTTTAAATAAAAAAAATACAGACATCAAAGTCACTGGGTGTTATTCTTTCAACTTTACCGCCAACCCGTCTGGACAATCCACGTTTCCATATGCCCCATTCGGTCACTACTTTCATAGAGATGGGTCCTAAATAGAGATGAGCGAACGTACTCGGATAAGCACTACTCGTCCGAGTAATGTGCCTTATCCGAGTACCGCTGTACTCGTGCTGAAAGATTCGGGACGCTCCGCTGCTGACAGGTGAGTCGCAGCGGGGAGCGGGCGGGAGAGAAGGAGAGAAAGATCTCCCCTCCGTTCCTCCCCTGCAGCTCCCCGCTCCGCAGCGCGTCCCGAATCTTTCAGCACGAGTACAGCGGTACTCGGATAAGGCACATTACTCGGACGAGTAGTGCTTATCCGAGTACGTTCGCTCATCTCTAGTCCTAAACACAAAACTCCTCTTCGCAGTGGCTCTCTGCTCTAGTGCAACTCAGATGGTGGATGCAATGCACCCAAGTTTTAACTAGTTACCCAATCATTTGAAGGGGGGCCATGCAAAGATGTACATATGCAGCAGAGTTTAACACATAACTTTCTGTGGCAGAGTTTTATTCGTATAATTAACTTACAATGGCTTGTGGGATCTTAAGATAATCACTTAAGGCCCATTTAGACAACGATTATCGCTCCAAGCCGTCTTTTGTTCTGTGTAACTGTACTGACATGGTTAAGCTGTCGCTCATCGTTGTCTTTCAGCATGCTGAAAGACAACGATGAGCCTTATCAGGGATTCACAGCGGGATACAGCTAATATTGTTTCAGCTGTATCCCGCTCCCTGATGACAGGCGGGATGTGAGGAACACAGCGTCCAGAAGCATTCTCCATACCCCACACGGAGCACTCGGCTGTATAACAGCCGGGCGCTGCATGTAGAAAACAGCTGGATGCAGAAGACAAGCGGGGCCACCCCGCTTGTCTTCTACATCCTCTGCTGGGAGGGCTCGGCTGTATGACAGCCAGGCGCTCCAGCAGGGAACAGCTGGATGCAGAGAACAAGCGATCGATAACTAAAGGCTGATTTACACACAATGATTATCGCTCAAAATTCATCCAAACATCAGCTGTTGAGCGATCATTTTTGTGTGTAAATATGTGCCCATCATGCACTTACTGTGACTTTGTCCATCTTGGAGTGCAGCTCAGCATAAAAGCAATCATCCCTAATAAGAGAGACCACAGGCAGGGCTGATAATTATTAGCAGGAAGAACAATGGACATGTTTTTAAAGAACAGACCACCTGCTGTTCTGTGAATACATCTCCTGGCAGCTGAATTATATGCAAATGATGTAATTTAGCTGCCAATGGAAATTAACAGCTAAGTAACATCATTAGTACCTAATGCAAAATGATCGCTCAAAGCTGTCAGTTTCTGACTAATTTTGAGCAATCATCTGTGTGTAAATGGACCTTAAGTAAAGGTGCATTTAGACACAAAGATGATTGCTCAAAAGATGGCTTTTGAGCTATCATTTTGCATAATTTACTAATTGGTACTAATGCCTATTAGCCT